>NC_091757.1:13628288-14828288 GCF_043380555.1 Nothobranchius furzeri | reverse complement strand
GTGACAAGCAACTTCACCAGATCTGTAGATTCTGCATACGCTCGGATACAAATGAAAGTATCGAGAGATAACACCGACACGAGTTGCGCGACGGCGCTGGCTGCAGTCGCTACAACACTGGATTTATTAATCAACGTAATTGTGATCTTAATGGCGTATCGAGTGTGCACCAGAAACTACAACCAGTACTACCGAAAACTGGCATGAGGGTCACGGTCTAACGTTATGTTGGTGTCTCGCATCGACCGTCGACGGCCGTTTGCCAGCGGCTGAAAATGGCACAGTTGACGAAATGGAAACGCCGACCGTTGATAGTGCACTCTCGCAAGTTCCAATCGCACCATGTAAGGAGACAGACCACAGAGTCATATTAGCGGAGGGTAGATAGAAAATGCGCAAATCGCTGCAACCGCCCATATACATACTATACGAGTTCAACATAGAGTAGAGTAAGAAGTTACTACCGATTGTATTTCCAACGTGCAAGCAGCTGGTGTGTGACTCTTTACTTGAGTATCACAGAGGTTGCGATGTCCTGTGTTCCACGAGCGCATGGAAACAAGTGAACGAACTTCTACGGACCGTACTGTTGGGGTATGAGCGAGCTGTAAAATCAATAAACGCTAGACACGCGGACTTTGCCGCGTTACTGGACACGCATATCGCCACAACAAAACCGGGTCAAGTGTTCGGGGCGTCACCGCGCTCGACTATACACGTCTTGGCCTACCACGAGTACATGAGCCCACAGATCCTAAGCGAGGTCGAAGCCGTTGTGTCTACCCAACGCAAATTCAGCACAGCCGTGCGCGCTAAGACAAGTCCCTCTAGACTGCTGGAAACTTTGGAAACGTGGAAGGCTGGCGTGTACGCGCTTTCTACACATCTCAACGGTATGATCGCGATACTCTCGGCCGCACAACAACTAATGGTCATGTGTTCGGAAGGTCTGATCAGGTCTGACATGACCGGTTGTCAATCGACGTCGAGCGTGCACTCACACACGGATATCCTGGCGGACAGTAAAGCGACGGCGACCTCTACGCTCACGTTGATCGCCGATGTTTCGAAGGGCAATCGAGTGTGTTGGCTGACGAAAGCTATGGTGACCGACGGTCGCGTCGACTACAATGTGCCTCATTGCGAATGGAGAGGCGTATGTGATCCTTTGCAAATCGACAACACCACCGCGGTCAAGTGCGAAGTCACGGTCGGCGGCGTGTTGTCCTTACTGTGCCCCATACAATGTGACGGTCCGTGTGACGGACCGGTGTGTTACGACCCGACTAACGAAACGTACCAGGTGATAACATTGCATCCGCCCATTACAGCCACACTCCCAAACCAAGGTTAATAGTTGTAGCGCACGCCCTTTCGGACCTCGGTGCACGCGAAACACTGGCGTACACTCACAACATCACGCTCGAGACAGCTCAAGCGTTACGCGAAACAAAGGACGTGTTCAAATCCATAGAGAATATACAGTCTTTAGCGTATGCGTATATAAAGAAGGTCGATGACATTTACAGACCCGGCGGAGTGGGCACCACAGTAGAACAACAAGGTGCTCTCAAGCGCACACAGATACTGGCCGCATTATCACTCGTGATGTCTATCCTGACATGCCCGTTTCTGATTTCTATGTATATTAAATTATGACAAGAGCTACGGTGGTTACGATTACACTCTGACCACGTGCCTTAGTTTCTGCTAGTGACCTATAAATACATTTGCCCACTTGCTCTCACTGCCATTAAAGCGGCTGTACCCACATGTACAACACTCAAGAAAAAAAATGATCTCGCTGTCTGTACTGGGTGTACTCTCAGTAGTCGCAGTTGCTCAGGCCATGGTGGTACGCTCACATAACGCCTCTGAGATAAGTCCCATCACACCACCTCCTAGACTACTCGCGAAGGAGTATTCAACACCCCCTTTGTACGAAGACAACCATTATAACGAGCACAGCACAACGCTTGCCGCACGCGAAGACAACATGCAGGAGACAACGCTACCACCTGTCGTGAGAACAACGGATTCGAGTGACAACGATCGCGACTATGACGAGCACATTACAACACCCTCTGTGCACGAAGACCAGGTGCAGGCGTCAACGCTACCACCTGTCGTGAGAAACAAGAGTTTGGTTAACAATGATCATCGTCGTGTCCCATTGTAAACGGTCGCGCCATCGCACACGTTGTACGTGTGTGTTAACCCACCTGTATGCGACAGACTTTGTGTGTTGCATGACATCGAGATGTATTGACGTCTGTGTCAATACATGACTCTCTATAAGCTGGGAGCTGGACGCTAACGACCCGTGCATGCGCCAGACAAAAGGTATCGTACATGTGTTAACCCACCTGTATGCGACAGACTTTGTGTGTTGCATGACATCGAGATGTATTGACGTCTGTGTCAATACAGGACTCTCTAAGCTGGGAGCTGGACACTAACAACCCGTGCATGCGCCACACAAAAGGTAACTCGACTAACTACAAAACGCATATTGTGATGTAGAAAGTTGGCTCGACTGTTTGAATCAGCTGCAGCTGCGGTTTACTCACGAAGTGAATCGCACGCTTGTTAGAAGTACATTCGGAGCACTTAAAAAATACATCGCTCTCATCGAGTTCCGTCTCAGCGTTCACCGGCTGATGGGCAAGAGCGTGACATGGGATCGCCAGGAACTTACTTAAGGACTATCATCTCATTTGGCATTTACTCACGGACCCAAGAAACCAGTTCCGAAAAATGGTCGAGAATTATAACTTGTCTAATAGCAACTGGAAGATATGTTGCGTCATAAGCCTCTGATGGTTCACAAGGTGCACGGTCCACTCGAAATCCTAATGCTGTATTTGTAGTACATACACTAAGTCTTCTCTGTTGATGTCAGACTAGAGTTTTATTAGAGTTTTACTTTGCAACAATGGGATTCGAGCAATTGATGTGTATATTTTTAATAGTGCACAATGCTACTATTCCTAGGCTGAATGTATGACATGGCTCTTGTGTATCATTATGTATCGTTTCCATTAAGTACTAATTTAAATAAAGTCCCTCTGTCCTCAGTGCTAGGTTGTGGGTTTAATACACATTATTATGATCAACCTGTTGAATAGTATAATAACAATATTCCTGTAAAAGTCATTTAGTAATGAACAACCTCAGTTCCGTGAAAGAACATCATGTCTCTGATGTGTACACTGCAGGCCTGACCGGGGTTTGCACGCAAGGGCCTGTGTGTGTGTGTGTGTGTGTGTGTGTGTGTGTGTGTGTGTGTGTGTGTGTGTGTGAGTGTGTGTGTGTGTGTGTGTGTGTGTGTGTGTGTGTGTGTGTGTGTGTGTGTGTGTGTGTGTGTGTGTGAAACAAATAAAGATAAATATAGCTAGTGCGGCCACGAGCGGTCGTGCAGGGTAGAGGCTGCGCGAAAACGCCTCTAAAACAAGCGCGTGCCCACGCCCGATCCGTGGAAGCACGTAGAACTAGCAAACGTACTAGCAGAAATCAACGATCGCACACGGGTCATTGAGTGTGTACAGGGTTCGTCTGCGTGTGTGGCATTGGGCAATCTAGCGGCAACCGAGTGGCCTGAAGGCGGAACCGGCCAACCCGTCGCCCTCACAATCGTTGTGCTTCGAGATGAACTATTGCTAAAGATGATCGTCCTCATCAACCACGGCGCTACCAGAGTAGCTCGTAACGAAGACCCTCTCCGCGACCTCGCGGCCAGTTTGCGCAGTGTACAGCAAATGACAAACGATGTTGCGAGCGATATATCGGAAAAACTTTGCACTGACGCGACGGTCGCCACTGCAGGTTGTGTGAGTCTCGCGCAAAGTGCCATATCAAACGTGCGCAAGCTAGTGACAAGCAACTTCACCAGATCCGTAGATTCTGCATACGCTCGGATACGAATGAAAGTATCGAGAGATAACACCGACACGAGTTGCGCGACGGCGCTGGCTGCAGTCGCTACAACACTGGATTTATTAATCAACGTAATTGTGATCTTAATGGCGTATCGAGTGTGCACCAGAAACTTGCTCTCACTGCCATTAAAGCGGCTGTACCCACACGTACAACACCCAAGAAAAAAATGATCTCGCTGTCTGTACTGGGTGTACTCTCAGTAGTCGCAGTTGCTCAGGCCATGGTGGTACGCTCACATAACGCCTCTGAGATACGTCCCATCACACCACCTCCTAGACTACTCGCGAAGGAGTATTCAACACCCCCTTTGTATGAAGACAACTATTGTAACGAGCACAGCACAACGCTTGCCGCACGCAAATACAACATGCAGGAGACAACGCTACCACCTGTCGTGAGAACAACGGATTCGAGATACAACGATCGCGACTATGACGAGCACATTACAACACCCTCTGTGCACGAAGACCAGGTGCAGGAGACAACGCTACCACCTGTCGTGAGAAACAAGAGTTTGATTAACAATGATCATCGTCGTGTCCCATTGTAAACGGGCGCGCCATCGCACACATCGTACATGTGTGTTAACCCACCTGTATGCGACAGACTTTGTGTGTTGCATGACATCGAGATGTGTTGACGTCTGTGTCAATACAGGACTCTCTATAAGCCGGGAGCTGGACGCTAACGACCCGTGCATGCGCCACACAAAAGGTATCGTACATGTGTTAACCCACCTGTATGCGACAGACTTTGTGTGTTGCATGACATCGAGATGTATTGACGTCTGTGTCAATACAGGACTCTCTAAGCTGGGAGCTGGACGCTAACGACCCGTGCATGCGCCACACAAAAGATAACTCGACTAACTACAAAACGAATATTGTGATGTAGAAAGTTGGCTCGACTGTTTGAATCAGCTGCAGCTGCGGTTTACTCACGAAGTGAATCGCACGCTTGTTAGAAGTACATTCGGAGCACTTAAAAATACATCGCTCTCATCGAGTTCCGTCTCAGCGTTCACCGGCTGATGGGCAAGAGCGTGACATGGGATCGCCAGGAACTTACTTAAAGACTATCATCTCATTTGGCATTTACTCACGGACCCAAGAAACCAGTTCCGAAAAATGGTCGAGAATTATAACTTGTCTAATAGCAACTGGAAGATATGTTGCGTCATAAGCCTCTGATGTTTTGCACAAGGTGCACGGTCCACTCGAAATCCTAATGCTGTATTTGTAGTGCATACACTAAGTCTTCTCTGTTGATGTCAGACTAGAGTTTTATTAGAGTTTTACTTTGCAACAATGGGATTCGAGCAATTGATGTGTATATTTTTAATAGTGCACAATGCTACTATTCCTAGGCTGAATGTATGACATGGCTCTTATGTATGTCAGACTTGATCAGACCTTCCGAACACATGACCATTAGTTGTTGTGCGGCCGAGAGTATCGCGATCATACCGTTGAGATGTGTAGAAAGCACGTACACGCCAGCCTTCCACGTTTCCAAAGTTTCCAGCAGTCTAGAGGGACTTGTCTTAGCTCGCACGGCTGTGCTGAATTTGCGTTGGGTAGACACAACGGCTTCGACCTCGCTTAGGATCTTGTGGGCTCATGTACTCGTGGTAGGCCAAGACGTGTAAAGTCGAGCGCGGTGACGCCCCGAACACTTGACCCGGTTTTGTTGTGGCGATATGCGTGTCCAGTAAGTGGCAACGTCCGCGTGTCTAGCGTGTATTGATTTTACAGCTCGCTCATACCCCAACAGTACGGTCCGTAGAAGTTCGTTCACTTGTTTCCATGCGCTCGTGGAACACAGGACATCGCAACCTCTGTGATACTCAAGTAAAGCGTCACACACCAGCTGCTTGCACGTTGGAAATACAATCGGTAGTAACTTCTTACTCCACTCTATGTTGAACTCGTATAGTATGTATATGGGCGGTTGCGGCGGTTTGCGCATTTTCTATCTACCCGCCGCTAATATGACTCTGTGGTCTGTCTCCTGAGATGGTGCGGTTGGAACTTGCGAGAGTGCACTATCGACGGTCGGCGTTTCCATTTCGTCAACTGTGCCATTTTCAGCCGCTGGCAAACGGCCGTCGACGGTCGATGCGAGACACCAACATAACGTTAAACCGCGACCCTCATGCCAGTTTTCTGTAGTACTGGTTGTAGTTTCTGGTGCACACTCGAAACGCCATTACGATCACAATTACGTTGATTAATAAATCCAGTGTTGTAGCGACTGCAGCCAGCGCCGTTGCGCAACTCGTGTCGGTGTTATCTCTCGATACTTTCATTCGTATCCGAGCGTATGCAGAATCTACGGATCTGGTGAAGTTGCTTGTCACTAGCTTGCGCACGTTTGATATGGCACTTTGCGTGAAACTCACACAACCTGCAGTGGCGACCGTCGTGTCAGTGCAAAGTTTTTCCGATATATCGCTCGCAACATCGTTTGTGTCAGGTTCGTTGGCAGATCTGAAGCGTGACTGAGAGTTCTGTTGCCCAGACACGGAGAGATGGAGATAGCCGGCGTGGTTATCTCCTGAAGGTGTAGTTTGAGGGTTTAGAGGGCTGGTAAGCCTGGAGACTCGATACAAAGTCTGGTGAGAAACGATGACTGAGCAATGAATGAAACGCCGGCACTTCCTTAAGTAGTGTCGGTGTGATGACGTCAGTCGCCACGTTAGTGGCAGGAATGAATGGAATGCAGTCAGCTGGAGGAGTTCGTGACAGGACCCCCCCCCCCCCCTCTAGGGACGGTACCCGAAGTCCCAGGACGGCGGGCCCAGAAGTCTGTTAGCAGGGCAGGATCGACAAACGAGCTCGTAGGCTCCCAAGAGCGTTCCTCAGGCCCGTACCCCTCCCAGTCCACGAGGTACTGCCAACCTCGTCCCCGGCGGCGGGCGTCCAGTATCCTGCGGACCGTGTAGGTGCGATCCGCCTCAACACCGCGGGGCGGAGGCACCCGGACCGGTGGAGGGTGGAGAGGAGAGGAGATCACCGGCTTAAGCTGGGAGACGTGAAAGACCGGGTGGATCCGGAGAGTAGCCAGGAGGCGTAGACGGCAGGTGACCGGATTGATGACCTTGAGGACAGGGAACGGACCCAGGAAGCGAGGAGTGAGCTTCCGGGAGCCAGCCGGCATCCTCAGGTTAGCGGAGGAGAGCCACACCTGGTCGCCAGACCGGAAGACGGGGCCAGGCCGGTGGCGGCGGCGATGCTGACGGGCATACTACGTGTTGGCCCGGGTGATGGCCGCACGGGCCCGGATCCAGGCGAGCCGACAGCGGCGGACCAGCGTCTGGGCAGCAGGGACCTCCACCTCCGGCACCTGATGATCAAACAGAGGAGGCTGATAACCGTAACAGGTCTCGAAGGGAGACAGACTCGTGGCAGAGGAGGTCTGGAGGTTGTGTGACAGCTCCGCCCACAGGAGGAAGCGGGGCCAGGTGGTCGGCTGGGACGAAGCGAAGCAGCGCAGGTAGCGTCCAAGCTGCTGGTTAGCTCTCTCTGTCTGACCGTTTGTCTGCGGGTGGTATCCAGAGGACAGACTGGTGGAAGCACCGATCAGGCGACAGAACGCCTTCCAGAAGCGTGAGGCGAACTGTGGTCCTCGGTCGGAAACCACGTCCTGAGGGAAACCATGGAGCCGCACCACCTGTTCCAGGAGCAGTTCGGCCGTTCTCTTGGCAGTGGGGAGGCCGGCCAGGGCCACTAAGTGCACGGCCTTGGAGAAACGGTCCGTGATAGTCATTATAGTGTCCAGGTGGTCGACCACCGGCAGTCCCGTGACAAAGTCCAGCCCGATGTGTGACCACGGCCGTTTGGGCACAGGGAGAGGCTGCAACTCTCCAGCGCCGGGTCGGTTGGAGGACTTGGAGCGAGCACACACATCACATGCAGCTGTAAACTCGCGGACGTCCTTCCTCATGGACGGCCACCAGAGAGCCCGACGGAGGAACTGGAGGGTACGGGCTTGTCCTTGATGTCCCGCGAGCCGCGAACAATGCCCCCACGTGAGCGCCTCTTGCCGGCAGGAGGCGGGAACGTAGAGACGGTTCGGTGGGGTCTCCGGCGGCGCTGGATCGCCAGGAAGTGCCGCCTGTATGGACTGCTCCAACGGCCATTGGAGGGAGGCCAGGAAGCGTTGAGTCGGCAGAATGGTCCGAGGCTCCGGGGGGGCGGCATCTGGTGCGAAACGCCGAGAGAGAGCGTCCGCCTTGAGGTTCTTGGAGCCGGGCCGGTAGGCGATATGGAAGTGGTACGGCTCGAAAAAGAGGGCCCACCGAGCCTGACGTGGGTTGAGCTGGCGGGCAGTCTGTAGATGAATGAGATTCTGGTGGTCGGTCCAGATCAGAAAGGGATCGGTGGTCCCCAGGAGCCACTGCCTCCATTCCTCCAGCGCCCATTTTATTGCCAGCAGCTCTCTGTCGCCGACCCCGTAGTTCTGCTGTGTGGGGGAAAACTTCCGGGAGAAGTAGGCACATGGGTGGAGCTTAGAGTCTGGACCCCGTTGCGAGAGAACGGCCCCCGCTCCCACATCTGAGGCGTCCACCTCCACGACGAAGGGCCGGGTCTGGTCCGGGTGGAGGAGGATGGGTTCCTTAGTGAAACGTCCGACCAGCTCATGGAAAGCACGGACAGCCTCTGGAGTAAGGCGAAAAGGGCGAGGCTGATTGGTGGTTTTGGTGAGTGAGGTCAGTGGCGCTGCGAGGGAACTGAAGTTGCGTATAAACCTCCGGGAAAAGTTCGAGAAACCCAGGAAGCTTTGCAGCTGCTTCAGGGTCGTGGGTAGAGGCCACTGAGGTACGGCCTGAACCTTCTGGGGGTCCATCTTCAGGCCCTGGGAGGAGATGGTAAAACCCAGGAAGGAGGTGGACTCCTGGTGAAACGCACACTTCTCCAGTTTGCAGTAAAGTCCATGGTCCAGGAGGCGGGACAGAACAGCTCGAACATGACGGATGTGCTCTTCGGCCGTGCGGGAGTAGATGAGGATGTCATCTAGATAAACAAAGACCCAGCGACCCAACATGTCTCTCAGCACATCTGTGATGAACCGCTGGAAGACGGCGGGGCTGTTGCAGAGTCCAAAAGGCATCACCAAATATTCATAGTGGCCAGTGGGCGTGATAAAAGCGGTCTTCCACTCCTCACCTTCCTTAATACGGATGAGGTTATAGGCGCTGCGCAGGTCCAGTTTAGTAAACACTGCGGCTTGTGTGATGGCGTCCAGAGCGGTGCCCATGAGAGGGAGAGGGTGACGGTCCCGGATCGTTATTTTATTTAACCCTCGATAGTCTATGCAGGGCCGGAGATCCCCCTCCTTCTTTTTAACAAAGAAAAACCCCGCGGCCCCGGGGGAAGTTGAGGGACGGATGAATCCCTTCTGCAGGGCATCAGTTATATAATTGTCCATAGCCCGGGTTTCCGCCGGAGAGAGGGAGAACAAGCGACCCCGAGGGGGGGTGGTGCCGGGCTGGAGCCTGATCTCCAGGTCGTAGGGTCGGTGAGGAGGTAACCTGGTAGTGGGTTCTTTAGCGAAGACCTGAGCGAGGTCGTGGTATTGAGGAGGGATGAGCGTCAGGTCTACGTCTGTGGGAGGGGCTGCTCCAGTCCGAGGTGCAGGGGAGTCCCGGTGGTTATGGCAACCCGTGCCCCAGGCCAGGACTTTACTGGTGGACCAGGAGATGTGAGGCTCATGGCGGCAGAACCAGGAATGACCCAGGATGAGAGGCGTAGCCGGAGCCTGGATGACCAGGAAGTGGAGGGTCTCCCGGTGTTGGTCAATAGTCATGTGGAGACCCTGGGTTCGGTGGTTGAGAGGGTACGGCATGATGGGCCGGCCGTCCACAGAGGTCACGGGAATGGGTCGGTCGAGGGCGGTGAGGGGTATATTGAGCCGAGTAACCAGTCCGTGGTCGATAAAACACTCCGCAGCCCCAGTGTCTAAAAGTGCCTCCAGTCTGGTCGGGCCTTGGTCCAGGTGGAGGGAGACCGGGAGAGTGGTTCGGTGTGGAGCCGGAAAAGTGGAGACTCCGGGCGGGACAGCTCCTACTCCGACCCGGAGGGACCTTTTCCCGGTCGTTTTGGGCACGTGCCACGGTGGTGACCCAAATCCCCACAGTAAGCACATCTTCCCTCCTGGTAGCGCCGTGCCCGTTCCTCAGGGGGAAGATGTCCCAGCTGCATCGGCTCCTCCGTCGGTTGGTGAGCCGGCCGGCGGGGTGACGTCCTGGTGTGTACGGGGACTGACATGGTGCTCGGCCGGTTCAGGATGCAGCGGTCCAGTTGGAGAGCCAGATCCACTGCCAGGTCCAGGGAGGTTGGGACCTCGTGCCCGATCATGCCCTCCCGGATTCTCGGTGACAGTCCCTCCAGGTAAACTGCCTTTAGGGCGGCGTCATCCCACCTCAACCGAGCTGCTGTCGTCCGGAAGCGAGAGGTGTACTGAGCCGCCGTCTGGGAGCCCTGGCGAAGCTGAAGCAGCCGCGTCTCGTCCGAGACCTCGCTGCTGGGGTGCACAAAAGTCTTTTTCATCGCCTTTACAAAAGTCTCATAGTCATTGCAGGCAGGAGATTTCTGATTGTAAAGAGCCGCCGCCCATTCACCGGCTCGACCTGTCAGCAGTGAGGTCAGCAGGGCGACGCGAGAGCAGGATGTGGGGTAACGTGCCGGCTGGCACTCGAAAGTCATGGCCAGGGTCGCCAACATGCCCTCCGGGGATCCCCTGGTTCCGTCCCACTTCTCTGGAAGGCTGAGGCGTGGTTCCATCCTGTCAGGAACAGCTGCGGTCTGACGTTGCAGAGCGGTGGTCAGCTGGAGTACTAGCTCGGTGAGTGACTCAATCTTGGTGGCTTGGCGATCAGCTATGGCACGGAGCTGGTTCATGTCTGCCGCATGCTGATCCAAGATTGCGCGCTGTTGAGCCACTTCGGCACGCAGACGCGCGAACTCCGCTGGGTCAACTTGGGGCTCAGTCATCCTGTCAGGTTCGTTGGCAGATCTGAAGCGTGACTGAGAGTTCTGTTGCCCAGACGCGGAGAGATGGAGATAGCCGGCGTGGTTATCTCCTGAAGGTGTAGTTTGAGGGTTTAGAGGGCTGGTAAGCCTGGAGACTCGATACAAAGTCTGGTGAGAAACGATGACTGAGCAATGAATGAAACGCCGGCACTTCCTTAAGTAGTGTCGGCATGATGACGTCAGTCGCCACGTTAGTGGCAGGAATGAATGGAATGCAGTCAGCTGGAGGAGTTCGTGACAGTTTGTCATTTGCTGTACACTGCGCACACTGGCCGCGAGGTCGCGGAGAGGGTCGTCGTTACGAGCTACTCTGGTAGCACCGTGGTTGATGAGGATGATCATCTTTAGCAATAGTTCATCTCGAAGCGCAACGATGGTGAGGGCGACGGGTTGGCCGGTTCCGCCTTCAGGCCACTCGGTTGCCGCTAGAATGCCCAATGCCACACACGCAGACGAACCCTGTACACACTCAATGACCCGTGTGCGATCGTTGATTTCTTCTGGTACGTTTGCTAGTTCTACGTGCTTCCACGGATCGGGCGTGGGCACGCGCTTGTTTTAGAGGCGTTTTCGCGCAGCCTCTACCCTGCACGACCGCTCGTGGCCGCATAAGCTATATTTATCTTTATTTGTTTCACACACACACACACACACACACACACACACACACACACACACACACACACACACACACACACACACACACACACACACACACACAGAGGCCCTTGCGTGCAAACCCCGGTCAGGCCTGCAGTGTACACATCAGAGACATGATGTTCTTTCACAGAACTGAGGTTGTTCATTACTAAATGACTTTTACAGGAATATTGTTATTATACTATTCAACAGGTTGATCATAATAATGTGTATTAAACCCACAACCTAGCACTGAGGACAGAGGGACTTTATTTAAATTAGTACTTAATGGAAACGATACATAATGGTACATAAGAGCCATGTCATACATTCAGCCTAGGAATACTAGCATTGTGCACTATTAAAAATATACACATCAATTGCTCGAATCCCATTGTTGCAAAGTAAAACTCTAATAAAACTCTAGTCTGACATCAACAGAGAAGACTTAGTGTATGTACTACAAATACAGCATTAGGATTTCGAGTGGACCGTGCACCTTGTGAACCATCAGAGGCTTATGACGCAACATATCTTCCAGTTGCTATTAGACAAGTTATCACAATTACGTTGATTAATAAATCCAGTGTTGTAGCGACTGCAGCCAGCGCCGTCGCGCAACTCGTGTCGATGTTATCTCTCGATACTTTCATTCGTATCCAAGCGTATGCAGAATCTACGGATCTGGTGAAGTTGCTTGTCATTAGCTTGCGCACGTTTGATATGGCACTTTGCGCGAGACTCACACAACCTGCAGTGGCGACCGTCGCGTCAGTGCAAAGTTTTTCCTATATATCGCTCGCAACATCGTTTGTCATTTGCTGTACACTGCGCACACTGGCCGCGAGGTCGCGGAGAGGGTCTTCGTTACGAGTTGTGTAATATCCGCTGACTTGCCGATTCAATTCTGGTGGCGCTGACCCAAACGAGAACGCTTTTAAGGCGCATGTCGTGGTAACTCTGGTAGCGCCGTGGTTGACGAGGACGATCATCTTTAGCAATAGTTCATCTTGAAGCGCAACGATGGTGAGGGCGACGGGTTGGCCGGTTCTGCCTTCAGGCCACTCGGTTGCCGCTAGATTGCCCAATGCCACACACGCAGACAAACCCTGTACACACTCAATGACCCGTGTGCGATCGTTGATTTCTGCTAGTACGTTTGCTAGTTCTACATGCTTCCACGGATCGGGCGTGGGCACGCGCTTGTTTTAGAGGCGTTTTCGCGCAGCCTCTACCCTGCACGACCGCTCGTGGCCGCACTAGCTATATTTATCTTTATTTGTTTCACACACACACACACACTCTCCTGGAGGCCATCAGTAAGACCCATTGTTGACATGTGTCAAGACGCTCCTCGGGCCGCGTCTTGCTTGGGCCTCTCTCCTGGAGGCGCTCAGTCAGACTGAGTAGTGACATGTGGCCTGACATTCCTCGGGGCGCGTATTGCTTGGGCCTCTCTCCTGGAGGCGCTCAGTCAGACCGAGTGCTGACATGTGGCAAGACGCTCCTCGGGCCGCGTGTTGCTTGGGCTTCTCTCCTGGAGGCCCTCAGTCAGACCCATTGTTGACATGTGGCAACACGCTCCTCGGGGCGCGTCTTGCTTGGGCCTCTCTCCTGGAGGCGCTCAGTCAGACCGAGTGCTGACATGTGGCAAGACGCTCCTCGGGGCGCGTCTTGCTTGGGCTTCTCTCCTGGAGGCGCTCAGAAAGACCCAGTGTTGACATGTGACAAGACGCTCCTCGGGGCGCGTCTTGCTTGGGCCTCTCTCCTGGAGGCGCTCAGTCAGAACCAGAGGTGACATGTGGCAAGACGCTCCTCGGGGCGCGTCTTGCTTGGGCCTCTCTCCTGGACGCCCTCTGTCAGACCCAGTGTTGACATGTGGCAAGACGCTCCTCCGGGCGCATCTTGCTTGGGCCTCTCTCCTGGAGGCCCTCAGTCAGACCCATTGTTGACATGTGGCAAGACGCTCCTCGGGGCGCGTCTTGCTTGGGCCTCTCTCCTGGAGGCGCTCAGTCAGACCGAGTGCTGACATGTGGCAAGACGCTCCTCGGGCCGCGTGTTGCTTGGGCTTCTCTCCTGGAGGCCCTCAGTCACACCCATTGTTGACATGTGGCAAGACGCTCCTCGGGGCGCGTCTTGCTTGGGCCTCTCTCCTGGAGGCGCTCAGTCAGACCGAGTGCTGACATGTGGCAAGACGCTCCTCGGGGCGCGTCTTGCTTGGGCTTCTCTCCTGGAGGCGCTCAGAAAGACCCAGTGTTGACATGTGACAAGACGCTCCTCGGGGCGCGTCTTGCTTGGGCCTCTCTCCTGGAGGCCCTCTGTCAGACCCAGTGTTGACATGTGTCAAGACGCTCCTCGGGGCGCAGTCTTGCTTGGGCTTCTCTCCTGGAGGCCCTCAGTCAGACCCATTGTTGACATGTGCAAGACGCTCCTCGGGGCGCGTCTTGCTTGGGCTTCTCTCCTGGAGGCGCTCAGACAGACCCAGTGTTGACATGTGACAAGATGCTCCTCGGGGCGCGTCTTGCTTGGGCCTCTCTCCTGGAGGCGCTCAGTCAGAACCAGAGGTGTCATGTGGAAAGACGCTCCTCGGGGCGCGTCTTGCTTGGGCCTCTCTCCTGGAGGCCCTCTGTCAGACCCAGTGTTGACATGTGGAAAGACGCTCCTCCGGGCGCATCTTGCTTGGGCCTCTCTCCTTGAGGCCCTCAGTCAGACCCATTGTTGACATGTGGCAAGACGCTCCTCGGGGCGCGTCTTGCTTGGGCCTCTCTCCTGGAGGCGCTCAGTCAGAGCCAGTGTTGACATGTGGCAAGACTCTCCTCGGGGCGCGTCTTGCTTGGGCCTCTCTCCTGGAGGCGCTCAGTCAGACCCAGTGGTGACACGTGGAAAGACGCTCCTCGGGGCGCGTCTTGCTTGGGCCTCTCTCCTGGAGGCGCTCAGTCAGACCCAGTGTTGACACGTGGCAAGACGCTCCTTGGGGCGCGTCTTGCTTGGGCCTCTCTCCTGGAGATTCTCAGTCAGACCCAGTGTTGGCATGTGGCAAGACACTCCTCGGGGCGCGTCTTTGTTGGGCCTCTCTCCTGGAGGCGCTCATTCAGACCCAGTGGTGACATGTGGCAAGACGCTCCTCGGGGCGCGTATTGCTTGGGCCTCTCTCCTGAATGCCCTCTGTCAGACCGAGTGTTGACATGTGGCAAGACTCTCCTCGGGGCGCGTCTTGCTTGGGCTTCTCTCATGGAGGCCCTCAGTCCGACCCAGTGTTGACATGTGTCAAGACGCTCCTCGGGGCGCGTCTTGCTTGGGCCTCTCTCCTGGAGGCCCTCTGTCAGACCCAGTGTTGACATGTGTCAAGACGCTCCTCGGGGCGCTTCTTGCTTGGGCCTCTCTCCTGGAGGCCCTCTGTCAGACCCAGTGTTGACATGTGGCAAGACGCTCCTCCGGGCGCATCTTGCTTGGGCCTCTCTCCTGGAGGCCCTCAGTCAGACCCATTGTTGACATGTGGCAAGACGCTCCTCGGGGCGCGTCTTGCTTGGGCCTCTCTCCTGGAGGCGCTCAGTCAGACCGAGTGCTGACATGTGGCAAGACGCTCCTCAGGCCGCGTGTTGCTTGGGCTTCTCTCCTGGAGGCACTCAGTCAGACCCAGTGTTGACATGTGGCAAGACGCTCCTCGGGGCGAGTCTAGCTTGGACCTCTCTCACTGAGGCGCTCAGTCAGACCGAGTAGTGACATGTGGCAAGACGCTCCTCGGGGCGCGTCGTGCTTGGACCTCTCTCCCTGAGGCGCTCAGTCTGACCCAGTGTTGACATTTGGCAAGACACTCCTAGGGGCGCGTCTTGCTTGGGCCTCTCTCCAGAAGGCCCTCAATAAGACCCAGTGTTGACACGTGGCAAGACGCTCCTCAGGGCGCGTCTTACTTGGGCCTCTCTCCTGGAGGCGCTCAGTCAGACCAAGTGGTGACATGTGGCAAGACACTCCTCGGGGCGCGTCTTGCTTGGGCCTCTCTCATGGAGGCCCTCTGTCAGACCCAGTGTTGACATGTGGCAAGATGCTCCTCGGGGCGCGTCTTGCTTGGGCTTCTCTCCTGGAGGCCCTCAGTCAGACCCATTGTTGACATGTGGCAAGACGCTCCTCGGGGCGCGTCTTGCTTTGGCCTCTCTCCTGGAGGCGCTCAGTCAGACCGAGTGCTGACATGTGGCAAGACGCTCCTCGGGCCACGTGTTTCTTGGGCTTCTCTCCTGGAGGCCCTCAGTCAGACCCATTGTTGACATGTGGCAAGACGCTCCTCGGGGCGCGTCTTGCTTGGGCCTCTCTCCTGGAGGCGCTCAGTCAGACCGAGTGCTGACATGTGGAAAGACGCTCCTCGGGGCGCGTCTTGCTTGGGCTTCTCTCCTGGAGGCGCTCAGAAAGACCCAGTGTTGACATGAGACAAGACGCTCCTCGGGGCGCGTCTTGCTTGGGCCTCTCTCCTGGAGGCGCTCAGTCAGACCCAGTGGTGACCTGTGGCAAGACACTCCTCGGGGCGCGTCTTGCTTGGGCCTCTCTCCTGGAGGCCCTCTGTCAGACCGAGTGTTGACATGTGGCAAGACTCTCCTCGGGGCGCGTCTTGCTTGGGCTTCTCTCATGGAGGCCCTCAGTCAGACCCAGTGTTGACATGTGGCAAGACGCTCCTCGGGCCGCGTGTTGCTTGGGCTTCTCTCCTGGAGGCCCTCAGTCAGACCCATTGTTGACATGTGGCAAGACGCTCCTCGGGGCGCGTCTTGCTTGGGCCTCTCTCCTGGAGGCGCTCAGTCAGACCGAGTGCTGACATGTGGAAAGACGCTCCTCGGGGCGCGTCTTGCTTGGGCTTCTCTCCTGGAGGCGCTCAGAAAGACCCAGTGTTGACATGAGACAAGACGCTCCTCGGGGCGCGTCTTGCTTGGGCCTCTCTCCTGGAGGCGCTCAGTCAGACCCAGTGGTGACCTGTGGCAAGACACTCCTCGGGGCGCGTCTTGCTTGGGCCTCTCTCCTGGAGGCCCTCTGTCAGACCGAGTGTTGACATGTGGCAAGACTCTCCTCGGGGCGCGTCTTGCTTGGGCTTCTCTCATGGAGGCCCTCAGTCAGACCCAGTGTTGACATGTGTCAAGACGCTCCTCGGGGCGTGTCTTGCTTGGGCCTCTCTCCTGGAGGCGCTCAGTCAGACCCAGTGTTGACATGTGGCAACACGCTCCTCGGGGCGCGTCTTGCTTGGGCTTCTCTCCTGGAGGCCCTCAGTCAGACCCATTGTTGACATGTGGCAAGACGCTCCTCGGGGTACGTCTTGCTTGGGTCTCTCTCCTGGAGGCGCTCAAACAGACCGAGTAGTGACATGTGGCAAGACGCTCATCGGGGCGCGTCTTGCTGGGGCTTCTCTCATCGAGGCACTCAGTCAGACCCAGTGTTGACATGTGGCAAGACGCTCCTCGGGGCGAGTCTTGCTTGGACCTCTCTCACTGAGGCGCTCAGTCAGACCGAGTAGTGACATGTGGCAAGACGCTCCTCGGGGCACGTCTTGCTTGGACCTCTCTCCCTGAGGCGCTCAGTCAGACCCAGTGTTGACATTTGGCAAGACACTCCTAGGGGCGCGTCTTGCTTGGGCCTCTCTCCAGAAGGCCCTCAATCAGACCCAGTGTTGACACGTGGCAAGACGCTCCTCGGGGCACGTCTTACTTGGGCCTCTCTCCTGGAGGCGCTCAGTCAGACCAAGTGGTGACATGTGGCCTGACGCTCCTCGGGGCGCGTGTTGCTTGGGCCTCTCTCCTGGAGGCGCTCAGTCAGACCAAGTGGTGACATGTGGCAAGACACTCCTTGGGGCGCGTCTTGCTTGGGCCTCTCTCATGGAGGCCCTCTGTCAGACCCAGTGTTGACATGTGGCAAGACACTCCTCGGGGCGCGTCTTGCTTGGGCCTCTCTCATGGAGGCCCTCTGTCAGACCCAGTGTTGACATGTGTCAAGACGCTCCTCGGGGCGCGTCTTGCTTTGGCCTCTCTCCTGGAGGCGCTCAGTCAGACCGAGTGCTGACATGTGGAAAGAAGCTCCTCGGGACGCGTCTTGCTTGGGCTTCTCTCCTGGAGGCCCTCAGTAAGACCCATTGTTGACATGTGTCAAGACGCTCCTCGGGCCGCGTCTTGCTTGGGCCTCTCTCCTGGAGGCGCTCAGTCAGACTGAGTAGTGACATGTGGCCTGACATTCCTCGGGGCGCGTATTGCTTGGGCCTCTCTCCTGGAGGCGCTCAGTCAGACCGAGTGCTGACATGTGGCAAGACGCTCCTCGGGCCGCATGTTGATTGGGCTTCTCTCCTGGATGCCCTCTTTCAGACCCATTGTTGACATGTGGCAACACGCTCCTCGGGGCGCGTCTTGCTTGGGCCTCTCTCCTGGAGGCGCTCAGTCAGACCGAGTGCTGACATGTGGCAAGACGCTCCTCGGGGCGCGTCTTGCTTGGGCTTCTCTCCTGGAGGCGCTCAGAAAGACCCAGTGTTGACATGTGACAAGACGCTCCTCGGGGTGCGTCTTGCTTGGGCCTCTCTCCTGGACGCCCTCTGTCAGACCCAGTGTTGACATGTGGCAAGACGCTCCTCCGGGCGCATCTTGCTTGGGCCTCTCTCCTGGAGGCCCTCAGTCAGACCCATTGTTGACATGTGGCAAGACTCTCCTCGGGGCGCGTCTTGCTTGGGCCTCTCTCCTAGAGGCGCTCAGTCAGACTGAGTAGTGACATGTGGCCTGACGTTCCTCGGGGCGCGTCTTGCTTGGGCCTCTCTCCTGGAGGCGCTCAGTCAGACCGAGTGCTGACATGTGGCAAGACGCTCCTCGGGCCGCGTGTTGCTTGGGCTTCTCTCCTGGAGGCCCTCAGTCAGACCCATTGTTGACATGTGGCAAGACGCTCCTCGGGGCGCGTCTTGCTTGGGCCTCTCTCCTGGAGGCGCTCAGTCAGACCGAGTGCTGACATGTGGCAAGACGCTCCTCGGGGCGCGTCTTGCTTGGGCTTCTCTCCTGGAGGCGCTCAGAAAGACCCAGTGTTGACATGTGACAAGACGCTCCTCGAGGCGCGTCTTGCTTGGGCCTCTCTCCTGGAGGCGCTCAGTCAGAACCAGAGGTGACATGTGGCAAGACGCTCCACAGGGCGCGTCTTGCTTGGGCCTCTCTCCTGGAGTCCCTCTGTCAGACCCAGTGTTGACATGTGGCAAGATGCTCCTCCGGGCGCATCTTGCTTGGGCCTCTCTCCTGGAGGCCCTCAGTCAGACCGAGTGCTGACATAAGGCAAGACGCTCCTCGGGGCGCGTCTAGCTGGGGCCTCTCTCCTGGAGGCGCTCAGTCAGACCCAGTGCTGACATGTGGCAAGACGCTCCTCGGGGCGCGTCTTGCTTGGGCCTCTCTCCTGGAGGCGCTCAGTCAGACCCAGTGGTGACATGTGGCAAGACACTCCTCGGGGCGCGTCTTGCTTGGGCCTCTCTCCTGGAGGCCCTCTGTCAGACCCAGTGTTGACATGTGTCAAGACGCTCCTCGGGGCGCAGTCTTGCTTGGGCTTCTCTCCTGGAGGCCCTCAGTCAGACCCATTGTTGACATGTGCAAGACGCTCCTCGGGACGCGTCTTGCTTGGGCTTCTCTCCTGGAGGCGCTCAGACAGACCCAGTGTTGACATGTGACAAGATGCTCCTCGGGGCGCGTCTTGCTTGGGCCTCTCTCCTGGAGGCGCTCAGTCAGAACCAGAGGTGTCATGTGGAAAGACGCTCCTCGGGGCGCGTCTTGCTTGGGCCTCTCTCCTGGAGGCCCTCTGTCAGACCCAGTGTTGACATGTGGAAAGACGCTCCTCCGGGCGCATCTTGCTTGGGCCTCTCTCCTGGAGGCCCTCAGTCAGACCCATTGTTGACATGTGGCAAGACGCTCCTCGGGGAGCGTCTTGCTTGGGCCTCTCTCCTGGAGGCGCTCAGTCAGAGCCAGTGTTGACATGTGGCAAGACTCTCCTCGGGGCGCGTCTTGCTTGGGCCTCTCTCCTGGAGGCGCTCAGTCAGACCCAGTGGTGACACGTGGAAAGACGCTCCTCGGGGCGCGTCTTGCTTGGGCCTCTCTCCTGGAGGCGCTCAGTCAGACCCAGTGTTGACACGTGGCAAGACGCTCCTTGGGGCGCGTCTTGCTTGGGCGTCTCTCCTGGAGATGCTCAGTCAGACCCAGTGTTGGCATGTGGCAAGATACTCCTCTGGGCGCGTCTTTGTTGGGCCTCTCTCCTGGAGGCGCTCATTCAGACCCAGTGGTGACATGTGGCAAGACGCTCCTCGGGGCGCGCATTGCTTGGGCCTCTCTCCTGAATGCCCTCTGTCAGACCGAGTGTTGACATGTGGCAAGACTCTCCTCGGGGCGCGTCTTGCTTGGGCTTCTCTCATGGAGGCCCTCAGTCCGACCCAGTGTTGACATGTGTCAAGACGCTCCTCGGGGCGCGTCTTGCTTGGGCCTCTCTCCTGGAGGCCCTCTGTCAGACCCAGTGTTGACATGTGTCAAGACGCTCCTCGGGGCGCTTCTTGCTTGGGCCTCTCTCCTGGAGGCCCTCTGTCAGACCCAGTGTTGACATGTGGCAAGACACTCCTCCGGGCGCATCTTGCTTGGGCCTCTCTCCTGGAGGCCCTCAGTCAGACCCATTGTTGACATGTGGCAAGACGCTCCTCGGGGCGCGTCTTGCTTGGGCCTCTCTCCTGGAGGCGCTCAGTCAGACCGAGTGCTGACATGTGGCAAGACGCTCCTCAGGCCGCGTGTTGCTTGGGCTTCTCTCCTGGAGGCCCTCAGTCAGACCCATTGTTGACATGTGGCAAGACGCTCCTCTGGGCGCGTCTTGCTTGGGCTTCTCTCCTGGAGGCGCTCAGAAAGACCCATTGTTGACATGTGACAAGACGCTCCTCGGGGCGCGTCTTGCTTGGGCCTCTCTCCTGGAGGCGCTCAGTCAGAACCAGAGGTGACATGTGGCAAGACGCTCCACAGGGCGCGTCTTGCTTGGGCCTCTCTCCTGGAGGCCCTCTGTCAGACCCAGTGTTGACATGTGGCAAGACGCTCCTCCGGGCGCATCTTGCTTGGGCCTCTCTCCTGGAGGCCCTCAGTCAGACCCATTGTTGACATGTGGCAAGACGCTCCTCGGGGCGCGTCTTGCTTGGGCCTCTCTCCTGGAGGCGCTCAGTCAGACCGAGTGCTGACATAAGGCAAGTCGCTCCTCGGGACGCGTCTTGCTGGGGCCTCTCTCCTGGAGGCGCTCAGTCAGACCCAGTGCTGACACGTGGCAAGACGCTCCTCGGGGCGCGTCTTGCTTGGGCCTCTCTCCTGGAGGCGCTCAGTCAGACTGAGTAGTGACATGTGGCCTGACGTTCCTCGGGGCGCGTCTTGCTTGGGCCTCTCTCCTGGAGGCGCTCAGTCAGACCCAGTGGTGACATGTGGCAAGACACTCCTCGGGGCGCGTCTTGCTTAGGCCTCTCTCCTGGAGGCCCTCTGTCAGACCCAGGGTTGACATGTGTCAAGACGCTCCTCGGGGCGCAGTCTTGCTTGGGCTTCTCTCCTGGAGGCCCTCAGTCAGACCCATTGTTGACATGTGGCAAGACGCTCCTCGGGGCGCGTCTTGCTTGGGCTTCTCTCCTGGAGGCGCTCAGACAGACCCAGTGTTGACATGTGGAAAGACGCTCCTCCGGGCGCATCTTGCTTGGGCCTCTCTCCTGGAGGCCCTCAGTCAGACCCATTGTTGACATTTGGCAAGACGCTCCTCGGGGCGCGTCTTGCTTGGGCCTCTCTCCTGGAGGCGCTCAGTCAGACCCAGTGTTGACATGTGGCAAGACGCTCCTCGGGGCGCGTCTTGCTTGGGCCTCTCTCCTGGAGGCGCTCAGTCAGACCCAGTGGTGACACGTGGAAAGACGCTCTTCGGGGCACGTCTTGCTTGGGCCTCTCTCCTGGAGGCGCTCAGTCAGACCTAGTAGTGACATGTGGCAAGACGCTCCTCGGGGCGCGTCTTGCTGGGGCTTCTCTCATGGAGGCACTCAGTCAGACCCAGTGTTGACATGTGGCAAGACGCTCCTCGGGGCGCGTGTTGCTTGGACCTATCTCCTGGAGGCGCTCAGTCAGACCGAGTAGTGACATGTGGCAAGACGCTCCTCGGGGCACGTCTTGCTTGGGCCTCTCTCCTGGAGGCGCTCAGTCAGACCCAGTGTTGACATGTGGCAAGACGCTCCTCGGGGCGCGTCTTGCTTGGGCTTCTCTCCTGGAGGCCCTCAGTCAGACCCATTGTTGACATGTGGCAAGACGCTCCTCGGGGCGCTTCTTGCTTGGGCCTCTCTCCTGGAGGCGCTCAGTCAGACCCAGTGTTGACATGTGGCAAGACTCTCCTCGGGGCGCGTCTTGCTTGGGCCTCTCTCCTAGAGGCGCTCAGTCAGACTGAGTAGTGACATGTGGCCTGACGTTCCTCGGGGCGCGCATTGCTTGGGCCTCTCTCCTGAATGCCCTCTGTCAGACCGAGTGTTGACATGTGGCAAGACTCTCCTCGGGGCGCGTCTTGCTTGGGCTTCTCTCATGGAGGCCCTCAGTCCGACCCAGTGTTGACATGTGTCAAGACGCTCCTCGGGGCGCGTCTTGCTTGGGCCTCTCTCCTGGAGGCCCTCTGTCAGACCCAGTGTTGACATGTGTCAAGACGCTCCTCGGGGCGCTTCTTGCTTGGGCCTCTCTCCTGGAGGCCCTCTGTCAGACCCAGTGTTGACATGTGGCAAGACACTCCTCCGGGCGCATCTTGCTTGGGCCTCTCTCCTGGAGGCCCTCAGTCAGACCCATTGTTGACATGTGGCAAGACGCTCCTCGGGGCGCGTCTTGCTTGGGCCTCTCTCCTGGAGGCGCTCAGTCAGACCGAGTGCTGACATGTGGCAAGACGCTCCTCAGGCCGCGTGTTGCTTGGGCTTCTCTCCTGGAGGCCCTCAGTCAGACCCATTGTTGACATGTGGCAAGACGCTCCTCTGGGCGCGTCTTGCTTGGGCTTCTCTCCTGGAGGCGCTCAGAAAGACCCATTGTTGACATGTGACAAGACGCTCCTCGGGGCGCGTCTTGCTTGGGCCTCTCTCCTGGAGGCGCTCAGTCAGAACCAGAGGTGACATGTGGCAAGACACTCCACAGGGCGCGTCTTGCTTGGGCCTCTCTCCTGGAGGCCCTCTGTCAGACCCAGTGTTGACATGTGGCAAGACGCTCCTCCGGGCGCATCTTGCTTGGGCCTCTCTCCTGGAGGCCCTCAGTCAGACCCATTGTTGACATGTGGCAAGACGCTCCTCGGGGCGCGTCTTGCTTGGGCCTCTCTCCTGGAGGCGCTCAGTCAGACCGAGTGCTGACATAAGGCAAGTCGCTCCTCGGGACGCGTCTTGCTGGGGCCTCTCTCCTGGAGGCGCTCAGTCAGACCCAGTGCTGACACGTGGCAAGACGCTCCTCGGGGCGCGTCTTGCTTGGGCCTCTCTCCTGGAGGCGCTCAGTCAGACTGAGTAGTGACATGTGGCCTGACGTTCCTCGGGGCGCGTCTTGCTTGGGCCTCTCTCCTGGAGGCGCTCAGTCAGACCCAGTGGTGACATGTGGCAAGACACTCCTCGGGGCGCGTCTTGCTTGGGCCTCTCTCCTGGAGGCCCTCTGTCAGACCCAGGGTTGACATGTGTCAAGACGCTCCTCGGGGCGCAGTCTTGCTTGGGCTTCTCTCCTGGAGGCCCTCAGTCAGACCCATTGTTGACATTTGGCAAGACGCTCCTCGGGGCGCGTCTTGCTTGGGCTTCTCTCCTGGAGGCGCTCAGACAGACCCAGTGTTGACATGTGGAAAGACGCTCCTCCGGGCGCATCTTGCTTGGGCCTCTCTCCTGGAGGCCCTCAGTCAGACCCATTGTTGACATTTGGCAAGACGCTCCTCGGGGCGCGTCTTGCTTGGGCCTCTCTCCTGGAGGCGCTCAGTCAGACCCAGTGTTGACATGTGGCAAGACGCTCCTCGGGGCGCGTCTTGCTTGGGCCTCTCTCCTGGAGGCGCTCAGTCAGACCCAGTGGTGACACGTGGAAAGACGCTCTTCGGGGCACGTCTTGCTTGGGCCTCTCTCCTGGAGGCGCTCAGTCAGACCTAGTAGTGACATGTGGCAAGACGCTCCTCGGGGCGCGTCTTGCTGGGGCTTCTCTCATGGAGGCACTCAGTCAGACCCAGTGTTGACATGTGGCAAGACGCTCCTCGGGGCGCGTGTTGCTTGGACCTATCTCCTGGAGGCGCTCAGTCAGACCGAGTAGTGACATGTGGCAAGACGCTCCTCGGGGCACGTCTTGCTTGGGCCTCTCTCCTGGAGGCGCTCAGTCAGACCCAGTGTTGACATGTGGCAAGACGCTCCTCGGGGCGCGTCTTGCTTGGGCTTCTCTCCTGGAGGCCCTCAGTCAGACCCATTGTTGACATGTGGCAAGACGCTCCTCGGGGCGCTTCTTGCTTGGGCCTCTCTCCTGGAGGCGCTCAGTCAGACCCAGTGTTGACATGTGGCAAGACTCTCCTCGGGGCGCGTCTTGCTTGGGCCTCTCTCCTAGAGGCGCTCAGTCAGACTGAGTAGTGACATGTGGCCTGACGTTCCTCGGGGCGCGTCTTGCTTGGGCCTCTCTCCTGGAGGCGCTCAGTCAGACCCAGTGGTGACATGTGGAGAGACACTCCTCGGGGCGCGTCTTGCTTGGGCCTCTCTCCTGGAGGCGCTCAGTCAGAGCCAGTGTTGACATGTGGCAAGACTCTCCTCGGGGCGCGTCTTGCTTGGGCCTCTCTCCTGGAGGCGCTCAGTCAGACCCAGTGGTGACACGTGGAAAGACGCTCCTCGGGGCGCGTCTTGCTTGGGCCTCTCTCCTGGAGGCGCTCAGTCAGACCCAGTGTTGACACGTGGCAAGACGCTCCTTGGGGCGCGTCTTGCTTGGGCGTCTCTCCTGGAGATGCTCAGTCAGACCCAGTGTTGGCATGTGGCAAGATACTCCTCTGGGCGCGTCTTTGTTGGGCCTCTCTCCTGGAGGCGCTCATTCAGACCCAGTGGTGACATGTGGCAAGACGCTCCTCGGGGCGCGCATTGCTTGGGCCTCTCTCCTGAATGCCCTCTGTCAGACCGAGTGTTGACATGTGGCAAGACTCTCCTCGGGGCGCGTCTTGCTTGGGCTTCTCTCATGGAGGCCCTCAGTCCGACCCAGTGTTGACATGTGTCAAGACGCTCCTCGGGGCGCGTCTTGCTTGGGCCTCTCTCCTGGAGGCCCTCTGTCAGACCCAGTGTTGACATGTGTCAAGACGCTCCTCGGGGCGCTTCTTGCTTGGGCCTCTCTCCTGGAGGCCCTCTGTCAGACCCAGTGTTGACATGTGGCAAGACACTCCTCCGGGCGCATCTTGCTTGGGCCTCTCTCCTGGAGGCCCTCAGTCAGACCCATTGTTGACATGTGGCAAGACGCTCCTCGGGGCGCGTCTTGCTTGGGCCTCTCTCCTGGAGGCGCTCAGTCAGACCGAGTGCTGACATGTGGCAAGACGCTCCTCAGGCCGCGTGTTGCTTGGGCTTCTCTCCTGGAGGCCCTCAGTCAGACCCATTGTTGACATGTGGCAAGACGCTCCTCTGGGCGCGTCTTGCTTGGGCTTCTCTCCTGGAGGCGCTCAGAAAGACCCATTGTTGACATGTGACAAGACGCTCCTCGGGGCGCGTCTTGCTTGGGCCTCTCTCCTGGAGGCGCTCAGTCAGAACCAGAGGTGACATGTGGCAAGACGCTCCACAGGGCGCGTCTTGCTTGGGCCTCTCTCCTGGAGGCCCTCTGTCAGACCCAGTGTTGACATGTGGCAAGACGCTCCTCCGGGCGCATCTTGCTTGGGCCTCTCTCCTGGAGGCCCTCAGTCAGACCCATTGTTGACATGTGGCAAGACGCTCCTCGGGGCGCGTCTTGCTTGGGCCTCTCTCCTGGAGGCGCTCAGTCAGACCGAGTGCTGACATAAGGCAAGTCGCTCCTCGGGGCGCGTCTTGCTGGGGCCTCTCTCCTGGAGGCGCTCAGTCAGACCCAGTGCTGACACGTGGCAAGACGCTCCTCGGGGCGCGTCTTGCTTGGGCCTCTCTCCTGGAGGCGCTCAGTCAGACTGAGTAGTGACATGTGGCCTGACGTTCCTCGGGGTGCGTCTTGCTTGGGCCTCTCTCCTGGAGGCGCTCAGTCAGACCCAGTGGTGACATGTGGCAAGACACTCCTCGGGGCGCGTCTTGCTTGGGCCTCTCTCCTGGAGGCCCTCTGTCAGACCCAGGGTTGACATGTGTCAAGACGCTCCTCGGGGCGCAGTCTTGCTTGGGCTTCTCTCCTGGAGGCCCTCAGTCAGACCCATTGTTGACATGTGGCAAGACGCTCCTCGGGGCGCGTCTTGCTTGGGCTTCTCTCCTGGAGGCGCTCAGACAGACCCAGTGTTGACATGTGGAAAGACGCTCCTCCGGGCGCATCTTGCTTGGGCCTCTCTCCTGGAGGCCCTCAGTCAGACCCATTGTTGACATTTGGCAAGACGCTCCTCGGGGCGCGTCTTGCTTGGGCCTCTCTCCTGGAGGCGCTCAGTCAGACCCAGTGTTGACATGTGGCAAGACGCTCCTCGGGGCGCGTCTTGCTTGGGCCTCTCTCCTGGAGGCGCTCAGTCAGACCCAGTGGTGACACGTGGAAAGACGCTCTTCGGGGCACGTCTTGCTTGGGCCTCTCTCCTGGAGGCGCTCAGTCAGACCTAGTAGTGACATGTGGCAAGACGCTCCTCGGGGCGCGTCTTGCTGGGGCTTCTCTCATGGAGGCACTCAGTCAGACCCAGTGTTGACATGTGGCAAGACGCTCCTCGGGGCGCGTGTTGCTTGGACCTATCTCCTGGAGGCGCTCAGTCAGACCGAGTAGTGACATGTGGCAAGACGCTCCTCGGGGCACGTCTTGCTTGGGCCTCTCTCCTGGAGGCGCTCAGTCAGACCCAGTGTTGACATGTGGCAAGACGCTCCTCGGGGCGCGTCTTGCTTGGGCTTCTCTCCTGGAGGCCCTCAGTCAGACCCATTGTTGACATGTGGCAAGACGCTCCTCGGGGCGCTTCTTGCTTGGGCCTCTCTCCTGGAGGCGCTCAGTCAGACCCAGTGTTGACATGTGGCAAGACTCTCCTCGGGGCGCGTCTTGCTTGGGCCTCTCTCCTAGAGGCGCTCAGTCAGACTGAGTAGTGACATGTGGCCTGACGTTCCTCGGGGCGCGTCTTGCTTGGGCCTCTCTCCTGGAGGCGCTCAGTCAGACCCAGTGGTGACATGTGGCAAGACACTCCTCGGGGCGCGTCTTGCTTGGGCCTCTCTCCTGGAGGCCCTCTGTCAGACCCAGTGTTGACATGTGGCAAGACGCTCCTCGGGGCGCGTCTTGCTGGGGCCTCTCTCCTGGAGGCGCTCAGTCAGACCCAGTGTTGACATGTGGCAAGACGCTCCTCGGGGCGCGTCTTGCTTGGGCCTCTCTCCTGGAGGCGCTCAGTCAGACTGAGTAGTGACATGTGGCCTGACGTTCCTCGGGGCGCGTCTTGCTTGGGCCTCTCTCCTGGAGGCGCTCAGTCAGACCCAGTGGTGACATGTGGCAAGACACTCCTCGGGGCGCGTCTTGCTTGGGCCTCTCTCCTGGAGGCCCTCTGTCAGACCCAGGGTTGACATGTGTCAAGACGCTCCTCGGGGCGCAGTCTTGCTTGGGCTTCTCTCCTGGAGGCCCTCAGTCAGACCCATTGTTGACATGTGGCAAGACGCTCCTCGGGGCGCGTCTTGCTTGGGCTTCTCTCCTGGAGGCGCTCAGACAGACCCAGTGTTGACATGTGGAAAGACGCTCCTCCGGGCGCATCTTGCTTGGGCCTCTCTCCTGGAGGCCCTCAGTCAGACCCATTGTTGACATTTGGCAAGACGCTCCTCGGGGCGCGTCTTGCTTGGGCCTCTCTCCTGGAGGCGCTCAGTCAGACCCAGTGTTGACATGTGGCAAGACGCTCCTCGGGGCGCGTCTTGCTTGGGCCTCTCTCCTGGAGGCGCTCAGTCAGACCCAGTGGTGACACGTGGAAAGACGCTCTTCGGGGCACGTCTTGCTTGGGCCTCTCTCCTGGAGGCGCTCAGTCAGACCTAGTAGTGACATGTGGCAAGACGCTCCTTGGGGCGCGTCTTGCTGGGGCTTCTCTCATGGAGGCACTCAGTCAGACCCAGTGTTGACATGTGGCAAGACGCTCCTCGGGGCGCGTGTTGCTTGGACCTATCTCCTGGAGGCGCTCAGTCAGACCGAGTAGTGACATGTGGCAAGACGCTCCTCGGGGCACGTCTTGCTTGGGCATCTCTCCTGGAGGCGCTCAGTCAGACCCAGTGTTGACATGTGGCAAGACGCTCCTCGGGGCGCGTCTTGCTTGGGCTTCTCTCCTGGAGGCCCTCAGAAAGACCCATTGTTGACATGTGGCAAGACGCTCCTCGGGGCGCTTCTTGCTTGGGCCTCTCTCCTGGAGGCGCTCAGTCAGACCCAGTGTTGACATGTGTCAAGACGCTCCTCGGGCGTTTCTTGCTTGGGCCTCTCTCCTGGAGGCGCTCAGTCAGACCCATAGGTGACATGTGGCAAGACGCTCCTCTGGCCTCTCTCCTGGAGGCGCTCAGTCAGACCCAGTGTTGACATGTGGCAAGACGCTCCTCGGGGCGCGTCTTGCTGGGGCTTCTCTCATGGAGGCACTCAGTCAGACCCAGTGTTGACATGTGGCAAGATGCTCCTCGGGGCACGTCTTGCTTGGGCCTCTCTCCTGGAGGCGCTCAGTCAGACCCAGAGGAGACATGTGTCGAGACGCTCCTCGGGGCGCGTCTTGCTTGGGCCTCTCTCCTGGAGGCGCTCAGTCAGACCGAGTGCTGACATGTGGCAAGACGCTCCTCCGGGCGCGTCTTGCTTGGGCCTCTCTCCTGGAGGTGCTCAGTCAGACCCAGTGTTCACATGTGGCAAGATGCTCTTCGGGGCACGTCTTGCTTGGGCCTCTCTCCTGGAGGCGCTCAGTTAAACCCAGTGTTGACATGTGGCAAGACGCTCCTCGGGGCGCGTCTTTCTTGGACCTCTCTCCTGGAGGAGCTCAGTCAGACCCAGTGCTGACATGTGGCAAGAAGGTCCTCGGGGCACGTCTTCCTTGGGCCTCTCTCCTGGAGGCGCTCAGTCAGACCCAGTGTTGACATGTGGCAAGACGCTCCTCGGGGCGCTTCTTGCTTGGGCTTCTCTCCTGGAGGCCCTCAGTCAGACCCATTGTTGACATGTGGCAAGACGCTCCTCGGGGCACGTCTTGCTTGGGCCTCTCTCCTGGAGGCGCTCAGTCAGACCGAGTTGTGACATGTGACAAGACGCTCCTCGGGGCGCGTCTTGCTGGGGCTTCTCTCATGGAGGCACTCAGTCAGACCCAGTGTTGACATGTGGCAAGACGCTCCTCGGGGCGCGTGTTGCTTAAACCTCTCTCCTGGAAGTGCTCAGTCAGACCCAGTGTTGACATGTGTCAAGAAGCTCCTCGGGCGTTTCTTGCTTGGGCCTTTCTCCTGGAGGCGCTCAGTCAGACCCAGAGGTGACATGTGGCAAGACGCTCCTCGGGCCTCTCTCCTGGAGGCGCTCAGTCAGACCCAGTGTTGACATGTGGCAAGACGCTCCTCGGGGTGCATCTTGCTTGGGCCTCTCTCCTGGAGGTGCTCAGTCAGACCCAGTGTTGACATGAGACAAGACGCTCCTCGGGGCGCGTCTTGCTTGGGCCTCTCTCCTGGAGGCGCTCAGTCAGACCCAGTGGTGACCTGTGGCAAGACACTCCTCGGGGCGCGTCTTGCTTGGGCCTCTCTCCTGGAGGCCCTCTGTCAGACCGAGTGTTTACATGTGGCAAGACTCTCCTCGGGGCGCGTCTTGCTTGGGCTTCTCTCATGGAGGCCCTCAGTCAGACCCAGTGTTGACATGTGTCAAGACGCTCCTCGGGGCGTGTCTTGCTTGGGCCTCTCTCCTGGAGGCGCTCAGTCAGACCCAGTGTTGACATGTGGCAACACGCTCCTCGGGGCGCGTCTTGCTTGGGCTTCTCTCCTGGAGGCCCTCAGTCAGACCCATTGTTGACATGTGGCAAGACGCTCCTCGGGGCACGTCTTGCTTGGGTCTCTCTCCTGGAGGCGCTCAAACAGACCGAGTAGTGACATGTGGCAAGACGCTCATCGGGGCGCGTCTTGCTGGGGCTTCTCTCATCGAGGCACTCAGTCAGACCCAGTGTTGACATGTGGCAAGACGCTCCTCGGGGCGAGTCTTGCTTGGACCTCTCTCACTGAGGCGCTCAGTCAGACCGAGTAGTGACATGTGGCAAGACGCTCCTCGGGGCGCGTCTTGCTTGGACCTCTCTCCCTGAGGCGCTCAGTCAGACCCAGTGTTGACATTTGGCAAGACACTCCTAGGGGCGCGTCTTGCTTGGGCCTCTCTCCAGAAGGCCCTCAATCAGACCCAGTGTTGACACGTGGCAAGACGCTCCTCGGGGCACGTCTTACTTGGGCCTCTCTCCTGGAGGCGCTCAGTCAGACCAAGTGGTGACATGTGGCCTGACGCTCCTCGGGGCGCGTGTTGCTTGGGCCTCTCTCCTGGAGGCGCTCAGTCAGACCAAGTGGTGACATGTGGCAAGACACTCCTTGGGGCGCGTCTTGCTTGGGCCTCTCTCATGGAGGCCCTCTGTCAGACCCAGTGTTGACATGTGGCAAGACACTCCTCGGGGCGCGTCTTGCTTGGGGCTCTCTCATGGAGGCCCTCTGTCAGACCCAGTGTTGACATGTGTCAAGACGCTCCTCGGGGCGCGTCTTGCTTTGGCCTCTCTCCTGGAGGCGCTCAGTCAGACCGAGTGCTGACATGTGGAAAGAAGCTCCTCGGGACGCGTCTTGCTTGGGCTTCTCTCCTGGAGGCCCTCAGTAAGACCCATTGTTGACATGTGTCAAGACGCTCCTCGGGCCGCGTCTTGCTTGGGCCTCTCTCCTGGAGGCGCTCAGTCAGACTGAGTAGTGACATGTGGCCTGACATTCCTCGGGGCGCGTATTGCTTGGGCCTCTCTCCTGGAGGCGCTCAGTCAGACCGAGTGCTGACATGTGGCAAGACGCTCCTCGGGCCGCGTGTTGCTTGGGCTTCTCTCCTGGATGCCCTCTTTCAGACCCATTGTTGACATGTGGCAACACGCTCCTCGGGGCGCGTCTTGCTTGGGCCTCTCTCCTGGAGGCGCTCAGTCAGACCGAGTGCTGACATGTGGCAAGACGCTCCTCGGGGCGCGTCTTGCTTGGGCTTCTCTCCTGGAGGCGCTCAGAAAGACGCAGTGTTGACATGTGACAAGACGCTCCTCGGGGCGCGTCTTGCTTGGGCCTCTCTCCTGGACGCCCTCTGTCAGACCCAGTGTTGACATGTGGCAAGACGCTCCTCCGGGCGCATCTTGCTTGGGCCTCTCTCCTGGAGGCCCTCAGTCAGACCCATTGTTGACATGTGGCAAGACGCTCCTCGGGGCGCGTCTTGCTTGGGCCTCTCTCCTGGAGGCGCTCAGTCAGACCGAGTGCTGACATGTGGCAAGACGCTCCTCGGGCCGCGTGTTGCTTGGGCTTCTCTCCTGGAGGCCCTCAGTCAGACCCATTGTTGACATGTGGCAAGACGCTCCTCGGGGCGCGTCTTGCTTGGGCCTCTCTCCTGGAGGCGCTCAGTCAGACCGAGTGCTGACATGTGGCAAGACGCTCCTCGGGGCGCGTCTTGCTTGGGCTTCTCTCCTGGAGGCGCTCAGAAAGACCCAGTGTTGACATGTGACAAGACGCTCCTCGGGGCGCGTCTTGCTTGGGCCTCTCTCCTGGAGGCGCTCAGTCAGAACCAGAGGTGACATGTGGCAAGACGCTCCACAGGGCGCGTCTTGCTTGGGCCTCTCTCCTGGAGTCCCTCTGTCAGACCCAGTGTTGACATGTGGCAAGATGCTCCTCCGGGCGCATCTTGCTTGGGCCTCTCTCCTGGAGGCCCTCAGTCAGACCGAGTGCTGACATAAGGCAAGACGCTCCTCGGGGCGCGTCTAGCTGGGGCCTCTCTCCTGGAGGCGCTCAGTCAGACCCAGTGCTGACATGTGGCAAGACGCTCCTCGGGGCGCGTCTTGCTTGGGCCTCTCTCCTGGAGGCGCTCAGTCAGACCCAGTGGTGACATGTGGCAAGACACTCCTCGGGGCGCGTCTTTCTTGGGCCTCTCTCCTGGAGGCCCTCTGTCAGACCCAGTGTTGACATGTGTCAAGACACTCCTCGGGGCGCAGTCTTGCTTGGGCTTCTCTCCTGGAGGCCCTCAGTCAGACCCATTGTTGACATGTGCAAGACGCTCCTCGGGGCGTGTCTTGCTTGGGCTTCTCTCCTGGAGGCGCTCAGACAGACCCAGTGTTGACATGTGACAAGATGCTCCTCGGGGCGCGTCTTGCTTGGGCCTCTCTCCTGGAGGCGCTCAGTCAGAACCAGAGGTGTCATGTGGAAAGACGCTCCTCGGGGCGCGTCTTGCTTGGGCCTCTCTCCTGGAGGCCCTCTGTCAGACCCAGTGTTGACATGTGGAAAGACGCTCCTCCGGGCGCATCTTGCTTGGGCCTCTCTCCTGGAGGCCCTCAGTCAGACCCATTGTTGACATGTGGCAAGACGCTCCTCGGGGAGCGTCTTGCTTGGGCCTCTCTCCTGGAGGCGCTCAGTCAGAGCCAGTGTTGACATGTGGCAAGACTCTCCTCGGGGCGCGTCTTGCTTGGGCCTCTCTCCTGGAGGCGCTCAGTCAGACCCAGTGGTGACACGTGGAAAGACGCTCCTCGGGGCGCGTCTTGCTTGGGCCTCTCTCCTGGAGGCGCTCAGTCAGACCCAGTGTTGACACGTGGCAAGACGCTCCTTGGGGCGCGTCTTGCTTGGGCGTCTCTCCTGGAGATGCTCAGTCAGACCCAGTGTTGGCATGTGGCAAGACACTCCTCGGGGCGCGTCTTTGTTGGGCCTCTCTCCTGGAGGCCCTCAGTCAGACCCATTGTTGACATGTGGCAAGACGCTCCTCGGGGCGCGTCTTGCTTGGGCCTCTCTCCTGGAGGCGCTCAGTCAGACCGAGTGCTGACATGTGGCAAGACGCTCCTCGGGCCGCGTGTTGCTTGGGCTTCTCTCCTGGAGGCCCTCAGTCAGACCCATTGTTGACATGTGGCAAGACGCTCCTCGGGGCGCGTCTTGCTTGGGCCTCTCTCCTGGAGTCCCTCTGTCAGACCCAGTGTTGACATGTGGCAAGATGCTCCTCCGGGCGCATCTTGCTTGGGCCTCTCTCCTGGAGGCCCTCAGTCAGACCGAGTGCTGACATAAGGCAAGACGCTCCTCGGGGCGCGTCTAGCTGGGGCCTCTCTCCTGGAGGCGCTCAGTCAGACCCAGTGCTGACATGTGGCAAGACGCTCCTCGGGGCGCGTCTTGCTTGGGCCTCTCTCCTGGAGGCGCTCAGTCAGACCCAGTGGTGACATGTGGCAAGACACTCCTCGGGGCGCGTCTTTCTTGGGCCTCTCTCCTGGAGGCCCTCTGTCAGACCCAGTGTTGACATGTGTCAAGACACTCCTCGGGGCGCAGTCTTGCTTGGGCTTCTCTCCTGGAGGCCCTCAGTCAGACCCATTGTTGACATGTGCAAGACGCTCCTCGGGGCGCGTCTTGCTTGGGCTTCTCTCCTGGAGGCGCTCAGACAGACCCAGTGTTGACATGTGACAAGATGCTCCTCGGGGCGCGTCTTGCTTGGGCCTCTCTCCTGGAGGCGCTCAGTCAGAACCAGAGGTGTCATGTGGAAAGACGCTCCTCGGGGCGCGTCTTGCTTGGGCCTCTCTCCTGGAGGCCCTCTGTCAGACCCAGTGTTGACATGTGGAAAGACGCTCCTCCGGGCGCATCTTGCTTGGGCCTCTCTCCTGGAGGCCCTCAGTCAGACCCATTGTTGACATGTGGCAAGACGCTCCTCGGGGAGCGTCTTGCTTGGGCCTCTCTCCTGGAGGCGCTCAGTCAGAGCCAGTGTTGACATGTGGCAAGACTCTCCTCGGGGCGCGTCTTGCTTGGGCCTCTCTCCTGGAGGCGCTCAGTCAGACCCAGTGGTGACACGTGGAAAGACGCTCCTCGGGGCGCGTCTTGCTTGGGCCTCTCTCCTGGAGGCGCTCAGTCAGACCCAGTGTTGACACGTGGCAAGACGCTCCTTGGGGCGCGTCTTGCTTGGGCGTCTCTCCTGGAGATGCTCAGTCAGACCCAGTGTTGGCATGTGGCAAGACACTCCTCGGGGCGCGTCTTTGTTGGGCCTCTCTCCTGGAGGCCCTCAGTCAGACCCATTGTTGACATGTGGCAAGACGCTCCTCGGGGCGCGTCTTGCTTGGGCCTCTCTCCTGGAGGCGCTCAGTCAGACCGAGTGCTGACATGTGGCAAGACGCTCCTCGGGCCGCGTGTTGCTTGGGCTTCTCTCCTGGAGGCCCTCAGTCAGACCCATTGTTGACATGTGGCAAGACGCTCCTCGGGGCGCGTCTTGCTTGGGCCTCTCTCCTGGAGGCGCTCAGTCAGACCGAGTGCTGACATGTGGCAAGACGCTCCTCGGGGCGCGTCTTGCTTGGGCTTCTCTCCTGGAGGCGCTCAGAAAGACCCAGTGTTGACATGTGACAAGACGCTCCTCGGGGCGCGTCTTGCTTGGGCCTCTCTCCTGGAGGCGCTCAGTCAGAACCAGAGGTGACATGTGGCAAGACGCTCCACAGTACGCGTCTTGCTTGGGCCTCTCTCCTGGAGTCCCTCTGTCAGACCCAGTGTTGACATGTGGCAAGATGCTCCTCCGGGCGCATCTTGCTTGGGCCTCTCTCCTGGAGGCCCTCAGTCAGACCGAGTGCTGACATAAGGCAAGACGCTCCTCGGGGCGCGTCTAGCTGGGGCCTCTCTCCTGGAGGCGCTCAGTCAGACCCAGTGCTGACATGTGGCAAGACGCTCCTCGGGGCGCGTCTTGCTTGGGCCTCTCTCCTGGAGGCGCTCAGTCAGACCCAGTGGTGACATGTGGCAAGACACTCCTCGGGGCGCGTCTTGCTTGGGCCTCTCTCCTGGAGGCCCTCTGTCAGACCCAGTGTTGACATGTGTCAAGACACTCCTCGGGGCGCAGTCTTGCTTGGGCTTCTCTCCTGGAGGCCCTCAGTCAGACCCATTGTTGACATGTGCAAGACGCTCCTCGGGGCGCGTCTTGCTTGGGCTTCTCTCCTGGAGGCGCTCAGACAGACCCAGTGTTGACATGTGACAAGATGCTCCTCGGGGCGCGTCTTGCTTGGGCCTCTCTCCTGGAGGCGCTCAGTCAGAACCAGAGGTGTCATGTGGAAAGACGCTCCTCGGGGCGCGTCTTGCTTGGGCCTCTCTCCTGGAGGTCCTCTGTCAGACCCAGTGTTGACATGTGGAAAGACGCTCCTCCGGGCGCATCTTGCTTGGGCCTCTCTCCTGGAGGCCCTCAGTCAGACCCATTGTTGACATGTGGCAAGACTCTCCTCGGGGCGCGTCTTGCTTGGGCCTCTCTCCTGGAGGCGCTCAGTCAGACCCAGTGGTGACACGTGGAAAGACGCTCCTCGGGGCGCGTCTTGCTTGGGCCTCTCTCCTGGAGGCGCTCAGTCAGACCCAGTGTTGACACGTGGCAAGACGCTCCTTGGGGCGCGTCTTGCTTGGGCGTCTCTCCTGGAGATGCTCAGTCAGACCCAGTGTTGGCATGTGGCAAGACACTCCTCGGGGCGCGTCTTTGTTGGGCCTCTCTCCTGGAGGCGCTCATTCAGACCCAGTGGTGACATGTGGCAAGACGCTCCTCGGGGCGCGCATTGCTTGGGCCTCTCTCCTGAATGCCCTCTGTCAGACCGAGTGTTGACATGTGGCAAGACTCTCCTCGGGGCGCGTCTTGCTTGGGCTTCTCTCATGGAGGCCCTCAGTCCGACCCAGTGTTGACATGTGTCAAGACGCTCCTCGGGGCGCGTCTTGCTTGGGCCTCTCTCCTGGAGGCCCTCTGTCAGTCCCAGTGTTGACATGTGTCAAGACGCTCCTCGGGGCGCTTCTTGCTTGGGCCTCTCTCCTGGAGGCCCTCTGTCAGACCCAGTGTTGACATGTGGCAAGACACTCCTCCGGGCGCATCTTGCTTGGGCCTCTCTCATGGAGGCCCTCAGTCAGACCCATTGTTGACATGTGGCAAGACGCTCCTCGGGGCGCGTCTTGCTTGGGCCTCTCTCCTGGAGGCGCTCAGTCAGACCGAGTGCTGACATGTGGCAAGACGCTCCTCAGGCCGCGTGTTGCTTGGGCTTCTCTCCTGGAGGCCCTCAGTCAGACCCATTGTTGACATGTGGCAAGACGCTCCTCGGGGCGCGTCTTGCTTGGGCTTCTCTCCTGGAGGCGCTCAGAAAGACCCATTGTTGACATGTGACAAGACGCTCCTCGGGGCGCGTCTTGCTTGGGCCTCTCTCCTGGAGGCGCTCAGTCAGAACCAGAGGTGACATGTGGCAAGACGCTCCACAGGGCGCGTCTTGCTTGGGCCTCTCTCCTGGAGGCCCTCTGTCAGACCCAGTGTTGACATGTGGCAAGACGCTCCTCCGGGCGCATCTTGCTTGGGCCTCTCTCCTGGAGGCCCTCAGTCAGACCCATTGTTGACATGTGGCAAGACGCTCCTCGGGGCGCGTCTTGCTTGGGCCTCTCTCCTCGAGGCGCTCAGTCAGACCGAGTGCTGACATAAGGCAAGACGCTCCTCGGGGCGCGTCTTGCTGGGGCCTCTCTCCTGGAGGCGCTCAGTCAGACTGAGTAGTGACATGTGGCCTGACGTTCCTCGGGGCGCGTCTTGCTTGGGCCTCTCTCCTGGAGGCGCTCAGTCAGACCCAGTGGTGACATGTGGCAAGACACTCCTCGGGGCGCGTCTTGCTTGGGCCTCTCTCCTGGAGGCCCTCTGTCAGACCCAGGGTTGACATGTGTCAAGACGCTCCTCGGGGCGCAGTCTTGCTTGGGCTTCTCTCCTGGAGGCCCTCAGTCAGACCCATTGTTGACATGTGGCAAGACACTCCTCGGGGCGCGTCTTGCTTGGGCTTCTCTCCTGGAGGCGCTCAGACAGACCCAGTGTTGACATGTGGAAAGACGCTCCTCCGGGCGCATCTTGCTTGGGCCTCTCTCCTGGAGGCCCTCAGTCAGACCCATTGTTGACATTTGGCAAGACGCTCCTCGGGGCGCGTCTTGCTTGGGCCTCTCTCCGGGAGGCGCTCAGTCAGACCCAGTGTTGACATGTGGCAAGACGCTCCTCGGGGCGCGTCTTGCTTGGGCCTCTCTCCTGGAGGCGCTCAGTCAGACCCAGTGGTGACACGTGGAAAGACGCTCTTCGGGGCACGTCTTGCTTGGGCCTCTCTCCTGGAGGCGCTCAGTCAGACCTAGTAGTGACATGTGGCAAGACGCTCCTCGGGGCGCGTCTTGCTGGGGCTTCTCTCATGGAGGCACTCAGTCAGACCCAGTGTTGACATGTGGCAAGACGCTCCTCGGGGCGCGTGTTGCTTGGACCTATCTCCTGGAGGCGCTCAGTCAGACCGAGTAGTGACATGTGGCAAGACGCTCCTCGGGGCACGTCTTGCTTGGGCCTCTCTCCTGGAGGCGCTCAGTCAGACCCAGTGTTGACATGTGGCAAGACGCTCCTCGGGGCGCGTCTTGCTTGGGCTTCTCTCCTGGAGGCCCTCAGTCAGACCCATTGTTGACATGTGGCAAGACGCTCCTCGGGGCGCTTCTTGCTTGGGCCTCTCTCCTGGAGGCGCTCAGTCAGACCCAGTGTTGACATGTGGCAAGACTCTCCTCGGGGCGCGTCTTGCTTGGGCCTCTCTCCTGGAGGCGCTCAGTCAGACTGAGTAGTGACATGTGGCCTGACGTTCCTCGGGGCGCGTCTTGCTTGGGCCTCTCTCCTGGAGGCGCTCAGTCAGACCCAGTGGTGACATGTGGCAAGACACTACTCGGGGCGCGTCTTGCTTGGGCCTCTCTCCTGGAGGCCCTCTGTCAGACCCAGTGTTGACATGTGGCAAGACGCTCCTCGGGGCGCGTCTTGCTTGGGCTTCTCTCCTGGAGGCCCTCAGTCAGACCCATTGTTGACATAAGGCAAGACGCTCCTCGGGGCGCGTCTTGCTGGGGCCTCTCTCCTGGAGGCGCTCAGTCAGACCCAGTGTTGACATGTGGCAAGACGCTCCTCGGGGCGCGTCTTGCTTGGGCCTCTCTCCTGGAGGCGCTCAGTCAGACTGAGTAGTGACATGTGGCCTGACGTTCCTCGGGGCGCGTCTTGCTTGGGCCTCTCTCCTGGAGGCGCTCAGTCAGACCCAGTGGTGACATGTGGCAAGACACTCCTCGGGGCGCGTCTTGCTTGGGCCTCTCTCCTGGAGGCCCTCTGTCAGACCCAGGGTTGACATGTGTCAAGACGCTCCTCGGGGCGCAGTCTTGCTTGGGCTTCTCTCCTGGAGGCCCTCAGTCAGACCCATTGTTGACATGTGGCAAGACGCTCCTCGGGGCGCGTCTTGCTTGGGCTTCTCTCCTGGAGGCGCTCAGACAGACCCAGTGTTGACATGTGGAAAGACGCTCCTCCGGGCGCATCTTGCTTGGGCCTCTCTCCTGGAGGCCCTCAGTCAGACCCATTGTTGACATTTGGCAAGACGCTCCTCGGGGCGCGTCTTGCTTGGGCCTCTCTCCTGGAGGCGCTCAGTCAGACCCAGTGTTGACATGTGGCAAGACGCTCCTCGGGGCGCGTCTTGCTTGGGCCTCTCTCCTGGAGGCGCTCAGTCAGACCCAGTGGTGACACGTGGAAAGACGCTCTTCGGGGCACGTCTTGCTTGGGCCTCTCTCCTGGAGGCGCTCAGTCAGACCTAGTAGTGACATGTGGCAAGACGCTCCTTGGGGCGCGTCTTGCTGGGGCTTCTCTCATGGAGGCACTCAGTCAGACCCAGTGTTGACATGTGGCAAGACGCTCCTCGGGGCGCGTGTTGCTTGGACCTATCTCCTGGAGGCGCTCAGTCAGACCGAGTAGTGACATGTGGCAAGACGCTCCTCGGGGCACGTCTTGCTTGGGCCTCTCTCCTGGAGGCGCTCAGTCAGACCCAGTGTTGACATGTGGCAAGACGCTCCTCGGGGCGCGTCTTGCTTGGGCTTCTCTCCTGGAGGCCCTCAGAAAGACCCATTGTTGACATGTGGCAAGACGCTCCTCGGGGCGCTTCTTGCTTGGGCCTCTCTCCTGGAGGCGCTCAGTCAGACCCAGTGTTGACATGTGTCAAGACGCTCCTCGGGCGTTTCTTGCTTGGGCCTCTCTCCTGGAGGCGCTCAGTCAGACCCAGAGGTGACATGTGGCAAGACGCTCCTCTGGCCTCTCTCCTGGAGGCGCTCAGTCAGACCCAGTGTTGACATGTGGCAAGACGCTCCTCGGGGCGCGTCTTGCTGGGGCTTCTCTCATGGAGGCACTCAGTCAGACCCAGTGTTGACATGTGGCAAGATGCTCCTCGGGGCACGTCTTGCTTGGGCCTCTCTCCTGGAGGCGCTCAGTCAGACCCAGAGGAGACATGTGTCGAGACGCTCCTCGGGGCGCGTCTTGCTTGGGCCTCTCTCCTGGAGGCGCTCAGTCAGACCGAGTGCTGACATGTGGCAAGACGCTCCTCCGGGCGCGTCTTGCTTGGGCCTCTCTCCTGGAGGTGCTCAGTCAGACCCAGTGTTCACATGTGGCAAGACGCTCCTGGGGGCACGTCTTGCTTGGGCCTCTCTCCTGGAGGCGCTCAGTTAAACCCAGTGTTGACATGTGGCAAGACGCTCCTCGGGGCGCGTCTTGCTTGGGCCTCTCTCCTGGAGGCGCTCAGTCAGACCGAGTGCTGACATGTGGCAAGACGCTCCTCGGGGCGCGTCTTGCTTGGGCCTCTCTCCTGGAGGCGGTCAGTCAGACAGAGTAGTGACATGTGGCAAGACGCTCCTCGGGGCGCGTCTTTCTTGGACCTCTCTCCTGGAGGAGCTCAGTCAGACCCAGTGCTGACATGTGGCAAGAAGGTCCTCGGGGCACGTCTTCCTTGGGCCTCTCTCCTGGAGGCGCTCAGTCAGACCCAGTGTTGACATGTGGCAAGACGCTCCTCGGGGCGCTTCTTGCTTGGGCTTCTCTCCTGGAGGCCCTCAGTCAGACCCATTGTTGACATGTGGCAAGACGCTCCTCGGGGCACGTCTTGCTTGGGCCTCTCTCCTGGAGGCGCTCAATCAGACCGAGTTGTGACATGTGACAAGACGCTCCTCGGGGCGCGTCTTGCTGGGGCTTCTCTCATGGAGGCACTCAGTCAGACCCAGTGTTGACATGTGGCAAGACGCTCCTCGGGGCGCGTGTTGCTTGGACCTCTCTCCTGGAAGCGCTCAGTCAGACCCAGTGTTGACATGTGTCAAGAAGCTCCTCGGGCGTTTCTTGCTTGGGCCTTTCTCCTGGAGGCGCTCAGTCAGACCCAGAGGTGACATGTGGCAAGACGCTCCTCGGGCCTCTCTCCTGGAGGCGCTCAGTCAGACCCAGTGTTGACATGTGGCAAGACGCTCCTCGGGGTGCATCTTGCTTGGGCCTCTCTCCTGGAGGTGCTCAGTCAGACCCAGTGTTGACATGTGGCAAGACGCTCCTCGGGGCGCTTCTTGCTGGGGCTTCTCTCATGGAGGCACTCAGTCAGACCCAGTGTTGACATGTGGCAAGACGCTCCTCGGGGCACGTCTTGCTTGGTTCTCTCTCCTGGAGGCGCTCCGTCAGACCCAGAGGAGACATGTGTCAAGACGCTCCTCGGGGCGCGTCTTGCTTGGGCCTCTCTCCTGGAGGCGCTCAGTCAGACCGAGTGCTGACATGTGACAAGACGCTCCTCCTGGCGCGTCTTGCTTGGGCCTCTCTCCTGGAGGCGCTCAGTCAGACCGAGTGCTGACATAAGGCAAGACGCTCCTCTGGGCGCGTCTTGCTTGGGCCTCTCTCCAGAAGGCCCTCAATCAGACCCAGTGTTGACACGTGGCAAGACGCTCCTCGGGGCGCTTCTTGCTTGGGCCTGTCTCCTGGAGGCGCTCAGTCAGACCCAGTGGTGACAAGTGGCAAGACGCTCCTCAGGGCGCGTATTGCTTGGGCCACTCTCCTGGATGCCATCTGTCAGACCCAGTGTTGACATGTGGCAAGACTCTCCTCGGGGCGCGTCTTGCTTGGGCTTCTCTCATGGAGGCCCTCAGTCAGACCCAGTGTTGACATGTGTCAAGACGCTCCTCGGGGCGTGTCTTGCTTGGGCCTCTCTCCTGGAGGCGCTCAGTCAGACCCAGTGTTGACATGTGGCAAGACGCTCCTCGGGGCGCTTCTTGCTTGGGCTTCTCTCCTGGAGGCCCTCAGTCAGACCCATTGTAAACATGTGGCAAGACGCTCCTCGGGGCACGTCTTGCTTGGGCCTATCTCCTGGAGGCACTCAGTCAGACCGAGTAGTGACATGTGACAAGACGCTCCTCGAGGCGCGTCTTGCTTGGGCCTCTCTCCTGGAGGCGCTCAGTCAGACCCAGTGTTGACATGTGGCAAGATGCTCCTCGGGGCGCGTCTTGCTTGGGCCTCTCTCCTGGAGGCGCTCAGTCAGACCCAGTGTTCACATGTGGCAAGACGCTCCTCGGGGCGCGTCTCTCTTGGGCCTCTCTCCTGGAGGCGCTCAGTCAGACCCATTGTTGACATGTGGCAAGACGCTCCTCGGAGCACGTCTTGCTTGGGCCTCTCTCCTGGAGGCGCTCAGTCAGACCGAGATCTGACATGTGGCAAGACGCTCCTCGGGGCGCGTCTTGCTTGGGCTTCTCTCCTGGAGGCCCTCAGTCAGACCCATTGTTGACATGTGGCAAGACGCTCCTCGGGGCGCGTCTTATTTGGGCCTCTCTCCTGGAGGCGCTCAGTAAGACCGAGTGCTGACATGTGGCAAGACGCTCCTCGGGGCGCTTCTTGCTTGGGCTTCTCTCCTGGAGGCCCTCAGTCAGACCCATTGTTGACATGTGGCAAGATGCTCCTCGGGGCGCATCTTGCTTGGGCCTCTCTCCTTGAGGCCCTCTGTCAGACCCAGTGTTGACATGTGGCAAAACGCTCCTCCGGGCGCGTCTTGCTTGGGCCTCTCTCCTGGAGGCGCTCAGTCAGACCCAGTGTTGACATGTGGCAAGACGCTCCTCGTGCGTTTCTTGCTTGGGCCTCTCTCCCGGAGGCGCTCAGTCAGACCCAGTGTTGAAATGTGACAAGACGCTCCTTGGGGCACGTTTTGCTTGGGCCTCTCTCCTGGAGGTGCTCAGTCAGACCCAGAGTTGACATGTGGAAAGACGCTCCTCGGGGCGCGTCTTGCTTGGGCCTCTCTCCTGGAGAAGCTCAGTCAGACCCAGTGTTGACATGTGGCAAGACGCTCCTCGGGGCACGTCTTGCTTGGGCCTCTCTCCTGGATGCCCTCTGTCTGACCCAGTGTTGACATGTGGCAAGACTCTCCTCGGGGCGCGTCTTGCTTGGGCTTCTCTCATGGAGGCCCTCAGTCAGACCCAGTGTTGACATGTGTCAAGACGCTCCTCGGGGCGTGTCTTGCTTGGGCCTCTCTCCTGGAGGCGCTCAGTCAGACCCAGTGTTGACATGTGGCAAGACGCTCCTCGGGGCAGGTCTTGCTTGGGCCTCTCTCCTGGAGGCGCTCAGTCAGACCGAGTAGTGACATGTGGCAAGAGGCTCCTCGGGGCGCGTCTTGTTTGGACCTCCCTCCTGGAGGCGCTCAGTCAGACCGAGTAGTGACATTTGGCAAGACGCTCCTCTGGGCGCGTCTTGCTTGGGCCTCTCTCCTGGAGGAGCTCAGTCAGACCCAGTGGTGACACGTGGCAAGACGCTCCTCGGGGCGCATCTTGCTTGGGCCTCTCCTGGAGGCGCTAAGTCAGACCCAGTGTTGACACGTGGCAAGACGCTCCTCGGGGCGCGTCTTGCTTGGGCCTCTCTCCTGGAGGCGTTCAGTCAGACACAGTGTTGACATGTGGCAAGACACTCCTCGGGGCGCGTCTTGCTTGGGCTTCTCTCATGGAGGCCCTCAGTAAGACCCATTGTTGACATGTGGAAAGAAGCTCCTCGGGGCGCGTCTTGCTTTGGCTTCTCTCCTGGAGGCCCTCAGTCAGACCCATTGTTGACATGTGGCAAGACGCTCCTCGGGGCGCGTATTGCTTGGGCCTCTCTCCTGGATGCCCTCTGTCAGACCCAGTGTTGACATGTGGCAAGACTCTCCTCGGGGCGCGTCTTGCTTGGGATTCTCTCATGGAGGCCCTCAGTCAGACCCAGTGTTGACATGTGTCAAGACGCTCCTCGTGGCGTGTCTTGCTTGGGCCTCTCTCCTGGAGGCGCTCAGTCAGACCCAGTGTTGACATGTGGCAAGACTCTCCTCGGGGCGCGTCTTGCTTGGGATTCTCTCATGGAGGCCCTCAGTCAGACCCAGTGTTGACATGTGGCAAGACGCTCCTCGGGGCACGTCTTGCTTGGGCCTCTCTCCTGGAGGCGCTCAGTCAGACCGAGTAGTAACATGTGGCAAGACGCTCCTCGGGGCGCGTCTTGCTGGGGCTTCTCTCATGGAGGCACTCAGTCAGACCCAGTGTTGACATGTGGCAAGACGCTCCTCGGGGCGCGTGTTGCTTGGACCTCTCTCCTGGGGGCGCTCAGTCAGACCTAGTGACATGTGGCAAGACGCTCCTCGGGGCACGTCTTGCTTGGGCCTCTCTCCTGGAGGCGCTCAGTCAGACCGAGTAGTGACATGTGACAAGACGCTCCTCGGGGCGCGTCTTGCTGGGACTTCTCTCATGGAGGCACTCATTCAGACCCAGTGTTGACATGTGGCAAGACGCTCCTCGGGGCGCTTCTTACTTGGACCTCTCTCCTGGAGGTGCTCAGTCAGACCCAGTGTTGACATGTGTCAAGACGCTCCTCGGGCGATTCTTGCTTGGGCCTCGCTCCTGGAGGCGCTCAGTCAGACCCAGAGGTGACATGTGTCAAGACGCTCCTCGGGCCTCTCTCCTGGAGGCGCTCAGTCAGACCCAGTGTTGACATGTGGCAAGACGCTCCTAGGGGCACGTCTTGCTTGGGCCTCTCTCCTGGAGGCACTCAGTCAGACCCAGTGTTGACATGTGGAAAGACGCTCCTCGGGGCGCATCTAGCTTGGGCTTCTCTCATGGAGGCCCTCAGTCAGACCCAGTGTTGACATGTGTCAAGTCGCTCCTCGGGGCGTGTCTTGCTTGGGCCTCTCTCCTGGAGGCGCTCAGTCAGACCCAGTGTTGACATGTGGCAAGACGCTCCTCGAGGCACGTCTTGCTTGGGCCTCTCTCCTGGAGGCGCTCAGTCAGACCGAGTAGTGACATGTGGCAAGACGCTCCTCGGGGCGCGTCTTGCTGGGGCTTCTCTCATGGAGGCACTCAGTCAGACCCAGTGTTGACATGTGGCAAGACGCTCCTCGGGGCGCGTGTTGTTTGGACCTCTCTCCTGGAGGCGCTCAGTCAGACCGAGTAGTGACATGTGGCAAGACGCTCCTCGGGGCACGTCTTGCTTGGGCCTCTCTCCTGGAGGCGCTCAGTCAGACCGAGTAGTAACTTGTGACAAGACGCTCCTCGGGGCGCGTCTTGCTGGGGCTTCTCTCATGGAGGCACTCAGTCAGACCCAGTGTTGACATGTGGCAAGACGCTCCTCGGGGCGCTTCTTACTTGGACCTCTCTCCTGGAGGTGCTCAGTCAGACCCAGTGTTGACATGTGTCAAGAAGCTCCTCGGGCGATTCTTGCTTGGGCCTCTCTCCTGGAGGCGCTCAGTCAGACCCAGAGGTGACATGTGTCAAGACGCTCCTCGGGCCTCTCTCCTGGAGGCGCTCAGTCAGACCCAGTGTTGACATGTGGCAAGACGCTCCTCGGGGCGCGTCTTGCTTGGGCCTCTCTCCTGGAGTCGCTCAGTCAGACCGAGTGCTGACATGTTGCAAGACACTCCTCGGGGCGCGTCTTGCTTGGGCTTCTCTCCTGGAGGCCCTCAGTCAGACCCATTGTTGACATGTGGCAAGACACTCCTCGGGGCGCGTCTTATTTGGGCCTCTCTCCTGGAGGCCCTCAGTCAGACCCAGTGTTGACATGTGGCAAGACGCTCCTCGGGGCGCGTCTTGCTTGGGCCTCTCTCCTGGAGGCGCTCAGTCAGACCGAGTGCTGACATGTGGCAAGACGCTCCTCGGGGCGCTTCTTGCTTGGGCCTCTCTCCTGGAGGCGCTCAGTCAGACCAAGTGGTGACATGTGGCAAGACGCTCCTCGGGGCGCGTATTGCTTCGGCCTCTCTCCTGGATGCCCTCTGTCAGACCCAGTGTTGTCATGTGGCAAGACTCTCCTCGGGGCGCGTCTTGCTTGGGCTTCTCTCATGGAGGCCCTCAGTCAGACCCAGTGTTGACATGTGTCAAGACGCTCCTCGGGGCGTGTCTTGCTTGGGCCTCTCTCCTGGAGGCGCTCAGTCAGACCCAGTGTTGACATGTGGCAAGACGCTCCTCGGGGCGCGTCTTGCTTGGGCTTCTCTCCTGGAGGCCCTCAGTCAGACCCATTGTTGACATGTGGCAAGACGCTCCTCGGGGCACGTCTTGCTTGGGCCTCTCTCCTGGAGGTGCTCAGTCAGACCGAGTAGTGACATGTGACAAGACGCTCCTCGGGGCGCGTCTTGCTTGGGCCTCTCTCCTGGAGGCGCTCAGTCAGACCCAGTGTTGACATGTGGCAAGAAGCTCCTCGGGGCGCGTCTTGCTGGGGCTTCTCTCATGGAGGCACTCAGTCAGACCCAGTGTTGACATGTGGCAAGACGCTCCTCGGGGCACGTCTTGCTTGGGCTTCTCTCATGGAGGCCCTCAGTCAGACCCAGTGTTGACATGTGTCAAGACGCTCCTCGGGGCGTGTCTTGCTTGGGCCTCTCTCCTGGAGGCGCTCAGTCAGACCCAGTGTTGACATGTGGCAAGATGCTACTCGGGGCGCTTCTTGCTTGGGCTTCTCTCCTGGAGGCCCTCAGTCAGACCCATTGTTGACATGTGGCAAGACGCTCCTCGGGGCACGTCTTGCTTGGGCCTCTCTCCTGGAGGCGCTCAGTCAGACCGAGTACTGACATGTGACAAGACGCTCCTCGGGGCGCGTCTTGCTTGGGCCTCTCTCCTGGAGGCGCTCATTCAGACCCAGTGGTGATATGTGGCAAGACGCTCCTCGGGGCGCGTCTTGCTTGGGCCTCTCTCCTGAATGCCCTCAGTCAAACCCAGTGTTGACATGTGGCAAGACTCTCCTCGGGGCACGTCTTGCTTGGGCTTCTCTCATGGAGTTCCTCAGTCCGACCCAGTGTTGACATGTGTCAAGACGCTCCTCGGGGCACGTCTTGCTTGGGCCTCTCTCCTGGAGGCGCTCAGTCAGACCCAGAGGAGACATGTGTCAAGACGCTCCTCGGGGCGCGTCTTGCTTGGGACTCTCTCCTGGAGGCGCTCAGTCAGACCGAGTGCTGACATGTGGCAAGACGCTCCTCCGGGCGCGTCTTGCTTGGGCCTCTCTCCTGGAGGCGCTCAGTCAGACCGAGTGCTGACATAAGGCAAGACGCTCCTCGGGGCGCGTCTTGCTTGGGCCTGTCTCCTGGAGGAGCTCAGTCAGACCGAGTGCTGACATAAGGCAAGACGCTCCTCGGGGCGCGTCTTGCTTGGGCCTCTCTCCTGGCGGCGCTCAGTCAGACCCAGTGTTGACAAGTGGCAAGACACTCCTCGGGGCGCGTCTTGCTTGGGCCTCTCTCATGGAGGCCCTCTGTCAGACCCAGTGTTGACATGTGTCAAGACGCTCCTCGGGGCGCGTCTTGCTTTGGCCTCTCCTGGAGGCCCTCAGTCAGACCCATTGTTGACATGTGGCAAGACGCTCCTCGGGGCGAGTCTTGCTTGGGCCTCTCTCCAGAAGGCCCTCAATCAGACCCAGTGTTGACACGTGGCAAGACGCTCCTCGGGGCGCTTCTTGCTTGGGCCTCTCTCCTGGAGGCGCTCAGTCAGACCCAGTGGTGACATGTGGCAAGACGCTCCTCGGGGCGCGTATTGCTTGGGCCTCTCTCCTGGATGCCCTCTGTCAGACCCAGTGTTGACATGTGGCAAGACTCTCCTCGGGGCGCGTCTTGCTTGGGCTTCTCTCATGGAGGCCCTCAGTCAGACCCAGTGTTGACATGTGTCAAGACGCTCCTCGGGGCGTGTCTTGCTTGCGCCTCTCTCCTGGAGGCGCTCAGTCAGACCCAGTGTTGACATGTGGCAAGACGCTCCTCGGGGCGCTTCTTGCTTGGGCTTCTCTCCTGGAGGCCCTCAGTCAGACCCATTGTTGACATGTGGCAAGACGCTCCTCGGGGCACATCTTGCTTGGGCCTCTCTCCTGGAGGCACTCAGTCAGACCGAGTAGTGACATGTGACAAGACGCTCCTCGGGGCGCGTCTTCCTTGGGCCTCTCTCCTGGAGGCGCTCAGTCAGACCCAGTGTTGACATGTGGCAAGATGCTCCTCGGGGCGCGTCTTGCTTGGGCCTCTCTCCTGGAGGCACTCAGTCAGACCCAGTGTTCACATGTGGCAAGACGCTCCTCGGGGCGCGGCTTGCTTGGGCCTCTCTCCTGGAGGCGCTCAGTCAGACCCATTGTTGACATGTGGCAAGACGCTCCTCGGGGCGCGTCTTGCTGGGGCTTCTCTCATGGAGGCACTCAGTCAGACCCAGTGTTGACATGTGGCAAGACGCTCCTCGGGGCACGTCTTGCTTGGGCTTCTCTCATGGAGGCCCTCAGTCAGACCCAGTGTTGACATGTGTCAAGACGCTCCTCGGGGCGTGTCTTGCTTGGGCCTCTCTCCTGGAGGCGCTCAGTCAGACCCAGTGTTGACATGTGGCAAGATGCTACTCGGGGCGCTTCTTGCTTGGGCTTCTCTCCTGGAGGCCCTCAGTCAGACCCATTGTTGACATGTGGCAAGACGCTCCTCGGGGCACGTCTTGCTTGGGCCTCTCTCCTGGAGGCGCTCAGTCAGACCGAGTACTGACATGTGACAAGACGCTCCTCGGGGCGCGTCTTGCTTGGGCCTCTCTCCTGGAGGCGCTCATTCAGACCCAGTGGTGACATGTGGCAAGACGCTCCTCGGGGCGCGTCTTGCTTGGGCCTCTCTCCTGAATGCCCTCAGTCAAACCCAGTGTTGACATGTGGCAAGACTCTCCTCGGGGCACGTCTTGCTTGGGCTTCTCTCATGGAGTTCCTCAGTCCGACCCAGTGTTGACATGTGTCAAGACGCTCCTCGGGGCACATCTTGCTTGGGCCTCTCTCCTGGAGGCGCTCAGTCAGACCCAGAGGAGACATGTGTCAAGACGCTCCTCGGGGCGCGTCTTGCTTGGGACTCTCTCCTGGAGGCGCTCAGTCAGACCGAGTGCTGACATGTGGCAAGACGCTCCTCCGGGCGCGTCTTGCTTGGGCCTCTCTCCTGGAGGCGCTCAGTCAGACCGAGTGCTGACATAAGGCAAGACGCTCCTCGGGGCGCGTCTTGCTGGGGCCTCTCTCCTGGAGGTGCTCAATCAGACCCAGTGGTGACACGTGGCAAGACGCTCCTCGGTGCGCATCTTGCTTGGGCCTCTCTCCTGGAGGCGCTAAGTCAGACCCAGTGTTGAGACGTGGCAAGACGCTCCTCGGGGCGCGTCTTGCTTGGGCCTCTCTCCTGGCGGCGCTCAGTCAGACCCAGTGTTGACAAGTGGCAAGACACTCCTCGGGGCGCGTCTTGCTTGGGCCTCTCCTGGAGGCCCTCAGTCAGACCCATTGTTGACATGTGGCAAGACGCTCCTCGGGGCGCGTCTTGCTTGGGCCTCTCTCCAGAAGGCCCTCAATCAGACCCAGTGTTGACACGTGGCAAGACGCTCCTCGGGGCGCTTCTTGCTTGGGCCTCTCTCCTGGAGGCGCTCAGTCAGACCCAGTGGTGACATGTGGCAAGACGCTCCTCGGGGCGCGTATTGCTTGGGCCTCTCTCCTGGATGCCCTCTGTCAGACCCAGTGTTGACATGTGGCAAGACTCTCCTCGGGGCGCGTCTTGCTTGGGCTTCTCTCATGGAGGCCCTCAGTCAGACCCAGTGTTGACATGTGTCAAGACGCTCCTCGGGGCGTGTCTTGCTTGCGCCTCTCTCCTGGAGGCGCTCAGTCAGACCCAGTGTTGACATGTGGCAAGACGCTCCTCGGGGCGCTTCTTGCTTGGGCTTCTCTCCTGGAGGCCCTCAGTCAGACCCATTGTTGACATGTGGCAAGACGCTCCTCGGGGCACATCTTGCTTGGGCCTCTCTCCTGGAGGCACTCAGTCAGACCGAGTAGTGACATGTTACAAGACGCTCCTCGGGTCGCGTCTTCCTTGGGCCTCTCTCCTGGAGGCGCTCAGTCAGACCCAGTGTTGACATGTGGCAAGATGCTCCTCGGGGCGCGTCTTGCTTGGGCCTCTCTCCTGGAGGCACTCAGTCAGACCCAGTGTTCACATGTGGCAAGACGCTCCTCGGGGCGCGGCTTGCTTGGGCCTCTCTCCTGGAGGCGCTCAGTCAGACCCATTGTTGACATGTGGCAAGACGCTCCTCGGGGCACGTCTTGCTTGGGCCTCTCTCCTGGAGGCGCTCAGTCAGACCGAGATCTGACATGTGGCAAGACGCTCCTCGGGGCACGTCTTGCTTGGGCTTCTCTCATGGAGGCCCTCAGTCAGACCCAGTGTTGACATGTGTCAAGACGCTCCTCGGGGCGTGTCTTGCTTGGGCCTCTCTCCTGGAGGCGCTCAGTCAGACCCAGTGTTGACATGTGGCAAGATGCTCCTCGGGGCGCTTCTTGCTTGGGCTTCTCTCCTGGAGGCCCTCAGTCAGACCCATTGTTGACATGTGGCAAGACGCTCCTCGGGGCACGTCTTGCTTGGGCCTCTCTCCTGGAGGCGCTCAGTCAGACCGAGTAGTGACATGTGACAAGACGCTCCTCGGGGCGCTTCTTGCTTGGGCCTCTCTCCTGGAGACGCTCATTCAGACCCAGTGGTGACATGTGGCAAGACGCTCCTCGGGGCGCGTATTGCTTGGGCCTCTCTCCTGAATGCCCTCAGTCAAACCCAGTGTTGACATGTGGCAAGACTCTCCTCGGGGCGCGTCTTGCTTGGGCTTCTCTCATGCAGTTCCTCAGTCCGACCCAGTGTTGACATGTGTCAAGATGCTCCTCGAGGCACGTCTTGCTTGGGCCTCTCTCCTGGAGGCGCTCAGTCAGACCCAGAGGAGACATGTGTCAAGACGCTCCTCGGGGCGCGTCTTGCTTGGGCCTCTCTCCTGGAGGCGCTCAGTCAGACCGAGTGCTGACATGTGGCAAGACGCTCCTCCGGGCGCGTCTTGCTTGGGCCTCTCTCCTGGAGGCGCTCAGTCAGACCCAGTGGTGACACGTGGCAAGACGCTCCTCGGTGCGCATCTTGCTTGGGCCTCTCTCCTGGAGGCGCTCAGTCAGTCCCAGTGTTGACATGTGGCAAGACACTCCTCGGGGCGCGTCTTGCTTGGGCCTCTCTCATGGAGGCCCTCTGTCAGACCCAGTGTTGACATGTGTCAAGACGCTCCTCGGGGCGCGTCTTGCTTTGGCCTCTCCTGGAGGCGCTCAGTCAGACCGAGTGCTGACATGTGGCAAGAAGCTCCTCGGGGCGCGTCTTGCTTGGGCCTCTCTCATGGAGGCCCTCTGTCAGACCCAGTGTTGACATGTGTCAAGACGCTCCTCGGGGCACGTCTTGCTTGGGCCTCTCTCCTGGAGGCGCTCAGTCAGACCCAGTGGTGACATGTGGCAAGACGCTCCTCGGGGCGCGTATTGCTTGGGCCTCTCTCCTGGATGCCCTCTGTCAGACCCAGTGTTGACATGTGGCAAGACTCTCCTCGGGGCGCGTCTTGCTTGGGCTTCTCTCATGGAGGCCCTCAGTCAGACCCAGTGTTGACATGTGTCAAGACGCTCCTCGGGGCGTGTCTTGCTTGGGCCTCTCTCCTGGAGGCGCTCAGTCAGACCCAGTGTTGACATGTGGCAAGACGCTCCTCGGGGCGCTTCTTGCTTGGGCTTCTCTCCTGGAGGCCCTCAGTCAGACCCATTGTTGACATGTGGCAAGACGCTCCTCGGGGCACGTCTTGCTTGGGCCTCTCTCCTGGAGGCACTCAGTCAGACCGAGTAGTGACATGTGACAAGACGCTCCTCGGGGCGCATCTTGCTTGGGCCTCTCTCCTGGAGGCGCTCAGTCAGACCCAGTGTTGACATGTGGCAAGATGCTCCTCGGGGCGCGTCTTGCTTGGGCCTTTCTCCTGGAGGCCCTCTGTCAAACCCAGTGTTGACATGTGGCAAGATGCTCCTCGGGGCGCACCTTGCTTGGGCCTCTCTCATGGAGGCCCTCTGTCAGACCCAGTGTTGACATGTGTCAAGACGCTCTTCGGGGCGCATCTTGCTTTGGCCTCTCTCCTGGAGGCGCTCAGTCAGACCGAGTGCTGACATGTGGCAAGAAGCTCCTCGGGGAGCGTCTTCCTTGGGCTTCTCTCCTGGAGGCCCTCAGTCAGACCCATTGTTGACATGTGACAAGACGCTCCTCGGGGCGCGTATTGCTTGGGCCTCTCTCCTGGATGACCTCTGTCAGACCCAGTGTTGACATGTGGCAAGACTCTCCTCGGGGCGCGTCTTGCTTGGGCTTCTCTCATGGAGGACCTCAGTCAGACCCAGTGTTGACATGTGTCAAGACGCTCCTCGGGGCGTGTCTTGCTTGGGCCTCTCTCCTGGAGGCGCTCATTCAGACCCAGTGTTGACATGTGGCAAGACGCTCCTCGGGGTGCTTCTTGCTTGGGCTTCTCTCCTGGAGGCCCTCAGTCAGACCCATTGTTGACATGTGGCAAGACGCTCCTCGGGGCACGTCTTGCTTTGGCCTCTCTCCTGGAGGCACTCAGTCAGACCGAGAAGTGACATGTGACAAGACGCTCCTCGGGGCGCGTCTTGCTTGGGCCTCTCTCCTGGAGGCGCTCAGTCAGACCCAGTGTTGACATGTGGCAAGATGCTCCTCGGGGCGCATCTTGCTTGGGCCTCTCTCCTGGAGGCGCACAGTCAGACCCAGTGTTCACATGTGGCAAGACGCTCCTCGGGGCGCGTCTTGCTTGGGCCTCTCTCCTGGAGGCGCTCAATCAGACCCATTGTTGACATGTGGCAAGACGCTCCTCGGGGCACGTCTTGCTTGGGCCTCTATCCTGGAGGCGCTCAGTCAGACCGAGATCTGACATGTGGCAAGACGCTCCTCGGGGCGCGTCTTGCTTGGGCTTCTCTCCTGGAGGCCCTCAGTCAGACCCATTGTTGACATGTGGCAAGACGCTCCTCGGGGCGCGTCTCATTTGGGCCTCTCTCCTGGAGGCGCTCAGTAAGACCGAGTGCTGACATGTGGCAAGACACTCCTCGGGGCGCTTCTTGCTTGGGCTTCTCTCCTGGAGGCCCTCAGTCAGACCCATTGTTGACATGTGGCAAGATGCTCCTCGGGGCGCATCTTGCATGGGCCTCTCTCCTTGAGGCCCTCTGTCAGACCCAGTGTTGACATGTGGCAAAACGCTCCTCCGGGCGCGTCTTGCTTGGTCCTCTCTCCTGGAGGCGCTCAATCAGACCCAGTTTTGACATATGGCAAGACGCTCCTAGGGGCGCGTCTTGCTTGGGCCTCTCTCCTGGAGGCGCTCAGTCAGACCGAGTGCTGACATGTGGCAAGACGCTCCTCGGGGCGCGTCTTGCTGGGGCTTCTCTCATGGAGGCACTCAGTCAGACCCAGTGTTGACATGTGTCAAGACGCTCCTCGGGCGTTTCTTGCTTGGGCCTCTGTCCCGGAGGCGCTCAGTCAGACCCAGTGTTGAAATGTGACAAGACGCTCCTCGGGGCGCGTCTTGCTTGGGCCTCTCTCCTGGAGGTGCTCAGTCAGACCCAGAGGTGACATGTGGCAAGACGCTCCTCGGGGCGCGTCTTGCTTGGGCCTCTCTCCTGGAGAAGCTCAGTCAGACCCAGTGTTGACATGTGGCAAGACGCTCCTTGGGGCACGTCTTAATTGGGCCTCTCTCCTTGATGCCCTCTGTCAGACCCAGTGTTGACATGTGGCAAGACTCTCCTCGGGGCGCGTCTTGCTTGGGCTTCTCTCATGGAGGCCCTCAGTCAGACCCAGTGTTGACATGTGTCAAGACGCTCCTCGGGGCGTGTCTTGCTTGGGCCTCTCTCCTGGAGGCGCTCAGTCAGACCGAGTAGTGACATGTGGCAAGAGGCTCCTCGGGGCGCGTCTTGTTTGGACCTCCCTCCTGGAGGCGCTCAGTCAGACCGAGTAGTGACATTTGGCAAGACGCTCCTCGGGGCGCGTCTTGCTCGGGCCTCTCATCTGGAGGTGCTCAATCAGACCCAGTGGTGACACGTGGCAAGACGCTCCTCGGGGCGCATCTTGCTTGGGCCTCTCTCCTGGAGGCGCTAAGTCAGACCCAGTGTTGACACGTGGCAAGACGCTCCTCGGGGCGCGTCTTGCTTGGGCCTCTCTCCTGGAGGCGCTCAGTCAGACACAGTGTTGACATGTGGCAAGACACTCCTCGGGGCACGTCTTGCTTGGGCTTCTCTCATGGAGGCCCTCAGTAAGACCCATTGTTGACATGTGGAAAGAAGCTCCTCGGGGCGCGTCTTGCTTTGGCTTCTCTCCTGGAGGCCCTCAGTCAGACCCATTGTTGACATGTGGCAAGACGCTCCTCGGGGCGCGTATTGCTTGGGCCTCTCTCCTGGATGCCGTCTGTCAGACCCAGTGTTGACATGTGGCAAGACTCTCCTCGGGGCGCGTCTTGCTTGGGCTTCTCTCATGGAGGCCCTCAGTCAGACCCAGTGTTGCCATGTGTCAAGACGCTCCTCGGGGCGTGTCTTGCTTGGGCCTCTCTCCTGGAGGCGCTCAGTCAGACCCAGTGTTGATATGTGGCAAGACGCTCCTTGGGGCGCTTCTTGCTTGGGCTTCTCTCCTGGAGGCCCTCAGTCAGACCCATTGTTGACATGTGGCAAGACGCTCCTCGGGGCACGTCTTGCTTGGGCCTCTCTCCTGGAGGCGCTCAGTCAGACCGAGTCATGACATGTGGCAAGACGCTCCTCGGGGCGCGTCTTGCTGGGGCTTCTCTCATGGAGGCACTCAGTCAGACCCGGTGTTGACATGTGGCAAGACACTCCTCGGGTCGCGTGTTGCTTGGACCTCTCTCCTGGAGGCGCTCAGTCAGACCGAGTAGTGACATGTGGCAAGACGCTCCTCGGGGCACGTCTTGCTTGGGCCTCTCTCCTGGAGGCGCTCAGTCAGACCGAGTAGTGACATGTGACAAGACGCTCCTCGGGGCGCGTCTTGCTGGGGCTTCTCTCATGGAGGCACTCAGTCAGACCCAGTGTTGACATGTGGCAAGACGCTCCTCGGGGCGCTTCTTACTTGGACCTCTCTCCTGGAGGTGCTCAGTCAGACCCAGTGTCTACATGTGTCAAGACGCTCCTCGGGTGATTCTTGCTTGGGCCTCGCTCCTGGAGGCGCTCAGTCAGACCCAGAGGTGACATGTGTCAAGACGCTCCTCGGGCCTCTCTCCTGGAGGCGCTCAGTCAGACCCAGTGTTGACATGTGGCAAGACGCTCCTCGGGGCGCGTCTTGCTTGGGCTTCTCTCATGGAGGCCCTCAGTCAGACCCAGTGTTGACATGTGGAAAGACGCTCCTCGGGGCGCATCTTGCTTGGGCTTCTCTCATGGAGGCCCTCAGTCAGACCCAGTGTTGACATGTGTCAAGACGCTCCTCGGGGCGTGTCTTGCTTGGGCCTCTCTCCTGGAGGCGCTCAGTCAGACCCAGTGTTGACATGTCGCAAGACGCTCCTCGGGGCGCTTCTTGCTTGGGCTTCTCTCCTGGAGGCCCTCAGTCAGACCCATTGTTGACATGTGGCAAGACGCTCCTCGGGGCACGTCTTGCTTGGGCCTCTCTCCTGGAGGCGCTCAGTCAGACCGAGTAGTGACATGTGGCAAGACGCTCCTCGGGGCGCTTCTTGCTGGGGCTTCTCTCATGGAGGCACTCAGTCAGACCCAGTGTTGACATGTGGCAAGACACTCCTCGGGGCGCATGTTGCTTGGACCTCTCTCCTGGAGGCGCTCAGTCTGACCGAGTAGTGACATGTGGCAAGACGCTCCTCGGGGCACGTCTTGCTTGGGCCTCTCTCCTGGAGGCGCTCAGTCAGACCGAGTAGTGACATGTGACAAGACGCTCCTCGGGGCGCGTCTTGCTGGGGCTTCTCTCATGGAGGCACTCAGTCAGACCCAGTGTTGACATGTGGCAAGACGCTCCTCGGGGCGCTTCTTACTTGGACCTCTCTCCTGGAGGTGCTCAGTCAGACCCAGTGTTGACATGTGTCAAGACGCTCCTCGGGCGATTCTTGCTTGGGCCTCTCTCCTGGAGGCGCTCAGTCAGACCCAGAGGTGACATGTGTCAAGACGCTCCTCGGGCCTCTCTCCTGGAGGCGCTCAGTCAGACCCAGTGTTGACATGTGGCAAGACGCTCCTCGGGGCGCATCTTGCTTGGGCCTCTCTCCTGGAGGTGCTTAGTCAGACCCAGTGTTGACATGTGGCAAGACGCTCCTCGGGGCGCGTCTTGCTGGGGCTTCTCTCATGGAGGCACTCAGTCAGACCCAGTGTTGACATGTGGAAAGAGGCTCCTCGGGGCACGTCTTGCTTGGGCCTCTCTCCTGGAGGCGCTCAGTCAGACCCAGAGGAGAAATGTGTCAAGACGCTCCTCGGGGCAGGTCTTGCTTGGGCGTCTCTCCTGGAGGCGCTCAGTCAGACCCAGTGTTGACATGTGGCAAGACGCTCCTCGGGGCGCGTCTTGCTTGGGCCTCTCTCCTGGAGGCGCTCAGTCAGACCAAGTGCTGACATGTGGCAAGACTCTCCTCGGGGCGCGTCTTGCTTGGGCCTCTCTCCTGGAGGCCCTCAGTCAGACCCAGTGTTGACATGTGGCAAGACGCTCCTCGGGGCGCGTCTTGCTTGGGCCTCTCTCTTGGAGTCGCTCAGTCAGACCGAGTGCTGACATGTGGCAAGACACTCCTCGGGGCGCGTCTTGCTTGGGCTTCTCTCCTGGAGGCCCTCAGTCAGACCCATTGTTGACATGTGGCAAGACGCTCCTCGGGGCGCGTCTTATTTGGGCCTCTCTCCTGGAGGCCCTCAGTCAGACCCAGTGTTGACATGTGGCAAGAAGTTCCTCGGGGCGCGTCTTGCTTGGGCCTCTCTCCTGGAGGCGCTCAGTCAGACCCAGTGTTGACATGTGGCAAGACGCTCCTCGGGGCGCTTCTTGCTTGGGCTTCTCTCCTGGAGGCCCTCAGTCAAACCCATTGTTTACATGTGGCAAGACGCTCCTCGGGGCACGTCTTGCTTGGGCCTCTCTCCTGGAGGCGCTCAGTCAGACCGAGTAGTGACATGTGACAAGACGCTCCTCGGGGCGCGTCTTGCTTGGGCCTCTCTCCTGGAGGCGCTCAGTCAGACCCAGTGTTGACATGTGGCAAGAAGCTCCTCGGGGCGCGTCTTGCTGGGGCTTCTCTCATGGAGGCACTCAGTCAGACCCAGTGTTGACATGTGGCAAGACGCTCCTCGGGTCACGTCTTGCTTGGGCTTCTCTCATGAAGGCCCTCAGTCAGACCCAGTGTTGACATGTGTCAAGACGCTCCTCGGGGCGTGTCTTGCTTGGGCCTCTCTCCTGGAGGCGCTCAGTCAGACCCAGTGTTGACATGTGGCAAGATGCTCCTCGGGGCGCTTCTTGCTTGGGCTTCTCTCCTGGAGGCCCTCAGTCAGACCCATTGTTGACATGTGGCAAGACGCTCCTCGGGGCACGTCTTGCTTGGGCCTCTCTCCTGGAGGTGCTCAGTCAGACCGAGTAGTGACATGTGACAAGACGCTCCTCGGGGCGCGTCTTGCTTGGGCCTCTCTCCTGGAGGCGCTCATTCAGACCCAGTGGTGACATGTGGCAAGACGCTCCTCGGGGCGCAAATTGCTTGGGCCTCTCTCCTGAATGCCCTCAGTCAAACCCAGTGTTGACATGTGGCAAGACTCTCCTCGGGGAGCGTCTTGCTTGGGCTTCTCTCATGGAGACCCTCAGTCCGACCCAGTGTTGCCATGTGTCAAGACGCTCCTCGGGGCACGTTTTGCTTGGGCCTCTCTCCTGGAGGCGCTCAGTCAGAGCCAGAGGAGACATGTGTCAAGACGCTCCTCGGGGTGCGTCTTGCTTGGGCCTCTCTCCTGGAGGCGCTCAGTCAGACCGAGTGCTGACATGTGGCAAGACGCTCCTCCGGGCGCGTCTTGCTTGGGCCTCTCTCCTGGAGGCGCTCAGTCAGACCGAGTGCTGACATAAGGCAAGACGCTCCTCGGGGCGCGTCTTGCTGGAGCCTCTCTCCTGGAGGTGCTCAATCAGACCCAGTGGTGACACGTGGCAAGACGCTCCTCGGGGCGCGTCTTGCTTGGGCCTGTCTCCTGGAGGAGCTCAGTCAGACCCAGTGGTGACACGTGGCAAGACGCTCCTCGTGCGCATCTTGCTTGGGCCTCTCTCCTGGAGGCGCTAAGTCAGACCCAGTGTTGACATGTGGCAAGACGCTCCTCGGGGCGCGTCTTGCTTGGGCCTCTCTCCTGGGGGCGCTCAGTCAGACCCAGTGTTGACATGTGTCAAGACGCTCCTCGGGGCGCGTCTTGCTTTGGCCTCTCCTGGAGGCGCTCAGTCAGACCGAGTGCTGACATGTGGCAAGAAGCTCCTCGGGGCGCGTCTTGCTTGGGCTTCTCTCCTGGAGGCCCTCAGTCAGACCCATTGTTGACATGTGGCAAGACGCTCCTCGGGGCGCGTCTTGCTTGGGCCTCTCTCCAGAAGGCCCTCAATCAGACCCAGTGTTGACACGTGGCAAAACGCTCCTCGGGGCGCTTCTTGCTTGGGCCTCTCTGCTGGAGGCGCTCAGTCAGACCCAGTGGTGACATGTGGCAAGACGCTCCCCGGGGCGTGTCTTGCTTGGGCCTCTCTCCTGGAGGCGCTCAGTCAGACCCAGTGTTGACATGTGGCAAGACGCTCCTCGGGGCGCTTCTTGCTTGGGCTTCTCTCCTGGAGGCCCTCTGTCAGACCCATTGTTGACATGTGGCAAGACGCTCCTCGGGGCACGTCTTGCTTGGGCCTCTCTCCTGGAGGCACTCAGTCAGACCGAGTAGTGACATGTGACAAGATGCTCCTCGGGGCGCGTCTTGCTTGGGCCTCTCTCCTGGAGGCGCTCAGTCAGACCCAGTGTTGACATGTGGCAAGATGCTCCTCGGGGCGCGTCTTGCTTGAGCCTCTCTCCTGGAGGCGCTCAGTCAGACCCAGTGTTCACATGTGGCAAGACGCTCCTCGGGGCAGTTCTTGCTTGGGCCTCTCTCCTGGAGGCGCTCAGTCAGACCGAGATCTGACATGTGGCAAGACGCTCCTCGGGGCGCGTCTTGCTTGGGCCTCTCTCCTGGAGGCCCTCTGTCAAACCCAGTGTTGACATGTGGCAAGATGCTCCTCGGGGCGCATCTTGCTTGGGCCTCTCTCATGGATGCCCTCTGACAGACCCAGTGTTGATATGTGTCAAGACGCTCCTCGGGGCGCATCTTGCTTTGGCCTCTCTCCTGTAGGCGCTCAGTCAGACCGAGTGCTGACATGTGGCAAGAAGCTCCTCGGGGCGCGTCTTCCTTGGGCTTCTCTCCTGGAGGCCCTCAGTCAGACCCATTGTTGACATGTGGCAAGACGCTCCTCTGGGCGCGTATTGCTTGGGCCTCTCTCCTGGATGCCCTCTGTCAGACCCAGTGTTGACATGTGGCAAGACTCTTCTCGGGGCGCGTCTTGCTTGGGCTTCTCACATGGAGGCCCTCAGTCAGACCCAGTGTTGGCATGTGTCAAGACGCTCCCCGGGGCGTGTCTTGCTTGGGCCTCTCTCCTGGAGGCGCTCAGTCAGACCCAGTGTTGACATGTGTCAAGACGCTCCTCGGGCGTTTTTTGCTTGGGCCTCTCTCCTGGAGGCGCTCAGTCAGACCCAGAGGTGACATGTGGCAAGACGCTCCTCGGGCCTCTCTCCTGGAGGCGCTCAGTCAGACCCAGTGTTGACATGTGGCAAGACGCTCCTCGGGGCAAGTCTTGCTTGGGCCTCTCTCCTGGAGGCGCTCAGTCAGACCCAGAGGAGACATGTGTCAAGACGCTCCTCGGGGCGCGTCTTGCTTGGGCCTCTCTCCTGGAGGCACTCAGTCAGACTGAGTGCTGACATAAGGCAAGATGCTCCTCAGGGCGCGTCTTGCTGTGGCCTCTCTCCTGGAGGTACTCAATCAGACCCAGTGGTGACACGTGGCAAGACGCTCCTCGGGGCGCGTCTTGCTTGGGCCTGTCTCCTGGAGGAGCTCAGTCAGACCCAGTGGTGACACGTGGCAAGACGCTCCTCGGGGCGCATCTTGCTTGGGCCTCTCTCTTGGAGGCGCTAAGTCAGACCCAGTGTTGACACGTGGCAAGACGCTCCTCGGGGCGCGTCTTGCTTGGGCCTCTCTCCTGGAGGCGCTCAGTCAGACCCAGTGTTGACATGTGGCAAGATACTCCTCGGGGCGCGTCTTGCTTGGGCCTCTCTCATGGAGGCCCTCTGTCAGACCCAGTGTTGACATGTGGCAAGACTCTCCTCGGGCCTCTCTCCTGGAGGCGCTCAGTCAGTCCCAGTGTTTACATGTGGCAAGACGCTCCTCGGGGCACGTCTTGCTTGGGCTTCTCTCATGGAGGCCCTCAGTCCGACCCAGTGTTGACATGTGTCAAGACGCTCCTCGGGGCACGTCTTGCTTGGGCCTCTCTCCTGGAGGCGCTCAGTCAGACCCAGAGGAGACATGTGTCAAGACGCTCCTCGGGGCGCGTCTTGCTTGGGCCTCTCTCCTGGAGGCGCTCAGTCAGACCGAGTGCTGACATGTGGCAAGACGCTCCTCCGGGCGCGTCTTGCTTGGGCCTCTCTCCTGGAGGCGCTCAGTCAGACCGAATGCTGACATAAGGCAAGACGCTCCTCGGGGCGCGTCTTGCTGGGGCCTCTCTCCTGGAGGTGCTCAATCAGACCCAGTGGTGACACGTGGCAAGACGCTCCTCGGGGCGCGTCTTGCTTGGGCCTGTCTCCTGGAGGAGCTCAGTCAGACCCAGTGGTGACACGTGGCAAGACGCTCCTCGTGCGCATCTTGCTTGGGCCTCTTTCCTGGAGGCGCTAAGTTAGACCCAGTGTTGACATGTGGCAAGACGCTCCTCGGGGCGCGTCTTGCTTGGGCCTCTCTCCTGGGGGCGCTCAGTCAGACCCAGTGTTGACATGTGGCAAGACACTCCTCGGGGCGCGTCTTGCTTGGGCCTCTCTCATGGAGGCCCTCTGTCAGACCCAGTGTTGAGATGTGGCAAGATGCTCCTCGGGGCGCATCTTGCTTGGGCCTGTCTCATGGAGGCCCTCTGACAGACCCAGTGTTGACATGTGTCAAGACGCTCCTCGGGGCGCATCTTGCTTTGGCCTCTCTCCTGGAGGCGCTCAGTCAGACCGAGTGCTGACATGTGGCAAGAAGCTCCTCGGGGCGCGTCTTCCTTGGGCTTCTCTCCTGGAGGCCCTCAGTCAGACACATTGTTGACATGTGGCAAGACGCTCCTCGGGGCGCGTATTGCTTGGGCCTCTCTCCTGGATGCCCTCTGTCAGACCCAGTGTTGACATGTGGCAAGACTCTCCTCGGGGCGCGTCTTGCTTGGGCTTCTCACATGGAGGCCCTCAGTCAGACCCAGTGTTGACATGTGTCAAGACGCTCCTCGGGGCGTGTCTTGCTTGGGCCTCTCTCCTGGAGGCGCTCAGTCAGACCCAGTGTTGACATGTGGCAAGACGCTCCTCGGGGCGCTTCTTGCTTGGGCTTCTCTCCTGGAGGCCCTCAGTCAGACCCATTGTTGACATGTGACAAGACGCTCCTCGGGGCACGTCTTGCTTGGACCTCTCTCCTGGAGGCGCTCAGTCAGACCCAGTGTTGACATGTGTCAAGACGCTCCTCGGGCGTTTCTTGCTTGGGCCTCTCTCCTGGAGGCGCTCAGTCAGACCCAGAGGTGACATGTGGCAAGACGCTCCTCGGGCCTCTCTCCTGGAGGCGCTCAGTCAGACCGAGTGCTGACATGTGGCAAGACGCTCCTCGGGGCGCGTCTTGCTGGGGCCTCTCTCCTGGAGGTGCTCAATCAGACCCAGTGGTGACACGTGGCAAGACGCTCCTCGGGGCGCGTCTTGCTTGGGCCTCTCTCCTGGGGGCGCTCAGTCAGACCCAGTGTTGACATGTGGCAAGACACTCCTCGGGGCGCGTCTTGCTTGGGCCTCTCTCATGGAGGCCCTCTGTCAGACCCAGTGTTGAGATGTGGCAAGATGCTCCTCGGGGCGCATCTTGCTTGGGCCTCTCTCATGGAGGCCCTCTGACAGACCCAGTGTTGACATGTGTCAAGACGCTCCTCGGGGCGCATCTTGCTTTGGCCTCTCTCCTGGAGGCGCTCAGTCAGACCGAGTGCTGACATGTGGCAAGAAGCTCCTTGGGGCGCGTCTTCCTTGGGCTTCTCTCCTGGAGGCCCTCAGTCAGACCCATTGTTGACATGTGGCAAGACGCTCCTCGGGGCGCGTATTGCTTGGGCCTCTCTCCTGGATGCCCTCTGTCAGACCCAGTGTTGACATGTGGCAAGACTCTCCTCGGGGCGCGTCTTGCTTGGGCTTCTCACATGGAGGCCCTCAGTCAGACCCAGTGTTGACATGTGTCAAGACGCTCCTCGGGGCGTGTCTTGCTTGGGCCTCTCTCCTGGAGGCGCTCAGTCAGACCCAGTGTTGACATGTGGCAAGACGCTCCTCGGGGCGCTTCTTGCTTGGGCTTCTCTCCTGGAGGCCCTCAGTCAGACCCATTGTTGACATGTGACAAGACGCTCCTCGGGGCACGTCTTGCTTGGACCTCTCTCCTGGAGGCGCTCAGTCAGACCCAGTGTTGACATGTGTCAAGACGCTCCTCGGGCGTTTCTTGCTTGGGCCTCTCTCCTGGAGGCGCTCAGTCAGACCCAGAGGTGACATGTGGCAAGACGCTCCTCGGGCCTCTCTCCTGGAGGCGCTCAGTCAGACCCAGTGTTGACATGTGGCAAGACTCTCCTCGGGGCAAGTCTTGCTTGGGCCTCTCTCCTGGAGGCGCTCAGTCAGACCCAGAGGAGACATGTGTCAAGACGCTCCTCGGGGCGCGTCTTGCTTGGACCTCTCTCCTGGAGGCGCTCAGTCAGACTGAGTGCTGACATAAGGCAAGATGCTCCTCAGGGCGCGTCTTGCTCTGGCCTCTCTCCTGGAGGTGCTCAATCAGACCCAGTGGTGACACGTGGCAAGACGCTCCTCGGGGCGCGTCTTGCTTGGGCCTGTCTCCTGGAGGAGCTCAGTCAGACCCAGTGGTGAAACGTGGCAAGACGCTCCTCGGGGCGCATCTTGCTTGGGCCTCTCTCCTGGAGGCGCTAAGTCAGACCCAGTGTTGACACGTGGCAAGACGCTCCTCGGGGCGCGTCTTGCTTGGGCCTCTCTCCTGGAGGCGCTCAGTCAGACCCAGTGTTGTCATGTGGCAAGACACTCCTCGGGGCGCGTCTTGCTTGGGCCTCTCTCATGGAGGCCCTCTGTCAGACCCAGTGTTGACATGTGGCAAGACGCTCCTCGGGCCTCTCTCCTGGAGGCGCGCAGTCAGTCCCAGTGTTTACATGTGGCAAGACGCTCCTCGGGGCACGTCTTGCTTGGGCTTCTCTCATGGAGGCCCTCAGTCCGACCCAGTGTTGACATGTGTCAAGACGCTCCTCGGGGCACGTCTTGCTTGGGCCTCTCTCCTGGAGGCGCTCAGTCAGACCCAGAGGAGACATGTGTCAAGACGCTCCTCGGGGCGCGTCTTGCTTGGGCCTCTCTCCTGGAGGTGCTCAGTCAGACCGAGTGCTGACATGTGGCAAGACACTCCTCGGGGCGCGTCTTGCTTGGGCTTCTCTCCTGGAGGCCCTCAGTCAGACCCATTGTTGACATGTGGCAAGACGCTCCTCGGGGCGCGTCTTATTTGGGCCTCTCTCCTGGAGGCCCTCAGTCAGACCCAGTGTTGACATGTGGCAAGACGCTCCTCGGGGCACGTCTTGCTTGGGCCTCTCTCCTGGAGGCGCTCAGTCAGACCCAGAGGAGAAATGTGTCAAGACGCTCCTCGGGGCGCGTCTTGCTGGGGCTTCTCTCATGGAGGCACTCAGTCAGACCCAGTGTTGACATGTGGAAAGACGCTCCTCGGGGCACGTCTTGCTTGGGCCTCTCTCCTGGAGGCCCTCAGTCAGACCCAGTGTTGACATGTGGCAAGACGCTCCTCGGGGCGCGTCTTGCTTGGGCCTCTCTCCTGGAGGCGCTCAGTCAGACCGGGTGCTGACATGTGGCAAGACGCTCCTCGGGGCGCTTCTTGCTTGGGCCTCTCTCCTGGATGCGCTCAGTCAGACCCAGTGGTGACATGTGGCAAGACGCTCCTCGGGGCGCGTATTGCTTGGGCCTCTCTCCTGGATGCCCTCTGTCAGACCCAGTGTTGACATGTGTCAAGACGCTCCTCGGGGCGTGTCTTGCTTGGGCCTCTCTCCTGGAGGCGCTCAGTCAGACCCAGTGTAGAAATGTGGCAAGACGCTCCTCGGGGCGCTTCGTGCTTGGGCTTCTCTCCTGGAGGCCCTCAGTCAGACCCATTGTTGACATGTGGCAAGACGCTCCTCGGGGCACGTCTTGCTTGGGCCTCTCTCCTGGAGGCGCTCAGTCAGACCGAGTAGTGACATGTGACAAGACGCTCCTCGGGGCGCGTCTTGCTTGGGCCTCTCTCCTGGAGGCGCTCAGTCAGACCCAGTGTTGACATGTGGCAAGAAGCTCCTCGGGGCGAGTCTTGCTGGGGCTTCTCTCATGGAGGCACTCAGTCAGACCCAGTGTTGACATGTGGCAAGACGCTCCTCGGGGCACGTCTTGCTTGGGTTTCTCTCATGGAGGCCCTCAGTCAGACCCAGTGTTGACCTGTGTCAAGACGCTCCTCGGGGCGTGTCTTGCTTGGGCCTCTCTCCTGGAGGCGCTCAGTCAGACCCAGTGTTGACATGTGGCAAGATGCTCCTCGGGGCGCTTCTTGCTTGGGCTTCTCTCCTGGAGGCCCTCAGTCAGACCCATTGTTGACATGTGGCAAGACGCTCCTCGGGGCACGTCTTGCTTGGGCCTCTCTCCTGGAGGCGCTCAGTCAGACCGAGTAGTGACATGTGACAAGACGCTCCTCGGGGCGCGTCTTGCTTGGTTCTCTCTCCTGGAGGCGCTCATTCAGACCCAGTGGTGACATGTGGCAAGACGCTCCTCGGGGCGCGTATTGCTTGGGCCTCTCTCCTGAATGCCCTCAGTCAAACCCAGTGTTGACATGTGGCAAGACTCTCCTCGGGGCGCGTCTTGCTTGGGCTTCTCTCATGGAGGCCCTCAGTCCGACCCAGTGTTGACATGTGTCAAGACGCTAATCGGGGCACGTCTTTCTTGGGCCTCTCTCCTGGAGGCGCTCAGTCAGACCCAGAGGAGACATGTGTCAAGACGCTCCTCTGGGCGCGTCTTGCTTGGGCTTCTCTCCTGGAGGCCCTCAGTCAGACCCATTGTTGACATGTGGCAAGACGCTCCTCGGGGCACGTCTTGCTTGGGCCTCTCTCCTGGAGGCGCTCAGTCAGACCGAGTAGTGACATGTGGCAAGACGCTCCTCGGGGCGCGTCTTGCTTGGACCTCCCTCCTGGAGGCGCTCAGTCAGACCGAGTAGTGACATTTGGCAAGACGCTCCTCGGGGCGCGTCTTGCTTGGGCCTCTCTCCTGGAGGCACTCAGTCAGACTGAGTGCTGACATAAGGCAAGATGCTCCTCAGGGCGCGTCTTGCTGTGGCCTCTCTCCTGGAGGTACTCAATCAGACCCAGTGGTGACACGTGGCAAGACGCTCCTCGGGGCGCGTCTTGCTTGGGCCTGTCTCCTGGAGGAGCTCAGTCAGACCCAGTGGTGACACGTGGCAAGACGCTCCTCGGGGCGCATCTTGCTTGGGCCTCTCTCTTGGAGGCGCTAAGTCAGACCCAGTGTTGACACGTGGCAAGACGCTCCTCGGGGCGCGTCTTGCTTGGGCCTCTCTCCTGGAGGCGCTCAGTCAGACCCAGTGTTGACATGTGGCAAGATACTCCTCGGGGCGCGTCTTGCTTGGGCCTCTCTCATGGAGGCCCTCTGTCAGACCCAGTGTTGACATGTGGCAAGACTCTCCTCGGGCCTCTCTCCTGGAGGCGCTCAGTCAGTCCCAGTGTTTACATGTGGCAAGACGCTCCTCGGGGCACGTCTTGCTTGGGCTTCTCTCATGGAGGCCCTCAGTCCGACCCAGTGTTGACATGTGTCAAGACGCTCCTCGGGGCACGTCTTGCTTGGGCCTCTCTCCTGGAGGCGCTCAGTCAGACCCAGAGGAGACATGTGTCAAGACGCTCCTCGGGGCGCGTCTTGCTTGGGCCTCTCTCCTGGAGGCGCTCAGTCAGACCGAGTGCTGACATGTGGCAAGACGCTCCTCCGGGCGCGTCTTGCTTGGGCCTCTCTCCTGGAGGCGCTCAGTCAGACCGAGTGCTGACATAAGGCAAGACGCTCCTCGGGGCGCGTCTTGCTGGGGCCTCTCTCCTGGAGGTGCTCAATCAGACCCAGTGGTGACACGTGGCAAGACGCTCCTCGGGGCGCGTCTTGCTTGGGCCTGTCTCCTGGAGGAGCTCAGTCAGACCCAGTGGTGACACGTGGCAAGACGCTCCTAGTGCGCATCTTGCTTGGGCCTCTTTCCTGGAGGCGCTAAGTTAGACCCAGTGTTGACATGTGGCAAGACGCTCCTCGGGGCGCGTCTTGCTTGGGCCTCTCTCCTGGGGGCGCTCAGTCAGACCCAGTGTTGACATGTGGCAAGACACTCCTCGGGGCGCGTCTTGCTTGGGCCTCTCTCATGGAGGCCCTCTGTCAGACCCAGTGTTGAGATGTGGCAAGATGCTCCTCGGGGCGCATCTTGCTTGGGCCTGTCTCATGGAGGCCCTCTGACAGACCCAGTGTTGACATGTGTCAAGACGCTCCTCGGGGCGCATCTTGCTTTGGCCTCTCTCCTGGAGGCGCTCAGTCAGACCGAGTGCTGACATGTGGCAAGAAGCTCCTCGGGGCGCGTCTTCCTTGGGCTTCTCTCCTGGAGGCCCTCAGTCAGACACATTGTTGACATGTGGCAAGACGCTCCTCGGGGCGCGTATTGCTTGGGCCTCTCTCCTGGATGCCCTCTGTCAGACCCAGTGTTGACATGTGGCAAGACTCTCCTCGGGGCGCGTCTTGCTTGGGCTTCTCACATGGAGGCCCTCAGTCAGACCCAGTGTTGACATGTGTCAAGACGCTCCTCGGGGCGTGTCTTGCTTGGGCCTCTCTCCTGGAGGCGCTCAGTCAGACCCAGTGTTGACATGTGGCAAGACGCTCCTCGGGGCGCTTCTTGCTTGGGCTTCTCTCCTGGAGGCCCTCAGTCAGACCCATTGTTGACATGTGACAAGACGCTCCTCGGGGCACGTCTTGCTTGGACCTCTCTCCTGGAGGCGCTCAGTCAGACCCAGTGTTGACATGTGTCAAGACGCTCCTCGGGCGTTTCTTGCTTGGGCCTCTCTCCTGGAGGCGCTCAGTCAGACCCAGAGGTGACATGTGGCAAGACGCTCCTCGGGCCTCTCTCCTGGAGGCGCTCAGTCAGACCGAGTGCTGACATGTGGCAAGACGCTCCTCGGGGCGCGTCTTGCTGGGGCCTCTCTCCTGGAGGTGCTCAATCAGACCCAGTGGTGACACGTGGCAAGACGCTCCTCGGGGCGCGTCTTGCTTGGGCCTCTCTCCTGGGGGCGCTCAGTCAGACCCAGTGTTGACATGTGGCAAGACACTCCTCGGGGCGCGTCTTGCTTGGGCCTCTCTCATGGAGGCCCTCTGTCAGACCCAGTGTTGAGATGTGGCAAGATGCTCCTCGGGGCGCATCTTGCTTGGGCCTCTCTCATGGAGGCCCTCTGACAGACCCAGTGTTGACATGTGTCAAGACGCTCCTCGGGGCGCATCTTGCTTTGGCCTCTCTCCTGGAGGCGCTCAGTCAGACCGAGTGCTGACATGTGGCAAGAAGCTCCTCGGGGCGCGTCTTCCTTGGGCTTCTCTCCTGGAGGCCCTCAGTCAGACCCATTGTTGACATGTGGCAAGACGCTCCTCGGGGCGCGTATTGCTTGGGCCTCTCTCCTGGATGCCCTCTGTCAGACCCAGTGTTGACATGTGGCAAGACTCTCCTCGGGGCGCGTCTTGCTTGGGCTTCTCACATGGAGGCCCTCAGTCAGACCCAGTGTTGACATGTGTCAAGATGCTCCTCGGGGCGTGTCTTGCTTGGGCCTCTCTCCTGGAGGCGCTCAGTCAGACCCAGTGTTGACATGTGGCAAGACGCTCCTCGGGGCGCTTCTTGCTTGGGCTTCTCTCCTGGAGGCCCTCAGTCAGACCCATTGTTGACATGTGACAAGACGCTCCTCGGGGCACGTCTTGCTTGGACCTCTCTCCTGGAGGCGCTCAGTCAGACCCAGTGTTGACATGTGTCAAGACGCTCCTCGGGCGTTTCTTGCTTGGGCCTCTCTCCTGGAGGCGCTCAGTCAGACCCAGAGGTGACATGTGGCAAGACGCTCCTCGGGCCTCTCTCCTGGAGGCGCTCAGTCAGACCCAGTGTTGACATGTGGCAAGACTCTCCTCGGGGCAAGTCTTGCTTGGGCCTCTCTCCTGGAGGCGCTCAGTCAGACCCAGAGGAGACATGTGTCAAGACGCTCCTCGGGGCGCGTCTTGCTTGGACCTCTCTCCTGGAGGCGCTCAGTCAGACTGAGTGCTGACATAAGGCAAGATGCTCCTCAGGGCGCGTCTTGCTCTGGCCTCTCTCCTGGAGGTGCTCAATCAGACCCAGTGGTGACACGTGGCAAGACGCTCCTCGGGGCGCGTCTTGCTTGGGCCTGTCTCCTGGAGGAGCTCAGTCAGACCCAGTGGTGACACGTGGCAAGACGCTCCTCGGGGCGCATCTTGCTTGGGCCTCTCTCCTGGAGGCGCTAAGTCAGACCCAGTGTTGACACGTGGCAAGACGCTCCTCGGGGCGCGTCTTGCTTGGGCCTCTCTCCTGGAGGCGCTCAGTCAGACCCAGTGTTGTCATGTGGCAAGACACTCCTCGGGGCGCGTCTTGCTTGGGCCTCTCTCATGGAGGCCCTCTGTCAGACCCAGTGTTGACATGTGGCAAGACGCTCCTCGGGCCTCTCTCCTGGAGGCGCGCAGTCAGTCCCAGTGTTTACATGTGGCAAGACGCTCCTCGGGGCACGTCTTGCTTGGGCTTCTCTCATGGAGGCCCTCAGTCCGACCCAGTGTTGACATGTGTCAAGACGCTCCTCGGGGCACGTCTTGCTTGGGCCTCTCTCCTGGAGGCGCTCAGTCAGACCCAGAGGAGACATGTGTCAAGACGCTCCTCGGGGCGCGTCTTGCTTGGGCCTCTCTCCTGGAGGTGCTCAGTCAGACCGAGTGCTGACATGTGGCAAGACACTCCTCGGGGCGCGTCTTGCTTGGGCTTCTCTCCTGGAGGCCCTCAGTCAGACCCATTGTTGACATGTGGCAAGACGCTCCTCGGGGCGCGTCTTATTTGGGCCTCTCTCCTGGAGGCCCTCAGTCAGACCCAGTGTTGACATGTGGCAAGACGCTCCTCGGGGCACGTCTTGCTTGGGCCTCTCTCCTGGAGGCGCTCAGTCAGACCCAGAGGAGAAATGTGTCAAGACGCTCCTCGGGGCGCGTCTTGCTGGGGCTTCTCTCATGGAGGCACTCAGTCAGACCCAGTGTTGACATGTGGAAAGACGCTCCTCGGGGCACGTCTTGCTTGGGCCTCTCTCCTGGAGGCCCTCAGTCAGACCCAGTGTTGACATGTGGCAAGACGCTCCTCGGGGCGCGTCTTGCTTGGGCCTCTCTCCTGGAGGCGCTCAGTCAGACCGGGTGCTGACATGTGGCAAGACGCTCCTCGGGGCGCTTCTTGCTTGGGCCTCTCTCCTGGATGCGCTCAGTCAGACCCAGTGGTGACATGTGGCAAGACGCTCCTCGGGGCGCGTATTGCTTGGGCCTCTCTCCTGGATGCCCTCTGTCAGACCCAGTGTTGACATGTGTCAAGACGCTCCTCGGGGCGTGTCTTGCTTGGGCCTCTCTCCTGGAGGCGCTCAGTCAGACCCAGTGTAGAAATGTGGCAAGACGCTCCTCGGGGCGCTTCGTGCTTGGGCTTCTCTCCTGGAGGCCCTCAGTCAGACCCATTGTTGACATGTGGCAAGACGCTCCTCGGGGCACGTCTTGCTTGGGCCTCTCTCCTGGAGGCGCTCAGTCAGACCGAGTAGTGACATGTGACAAGACGCTCCTCGGGGCGCGTCTTGCTTGGGCCTCTCTCCTGGAGGCGCTCAGTCAGACCCAGTGTTGACATGTGGCAAGAAGCTCCTCGGGGCGAGTCTTGCTGGGGCTTCTCTCATGGAGGCACTCAGTCAGACCCAGTGTTGACATGTGGCAAGACGCTCCTCGGGGCACGTCTTGCTTGGGTTTCTCTCATGGAGGCCCTCAGTCAGACCCAGTGTTGACCTGTGTCAAGACGCTCCTCGGGGCGTGTCTTGCTTGGGCCTCTCTCCTGGAGGCGCTCAGTCAGACCCAGTGTTGACATGTGGCAAGATGCTCCTCGGGGCGCTTCTTGCTTGGGCTTCTCTCCTGGAGGCCCTCAGTCAGACCCATTGTTGACATGTGGCAAGACGCTCCTCGGGGCACGTCTTGCTTGGGCCTCTCTCCTGGAGGCGCTCAGTCAGACCGAGTAGTGACATGTGACAAGACGCTCCTCGGGGCGCGTCTTGCTTGGTTCTCTCTCCTGGAGGCGCTCATTCAGACCCAGTGGTGACATGTGGCAAGACGCTCCTCGGGGCGCGTATTGCTTGGGCCTCTCTCCTGAATGCCCTCAGTCAAACCCAGTGTTGACATGTGGCAAGACTCTCCTCGGGGCGCGTCTTGCTTGGGCTTCTCTCATGGAGGCCCTCAGTCCGACCCAGTGTTGACATGTGTCAAGACGCTAATCGGGGCACGTCTTTCTTGGGCCTCTCTCCTGGAGGCGCTCAGTCAGACCCAGAGGAGACATGTGTCAAGACGCTCCTCTGGGCGCGTCTTGCTTGGGCTTCTCTCCTGGAGGCCCTCAGTCAGACCCATTGTTGACATGTGGCAAGACGCTCCTCGGGGCACGTCTTGCTTGGGCCTCTCTCCTGGAGGCGCTCAGTCAGACCGAGTAGTGACATGTGGCAAGACGCTCCTCGGGGCGCGTCTTGCTTGGACCTCCCTCCTGGAGGCGCTCAGTCAGACCGAGTAGTGACATTTGGCAAGACGCTCCTCGGGGCGCGTCTTGCTTGGACCTCTCTCCTGGAGGCGCTCAGTTAGACCGAGTAGTGACATGTGGCAAGAAGCTCCTCGGGGCGCGTCTTGCTTGGGCCTCTCTCCTGGAGGCGCTCAGTCAGACCGAGTGCTGACATAAGGCAAGACGCTCCTCGGGGCGCGTCTTGCTGGGGCCTCTCTCCTGGAGGAGCTCAGTCAGACCCAGTGGTGACACGTGGCAAGACGCTCCTCGGGGCGCGTCTTGCTTTGGCTTCTCTCCTGGAGGCCCTCAGTCAGACCCATAGTTGACATGTGGCAAGACGCTCCTCGGGGCGCGTATTGCTTGGACCTCTCTCCTGGATGCCCTCTGTCAAACCCAGTGTTGACATGTGGCAAGACTCTCCTCGGGGCGCGTCTTGCTTGGGCTTCTCTCATGGAGGCCCTCAGTCAGACCCAGTGTTGACATGTGTCAAGACGCTCCTCGGGGCGTGTCTTGCTTGGGCCTCTCTCCTGGAGGCGCTCAGTCAGACCCAGTGTTGACATGTGGCAAGACGCTCCTCGGGGCGCTTCTTGCTTGGGCTTCTCTCCTGGAGGCCCTCAGTCAGACCCATTGTTGACATGTGGCAAGATGCTCCTCGGGGCCTGCTTGCTTGGGCCTCTCTCCTGGAGGCGCTCAGTCAGACCGAGTAGTGACATGTGGCAAGACGCTCCTCGGGGCGCGTCTTGCTGGGGCTTCTCTCATGGAGGCACTCAGTCAGACCCAGTGTTGACATGTGGCAAGATGCTCCTCGGGGTGCGTGTTGCTTGGACCTCTCTCCTGGAGGCGCTCAGTCAGACCGAGTAGTGACATGTGGCAAGACGCTCCTCGGGGCGCGTCTTGCTTGGGCTTCTCTCCTGGAGGCCCTCAGTCAGTCCCATTGTTGACATGTGGCAAGAAGCTCCTCGGGGCGCTTCTTGCTTGGGCCTCTCTCCTGGAGGCGCTCAGTCAGACCGAGTGCTGACATGTGGCAAGACGCTCCTCGGGGCGCGTCTTGCTGGGGCCTCTCTCCTGGAGGTGCTCAGTCAAACCCAGTGTTGACATGTGTCAAGACGCTCCTCGGGCGTTTCTTGCTTGCGCCTTTCTCCTGGAGGCGCTCAGTCAGACCCAGAGGTGACATGTGGCAAGACGCTCCTCGGGCCTCTCTCCTGGAGGCGCTCAGTCAGACCCAGTGTTGACATGTGGCAAGACGCTCCTCGGGGCGCGTCTTGCTTGGGCCTCTCTCCTGGAGGTGCTCAGTCAGACCCAGTGTTGACATGTGGCAAGACGCTCCTCGGGGTGCGTCTTGCTGGGGCTTCTCTCATGGAGGCACTCAGTCAGACCCAGTGTTGACATGTGGCAAGATGCTCGTCGGGGCACGTCTTGCTTGGGCCTCTCTCCTGGATGCCGTCTGTCAGACCCAGTGTTGACATGTGGCAAGACTCTCCTCGGGGCGCGTCTTGCTTGGGCTTCTCACATGGAGGCCCTCAGTCAGACCCAGTGTTGACATGTGTCAAGACGCTCCTCGGGGCGTGTCTTGCTTGGGCCTCTCTCCTGGAGGCGCTCAGTCAGACCCAGTGTTGACATGTGGCAAGACGCTCCTCGGGGCGCTTCTTGCTTGGGCTTCTCTCCTGGAGGCCCTCAGTCAGACCCATTGTTGACATGTGACAAGACGCTCCTCGGGGCACGTCTTGCTTGGACCTCTCTCCTGGAGGCGCTCAGTCAGACCCAGTGTTGACATTTGTCAAGACGCTCCTCGGGCGTTTCTTGCTTGGGCCTCTCTCCTGGAGGCGCTCAGTCAGACCCAGAGGTGACATGTGGCAAGACGCTCCTCGGGCCTCTCTCCTGGAGGCGCTCAGTCAGACCCAGTGTTGACATGTGGCAAGACGCTCCTCGGGGCAAGTCTTGCTTGGGCCTCTCTCCTGGAGGCGCTCAGTCAGACCCAGAGGAGACATGTGTCAAGACGCTCCTCGGGGCGCGTCTTGCTTGGGCCTCTCTCCTGGAGGCGCTCAGTCAGACTGAGTGCTGACATAAGGCAAGATGCTCCTCAGGGCGCGTCTTGCTGGGGCCTCTCTCCTGGAGGTGCTCAATCAGACCCAGTGGTGACACGTGGCAAGACGCTCCTCGGGGCGCGTCTTGCTTGGGCCTCTCTCCTGGAGGCGCTAAGTCAGACCCAGTGTTGACACGTGGCAAGACGCTCCTCGGGGCGCGTCTTGCTTGGGCCTCTCTCCTGGAGGCGCTCAGTCAGACCCAGTGTTGTCATGTGGCAAGACACTCCTCGGGGCGCGTCTTGCTTGGGCCTCTCTCATGGAGGCCCTCTGTCAGACCCAGTGTTGACATGTGGCAAGACGCTCCTCGGGCCTCTCTCCTGGAGGCGCGCAGTCAGTCCCAGTGTTTACATGTGGCAAGACGCTCCTCGGGGCACGTCTTGCTTGGGCTTCTCTCATGGAGGCCCTCAGTCCGACCCAGTGTTGACATGTGTCAAGACGCTCCTCGGGGCACGTCTTGCTTGGGCCTCTCTCCTGGAGGCGCTCAGTCAGACCCAGAGGAGACATGTGTCAAGACGCTCCTCGGGGCGCGTCTTGCTTGGGCCTCTCTCCTGGAGGTGCTCAGTCAGACCGAGTGCTGACATGTGGCAAGATACTCCTCGGGGCGCGTCTTGCTTGGGCTTCTCTCCTGGAGGCCCTCAGTCAGACCCATTGTTGACATGTGGCAAGACGCTCCTCGGGGCGCGTCTTATTTGGGCCTCTCTCCTGGAGGCCCTCAGTCAGACCCAGTGTTGACATGTGGCAAGACGCTCCTCGGGGCACGTCTTGCTTGGGCCTCTCTCCTGGAGGCGCTCAGTCAGACCCAGAGGAGAAATGTGTCAAGACGCTCCTCGGGGCGCGTCTTGATGGGGCTTCTCTCATGGAGGCACTCAGTCAGACCCAGTGTTGACATGTGGAAAGACGCTCCTCGGGGCACGTCTTGCTTGGGCCTCTCTCCTGGAGGCCCTCAGTCAGACCCAGTGTTGACATGTGGCAAGACGCTCCTCGGGGCGCGTCTTGCTTGGGCCTCTCTCCTGGAGGCGCTCAGTCAGACCGGGTGCTGACATGTGGCAAGACGCTCCTCGGGGCGCTTCTTGCTTGGGCCTCTCTCCTGGATGCGCTCAGTCAGACCCAGTGGTGACATGTGGCAAGACACTCCTCGGGGCGCGTATTGCTTGGGCCTCTCTCCTGGATGCCCTCTGTCAGACCCAGTGTTGACATGTGTCAAGACGCTCCTCGGGGCGTGTCTTGCTTGGGCCTCTCTCCTGGAGGCGCTCAGTCAGACCCAGTGTAGAAATGTGGCAAGACGCTCCTCGGGGCGCTTCGTGCTTGGGCTTCTCTCCTGGAGGCCCTCAGTCAGACCCATTGTTGACATGTGGCAAGACGCTCCTCGGGGCATGTCTTGCTTGGGCCTCTCTCCTGGAGGCGCTCAGTCAGACCGAGTAGTGACATGTGACAAGACGCTCCTCGGGGCGCGTCTTGCTTGGGCCTCTCTCCTGGAGGCGCTCAGTCAGACCCAGTGTTGACATGTGGCAAGAAGCTCCTCGGGGCGAGTCTTGCTGGGGCTTCTCTCATGGAGGCACTCAGTCAGACCCAGTGTTGACATGTGGCAAGACGCTCCTCGGGGCACGTCTTGCTTGGGCTTCTCTCATGGAGGCCCTCAGTCAGACCCAGTGTTGACATGTGTCAAGACGCTCCTCGGGGCGTGTCTTGATTGGGCCTCTCTCCTGGAGGCGCTCAGTCAGACCCAGTGTTGACATGTGGCAAGATGCTCCTCGGGGCGCTTCTTGCTTGGGCTTCTCTCCTGGAGGCCCTCAGTCAGACCCATTGTTGACATGTGGCAAGACGCTCCTCGGGGCACGTCTTGCTTGGGCCTCTCTCCTGGAGGCGCTCAGTCAGACCGAGTAGTGACATGTGACAAGACGCTCCTCGGGGCGCGTCTTGCTTGGTTCTCTCTCCTGGAGGCGCTCATTCAGACCCAGTGGTGACATGTGGCAAGACGCTCCTCGGGGCGCGTATTGCTTGGGCCTCTCTCCTGAATGCCCTCAGTCAAACCCAGTGTTGACATGTGGCAAGACTCTCCTCGGGGCGCGTCTTGCTTGGGCTTCTCTCATGGAGGCCCTCAGTCCGACCCAGTGTTGACATGTGTCAAGACGCTGATCGGGGCACGTCTTGCTTGGGCCTCTCTCCTGGAGGCGCTCAGTCAGACCCAGAGGAGACATGTGTCAAGACGCTCCTCTGGGCGCGTCTTGCCTGGGCTTCTCTCCTGGAGGCCCTCAGTCAGACCCATTGTTGACATGTGTCAAGACGCTCCTCGGGGCACGTCTTGCTTGGGCCTCTCTCCTGGAGGCGCTCAGTCAGACCGAGTAGTGACATGTGGCAAGACGCTCCTCGGGGCGCGTCTTGCTTGGACCTCCCTCCTGGAGGCGCTCAGTCAGACCGAGTAGTGACATTTGGCAAGACGCTCCTCGGGGCGCGTCTTGCTTGGACCTCTCTCCTGGAGGCGCTCAGTTAGACCGAGAAGTGACATGTGGCAAGACGCTCCTCGGGGCGCGTCTTGCTTGGGCCTCTCTCCTGGAGGCGCTCAGTCAGACCGAGTGCTGACATAAGGCAAGACGCTCCTCGGGGCGCGTCTTGCTGGGGCCTCTCTCCTGGAGGAGCTCAGTCAGACCCAGTGGTGACACGTGGCAAGACGCTCCTCGGGGCGCGTCTTGCTTTGGCTTCTCTCCTGGAGGCCCTCAGTCAGACCCATAGTTGACATGTGGCAAGACGCTCCTCGGGGCGCGTATTGCTTGGACCTCTCTCCTGGATGCCCTCTGTCAAACCCAGTGTTGACATGTGGCAAGACTCTCCTCGGGGCGCGTCTTGCTTGGGCTTCTCTCATGGAGGCCCTCAGTCAGACCCAGTGTTGACATGTGTCAAGACGCTCCTCGGGGCGTGTCTTGCTTGGGCCTCTCTCCTGGAGGCGCTCAGTCAGACCCAGTGTTGACATGTGGCAAGACGCTCCTCGGGGCGCTTCTTGCTTGGGCTTCTCTCCTGGAGGCCCTCAGTCAGACCCATTGTTGACATGTGGCAAGATGCTCCTCGGGGCCTGCTTGCTTGGGCCTCTCTCCTGGAGGCGCTCAGTCAGACCGAGTAGTGACATGTGGCAAGATGCTCCTCGGGGCGCGTCTTGCTGGGGCTTCTCTCATGGAGGCACTCAGTCAGACCCAGTGTTGACATGTGGCAAGATGCTCCTCGGGGTGCGTGTTGCTTGGACCTCTCTCCTGGAGGCGCTCAGTCAGACCGAGTAGTGACATGTGGCAAGACGCTCCTCGGGGCGCATCTTGCTTGGGCTTCTCTCCTGGAGGCCCTCAGTCAGTCCCATTGTTGACATGTGGCAAGAAGCTCCTCGGGGCGCTTCTTGCTTGGGCCTCTCTCCTGGAGGCGCTCAGTCAGACCGAGTGCTGACATGTGGCAAGACGCTCCTCGGGGCGCGTCTTGCTGGGGCCTCTCTCCTGGAGGTGCTCAGTCAAACCCAGTGTTGACATGTGTCAAGACGCTCCTCGGGCGTTTCTTGCTTGCGCCTTTCTCCTGGAGGCGCTCAGTCAGACCCAGAGGTGACATGTGGCAAGACGCTCCTCGGGCCTCTCTCCTGGAGGTGCTCAGTCAAACCCAGTGTTGACATGTGGCAAGACGCTCCTCGGGCGTTTCTTGCTTGGGCCTCTCTCCTGGAGGCGCTCAGTCAGACCCAGAGGTGACATGTGGCAAGACGCTCCTCGGGCCTCTCTCCTGGAGGTGCTCAGTCAGACCCAGTGTTGACATGTGGCAAGACGCTCCTCGGGGCGCGTCTTGCTGGGGCTTCTCTCATGGAGGCACTCAGTCAGACCCAGTGTTGACATGTGGCAAGATGCTCGTCGGGGCACGTCTTGCTTGGGCCTCTCTCCTGGAGGCGCTCAGTCAGACCCAGAGGAGACGAGTGTCAAGACCCTCCTCGGGGCGCGTCTTGCTTGGGCCTCTCTCCTGGAGGCGCTCAGTCAGACCCAGTGTTGACATGTTCAAGGACGCACATCCGGGCGCGGCTTGCTTGGGCCTCTCTCCTGGAGGCGCTCAGTCAGACCCAGTGTTGACATGTGGCAAGACGCTCCTCGGGGCGCGTCTTGCTTGGGCCTCTCTCCTGGAGGCGCTCAGTCAGACCGAGTGCTGACATGTGGCAAGATGCTCCTCGGGGCGCATCTTGCTTGGGCTTCTCTCCTGGAGGCCCTCAGTCAGACCCAGTGTTGACATGTGGCAAGACGCTCCTCGGGGCGCATCTTATTTGGGCGTCTCTCCTGGAGGCCCTCAGTCAGACCCAGTGTTGACATGTGGCAAGACGCTCCTCGGGGCGCGTCTTGCTTAGGCTTCTCTCCTGGAGGCCCTCAGTCAGACCCATTGTTGCCATGTGGCAAGACGCTCCTCGGGGCACGTCTTGCTTGGGCCTCTCTCCTGGAGGCGCTCAGTCAGACCGAGTAGTGACATGTGGCAAGACGCTCCTCGGGGCGCGTCTTGCTTGGGCCTCTCTCCAGAAGGCCCTCAATCAGACCCAGTGTTGACATGTTGCAGGACGCTCCTCCGGGCGCGTCTTAATTGGGCCTCTCTCCTGGAGGCGCTCAGTCAGACCCAGTGTTGACATGTGGCAAGACGCTCCTCGGGGCACGTCTTGCTTGGGCCTCTCTCCTGGAGGTGCTCAGTCAGACCGAGTGCTGACATGTGGCAAGACACTCCTCGGGGCGCGTCTTGCTTGGGCTTCTCTCCTGGAGGCCCTCAGTCAGACCCATTGTTGACATGTGGCAAGACGCTCCTCGGGGCGCGTCTTATTTGGGCCTCTCTCCTGGAGGCGCTCAGTCAGACCCAGAGGAGAAATGTGTCAAGACGCTCCTCGGGGCGCGTCTTGCCGGGGCTTCTCTCATGGAGGCACTCAGTCAGACCCAGTGTTGACACGTGGAAAGACGCTCCTCGGGGCACGTCTTGCTTGGGCCTCTCTCCTGGAGGCCCTCAGTCAGACCCAGTGTTGACATGTGGCAAGACGCTCCTCGGGGCGCGTCTTGCTTGGGCCTCTCTCCTGGAGGCGCTCAGTCAGACCGGGTGCTGACATGTGGCAAGACGCTCCTCGGGGCGCTTCTTGCTTGGGCCTCTCTCCTGGATGTGCTCAGTCAGACCCAGTGGTGACATGTGGCAAGACGCTCCTCGGGGCGCGTATTGCTTGGGCCTCTCTCCTGGATGCCCTCTGTCAGACCCAGTGTTGACATGTGTCAAGACGCTCCTCGGGGCGTGTCTTGCTTGGGCCTCTCTCCTGGAGGCGCTCAGTCAGACCCAGTGTAGAAATGTGGCAAGACGCTCCTCGGGGCGCTTCGTGCTTGGGCTTCTCTCCTGGAGGCCCTCAGTCAGACCCATTGTTGACATGTGGCAAGACGCTCCTCGGGGCACGTCTTGCTTGGGCCTCTCTCCTGGAGGCGCTCAGTCAGACCGAGTAGTGACATGTGACAAGACGCTCCTCGGGGCGCGTCTTGCTTGGGCCTCTCTCCTGGAGGCGCTCAGTCAGACCCAGTGTTGACATGTGGCAAGATGCTCCTCGGGGCGAGTCTTGCTGGGGCTTCTCTCATGGAGGCACTCAGTCAGACCCAGTGTTGACATGTGGCAAGACGCTCCTCGGGGCACGTCTTGCTTGGGCTTCTCTCATGGAGGCCCTCAGTCAGACCCAGTCTTGACATGTGTCAAGACGCTCCTCGGGGCGTGTTTTGCTTGGGCCTCTCTCCTGGAAGCGCTCAGTCAGACCCAGTGTTGACATGTGGCAAGATGCTCATGGGGGCGCTTCTTGCTTGGGCTTCTCTCCTGGAGGCCCTCAGTCAGACCCATTGTTGACATGTGGCAAGTCGCTCCTCGGGGCACGTCTTGCTTGGGCCTCTCTCCTGGAGGCGCTCAGTCAGACCGAGTAGTGACATGTGACAAGACGCTCCTCGGGGCGCGTCTTGCTTGGTTCTCTCTCCTGGAGGCGCTCATTCAGACCCAGTGGTGACATGTGGCAAGACGCTCCTCGGGGCGCGTATTGCTTGGGCCTCTCTCCTGAATGCCCTCAGTCAAACCCAGTGTTGACATGTGGCAAGACTCTCCTCGGGGCGCGTCTTGCTTGGGCTTCTCTCATGGAGGCCCTCAGTCCGACCCAGTGTTGAGATGTGTCAAGACGCTAATCGGGGCACGTCTTGCTTGGGCCTCTCTCCTGGAGGCGCTCAGTCAGACCCAGAGGAGACATGTGTCAAGACGCTCCTCTGGGCGCGTCTTGCTTGGGCTTCTCTCCTGGAGGCCCTCAGTCAGACCCATTGTTGACATGTGGCAAGACGCTCCTCGGGGCACGTCTTGCTTGGGCCTCTCTCCTGGAGGCGCTCAGTCAGACCGAGTAGTGACATGTGGCAAGACGCTCCTCGGGGCGCGTCTTGCTTGGACCTCCCTCCTGGAGGCGCTCAGTCAGACCGAGTAGTGACATTTGGCAAGACGCTCCTCGGGGCGCGTCTTGCTTGGACCTCTCTCCTGGAGGCGCTCAGTTAGACCGAGTAGTGACATGTGGCAAGACGCTCCTCGGGGCGCGTCTTGCTTGGGCCTCTCTCCTGGAGGCGCTCAGTCAGACCGAGTGCTGACATAAGGCAAGACGCTCCTCGGGGCTCGTCTTGCTTGGGCCTCTCTCCTGGAGGCGCTCAGTCAGACCGAGTGCTGACATAAGGCAAGACGCTCCTCGGGGCGCGTCTTGCTTTGGCTTCTCTCCTGGAGGCCCTCAGTCAGACCCATTGTTGACATGTGGCAAGACGCTCCTCGGGGCGCGTATTGCTTGAACCTCTCTCCTGGATGCCCTCTGTCAAACCCAGTGTTGACATGTGGCAAGACTCTCCTCGGGGCGCGTCTTGCCTGGGCTTCTCTCATGGAGGCCCTCAGTCAGACCCAGTGTTGACATGTGTCAAGACGCTCCTCGGGGCGTGTCTTGCTTGGACCTCTCTCCTGGAGGCGCTCAGTCAGACCCAGTGTTGACATGTGGCAAGACGCTCCTCGGGGCGCTTCTTGCTTGGGCTTCTCTCCTGGAGGCCCTCAGTCAGACCCATTGTTGACATGTGGCAAGATGCTCCTCGGGGCCTGCTTGCTTGGGCCTCTCTCCTGGAGGCGCTCAGTCAGACCGAGTAGTGACATGTGGCAAGACGCTCCTCGGGGCGCGTCTTGCTGGGGCTTCTCTCATGGAGGCACTCAGTCAGACCCAGTGTTGACATGTGGCAAGATGCTCCTCGGGGTGCGTGTTGCTTGGACCTCTCTCCTGGAGCCTCTCTCCTGGAGGTGCTCAGTCAAACCCAGTGTTGACATGTGTCAAGACGCTCCTCGGGCTTTTCTTGCTTGCGCCTTTCTCCTGGAGGCGCTCAGTCAGACCCAGAGGTGACATGTGGCAAGACGCTCCTCGGGCCTCTCTCCTGGAGGCGCTCAGTCAGACCCAGTGTTGACATGTGGCAAGACGCTCCTCGGGGCGCGTCTTGCTTGGGCCTCTCTCCTGGAGGTGCTCAGTCAGACCCAGTGTTGACATGTGGCAAGACGCTCCTCGGGGCGCGTCTTGCTGGGCTTCTCTCATGGAGGCACTCAGTCAGACCCAGTGTTGACATGTGGCAAGATGCTCGTCGGGGCACGTCTTGCTTGGGCCTCTCTCCTGGAGGCGCTCAGTCAGACCCAGAGGAGACGAGTGTCAAGACCCTCCTCGGGGCGCGTCTTGCTTGGGCCTCTCTCCTGGAGGCGCTCAGTCAGACCGAGTGCTGACATGTTCAAGGATGCAGATCCGGGCGCGGCTTGCTTGGGCCTCTCTCCTGGAGGCGCTCAGTCAGACCCAGTGTTGACATGTGGCAAGACGCTCCTCGGGGCGCGTCTTGCTTGGGCCTCTCTCCTGGAGGCGCTCAGTCAGACCGAGTGCTGACATGTGGCAAGACGCTCCTCGGGGCGCATCTTGCTTGGGCTTCTCTCCTGGAGGCCCTCAGTCAGACCCAGTGTTGACATGTGGCAAGACGCTCCTCGGGGCGCATCTTATTTGGGCCTCTCTCCTGGAGGCCCTCAGTCAGACCCAGTGTTGACATGTGGCAAGACGCTCCTCGGGGCGCGTCTTGCTTAGGCTTCTCTCCTGGAGGCCCTCAGTCAGACCCATTGTTGCCATGTGGCAAGACGCTCCTCGGGGCACGTCTTGCTTGGGCCTCTCTCCTGGAGGCGCTCAGTCAGACCGAGTAGTGACATGTGGCAAGACGCTCCTCGGGGCGCGTCTTGCTTGGGCCTCTCTCCAGAAGGCCCTCAATCAGACCCAGTGTTGACATGTTGCAAGACGCTCCTCCGGGCGCGTCTTAATTGGGCCTCTCTCCTGGAGGCGCTCAGTCAGACCCAGTGTTGACATGTGGCCTGACGCTCCTCGGGGCGCGTGTTGCTTGGGCCTCTCTCCTGGAGGCGCTAAGTCAGACCAAGTGGTGACATGTTGCAAGACACTCCTCGGGGCGCGTCTTGCTTGGGCCTCTCTCCTGGAGGCGCTCAGTCAGACCGAGTGCTGACATGTGGAAAGACGCTCCTCGGGGCCCGTCTTGCTTGGGCTTCTCTCCTGGAGGCGCTCAATCAGACCCAGTGGTGACATGTGGCAAGACACTCCTCGGGGCGCGTCTTGCTTGGGCCTCTCTCCTGGAGGCCCTCTGTCAGACCCAGTGTTGGCATGTGGCAAGACGCTCCTCAGGGCGCTTCTTGGTTGGGCCTCTCTCCTGGAGGCGCTCAGTCAGATCCAGTGTTGACATGTGGCAAGATGCTCCTCGGGGCGCGTCTTGCTTGAGCTTCTCTCCTGGAGGCCCTCAGTCAGACCCATTGTTGACATGTGGCAAGACGCTCCTCGGGGCACGTCTTGCTTGGGCCTCTCTCCTGGAGGCGCTCAAACAGACCGAGTAGTGACATGTGGCAAGAAGCTCCTCGGGGCGCGTCTTGCTGGGGCTTCTCTCATGGAGGCACTCAGTCAGACCCAGCATTGACATGTGGCAAGACGCTCCTCGGGGCGCGTCTTGCTTGGACCTCTCTCCCTGAGGCGCTCAGTCAGACCGAGTAGTGACATGTGGCAAGACGCTCCTCGGGGCGCGTCTTGCTTGGACCTCTCTCCCTGAGGCGCTGAGTCAAACCCAGTGTTGACATTTGGCAAGACACTCCTCGGGGCGCGTCTTGCTTGGGCCTCTCTCATGGAGGCCCTCTGTCAGACCCAGTGTTGACATGTGTCAAGACGCTCCTCGGGGGGCGTCTTGCTTTGGCCTCTCTCCTGGAGACGCTCAGTCAGACCGAGTGCTGACATGTGGCAAGAAGATCCTCGGGGCGCGTCTTGCTTGGGCTTCTCTCCCGGAGGCCCTCAGTAAGAACCATTGTTGACATGTGGCAAGACGCTCCTCGGGGCGCGTCTTGCTTGGGCCTCTCTCCAGAAGGCCCTCAATCAGACCCAGTGTTTACACGTGGCAAGACGCTCCTCGGGGCGCGTCTTGCTTGGGCCTCTCTCCTGGAGGCGCTCAGTCAGACTGAGTAGTGACATGTGGCCTGACGCTCCTCGGGGCGCGTGTTGCTTGGGCCTCTCTCCTGGAGGCGCTCAGTCAGACCAAGTGGTGACATGTGGCAAGACTATCCTCGGGGCGTGTCTTGCTTGGGCCTCTCTCCTGGAGGCCCTCTGTCAGACCCAGTGTTGACATGTGGCAAGACACTCCTCGGGGCGCGTCTTGCTTGGGCCTCTCTCATGGAGGCCCTCTGTCAGACCCAGTGTTGACATGTGTCAAGACGCTCCTCGGGGCGCGTCTTGCTTGGGCCTCTCTCCTGGAGGCGCTCAGTCAGACTGAGTAGTGACATGTGGCCTGACGCTCCTCGGGGCGCGTGTTGCTTGGGCCTCTCTCCTGGAGGCGCTCAGTCAGACCAAGTGGTGACATGTGGCAAGACACTCCTCGGGGCGCGTCTTGCTTGGGCCTCTCTCCAGAAGGCCCTCAATCAGACCCAGTGTTGACACGTGGCAAGACGCTCCTCGGGGCGCGTCTTGCTTGGGCCTCTCTCCTGGAGGCGCTCAGTCAGACTGAGTAGTGACATGTGGCCTGACGCTCCTCGGGCGCGTGTTGCTTGGGCCTCTCTCCTGGAGGCGCTCAGTCAGAACCAAGTGGTGACATGTGGCAAGACAATCCTCGGGGCGCGTCTTGCTTGGGCGTCTCTCATGGAGGCCCTCTGTCAGACCCAGTGTTGACATGTGTCAAGACGCTCCTCGGGGCACGTCTTGCTTTGGCCTCTCTCCTGGAGGCGCTCAGTCAGACCGAGTGCTGACATGTGGCAAGAAGCTCCTCGGGGCGTGTATTGCTTGGGCTTCTCTCCTTGAGGCCCTCAGTAAGACCCATTGTTGACATGTGGCAAGACGCTCCTCGGGGCGCGTCTTGCTTGGACCTCTCTCCTGGAGGCGCTCAGTCAGACTGAGTAGTGACATGTGGCCTGACGCTCCTTGAGGCGCGTGTTGCTTGGGCCTCTCTCCTGGAGGTGCTCAGTCAGACCAAGTGGTGACATGTGGCAAGACAATCCTCGGGGCGCGTCTTGCTTGGGCCTCTCTCCTGGAGGCCCTCTGTCAGACCAAGTGTTGACATGTGGCAAGGCACTCCTCGGGGCGCGTCTTGCTTGGGCCTCTCTCATGGAGGCCCTCTGTCAGACCCAGTGTTGACATGTGTCAAGACGCTCCTCGGGACGCGTCTTGCTTTGGCCTCTCTCCTGGAGGCGCTCAGTCAGACCGAGTGCTGACATGTGGCAAGACGCTCCTCGGGCCGCGTGTTGCTTGGGCTTCTCGCCTGGATGCCCTCAGTCAGACCCATTGTTGACATGTGGCAAGACGCTCCTCGGGGCGCGTGTTGCTTGGGCCTCTCTCCTGGAGGCGCTCAGTCAGACTGAGTGCTGACATGTGGCAAGACGCTCCTCGGGGCGCGTCTTGCTTGGGCCTCTCTCCTGGAGGCCCTCTGTCAGACCCAGTGTTGACATGTGGCAAGACGCTCCTCCGGGCGCATCTTGCTTGGGCCTCTCTCCTGGAGGCCCTCAGTCAGACCCTTTGTTGACATGTGGCAAGACGCTCCTCGGGGCGCGTCTTGCTTGGGCCTCTCTCCTGGAGGCGCTCAGTCAGACCGAGTGCTGACATAAGGCAAGACGCTCCTCGGGGCGCGTCTTGCTGGGGCCTCTCTCCTGGAGGCGCTCAGTCAGACCCAGTGCTGACATGTGCCAAGACGCTCCTCGGGGCGCGTCTTGCTTGGGCCTCTCTCCTGGAGGCGCTCAGTCAGACTGAGTAGTGACATGTGGCCTGACGCTCCTCGGGGCACGTCTTGCTTGGGCCTCTCTCCTGGAGGCGCTCAGTCAGACCCAGTGGTGACATGTGGCAAGACACTCCTCGGGGTGCGTCTTGCTTGGGCTTCTCTCCTGGAGGCCCTCAGTCAAACCCATTGTTGACATGTGGCAAGACGCTCCTCGGGGCGCGTCTTGCTTGGGCCTCTCTCCTGGAGGTGCTCAGACAGACCCAGTGTTGACATGTGACAAGACGCTCCTCGGGGCGCGTCTTGCTTGGGCCTCTTTCCTGGAGGCGCTCAGTCAGAACCAGAGGTGACATGTGGCAAGACGCTCCTCGGGGCGCGTCTTGCTTGGGCCTCTCTCCTGGAGGCGCTCAGTCAGACCTAGTGCTGACATAAGGCAAGACGCTCCTCGGGGCGCGTCTTGCTGGGGCTTCTCTCCTGGAGGCGCTCAGTCAGACCGAGTGCTGACATAAGGCAAGACGCTCCTCGGGGCGCGTCTTGCTTGGGCTTCTCTCCTGGAGGCGCTCAAAAAGACCCAGTGTTGACATGTGACAAGACGCTCCTCGGGGCGCGTCTTGCTTGGCCCTCTATCCTGGAGGCGCTCAGTCAGAACCAGAGGTGACATGTGGCAAGACGCTCCTCGGGGCGCGTCTTGCTTGGGCCTCTCTCCTGGAGGCCCTCTGTCAGACCCAGTGTTGACATGTGGCAAGACGCTCCTCCGGGCGCATCTTGCTTGGGCCTCTCTCCTGGAGGCGCTCAGTCAGACCGGGTGCTGACATGTGGCAAGACGCTCCTCGGGGCGCTTCTTGCTTGGGCCTCTCTCCTGGATGTGCTCAGTCAGACCCAGTGGTGACATGTGGCAAGACGCTCCTCGGGGCGCGTATTGCTTGGGCCTCTCTCCTGGATGCCCTCTGTCAGACCCAGTGTTGACATGTGTCAAGACGCTCCTCGGGGCGTGTCTTGCTTGGGCCTCTCTCCTGGAGGCGCTCAGTCAGACCCAGTGTAGAAATGTGGCAAGACGCTCCTCGGGGCGCTTCGTGCTTGGGCTTCTCTCCTGGAGGCCCTCAGTCAGACCCATTGTTGACATGTGGCAAGACGCTCCTCGGGGCACGTCTTGCTTGGGCCTCTCTCCTGGAGGCGCTCAGTCAGACCGAGTAGTGACATGTGACAAGACGCTCCTCGGGGCGCGTCTTGCTTGGGCCTCTCTCCTGGAGGCGCTCAGTCAGACCCAGTGTTGACATGTGGCAAGAAGCTCCTCGGGGCGAGTCTTGCTGGGGCTTCTCTCATGGAGGCACTCAGTCAGACCCAGTGTTGACATGTGGCAAGACGCTCCTCGGGGCACGTCTTGCTTGGGCTTCTCTCATGGAGGCCCTCAGTCAGACCCAGTCTTGACATGTGTCAAGACGCTCCTCGGGGCGTGTTTTGCTTGGGCCTCTCTCCTGGAAGCGCTCAGTCAGACCCAGTGTTGACATGTGGCAAGATGCTCATGGGGGCGCTTCTTGCTTGGGCTTCTCTCCTGGAGGCCCTCAGTCAGACCCATTGTTGACATGTGGCAAGTCGCTCCTCGGGGCACGTCTTGCTTGGGCCTCTCTCCTGGAGGCGCTCAGTCAGACCGAGTAGTGACATGTGACAAGATGCTCCTCGGGGCGCGTCTTGCTTGGTTCTCTCTCCTGGAGGCGCTCATTCAGACCCAGTGGTGACATGTGGCAAGACGCTCCTCGGGGCGCGTATTGCTTGGGCCTCTCTCCTGAATGCCCTCAGTCAAACCCAGTGTTGACATGTGGCAAGACTCTCCTCGGGGCGCGTCTTGCTTGGGCTTCTCTCATGGAGGCCCTCAGTCCGACCCAGTGTTGAGATGTGTCAAGACGCTAATCGGGGCACGTCTTGCTTGGGCCTCTCTCCTGGAGGCGCTCAGTCAGACCCAGAGGAGACATGTGTCAAGACGCTCCTCTGGGCGCGTCTTGCTTGGGCTTCTCTCCTGGAGGCCCTCAGTCAGACCCATTGTTGACATGTGGCAAGACGCTCCTCGGGGCACGTCTTGCTTGGGCCTCTCTCCTGGAGGCGCTCAGTCAGACCGAGTAGTGACATGTGGCAAGACGCTCCTCGGGGCGCGTCTTGCTTGGACCTCCCTCCTGGAGGCGCTCAGTCAGACCGAGTAGTGACATTTGGCAAGACGCTCCTCGGGGCGCGTCTTGCTTGGACCTCTCTCCTGGAGGCGCTCAGTTAGACCGAGTAGTGACATGTGGCAAGACGCTCCTCGGGGCGCGTCTTGCTTGGGCCTCTCTCCTGGAGGCGCTCAGTCAGACCGAGTGCTGACATAAGGCAAGACGCTCCTCGGGGCTCGTCTTGCTTGGGCCTCTCTCCTGGAGGCGCTCAGTCAGACCGAGTGCTGACATAAGGCAAGACGCTCCTCGGGGCGCGTCTTGCTTTGGCTTCTCTCCTGGAGGCCCTCAGTCAGACCCATTGTTGACATGTGGCAAGACGCTCCTCGGGGCGCGTATTGCTTGAACCTCTCTCCTGGATGCCCTCTGTCAAACCCAGTGTTGACATGTGGCAAGACTCTCCTCGGGGCGCGTCTTGCTTGGGCTTCTCTCATGGAGGCCCTCAGTCAGACCCAGTGTTGACATGTGTCAAGACGCTCCTCGGGGCGTGTCTTGCTTGGACCTCTCTCCTGGAGGCGCTCAGTCAGACCCAGTGTTGACATGTGGCAAGACGCTCCTCGGGGCGCTTCTTGCTTGGGCTTCTCTCCTGGAGGCCCTCAGTCAGACCCATTGTTGACATGTGGCAAGATGCTCCTCGGGGCCTGCTTGCTTGGGCCTCTCTCCTGGAGGCGCTCAGTCAGACCGAGTAGTGACATGTGGCAAGACGCTCCTCGGGGCGCGTCTTGCTGGGGCTTCTCTCATGGAGGCACTCAGTCAGACCCAGTGTTGACATGTGGCAAGATGCTCCTCGGGGTGCGTGTTGCTTGGACCTCTCTCCTGGAGCCTCTCTCCTGGAGGTGCTCAGTCAAACCCAGTGTTGACATGTGTCAAGATGCTCCTCGGGCTTTTCTTGCTTGCGCCTTTCTCCTGGAGGCGCTCAGTCAGACCCAGAGGTGACATGTGGCAAGACGCTCCTCGGGCCTCTCTCCTGGAGGCGCTCAGTCAGACCCAGTGTTGACATGTGGCAAGACGCTCCTCGGGGCGCGTCTTGCTTGGGCCTCTCTCCTGGAGGTGCTCAGTCAGACCCAGTGTTGACATGTGGCAAGACGCTCCTCGGGGCGCGTCTTGCTGGGCTTCTCTCATGGAGGCACTCAGTCAGACCCAGTGTTGACATGTGGCAAGATGCTCGTCGGGGCACGTCTTGCTTGGGCCTCTCTCCTGGAGGCGCTCAGTCAGACCCAGAGGAGACGAGTGTCAAGACCCTCCTCGGGGCGCGTCTTGCTTGGGCCTCTCTCCTGGAGGCGCTCAGTCAGACCGAGTGCTGACATGTTCAAGGATGCAGATCCGGGCGCGGCTTGCTTGGGCCTCTCTCCTGGAGGCGCTCAGTCAGACCCAGTGTTGACATGTGGCAAGACGCTCCTCGGGGCGCGTCTTGCTTGGGCCTCTCTCCTGGAGGCGCTCAGTCAGACCGAGTGCTGACATGTGGCAAGACGCTCCTCGGGGCGCATCTTGCTTGGGCTTCTCTCCTGGAGGCCCTCAGTCAGACCCAGTGTTGACATGTGGCAAGACGCTCCTCGGGGCGCATCTTATTTGGGCCTCTCTCCTGGAGGCCCTCAGTCAGACCCAGTGTTGACATGTGGCAAGACGCTCCTCGGGGCGCGTCTTGCTTAGGCTTCTCTCCTGGAGGCCCTCAGTCAGACCCATTGTTGCCATGTGGCAAGACGCTCCTCGGGGCACGTCTTGCTTGGGCCTCTCTCCTGGAGGCGCTCAGTCAGACCGAGTAGTGACATGTGGCAAGACGCTCCTCGGGGCGCGTCTTGCTTGGGCCTCTCTCCAGAAGGCCCTCAATCAGACCCAGTGTTGACATGTTGCAAGACGCTCCTCCGGGCGCGTCTTAATTGGGCCTCTCTCCTGGAGGCGCTCAGTCAGACCCAGTGTTGACATGTGGCCTGACGCTCCTCGGGGCGCGTGTTGCTTGGGCCTCTCTCCTGGAGGCGCTAAGTCAGACCAAGTGGTGACATGTTGCAAGACACTCCTCGGGGCGCGTCTTGCTTGGGCCTCTCTCCTGGAGGCGCTCAGTCAGACCGAGTGCTGACATGTGGAAAGACGCTCCTCGGGGCCCGTCTTGCTTGGGCTTCTCTCCTGGAGGCGCTCAATCAGACCCAGTGGTGACATGTGGCAAGACACTCCTCGGGGCGCGTCTTGCTTGGGCCTCTCTCCTGGAGGCCCTCTGTCAGACCCAGTGTTGGCATGTGGCAAGACGCTCCTCAGGGCGCTTCTTGGTTGGGCCTCTCTCCTGGAGGCGCTCAGTCAGATCCAGTGTTGACATGTGGCAAGATGCTCCTCGGGGCGCGTCTTGCTTGAGCTTCTCTCCTGGAGGCCCTCAGTCAGACCCATTGTTGACATGTGGCAAGACGCTCCTCGGGGCACGTCTTGCTTGGGCCTCTCTCCTGGAGGCGCTCAAACAGACCGAGTAGTGACATGTGGCAAGAAGCTCCTCGGGGCGCGTCTTGCTGGGGCTTCTCTCATGGAGGCACTCAGTCAGACCCAGCATTGACATGTGGCAAGACGCTCCTCGGGGCGCGTCTTGCTTGGACCTCTCTCCCTGAGGCGCTCAGTCAGACCGAGTAGTGACATGTGGCAAGACGCTCCTCGGGGCGCGTCTTGCTTGGACCTCTCTCCCTGAGGCGCTGAGTCAAACCCAGTGTTGACATTTGGCAAGACACTCCTCGGGGCGCGTCTTGCTTGGGCCTCTCTCATGGAGGCCCTCTGTCAGACCCAGTGTTGACATGTGTCAAGACGCTCCTCGGGGGGCGTCTTGCTTTGGCCTCTCTCCTGGAGGCGCTCAGTCAGACCGAGTGCTGACATGTGGCAAGAAGATCCTCGGGGCGCGTCTTGCTTGGGCTTCTCTCCCGGAGGCCCTCAGTAAGAACCATTGTTGACATGTGGCAAGACGCTCCTCGGGGCGCGTCTTGCTTGGGCCTCTCTCCAGAAGGCCCTCAATCAGACCCAGTGTTTACACGTGGCAAGACGCTCCTCGGGGCGCGTCTTGCTTGGGCCTCTCTCCTGGAGGCGCTCAGTCAGACTGAGTAGTGACATGTGGCCTGACGCTCCTCGGGGCGCGTGTTGCTTGGGCCTCTCTCCTGGAGGCGCTCAGTCAGACCAAGTGGTGACATGTGGCAAGACTATCCTCGGGGCGTGTCTTGCTTGGGCCTCTCTCCTGGAGGCCCTCTGTCAGACCCAGTGTTGACATGTGGCAAGACACTCCTCGGGGCGCGTCTTGGTTGGGCCTCTCTCATGGAGGCCCTCTGTCAGACCCAGTGTTGACATGTGTCAAGACGCTCCTCGGGGCGCGTCTTGCTTGGGCCTCTCTCCTGGAGGCGCTCAGTCAGACTGAGTAGTGACATGTGGCCTGACGCTCCTCGGGGCGCGTGTTGCTTGGGCCTCTCTCCTGGAGGCGCTCAGTCAGACCAAGTGGTGACATGTGGCAAGACACTCCTCGGGGCGCGTCTTGCTTGGGCCTCTCTCCAGAAGGCCCTCAATCAGACCCAGTGTTGACACGTGGCAAGACGCTCCTCGGGGCGCGTCTTGCTTGGGCCTCTCTCCTGGAGGCGCTCAGTCAGACTGAGTAGTGACATGTGGCCTGACGCTCCTCGGGCGCGTGTTGCTTGGGCCTCTCTCCTGGAGGCGCTCAGTCAGAACCAAGTGGTGACATGTGGCAAGACAATCCTCGGGGCGCGTCTTGCTTGGGCGTCTCTCATGGAGGCCCTCTGTCAGACCCAGTGTTGACATGTGTCAAGACGCTCCTCGGGGCACGTCTTGCTTTGGCCTCTCTCCTGGAGGCGCTCAGTCAGACCGAGTGCTGACATGTGGCAAGAAGCTCCTCGGGGCGTGTATTGCTTGGGCTTCTCTCCTTGAGGCCCTCAGTAAGACCCATTGTTGACATGTGGCAAGACGCTCCTCGGGGCGCGTCTTGCTTGGACCTCTCTCCTGGAGGCGCTCAGTCAGACTGAGTAGTGACATGTGGCCTGACGCTCCTTGAGGCGCGTGTTGCTTGGGCCTCTCTCCTGGAGGTGCTCAGTCAGACCAAGTGGTGACATGTGGCAAGACAATCCTCGGGGCGCGTCTTGCTTGGGCCTCTCTCCTGGAGGCCCTCTGTCAGACCCAGTGTTGACATGTGGCAAGGCACTCCTCGGGGCGCGTCTTGCTTGGGCCTCTCTCATGGAGGCCCTCTGTCAGACCCAGTGTTGACATGTGTCAAGACGCTCCTCGGGACGCGTCTTGCTTTGGCCTCTCTCCTGGAGGCGCTCAGTCAGACCGAGTGCTGACATGTGGCAAGACGCTCCTCGGGCCGCGTGTTGCTTGGGCTTCTCGCCTGGATGCCCTCAGTCAGACCCATTGTTGACATGTGGCAAGACGCTCCTCGGGGCGCGTGTTGCTTGGGCCTCTCTCCTGGAGGCGCTCAGTCAGACTGAGTGCTGACATGTGGCAAGACGCTCCTCGGGGCGCGTCTTGCTTGGGCCTCTCTCCTGGAGGCCCTCTGTCAGACCCAGTGTTGACATGTGGCAAGACGCTCCTCCGGGCGCATCTTGCTTGGGCCTCTCTCCTGGAGGCCCTCAGTCAGACCCTTTGTTGACATGTGGCAAGACGCTCCTCGGGGCGCGTCTTGCTTGGGCCTCTCTCCTGGAGGCGCTCAGTCAGACCGAGTGCTGACATAAGGCAAGACGCTCCTCGGGGCGCGTCTTGCTGGGGCCTCTCTCCTGGAGGCGCTCAGTCAGACCCAGTGCTGACATGTGCCAAGACGCTCCTCGGGGCGCGTCTTGCTTGGGCCTCTCTCCTGGAGGCGCTCAGTCAGACTGAGTAGTGACATGTGGCCTGACGCTCCTCGGGGCACGTCTTGCTTGGGCCTCTCTCCTGGAGGCGCTCAGTCAGACCCAGTGGTGACATGTGGCAAGACACTCCTCGGGGTGCGTCTTGCTTGGGCCTCTCTCGTGGAGGCCCTCTGTCAGACCCAGTGTTGACATGTGTCAAGACGCTCCTCGGGGCGCGTCTTGCTTGGGCTTCTCTCCTGGAGGCCCTCAGTCAAACCCATTGTTGACATGTGGCAAGACGCTCCTCGGGGCGCGTCTTGCTTGGGCCTCTCTCCTGGAGGTGCTCAGACAGACCCAGTGTTGACATGTGACAAGACGCTCCTCGGGGCGCGTCTTGCTTGGGCCTCTTTCCTGGAGGCGCTCAGTCAGAACCAGAGGTGACATGTGGCAAGACGCTCCTCGGGGCGCGTCTTGCTTGGGCCTCTCTCCTGGAGGCGCTCAGTCAGACCTAGTGCTGACATAAGGCAAGACGCTCCTCGGGGCGCGTCTTGCTGGGGCTTCTCTCCTGGAGGCGCTCAGTCAGACCGAGTGCTGACATAAGGCAAGACGCTCCTCGGGGCGCGTCTTGCTTGGGCTTCTCTCCTGGAGGCGCTCAAAAAGACCCAGTGTTGACATGTGACAAGACGCTCCTCGGGGCGCGTCTTGCTTGGCCCTCTATCCTGGAGGCGCTCAGTCAGAACCAGAGGTGACATGTGGCAAGACGCTCCTCGGGGCGCGTCTTGCTTGGGCCTCTCTCCTGGAGGCCCTCTGTCAGACCCAGTGTTGACATGTGGCAAGACGCTCCTCCGGGCGCATCTTGCTTGGGCCTCTCTCCTGGAGGCCCTCAGTCAGACCCTTTGTTGACATGTGGCAAGACGCTCCTCGGGGCGCGTCTTGCTTGGGCCTCTCTCCTGGAGGCGCTCAGTCAGACCGAGTGCTGACATAAGGCAAGACGCTCCTCGGGGCGCGTCTTGCTGGGGCCTCTCTCCTGGAGGCGCTCAGTCAGACCCAGTGCTGACATGTGCCAAGACGCTCCTCGGGGCACGTCTTGCTTGGGCCTCTCTCCTGGAGGCGCTCAGTCAGACTGAGTAGTGACATGTGGCCTGACGCTCCTCGGGGCACGTCTTGCTTGGGCCTCTCTCCTGGAGGCGCTCAGTCAGACCCAGTGGTGACATTTGGCAAGACACTCCTCGGGGTGCGTCTTGCTTGGGCCTCTCTCGTGGAGGCCTACTGTCAGACCCAGTGTTGACATGTGTCAAGACGCTCCTCGGGGCGCGTCTTGCTTGGGCTTCTCTCCTGGAGGCCCTCAGTCAAACCCATTGTTGACATGTGGCAAGACGCTCCTCGGGGCGCGTCTTGCTTGGGCCTCTCTCCTGGAGGTGCTCAGACAGACCCAGTGTTGACATGTGACAAGACGCTCCTCGGGGCGCGTCTTGCTTGGGCCTCTTTCCTGGAGGCGCTCAGTCAGAACCAGAGGTGACATGTGGCAAGACGCTCCTCGGGGCGCGTCTTGCTTGGGCCTCTCTCCTGGAGGCGCTCAGTCAGACCTAGTGCTGACATAAGGCAAGACGCTCCTCGGGGCGCGTCTTGCTGGGGCTTCTCTCCTGGAGGCGCTCAGTCAGACCGAGTGCTGACATAAGGCAAGACGCTCCTCGGGGAGCGTCTTGCTGGGGCTTCTCTCATGGAGGCACTCAGTCAGACCCAGTGTTGACATGTGGCAAGATGCTCCTCGGGGTGCGTTTTGCTTGGACCTCTCTCCTGGAGGCGCTCAGTCAGACCGAGTAGTGACATGTGGCAAGACGCTCCTCGGGGCGCGTCTTGCTTGGGCCTCTCTCCTGGAGGCGCACAATTAGACCCAGTGTTGACATGTGGCAAGACGCTCCTCGGGGCGCGTCTTGCTTGGGCTTCTCTCCTGGAGGCCCTCAGTCAGACCCATTGTTGACATGTGGCAAGAAGCTCCTCGGGGCGCTTCTTGCTTGGGCCTCTCTCCTGGAGGCGCTCAGTCAGACCGAGTGCTGACATGTGGCAAGACGCTCCTCGGGGCGCGTCTTGCTGGGGCCTCTCTCCTGGAGGTGCTCAGTCAAACCCAGTGTTGACATGTGTCAAGACGCTCCTCGGGCGTTTCTTGCTTGTGCCTTTCTCCTGGAGGCGCTCAGTCAGATCCAGAGGTGACATGTGGCAAGACGCTCCTCGAGCCTCTCTCCTGGAGGCGCTCAGTCAGACCCAGTGTTGACATGTGGCAAGACGCTCCTCGGGGCGCGTCTTGCTTGGGCCTCTCTCCTGGAGGTGCTCAGTCAGACCCAGTGTTGACATGTGGCAAGACGCTCCTCGGGGCGCGTCTTGCTGGGGCTTCTCTCATGGAGGCACTCAGTCAGACCCAGTGTTGACATGTGGCAAGATGCTCGTCGGGGCACGTCTTGCTTGGGCCTCTCTCCTGGAGGCGCTCAGTCAGACCCAGAGGAGACAAGTGTCAAGACCCTCCTCGGGGCGCGTCTTGCTTGGGCCTCTCTCCTGGAGGCGCTCAGTCAGACCGAGTGCTGACATGTTCAAGGGCGCACATCCGGGCGCGGCTTGCTTGGGCCTCTCTCCTGGAGGCGCTCAGTCAGACCCAGTGTTGACATGTGGCAAGACGCTCCTCGGGGCGCGTCTTGCTTGGGCCTCTCTCCTGGAGGCGCTCAGTCAGACCGAGTGCTGACATGTGGCAAGACGCTCCTCGGGGCGAATCTTGCTTGGGCTTCTCTCCTGGAGGCCCTCAGTCAGACCCAGTGTTGACATGTGGCAAGACGCTCCTCGGGGCGCGTCTTATTTGGGCCTCTCTCCTGGAGGCCCTCAGTCAGACCCAGTGTTGACATGTGGCAAGACGCTCCTCGGGGCGCGTCTTGCTTGGGCTTCTCTCCTGGAGGCCCTAAGTCAGACCCATTGTTGACATGTGGCAAGACGCTCCTCGGGGCACGTCTTGCTTGGGCCTCTCTCCTGGAGGCGCTCAGTCAGACCGAGTAGTGACATGTGGCAAGACGCTCCTCGGGGCGCGTCTTGCTTGGGCCTCTCTCCAGAAGGCCCTCAATCAGACCCAGTGTTGACATGTTGCAAGACGCTCCTCCGGGTGCGTCTTAATTGGGCCTCTCTCCTGGAGGCGCTCAGTCAGACCCAGTGTTGACATGTGGCCTGACGCTCCTCGGGGCGCGTGTTGCTTGGGCCTCTCTCCTGGAGGCGCTAAGTCAGACCAAGTGGTGACATGTTGCAAGACACTCCTCGGGGCGCGTCTTGCTTGGGCCTCTCTCCTGGAGGCGCTCAGTCAGACCGAGTGCTGACATGTGGAAAGACGCTCCTCGGGGCCCGTCTTGCTTGGGCTTCTCTCCTGGAGGCGCTCAATCAGACCCAGTGGTGACATGTGGCAAGACACTCCTCGGGGCGCGTCTTGCTTGGGCCTCTCTCCTGGAGGCCCTCTGTCAGACCCAGTGTTGGCATGTGGCAAGACGCTCCTCAGGGCGCTTCTTGGTTGGGCCTCTCTCCTGGAGGCGCTCAGTCAGATCCAGTGTTGACATGTGGCAAGATGCTCCTCGGGGCGCGTCTTGCTTGAGCTTCTCTCCTGGAGGCGCTCAGTCAGACCCATTGTTGACATGTGGCAAGACGCTCCTCGGGGCACGTCTTGCTTGGGCCTCTCTCCTGGAGGCGCTCAAACAGACCGAGTAGTGACATGTGGCAAGACGCTCCTCGGGGCGCGTCTTGCTGGGGCTTCTCTCATGGAGGCACTCAGTCAGACCCAGCATTGACATGTGGCAAGACGCTCCTCGGGGCGCGTCTTGCTTGGACCTCTCTCCCTGAGGCGCTCAGTCAGACCGAGTAGTGACATGTGGCAAGACGCTCCTCGGGGCGCGTCTTGCTTGGACCTCTCTCCCTGAGGCGCTGAGTCAGACCCAGTGTTGACATTTGGCAAGACACTCCTCGGGGCGCGTCTTGCTTGGGCCTCTCTCATGGAGGCCCTCTGTCAGACCCAGTGTTGACATGTGTCAAGACGCTCCTCGGGGGGCGTCTTGCTTTGGCCTCTCTCCTGGAGGCGCTCAGTCAGACTGAGTGCTGACATGTGGCAAGAAGCTCCTCGGGGCGCGTCTTGCTTGGGCTTCTCTCCCGGAGGCCCTCAGTAAGAACCATTGTTGACATGTGGCAAGACGCTCCTCGGGGCGCGTCTTGCTTGGGCCTCTCTCCAGAAGGCCCTGAATCAGACCCAGTGTTTACACGTGGCAAGACGCTCCTCGGGGCGCGTCTTGCTTGGGCCTCTCTCCTGGAGGCGCTCAGTCAGACTGAGTAGTGACATGTGGCCTGACGCTCCTCGGGGAGCGTGTTGCTTGGGCCTCTCTCCTGGAGGCGCTCAGTCAGACCAAGTGGTGACATGTGGCAAGACAATCCTCGGGGCGTGTCTTGCTTGGGCCTCTCTCCTGGAGGCCCTCTGTCAGACCCAGTGTTGACATGTGGCAAGACACTCCTCGGGGCGCGTCTTGCTTGGGCCTCTCTCATGGAGGCCCTCTGTCAGACCCAGTGTTGACATGTGTCAAGACGCTCCTCGGGGCGCGTCTTGCTTGGGCCTCTCTCCTGGAGGCGCTCAGTCAGACTGAGTAGTGACATGTTGCCTGACGCTCCTCGGGGCGCGTGTTGCTTGGGCCTCTCTCCTGGAGGCGCTCAGTCAGACCAAGTGGTGACATGTGGCAAGACACTCCTCGGGGCGCGTCTTGCTTGGGCCTCTCTCCAGAAGGCCCTCAATCAGACCCAGTGTTGACACGTGGCAAGACGCTACTCGGGGAGCGTCTTGCTTGGGCCTCTCTCCTGGAGGCGCTCAGTCAGACCGAGTGCTGACATAAGGCAAGACGCTCCTCGGGGCGCGACTTGCTGGGGCTTCTCTCCTGGAGGCGCTCAGTCAGACCCAGTGCTGACATGTGGCAAGACGCTCCTCGGGGCGCGTCTTGCTTGGGCCTCTCTCCTGGAGGCGCTCAGTCAGACCCAGTGTTGACATGTGGCAAGACGCTCCTCGGGGCGCGTCTTGCTTGGGCCTCTCTCCTGGAGGCGCTCAGTCAGACCCAGTGTTGACATGTGGCAAGACGCTCCTCGGGGCGCGTCTTGCTTGGGCCTTTCTCCTGGAGGCGCTCAGTCAGACCCAGTGGTGACACATGGAAAGACGCTCCTCGGGGTGCGTCTTGCTTGGGCTTCTCTCCTGGAGGCGCTCAGTCAGACCCAGTGTTGACACGTGGCAAGACGCTCCTCGGGGCGCGTCTTGCTTGGGCCTCTCTCCTGGAGGCCCTCAGTCAGACCCAGTGTTGGCATGTGGCAAGACACTCCTCGGGGCGCGTCTTGGTTGGGCCTCTCTCCTGGGGGGCGCTCATTCAGACCCAGTGGTGACATGTGGCAAGAAGCTCCTCGGGGCGCGTATTGCTTGGGCCTCTCTTCTGAATGCCCTCTGTCAGACCGAGTGTTGACATGTGGCAAGACTCTCCTCGGGGCGCGTCTTGCTTGGGCTTCTCTCATGGAGGCCCTCAGTCCGACCCAGTGTTGACATGTGTCAAGACGCTCCTCGGGGCGTGTCTTGCTTGGGCCTCTCTCCAGAAGGCCCTCAATCAGACCCAGTGTTTACACGTGGCAAGACGCTCCTCAGGGCGCGTCTTGCTTGGGCCTCTCTCCTGGAGGCGCTCAGTCAGACTGAGTAGTGACATGTGGCCTGACGCTCCTCGGGGCGCGTGTTGCTTGGGCCTCTCTCCTGGAGGCGCTCAGTCAGACCAAGTGGTGACATGTGGCAAGACAATCCTCGGGGCGTGTCTTGCTTGGGCCTCTCTCCTGGAGGCCCTCTGTCAGACCCAGTGTTGACATGTGGCAAGACACTCCTCGGGGCGCGTCTTGCTTGGGCCTCTCTCATGGAGGCCCTCTGTCAGACCCAGTGTTGACATGTGTCAAGACGCTCCTCGGGGCGCGTCTTGCTTGGGCCTCTCTCCTGGAGGCGCTCAGTCAGACTGAGTAGTGACATGTGGCCTGACGCTCCTCGGGGCGCGTGTTGCTTGGGCCTCTCTCCTGGAGGCGCTCAGTCAGACCAAGTGGTGACATGTGGCAAGACACTCCTCGGGGCGCGTCTTGCTTGGGCCTCTCTCCAGAAGGCCCTCAATCAGACCCAGTGTTGACACGTGGCAAGACGCTACTCGGGGAGCGTCTTGCTTGGGCCTCTCTCCTGGAGGCGCTCAGTCAGACCGAGTGCTGACATAAGGCAAGACGCTCCTCGGGGCGCGTCTTGCTGGGGCTTCTCTCCTGGAGGCGCTCAGTCAGACCCAGTGCTGACATGTGGCAAGACGCTCCTCGGGGCGCGTCTTGCTTGGGCCTCTCTCCTGGAGGCGCTCAGTCAGACCCAGTGTTGACATGTGGCAAGACGCTCCTCGGGGCGCATCTTGCTTGGGCCTCTCTCCTGGAGGCGCTCAGTCAGACCCAGTGTTGACATGTGGCAAGACGCTCCTCGGGGCGCGTCTTGCTTGGGCCTTTCTCCTGGAGGCGCTCAGTCAGACCCAGTGGTGACACATGGAAAGACGCTCCTCGGGGTGCGTCTTGCTTGGGCTTCTCTCCTGGAGGCGCTCAGTCAGACCCAGTGTTGACACGTGGCAAGACGCTCCTCGGGGCGCGTCTTGCTTGGGCCTCTCTCCTGGAGGCGCTCAGTCAGACCCAGTGTTGGCATGTGGCAAGACACTCCTCGGGGCGCGTCTTGGTTGGGCCTCTCTCCTGGGGGCGCTCATTCAGACCCAGTGGTGACATGTGGCAAGAAGCTCCTCGGGGCGCGTATTGCTTGGGCCTCTCTTCTGAATGCCCTCTGTCAGACCGAGTGTTGACATGTGGCAAGACTCTCCTCGGGGCGCGTCTTGCTTGGGCTTCTCTCATGGAGGCCCTCAGTCCGACCCAGTGTTGACATGTGTCAAGACGCTCCTCGGGGCGTGTCTTGCTTGGGCCTCTCTCCAGAAGGCCCTCAATCAGACCCAGTGTTTACACGTGGCAAGACGCTCCTCAGGGCGCGTCTTGCTTGGGCCTCTCTCCTGGAGGCGCTCAGTCAGACTGAGTAGTGACATGTGGCCTGACGCTCCTCGGGGCGCGTGTTGCTTGGGCCTCTCTCCTGGAGGCGCTCAGTCAGACCAAGTGGTGACATGTGGCAAGACAATCCTCGGGGCGTGTCTTGCTTGGTCCTCTCTCCTGGAGGCCCTCTGTCAGACCCAGTGTTGACATGTGGCAAGACACTCCTCGGGGCGCGTCTTGCTTGGGCCTCTCTCATGGAGGCCCTCTGTCAGACCCAGTGTTGACATGTGTCAAGACGCTCCTCGGGGCGCGTCTTGCTTGGGCCTCTCTCCTGGAGGCGCTCAGACAGACTGAGTAGTGACATGTGGCCTGACGCTCCTCGGGGCGCGTGTTGCTTGGGCCTCTCTCCTGGAGGCGCTCAGTCAGACCAAGTGGTGACATGTGGCAAGACACTCCTCGGGGCGCGTCTTGCTTGGGCCTCTCTCCAGAAGGCCCTCAATCAGACCCAGTGTTGACACGTGGCAAGACGCTACTCGGGGAGCGTCTTGCTTGGGCCTCTCTCCTGGAGGCGCTCAGTCAGACCGAGTGCTGACATAAGGCAAGACGCTCCTCGGGGCGCGTCTTGCTGGGGCTTCTCTCCTGGAGGCGCTCAGTCAGACCCAGTGCTGACATGTGGCAAGACGCTCCTCGGGGCGCGTCTTGCTTGGGCCTCTCTCCTGGAGGCGCTCAGTCAGTCCCAGTGTTGACATGTTGCAAGACACTCCTCGGGGCGCGTCTTGCTTGGGCCTCTCTCCTGGAGGCGCTCAGTCAGACCGAGTGCTGACATGTGGAAAGACGCTCCTCGGGGCCCGTCTTGCTTGGGCTTCTCTCATGGAGGCCCTCAGTAAGACCCATTGTTGACATGTGGAAAGAAGCTCCTCGGGGCGCGTCTTGCTTTGGCTTCTCTCCTGGAGGCCCTCAGTCAGACCCATTGTTGACATGTGGCAAGACGTTCCTCGGGGCGCGCATTGCTTGGGCTTCTCTCCTGGATGCCCTCTGTCAGACCCAGTGTTGACATGTGGCAAGACTCTCCTCGGGGAGCGTCTTGCTTGGGCTTTTCTCATGGAGGCCCTCAGTCAGACCCATTGTTGACATGTGGCAAGACGCTCCTCGGGGCGCGTCCTATTTGGGCTTCTCTCCTGGAGGCCCTCAGTCAGACCCATTGTTGACATGTGGCAAGACGCTCCTCGGGGCACGTCTTGCTTAGGCCTCTCTCCTGGAGGCGCTCAGTTAGACCGAGTAGTGACATGTGGCAAGGCGCTCCTCGGGGCGCGTCTTGCTGGGGCCTCTCTCCTGGAGGCGCTCAGTCAGACCCAGTGCTGACATGTGGCAAGACGCTCCTCGGGGCGCGTCTTGCTTGGGCCTCTCTCCTGGAGGCGCTCAGTCAGACTGAGTAGTGACATGTGGCCTGACGCTCCTCGGGGCACGTCTTGCTTGGGCCTCTCTCCTGGAGGCGCTCAGTCAGACCCAGTAGTGACATGTGGCAAGACACTCCTCGGGGCGCGTCTTGCTTGGGCCTCTCTCCTGGAGGCCCTCTGTCAGACCCAGTGTTGACATGTGTCAAGACGCTCCTCGGGGCGCGTCTTGCTTGGGCTTCTCTCCTGGAGGCCCTCAGTCAAACCCATTGTTGCTATGTGGCAAGACGCTCCTCGGGGCGCGTCTTGCTTGGGCTTCTCTCCTGGAGGCGCTCAGACAGACCCAGTGTTGACATGTGACAAGACGCTCCTCGGGGCGCGTCTTGCTTGGGCCTCTCTCCTGGAGGCGCTCAGTCAGAACCAGAGGTGACATGTGGCAAGACGCTCCTCGGTGCGCGTCTTGCTTGGGCCTCTCTCCTGGAGGCCCTCTGTCAGACCCAGTGTTGACATGTGGCAAGACGCTCCTCCGGGCGCATCTTGCTTGGGCCTCTCTCCTGGAGGACCTCAGTCAGACCCATTGTTGACATGTGGCAAGACGCTCCTCGGGGCGCGTCTTGCTTGGGCCTCTATCCTGGAGGCGCTCAGTCAGACAGAGTGCTGACATAAGGCAAGACGCTCCTCGGGGCGCGTCTTGCTGGGGCCTCTCTCCTGGAGGCGCTCAGTCAGACCCAGTGCTGACATGTGGCAAGACGCTCCTCGGGGCGCGTCTTGCTTGGGCCTCTCTCCTGGAGGCGCTCAGTCAGACCCAGTGGTGACACATGGAAAGACGCTCCTCGGGGCGCGTCTTGCTTGGACCTCCCTCCTGGAGGCGCTCAGTCAGACCGAGTAGTGACATTTGGCAAGACGCTCCTCGGGGCGCGTCTTGCTTGGACCTCTCTCCAGGAGGTGCTCAGTTAGACCGAGTAGTGACATGTGGCAAGACGCTCCTCGGGGCGCGTCTTGCTGGGGCCTCTCTCCTGGAGGTGCTCAATCAAATCCAGTGGTGATACGTGGCAAGACGCTCCTCTGGGCGCATCTTGCTTGGGCCTCTCTCCTGGAGGAGCTCAGTCAGACCCACTGGTGACACGTGGCAAGACGCTCCTCGGGGCACTTCTTGCTTGGGCCTCTCTCCTGGAGGCGCTCAGTCAGACCCAGTGTTGACACGTGGCAAGACGCTCCTCGGGGCGCGTCTTGCTTGGGCCTCTCTCCTGGAGGCGCTCAGTCAGACACAGTGTTGACATGTGGCAAGACACTCCTCGGGGCGCGTCTTGCTTGGGCTTCTCTCATGGAGGCCCTCAGTAAGACCCATTGTTGACATGTGGAAAGACGCTCCTCGGGGCGCGTCTTGCTTGGACCTCTCTCCCTGAGGCGCTGAGTCAGACCCAGTGTTGACATTTGGCAAGACACTCCTCGGGGCGCGTCTTGCTTGGGCCTCTCTCATGGAGGCCCTCTGTCAGACCCAGTGTTGACATGTGTCAAGACGCTCCTCGGGGGGCGTCTTGCTTTGGCCTCTCTCCTGGAGGCGCTCAGTCAGACTGAGTGCTGACATGTGGCAAGAAGCTCCTCGGGGCGCGTCTTGCTTGGGCTTCTCTCCCGGAGGCCCTCAGTAAGAACCATTGTTGACATGTGGCAAGATGCTCCTCGGGGCGCGTCTTGCTTGGGCCTCACTCCAGAAGGCCCTCAATCAGACCCAGTGTTTACACGTGGCAAGACGCTCCTCGGGGCGCGTCTTGCTTGGGCCTCTCTCCTGGAGGCGCTCAGTCAGACTGAGTAGTGACATGTGGCCTGACGCTCCTCGGGGCGCGTGTTGCTTGGGCCTCTCTCCTGGAGGCGCTCAGTCAGACCAAGTGGTGACATGTGGCAAGACAATCCTCGGGGCGTGTCTTGCTTGGGCCTCTCTCCTGGAGGCCCTCCGTCAGACCCAGTGTTGACATGTGGCAAGACACTCCTCGGGGCGCGTCTTGCTTGGGCCTCTCTCATGGAGGCCCTCTGTCAGACCCAGTGTTGACATGTGTCAAGATGCTCCTCGGGGCGCGTCTTGCTTGGGCCTCTCTCCTGGAGGCGCTCAGTCAGACTGAGTAGTGACATGTGGCCTGACGCTCCTCGGGGCGCGTGTTGCTTGGGCCTCTCTCCTGGAGGCGCTCAGTCAGACCCAGTGTTGACATGTGGCAAGACGCTCCTCGGGGCGCGTCTTGCTTGGGCCTTTCTCCTGGAGGCGCTCAGTCAGACCCAGTGGTGACACATGGAAAGACGCTCCTCGGGGTGCGTCTTGCTTGGGCTTCTCTCCTGGAGGCGCTCAGTCAGACCCAGTGTTGACACGTGGCAAGACGCTCCTCGGGGCGCGTCTTGCTTGGGCCTCTCTCCTGGAGGCGCTCAGTCAGACCCAGTGTTGGCATGTGGCAAGACACTCCTCGGGGCGCGTCTTGGTTGGGCCTCTCTCCTGGGGGCGCTCATTCAGACCCAGTGGTGACATGTGGCAAGAAGCTCCTCGGGGCGCGTATTGCTTGGGCCTCTCTTCTGAATGCCCTCTGTCAGACCGAGTGTTGACATGTGGCAAGACTCTCCTCGGGGCGCGTCTTGCTTGGGCTTCTCTCATGGAGGCCCTCAGTCCGACCCAGTGTTGACATGTGTCAAGACGCTCCTCGGGGCGTGTCTTGCTTGGGCCGCTCTCCTGGAGGCGCTCAGTCAGACCCAGTGTTGACATGTGGCAAGACGCTCCTCTGGGCGCGTCTTGCTTGGGCTTCTCTCCTGGAGGCCCTCAGTCAGACCCATTGTTGACATGTGGCAAGACGCTCCACGGGGCACGTCTTGCTTGGGCCTCTCTCCTGGAGGCGCTCAGTCAGACCGAGTAGTGACATGTGGCAAGACGCTCCTCGGGGCGCGTCTTGCTTGGACCTCCCTCCTGGAGGCGCTCAGTCAGACCGAGTAGTGACATTTGGCAAGACGCTCCTCGGGGCGCGTCTTGCTTGGACCTCTCTCCTGGAGGCGCTCAGTTAGACCGAGTAGTGACATGTGGCAAGACGCTCCTCGGGGCGCGTCTTGCTGGGGCCTCTCTCCTGGAGGTGCTCAATCAGATCCAGTGGTGACACGTGGCAAGACGCTCCTCTGGGCGCGTCTTGCTTGGGCCTCTCTCCTGGAGGAGCTCAGTCAGACCCAGTGGTGACACGTGGCAAGACGCTCCTCGGGGCGCATCTTGCTTGGGCCTCTCTCCTGGAGGCGCTAAGTCAGACCATGTGTTGACATGTTGCAAGACACTCCTCGGGGCGCGTCTTGCTTGGGCCTCTCTCCTGGAGGCGCTCAGTCAGACCGAGTGCTGACATGTGGAAAGACGCTCCTCGGGGCCCGTCTTGCTTGGGCTTCTCTCATGGAGGCCCTCAGTAAGACCCATTGTTGACATGTGGAAAGAAGCTCCTCGGGGCGCGTCTTGCTTTGGCTTCTCTCCTGGAGGCCCTCAGTCAGACCCATTGTTGACATGTGGCAAGACGCTCCTCGGGGCGCGTATTGCTTGGGCTTCTCTCCTGGATGCCCTCTGTCAGACCCAGTGTTGACATGTGGCAAGACTCTCCTCGGGGAGCGTCTTGCTTGGGCTTTTCTCATGGAGGCCCTCAGTCAGACCCATTGTTGACATGTGGCAAGACGCTCCTCGGGGCGCGTCCTATTTGGGCCTCTCTCCTGGAGGCCCTCAGTCAGACCCAGTGTTGACATGTGGCAAGGCGCTCCTCAGGGCGCATCTTGCTTGGGCTTCTCTCCTGGAGGCCCTCAGTCAGACCCATTGTTGACATGTGGCAAGACGCTCCTCGGGGCACGTCTTGCTTGGGCCTCTCTCCTGGAGGCGCTCAGTTAGACCGAGTAGTGACATGTGGCAAGACGCTCCTCGGGGCGCGTCTTGCTGGGGCCTCTCTCCTGGAGGCGCTCAGTCAGACCCAGTGCTGACATGTGGCAAGACGCTCCTCGGGGCGCGTCTTGCTTGGGCCTCTCTCCTGGAGGCGCTCAGTCAGACTGAGTAGTGACATGTGGCCTGACGCTCCTCGGGGCACGTCTTGCTTGGGCCTCTCTCCTGGAGGCGCTCAGTCAGACCCAGTAGTGACATGTGGCAAGACACTCCTCGGGACGCGTCTTGCTTGGGCCTCTCTCCTGGAGGCCCTCTGTCAGACCCAGTGTTGACATGTGTCAAGACGCTCCTCGGGGCGCGTCTTGCTTGGGCTTCTCTCCTGGAGGCCCTCAGTCAAACCCATTGTTGCTATGTGGCAAGACGCTCCTCGGGGCGCGTCTTGCTTGGGCTTCTCTCCTGGAGGCGCTCAGACAGACCCAGTGTTGACATGTGACAAGACGCTCCTCGGGGCGCGTCTTGCTTTGGCCTCTCTCCTGGAGGCGCTCAGTCAGAACCAGAGGTGACATGTGGCAAGACGCTCCTCGGTGCGCGTCTTGCTTGGGCCTCTCTCCTGGAGGCCCTCTGTCAGACCCAGTGTTGACATGTGGCAAGACGCTCCTCCGGGCGCATCTTGCTTGGGCCTCTCTCCTGGAGGACCTCAGTCAGACCCATTGTTGACATGTGGCAAGACGCTCCTCGGGGCGCGTCTTGCTTGGGCCTCTATCCTGGAGGCGCTCAGTCAGACCCAGTGCTGACATGTGACAAGACGCTCCTCGGGGCGCGTCTTGCTTGGGCCTCTCTCCTGGAGGCGCTCAGTTAGACCCAGTGGTGACACATGGAAAGACGCTCCTCGGGGCGCGTCTTGCTTGGACCTCCCTTCTGGAGGAGCTCAGTCAGACCGAGTAGTGACATTTCGCAAGACGCTCCTCGGGGCGCGTCTTGCTTGGACCTCTCTCCAGGAGGTGCTCAGTTAGCCCGAGTAGTGACATGTGGCAAGACGCTCCTCGGGGCGCGTCTTGCTGGGGCCTCTCTCCTGGAGGTGCTCAATCAAATCCAGTGGTGACACGTGGCAAGACGCTCCTCTGGGCGCATCTTGCTTGGGCCTCTCTCCTGGAGGAGCTCAGTCAGACCCAGTGGTGACACGTGGCAAGACGCTCCTCGGGGCACTTCTTGCTTGGGCCTCTCTCCTGGAGGCGCTCAGTCAGACCCAGTGTTGACACGTGGCAAGACGCTCCTCGGGGCGCGTCTTGCTTGGGCCTCTCTCCTGGAGGCGCTCAGTCAGACACAGTGTTGACATGTGGCAAGACACTCCTCGGGGCGCGTCTTGCTTGGGCTTCTCTCATGGAGGCCCTCAGTAAGACCCATTGTTGACATGTGGAAAGAAGCTCCTCGGGGCGCGTCTTGCTTGGGCCTCTCTCCTGGAGGCGCTCAGTCAGACCCAGTGTTGACACGTGGCAAGACGCTCCTCGGGGCGCGTCTTGCTTGGACCTCTCTCCCTGAGGCGCTGAGTCAGACCCAGTGTTGACATTTGGCAAGACACTCCTCGGGGCGCGTCTTGCTTGGGCCTCTCTCATGGAGGCCCTCTGTTAGACCCAGTGTTGACATGTGTCAAGACGCTCCTCGGGGGGCGTCTTGCATTGGCCTCTCTCCTGGAGGCGCTCAGTCAGACTGAGTGCTGACATGTGGCAAGAAGCTCCTCGGGGCGCGTCTTGCTTGGGCTTCTCTCCCGGAGGCCCTCAGTAAGAACCATTGTTGACATGTGGCAAGATGCTCCTCGGGGCGCGTCTTGCTTGGGCCTCACTCCAGAAGGCCCTCAATCAGACCCAGTGTTTACACGTGGCAAGACGCTCCTCGGGGCGAGTCTTGCTTGGGCCTCTCTCCTGGAGGCGCTCAGTCAGACTGAGTAGTGACATGTGGCCTGACGCTCCTCGGGGCGCGTGTTGCTTGGGCCTCTCTCCTGGAGGCGCTCAGTCAGACCAAGTGGTGACATGTGGCAAGACAATCCTCGGGGCGTGTCTTGCTTGGGCCTCTCTCCTGGAGGCCCTCTGTCAGACCCAGTGTTGACATGTGGCAAGACACTCCTCGGGGCGCGTCCTGCTTGGGCCTCTCTCATGGAGGCCCTCTGTCAGACCCAGTGTTGACATGTGTCAAGACGCTCCTCGGGGCGCGTCTTGCTTGGGCCTCTCTCCTGGAGGCGCTCAGTCAGACTGAGTAGTGACATGTGGCCTGACGCTCCTCGGGGCGCGTGTTGCTTGGGCCTCTCTCCTGGAGGCGCTCAGTCAGACCAAGTGGTGACATGTGGCAAGACACTCCTCGGGGCGCGTCTTGCTTGGGCCTCTCTCCAGAAGGCCCTCAATCAGACCCAGTGTTGACACGTGGCAAGACGCTACTCGGGGAGCGTCTTGCTTGGGCCTCTCTCCTGGAGGCGCTCAGTCAGACCGAGTGCTGACATAAGGCAAGACGCTCCTCGGGGCGCGTCTTGCTGGGGCTTCTCTCCTGGAGGCGCTCAGTCAGACCCAGTGCTGACATGTGGCAAGACGCTCCTCGGGGCGCGTCTTGCTTGGGCCTCTCTCCTGGAGGCGCTCAGTCAGACCCAGTGTTGACATGTGGCAAGACGCTCCTCGGGGCGCGTCTTGCTTGGGCCTTTCTCCTGGAGGCGCTCAGTCAGACCCAGTGGTGACACATGGAAAGACGCTCCTCGGGGTGCGTCTTGCTTGGGCTTCTCTCCTGGAGGCGCTCAGTCAGACCCAGTGTTGACACGTGGCAAGACGCTCCTCGGGGCGCGTCTTGCTTGGGCCTCTCTCCTGGAGGCGCTCAGTCAGACCCAGTGTTGGCATGTGGCAAGACACTCCTCGGGGCGCGTCTTGGTTGGGCCTCTCTCCTGGGGGCGCTCATTCAGACCCAGTGGTGACATGTGGCAAGAAGCTCCTCGGGGCGCGTATTGCTTGGGCCTCTCTTCTGAATGCCCTCTGTCAGACCGAGTGTTGACATGTGGCAAGACTCTCCTCGGGGCGCGTCTTGCTTGGGCTTCTCTCATGGAGGCCCTCAGTCCGACCCAGTGTTGACATGTGTCAAGACGCTCCTCGGGGCGTGTCTTGCTTGGGCCGCTCTCCTGGAGGCGCTCAGTCAGACCCAGTGTTGACATGTGGCAAGAGAGCTCCTCTGGGCGCGTCTTGCTTGGGCTTCTCTCCTGGAGGCCCTCAGCCAGACCCATTGTTGACATGTGGCAAGACGCTCCACGGGGCACGTCTTGCTTGGGCCTCTCTCCTGGAGGCGCTCAGTCAGACCGAGTAGTGACATGTGGCAAGACGCTCCTCGGGGCGCGTCTTGCTTGGACCTCCCTCCTGGAGGCGCTCAGTCAGACCGAGTAGTGACATTTGGCAAGACGCTCCTCGGGGCGCGTCTTGCTTGGACCTCTCTCCTGGAGGCGCTCAGTTAGACCGAGTAGTGACATAGGGCAAAACGCTCCTCGGGGCGCGTCTTGCTGGGGCCTCTCTCCTGGAGGAGCTCAGTCAGACCCAGTGGTGACACGTGGCAAGACGCTCCTCGGGGCGCATCTTGCTTGGGCCTCTCTCCTGGAGGCGCTAAGTCAGACCCAGTGTTGACACGTGGCAAGACGCTCCTCTGGGAGCGTCTTGCTTGGGCCTCTCTCCTGGAGGAGCTCAGTCAGACCCAGTGGTGACACGTGGCAAGACGCTCCTCGGGGCGCATCTTGCTTGGGCCTCTCTCCTGGAGGCGCTAAGTCAGACCCAGTGTTGACACGTGGCAAGACACTCCTCGGGGCGCGTCTTGCTTGGGCCTCTCTCCTGGAGGCGCTCAGTCAGACACAGTGTTGACATGTGGCAAGACACTCCTCGGGGCGCGTCTTGCTTGGGCTTCTCTCATGGAGGCCCTCAGTAAGACCCATTGTTGACATGTGGAAAGAAGCTCCTCGGGGCGCGTCTTGCTTTGGCTTCTCTCCTGGAGGCCCTCAGTCAGACCCATTGTTGACATGTGGCAAGACGCTCCTCGGGGCGCGTATTGCTTGGGCTTCTCTCCTGGATGCCCTCTGTCAGACCCAGTGTTGACATGTGGCAAGACTCTCCTCGGGGAGCGTCTTGCTTGGGCTTTTCTCATGGAGGCCCTCAGTCAGACCCATTGTTGACATGTGGCAAGACGCTCCTCGGGGCGCGTCCTATTTGGGCCTCTCTCCTGGAGGCCCTCAGTCAGACCCAGTGTTGACATGTGGCAAGGCGCTCCTCAGGGCGCATCTTGCTTGGGCTTCTCTCCTGGAGGCCCTCAGTCAGACCCATTGTTGACATGTGGCAAGACGCTCCTCGGGGCACGTCTTGCTTGGGCCTCTCTCCTGGAGGCGCTCAGTTAGACCGAGTAGTGACATGTGGCAAGACGCTCCTCGGGGCGCGTCTTGCTGGGGCCTCTCTCCTGGAGGCGCTCAGTCAGACCCAGTGCTGACATGTGGCAAGACGCTCCTCGGGGCGCGTCTTGCTTGGGCCTCTCTCCTGGAGGCGCTCAGTCAGACTGAGTAGTGACATGTGGCCTGACGCTCCTCGGGGCACGTCTTGCTTGGGCCTCTCTCCTGGAGGCGCTCAGTCAGACCCAGTAGTGACATGTGGCAAGACACTCCTCGGGGCGCGTCTTGCTTGGGCCTCTCTCCTGGAGGCCCTCTGTCAGACCCAGTGTTGACATGTGTCAAGACGCTCCTCGGGGCGCGTCTTGCTTGGGCTTCTCTCCTGGAGGCCCTCCGTCAAACCCATTGTTGCTATGTGGCAAGACGCTCCTCGGGGCGCGTCTTGCTTGGGCTTCTCTCCTGGAGGCGCTCAGACAGACCCAGTGTTGACATGTGACAAGACGCTCCTCGGGGCGCGTCTTGCTTGGGCCTCTCTCCTGGAGGCGCTCAGTCAGAACCAGAGGTGACATGTGGCAAGACGCTCCTCGGTGCGCGTCTTGCTTGGGCCTCTCTCCTGGAGGCCCTCTGTCAGACCCAGTGTTGACATGTGGCAAGACGCTCCTCCGGGCGCATCTTGCTTGGGCCTCTCTCCTGGAGGACCTCAGTCAGACCCATTGTTGACATGTGGCAAGACGCTCCTCGGGGCGCGTCTTGCTTGGGCCTCTATCCTGGAGGCGCTCAGTCAGACCGAGTGCTGACATAAGGCAAGACGCTCCTCGGGGCGCGTCTTGCTGGGGCCTCTCTCCTGGAGGCGCTCAGTCAGACCCAGTGCTGACATGTGGCAAGACGCTCCTCGGGGAGCGTCTTGCTTGGGCCTCTCTCCTGGAGGCGCTCAGTCAGACCCAGTGGTGACACGTGGAAAGACGCTCCTCGGGGCGCGTCTTGCTTGGGCCTCTCTCCTGGAGGCGCTCAGTCAGACCCAGTGTTGACACGTGGCAAGATGCTCCTCGGGGCGCGTCTTGCTTGCGCCTCTCTCCTGGAGGCGCTCAGTCAGACCCAGTGTTGGCATGTGGCAAGACACTCCTCGGGGCGCGTCCTGGTTGGGCCTCTCTCCTGGAGGCGCTCCTTAAGACCCAGTGGTGACATGTGGCAAGACGCTCCTCGGGGTGCTTATTGCTTGGGCCTCTCTCCTGAATGCCCTCGGTCAGACCGAGTGTTGACATGTGGCAAGACTCTCCTCGGGGCGCGTCTTGCTTGGGCTTCTCTCATGGAGGCCCTCAGTCAGACCCAATGTTGACATGTGGCAAGACGCTCCTCTGGGCGCGTCTTGCTTGGACTTCTCTCCTGGAGGCCCTCAGTCAGACCCATTGTTGACATGTGGCAAGACGCTCCTCGGGGCACGTCTTGCTTGGGCCTCTCTCCTGGAGGCGCTCAGTCAGACCGAGTAGTGACATGTGGCAAGACGCTCCTCGGGGCGCGTCTTGCTTGGACCTCCCTCCTGGAGGCGCTCAGTCAGACCGAGTAGTGACATTTGGCAAGACGCTCCTCGGGGCGCGTCTTGCTTGGACCTCTCTCCAGGAGGTGCTCAGTTAGACCGAGTAGTGACATGTGGCAAGACGCTCCTCGGGGCGTGTCTTGCTGGGGCCTCTCTCCTGGAGGTGCTCAATCAAATCCAATGGTGACACGTGGCAAGACGCTCCTCTGGGCGCATCTTGCTTGGGCCTCTCTCCTGGAGGAGCTCAGTCAGACCCAGTCGTGACACGTGGCAAGATGCTCCTCGGGGCACTTCTTGCTTGGGCCTCTCTCCTGGAGGCGCTCAGTCAGACCCAGTGTTGACACGTGGCAAGACGCTCCTCGGGGCGCGTCTTGCTTGGGCCTCTCTCCTGGAGGCGCTCAGTCAGACACAGTGTTGACATGTGGCAAGACACTCCTCGGGGCGCGTCTTGCTTGGGCTTCTCTCATGGAGGCCCTCAGTAAGACCCATTGTTGACATGTGGAAAGAAGCTCCTCGGGGCGCGTCTTGCTTTGGCTTCTCTCCTGGAGGCCCTCAGTCAGACCCATTGTTGACATGTGGCAATACGCTCCTCGGGGCGCGTATTGCTTGGGCCTCTCTCCTGGATGCCCTCTGTCAGACCCAGTGTTGACATGTGGCAAGACTCTCCTCGGGGCGCGTCTTGCTTGGGCTTCTCTCATGGAGTTCCTCAGTCAGACCCAGTGTTGACATGTGTCAAGACGCTCCTCGGGGCGTGTCTTGCTTGGGCCTCTCTCCTGGAGGCGCTCAGTCAGACCCAGTGTTGACATGTGGCAGGACGCTCCTCGGGGCGCTTCTTGCTTGGGCTTCTCTCCTGGAGGCCCTCAGTCAGACCCATTGTTGACATGTCGCAAGACGCTCCTCGGGGCACGTCTTGCTTGGGCCTCTCTCCTGGAGGCGCTCAGTCAGACCGAGTAGTGACATGTGGCAAGACGCTCCTCGGGGCGCGTCTTGCTGGGGCTTCTCTCATGGAGGCACTCAGTCAGACCCAGTGTTGACATGTGGCAAGACGCTCCTCGGGGCGCGTGTTGCTTGGACCTCTCTCCTGGAGGCGCTCAGTCAGACCGAGTAGTGACATGTGGCAAAACGCTCCTCAGGGCGCGTCCTACTTGGGCCTCTCTCCTGGAGGTGCTCAATTAGACCCAGTGTTGACATGTGGCAAGACGCTCCTCGGGGCGCGTCTTGCTTGGGCTTCTCTCCTGGAGGCCCTCAGTCAGACCCATTGTTGACATGTGGCAAGACGCTCCTCGGGGCGCTTCTTGCTTGGGCCTCTCTCCTGGAGGCGCTCAGTCAGACCGAGTGCTGACATGTGGCAAGACGCTCCTCGGGGCGCGTCTTGCTGGGGCCTCTCTCCAGGAGGTGCTCAGTCAGACCCAGTGTTGACATGTGTCAAGACGCTCCTCGGGCGTTTCTTGCTTGCGCCTCTCTCCTGGAGGCGCTCAGTCAGACACAGAGGTGACATGTGGCAAGACGCTCCTCGGGCCTCTCTCCTGGAGGCGCTCAGTAAGACCCAGTGTTGACATGTGGCAAGACGCTCCTCGGGGCGCGTCTTGCTTGGGCCTCTCTCCTGGAGGTGCTCAGTCAGACCCAGTGTTGACATGTGGCAAGACGCTCCTCGGGGCGCGTCTTGCTGGGGCTCTTCTCATGGAGGCACTCAGTCAGACCCAGTGTTGACATGTGGCAAGATGCTCCTCGGGGCACGTCTTGCTTGGGCATCTCTCCTGGAGGCGCTCAGTCAGACCCAGAGGAGACATGTGTCAAGACGCTCCTCGGGGCGCGTCTTGCTTGGGCCTCTCTCCTGGTGGCGCTCAGTCAGACCGAGTGCTGACATGTGGCAAGACGCTCCTCCGGGCGCGTCTTGCTTGGGCCTCTCTCCTGGAGGCGCTCAGTCAGACCGAGTGCTGACATGAGGCAAGATGCTCCTCGGGGCGCGTCTTGCTGGGGCCTCTCTCCTGGAGGTGCTCAATCAGACCCAGTGGTGACACGTGGCAAGACGCTCCTCGGGGCGTGTCTTGCTTGGGCCTCTCTCCTGGAGGAGCTCAGTCAGACCCAGTGGTGACACGTGGCAAGACGCTCCTCGGGGCGCATCTTGCTTGGGCCTCTCTCCTGGAGGCGCTAAGTCAGACCCAGTGTTGACACGTGGCAAGACGCTCCTCAGGCCGCGTCTTGCTTGGGCCTCTCTCCTGGAGGCACTCAGTCAGACCCAGTGTTGACATGTGGCAAGACACTCCCCGGGGCGCGTCTTGCTTGGGCCTCTCTCATGGAGGCCCTCTGTCAGACCCAATGTTGACATGTGTCAAGACGCTCCTCGGGGCGCATCTTGCTTTGGCCTCTCTCCTGGAGGCCCTCAGTCAGACCGAGTGCTGACATGTGGCAAGAAGCTCCTCGGGGTGCGTCTTCCTTGGGCTTCTCTCCTGGAGGCCCTCAGTCAGACCCATTGTTGACATGTGGCAAGACGCTCCTCGGGGCGCGTATTGCTTGGGCCTCTCTCCTGGATGCCCTCTGTCAGACCCAGTGTTGACATGTGGCAAGACTCTCCTCGGGGCGCGTCTTGCTTGGGCTTCTCACATGGAGGCCCTCAGTCAGACCCAGAGTTAACATGTGTCAAGACGCTCCTTGGGGCGTGTCTTGCTTGGGCCTCTCTCCTGGAGGCGCTCAGTCAGACCCAGTGTTGACATGTGGCAAGACGCTCCTCGGGGCGCTTCTTGCTTGGGCTTCTCTCCTGGAGGCCCTCAGTCAGACCCATTGTTGACATGTGGCAAGACGCTCCTCGGGGCACGTCTTGCTTGGGCCTCTCTCCTGGAGGCGCTCAGTCAGACCGAGTAGTGACATGTGACAAGATGCTCCTCGGGGCGCGTCTTGCTGGGGCTTCTCTCAAGGAGCCACTCAGTCAGACCCAGTGTCACATGTGGCAAGACGCTCCTCGGGGCGCGTGTTGCTTGGACCTCTCTCCTGGAGGCGCTCAGTCAGACCCAGTGTTGACATGTGTCAAGACGCTCCTCGGGCGTTTCTTGCTTGGGCCTCGCTCCTGGAGGGGCTCAGTCAGACCCAGTGTTGACATGTGACAAGACGCTCCTCGGGCCTCTCTCCTGGAGGCGCTCAGTCAGACCCAGAGGTGACATGTGTCAAGACGCTCCTCGGGCCTCTCTCCTGGAGGCGCTCAGTCAGACCCAGTGTTGACATGTGGCAAGACGCTCCTCGGGGCGCGTCTTGCTTGGGCCTCTCTCCTGGAGGTGCTCAGTCAGACCCAGTGTTGACATGTGGCAAGACGCTCCTCGGGGCGCGTCTTGCTGGGGCTTCTCTCATGGAGGCACTCAGTCAGACCCAGTGTTGACAAGTGGAAAGACGCTCCTCGGGGCACGTCTTGCTTGGGCCTCTCTCCTGGAGGCGCTCAGTCAGACCAAGTGCTGACATGTGGCAAGACGCTCCTCCGGGCGCGTCTTGCTTGGGCCTCTCTCCTGGAGGCGCTCAGTCACACCCAGTGTTCACATGTGGCAAGACGCTCCTCGGGGCGCGTCGTGCTTGGGCCTCTCTCCTGGAGGACTCTCAGTCAGACCCAGTGTTGACATGTGGCAAGACGCTCCTCGGGGCACGTCTTGCTTGGGCCTCTCTCCTGGAGGCTCTCAGTCAGACCGAGTGCTGACATGTGGCAAGACGCTCCTCGGGGCGCGTCTTGCTTGGGCTTATCTCCTGGAGGCCCTCAGTCAGACCCATTGTTGACATGTGGCAAGACGCTCCTCGGGGCGCGACTTGCTTGGGCCTCTCTCCAGAAGGCCCTCAATAAGACCCAGTGTTGACATGTGGCAAAACGCTCCTCCAGGCGCGTCTTGCTTGGGCCTCTCTCCTGGAGGCGCTCAGTCAGACCCAGTGTTGACATGTGGCAAGACGCTCCTCAGGGCGCGTCTTGCTTGGGCCTCTCTCCTGGGGAGGCGCTCAGTCAGACCGAGTGCTGACATGTGGCAAGACGCTCCTCGGGGCACGTCTTGCTGGGGCTTCTCTCCTGGAGGCGCTCAGTCCGACCCAGTGTTGACATGTGACAAGACGCTCCTCGGGGCGCGTCTTGCTTGGGCCTCTCTCCTGGAGGCGCTCAGTCAGACCCAGAGGTGACATGTGGCAAGACGCTCCTCGGGGCGCGTCTTGCTTGGGCCTCTCTCCTGGAGGCGCTCAGTCAGACCCAGTGTTGACATGTGGCAAGACGCTCCTCGGGGCGCGTCTTGATTGGGCCTCTCTCCTGGAGGCCCTCAGTCAGACCCTTCGTTGACATGTGGCAAGACGCTCCTCGGGGCGCGTCTTGCTTGGCCCTCTCTCCTGGAGGCGCTCAGTCAGACCGAGTGCTGACATGTGGCAAGACGCTCCTCGGGGCGCATCTTGCTTGGGCTTCTCTCCTGGAGGCCCTCAGTCAGACCCATTGTTGACATGTGGCAAGACGCTCCTCAGGGCACGTCTTGCTTGGGCCTCTCTCCTGGGGAGGCGCTCAGTCAGACCGAGTGCTGACATGTGGCAAGACGCTCCTCGGGGCACGTCTTGCTGGGGCTTCTCTCCTGGAGGCGCTCAGTCAGACCCAGTGTTGACATGTGACAAGACGCTCCTCGGCGCGCGTCTTGCTTGGGCCTCTCTCCTGGAGGCGCTCAGTCAGACCCAGAGGTGACATGTGGCTAGACGCTCCTCGGGGCGCGTCTTGCTTGGGCTTCTCTCCTGGAGGCCCTCAGTCAGACCCATTGTTGACATGTGGCACGACGCTCCTCGGAGCGCGTCTTGCTTGGGCCTCACTCCAGAAGGCCCTCAATCAGACCCAGTGTTGACATGTGGCAAAACGCTCCTCCAGGCACATCTTGCTTGGGCCTCTCTCCTGGAGGCGCTCAGTCAGACCCAGTGTTGACATGTGGCAAGACGCTCCTTGGGGCCCGTCTTGCTGGGGCCTCTCTCATGGAGGCACTCAGTCAGACCCAGTGTTGACATGTGGCAAGACGCTCCTCAGGGCGCGTCTTGCTTGGGCCTCTCTCCTGGGGAGGCGCTCAGTCAGACCGAGTGCTGACATGTGGCAAGACGCTCCTCGGGGCACGTCTTGCTGGGGCTTCTCTCCTGGAGGCGCTCAGTCAGACCCAGTGTTGACATGTGACAAGACGCTCCTCGGGGCGCGTCTTGCTTGGGCCTCTCTCCTGGAGGCGCTCAGTCAGACCCAGAGGTGACATGTGGCTAGACGCTCCTCGGGGCGCGTCTTGCTTGGGCCTCTCTCCTGGAGGCGTTCAGTCAGACCCAGTGTTGACATGTGGCAAGACGCTCCTCGGGGCGCGTCTTGCTTGGGCCTCTCTCCTGGAGGCGCTCAGTCAGACCCAGTGTTGACATGTGGCAAGACGCTCCTCGGGGCACGTCTTGCTTGGGCCTCTCTCCTGGAGGCGCTCAGTCAGACCCAGAGGAGACATGTGTCAAGATGCTCCTCGGGGCGCGTCTTGCTTGGGCCTCTCTCCTGGAGGCGCTCAGTCAGACCAAGTGCTGACATGTGGCAAGACGCTCCTCCGGGCGCGTCTTGCTTGGGCCTCTCTCCTGGAGGCGCTCAGTCAGACCCAGTGTTCACATGTGGCAAGACGCTCCTCGGGGCGCGTCGTGCTTGGGCCTCTCTCCTGGAGGACTCTCAGTCAGACCCAGTGTTGACATGTGGCAAGACGCTCCTCGGGGCACGTCTTGCTTGGGCCTCTCTCCTGGAGGCGCTCAGTCAGACCGAGTGCTGACATGTGGCAAGACGCTCCTCGGGGCGCGTCTTGCTTGGGCTTATCTCCTGGAGGCCCTCAGTCAGACCCATTGTTGACATGTGGCAAGACGCTCCTCGGGGCGCGACTTGCTTGTGCCTCTCTCCAGAAGGCCCTCAATCAGACCCAGTGTTGACATGTGGCAAAACGCTCCTCCAGGCGCGTCTTGCTTGGGCCTCTCTCCTGGAGGCGCTCAGTCAGACCCAGTGTTGACATGTGGCAAGACGCTCCTCAGGGTGCGTCTTGCTTGGGCCTCTCTCCTGGGGAGGCGCTCAGTCAGACCGAGTGCTGACATGTGGCAAGACGCTCCTCGGGGCACGTCTTGCTGGGGCTTCTCTCCTGGATGCGCTCAGTCAGACCCAGTGTTGACATGTGACAAGACGCTCCTCGGGGCGCGTCTTGCTTGGGCCTCTCTCCTGGAGGCGCTCAGTCAGACCCAGAGGTGACATGTGGCAAGACGCTCCTCGGGGCGCGTCTTGCTTGGGCCTCTCTCCTGGAGGCGCTCAGTCAGACCCAGTGTTGACATGTGGCAAGACGCTCCTCGGGGCGCGTCTTGATTGGGCCTCTCTCCTGGAGGCCCTCAGTCAGACCCTTCGTTGACATGTGGCAAGACGCTCCTCGGGGCGCGTCTTGCTTGGCCCTCTCTCCTGGAGGCGCTCAGTCAGACCGAGTGCTGACATGTGGCAAGACGCTCCTCGGGGCGCATCTTGCTTGGGCTTCTCTCCTGGAGGCCCTCAGTCAGACCCATTGTTGACATTTGGCAAGACGCTCCTCAGGGGGCATCTTGGTTGGGCCTCTCTCCTGGAGGCGCTCAGTCAGACCGAGTGCTGACATGTGGCAAGACGCTCCTCGGGGCACGTCTTGCTGGGGCTTCTCTCCTGGAGGCGCTCAGTCAGACCCAGTGTTGACATGTGACAAGATGCTCCTCGTGGCGCGTCTTGCTTGGGCCTCTCTCCTGGAGGCGCTCAGTGAGACCCAGAGGTGACATGTGGCAAGACGCTCCTCGGGGCGCGTCTTGCTTGGGCCTCTCTCCTGGAGGCCCTCTGTCAGACCCAGTGTTGACATGTGGTAAGGACACGATCACGCCGACCCTATTGTTGGAGAACCTGCTGAGTTCGTCGAACAAGTAGACGCCGGATTGGGCGCGGGCACGCGCTTGTTTTAGAGGCGTTTTCGCGCAGCCTCTACCCTGCACGACCGCTCGTGGCCGCACTAGCTATATTTATCTTTATTTGTTTCACACACACACACACACACACACACACACACACACACACACACACACACACACACGCACGCGCGCACACACACACACACACACACACACACACACACACACACACACACACACAAACACACACAGGCCCTTGCGTGCAAACCCCGGTCAGGCCTTTAGTGTACACATCAGAGACATGATGTTCTTTCACAGAACTGAGGTTGTTCATTACTAAATGACTTTTACGGGAATATTGTTATTATACTATTCAACAGGTAGATCATAATAATGTGTATTAAACCTACAACCTAGCACTGATGACAGAGGGACCTTATTTAAATTAGTACTTAATGGAAACGATACATAATGATACATAAGAGCCTTGTCATACATTCAGCCTAGGAATAGTAGCATTGTGCAATATTAAAAATATACACATCAATTGCTCAAATCCCATTGTTGCAAGGTAAAACTCTAATAAAACTCTAGTCTGACATCAACAGAGAAGACTTAGTGTATGTACTACAAATACAGCATTAGGATTTCGAGTGGACCGTGCACCTTGTGAATCATCAGAGGCTTATGACGCAATATATCTTCCAGTTGCTATTAGACAAGTTATCACAATTACTTTGATTAATAAATCCAGTGTTGTAGCGACTGCAGCCAGCGCCGTCGCGCAACTCGTGTCGGTGTTATCTCTCGATACTTTCATTCGTATCCGAGCGTATGCAGAATCTGAGGATCTGGTGAAGTTGCTTGTCACTAGCTTGCGCACATTTGATATGGCACTTTGCACGTGACTCACACAACCTGCAGTGGCGACCGTCGCATCAGTGCAAAGTTTTTCCGATATATCGCTCGCAACATCGTTTGTCATTTGCTGTACACTGCGCACAATGGCCGCGAGGTCGCGGAGAGGGTCTTCGTTACGAGTTGTGTAATATCCGCTGACTTGCCGATTCAATTCTGGTGGCGCTGACCCAAACGAGAACACTTTTAAGGTGCATGTCGTGGTAACTCTAGTAGCACCGTGGTTGACGAGGACGATCATCTTTAGCAATAGTTCATCTCGAAGCGCAACGATGGTGAGGGCGACGGGTTGGCCGGTTCCGTCTTCAGGCCACTCGGTTGCCGCTAGATTGCCCTATGCCAAACACGCAGACGAACCCTGTACACACTCAATAACCCGTGTGCGATCGTTGATTTCTGCTAGTACGTTTGCTAGTTCTATGTGCTTCCACGGATCGGGCGTGGGCACGCGCTTGTTTTAGAGGCGTTTTCGCGCAGCCTCTACCCTGCACGACCGCTCGTGGCCGCACTAGCTATATTTATCTTTATTTGTTTCACACACACACACACACACACACACACACACACACACACACACACACACACACACACACACACACACACACACACACACACACAGACAGGCCCTTGCGTGCAAACACCGGTCAGGCCTGCAGTGTACACATCAGAGACATGATGTTCTTTCACAGAACTGAGGTTGTTCATTACTAAATGACTTTTACAGGAATATTGTTATTATACTATTCAACAGGTTGATCATAATAATGTGTATTAAACCCACAACCTAGCACTGAGGACAGAGGGACTTTATTTAAATTAGTACTTAATGGAAACGATACATAATGATACATAAGAGCCATGTCATACATTCAGCCTAGGAATAGTAGCATTGTGCACTATTAAAAATATACACATCAATTGCTCGAATCCCATTGTTGCAAAGTAAAACTCTAATAAAACTCTAGACTGACATCAACAGAGAAGACTTAGTGTATGTACTACAAATACAGCATTAGGATTTCGAGTGGACCGTGCACTTTGTGAACCATCAGAGGCTTATGACGGGGTTTGCACGCAAGGGCCTGTGTGTGTGTGTGCGTGCGTGTGTGTGTGTGTGTGTGTGTGTGTGTGTGTGTGTGTGTGTGTGTGTGTGTGTGTGTGAAACAAATAAAGATAAATATAGCTAATGCGGCCACTAGCGGTTGTGCAGGGTAGAGGCTGCGCGAAAACGCCTCTAAAACAAGCGCGTGCCCACGCCCGATCCGTGGAAGCACGTAGAACTAGCAAACGTACTAGCAGAAATCAACGATCGCACACGGGTCATTGAGTGTGTACAGGGTTCGTCTGCGTGTGTGGCATTGGGCAATCTAGCGGCAACCGAGTGGCCTGAAGGCGGAACCGGCCAACCCGTCGCCCTCACCATCGTTGTGCTTCGAGATGAACTATTGCTAAAGATGATCGTCCTCGTCAACCACGGCGCTACCAGAGTTGCCACGACATGCGCCTTAAACGCGTTCTCGTTTGGGTCAGCGCCACCAGAATTGAATCGGCAAGTCAGCGGATATTACACAACTCGTAACGAAGACCCTCTCCGCGACCTCGCGGCCAGTGTGCGCAGTGTACAGTAAATGACAAACAATGTTGCGAGCGATATATCGGAAAAACTTTGCACTGACGCGACGGTTGCCACTGCAGGTTGTGTGAGTCTCACGCAAAGTGCCATATCAAACGTGCGCAAGCTAGTGACAAGCAACTTCACCAGATCCGTAGATTCTGCATACGCTTGGATACGAATGAAAGTATCGACAGATAACACCGACACGAGTTGCGCGACGGCGCTGGCTGCAGTCGCTACAACACTGGATTTATTAATCAACGTAATTGTGACCGTAATGGCGTATCGAGTGTGCACCAGAAACTACAACCAGTACTACAGAAAACTGGCATGAGGGTCGCGGTCTAACGTTATGTTGGTGTCTCGCATTGACCGTCGACGGCCGTTTGCCAGCGGCTGAAAATGGCACAGTTGACGAAATGGAAACGCCGACCGTCGATAGTGCACTCTCGCAAGTTCCAACCGCACCATCTCAGGAGACAGACCACAGAGTCATATTAGCGGAGGGTAGATAGAAAATGCGCAAACCGCCTCAACCGCCCATATACATACTATATGAGTTCAACATAGAGTGGAGTAAGAAGTTACTACCGATTGATTGTATTTCCAACGTGCAAGCAGCTGGTGTGTGACGCTTTACTGGAGTATCACAGAGGTTGCGATGTCCTGTGTTCCACGAGCGCATGGAAACAAGTGAACGAACTTCTACGGACCGTACTGTTGGGGTGTGAGCGAGCTGTAAAATCAATACACGCTAGACACGCGGACTTTGCCGCGTTACTGGACACGCATATCGCCACAACAAAACCGGGTCAAGTGTTCGGGGCGTCACCGCGCTCGACTATACACGTCTTGGCCTACCACGAGTACATGAGCCCACAAGATCCTAAGCGAGGTCGAAGCCGTTGTGTCTACCCAACGCAAATTCAGCACAGCCGTGCGCGCTAAGACAAGTCCCTCTAGACTGCTGGAAACTTTGGAAACGTGGAAGGCTTGCGTGTTCGCGCTTTCTACACATCTCAACGGTATGATCGCGATACTCTCGGCCGCATAACAACTAATGGTCATGTGTTCGGAAGGTCTGATCAGGTCTGACATGACCGGTTGTCAATCGACGTCGAGCGTGCACTCACACACGGATATCCTGGCGTACAGTAAAGCGACAGCGACCTCTACGCTCACGTTGATCGCCAATGTTTCGAAGGGCAATCGAGTGTGTTGGCTGACGAAAGCTATGGTGACCGACAGTCGCGTCGACTACAATGTGCCTCATTGCGATTGGAGAGGCGTATGTGATCCTTTGCAAATCGACAACACCACCGCGGTCGAGTGCGAAGTCACGGTCGGCGGCGTGTTGTCCTTACTGTGCCCCTTTCAATGTGACGGTCCGTGTCACGGACCGGTGTGTTACAACCCGACTAACGAAACGTACCAGGTGATAACATTGCATCTGCCCATTACAGCGGAGCGAGCGTTTCGCCACACTCCCAAACCAAGGTTAATAGTTGTAGCGCACGCCCTTTCGGACCTTGTTGCACGCGAAACACTGGCGTACACTCACAACATCACGCTCGAGACAGCTCAAGCGTTACGCAAAACAAAGGACGTGTTCAAATCCATAGAGAATATACGGTCTTTAGCGTATGCGTATATAAAGAAGGTCGATGACATTTACAGAAGTGGCGGCGTGGGCACCACAGTAGAACAACAAGGTGCTCTCAAGCACACACAGATACTGGCCGCATTATCACTCGCGATGTCTATCCTGACATGCCCGTTTCTGATTTCTATGTATATTAAATTATGACAAGAGCTACGGTGGTTACGATTACACTCTGACCACGTGCCTTAGTTTCTGCTAGTGACCTATAAATATATTTGACCACTTGCTCTCACTGCCATTAAAGCGGCTGTACCCACACGTACAACACCCAAGAAAAAAAATGATCTCGCTGTCTGTACTGGGTGTACTCTCAGTCGTCGCAGTTGCTCAGGCCATGGTGGTACGCTCACATAACGCCTCTGAGATACGTCCCATCACACCACCTCCTAGACTACTCGCGAAGGAGTATTCAACACCCCCTTTGTACGAAGACAACCATTATAACGAGCACAGCACAACGCTTGCCGCACGCAAAGACAACATGCAGGAGACAACGCTACCACCTGTTGTGGGAACAACGGATTCGAGTGACAACGATCGCGACTATGACGAGCACATTACAACACCCTCTGTGCACGAAGACCAGATGCAGGAGACAACGCTACCACCTGTCGTGAGAAACAAGAGTTTGGTTAACAATGATCATCGTCGAGTCCCATTGTAAACGGGCGCGCCATTGCACACATCGTACATGTGTGTTAACCCACCTGTATGCGACAGACTTTGTGTGTTGCATGACATCGAGATGTATTGACGTCTGTGTCAATACAGGACTCTCTAAGCTGGGAGCTGGACGCTAACGACCCGTGCATGCGCCACACAAAAGGTAACTCGACTAACTACAAAACGCATATTGTGATGTAGAAAGTTGGCTCGACTGTTTGAATCAGCTGCAGCTGCGGTTTACTCACGAAGTGAATCGCACGCTTGTTAGAAGTACATTCGGAGCACTTAAAAAATACATCGCTCTCATCGAGTTCCGTCTCAGCGTTCACCGGCTGATGGGCAAGAGCGTGACATGGGATCGCCAGGAACTTACTTAAGGACTATCATCTCATTTGGCATTTACTCACGGACCCAAGAAACCAGTTCCGAAAAATGGTCGAGAATTATAACTTGTCTAATAGCAACTGGAAGATATGTTGCGTCATAAGCCTCTGATGGTTTACAAGGTGCACGGTCCACTCGAAATCCTAATGCTGTATTTGTAGTACATACACTAAGTCTTCTCTGTTGATGTTGGACTAGAGTTTTATTAGAGTTTTACTATGCAACAATGGGATTCGAGCAATTGATGTGTATATTTTTAATAGTGCACAATGCTACTATTTCTAGGCTGAATGTATGACATGGCTCTTATGTATCATTATGTATCGTTTCCATTAAATACTAATTTAAATAAAGTCCCTCTGTCCTCAGTGCTAGGTTGTGGGTTTAATACACATTATTATGATCAACCTGTTGAATAGTATAATAACAATATTCCTGTAAAAGTCATTTAGTAATGAACAACCTCAGTTCTGTGAAAGAACATCATGTCTCTGATGTGTACCTTGCAGGCCTGACCGGGGTTTGCACGCAAGGGTCTGTGTGTGTGTGTGTGTGTGTGTGTGTGTGTGTGTGTGTGTGTGTGTTTGTGTGTGTGTGTGTGTGTGTGTGTGTGTGTGTGAGTGTGTGTGTCACCCACATGTCTCCTCTGGGTCTGACTGAGCGCCTCCAGGAGAGAAGCCCCAGCAAGACGCGCCCCGAGGAGCGTCTTGCCACATGTCAGCACTCGGTCTGACTGAGCGCCTCCAGGAGAGAGGCCCAAGCAAGACGTGCCCCGAGGAGCGTCTTGCCACATGTCAACACTGGGTCTGACTGAGCGCCTCCAGGAGAGAGGCCCAAGCAAGACGCGCCCCGAGGAGCGTCTTGCCACATGTCAGCACTCGGTCTGACTGAGCGCCTCCAGGAGAGAGGCCCAAGCAAGACGCGCCCCGAGGAGCATCTTGACACATGTCTCCTCTGGGTCTGACTGAGCGCCTCCAGGAGAGAGGCCCAAGCAAGACGCGCCCCGAGGAGCGTCTTGTCACATATCAACACTGGGTCTGACTGAGCGCCTCCAGGAGAGAAGCACCAGCAAGACGTGCCCCGAGGAGCGTCTTGCCACATGTCAGCACTCGGTCTGACTGAGCACCTCCAGGAGAGAGGCCCAAGCAAGATGCGCCCCGAGGAGCGTCTTGCCACTTCAACAATGGGTCTGACTGAGGGCCTCCAGGAGAGAAGCCCAGGCAAGATGTGCCCCGAGGAGCGTCTTTCCACATGTCAGCACTCGGTCTGACTGAGCGCCTCCAGGAGAGAGGCCCAAGCAAGAAACGCCCCGAGAAGCGTCTTGTCACATGTCAACACTGGGTCTGACTGAGCGCCTCCAGGAGAGAAGCCCCAGCAAGACACGTCCCGAGGAGCGTCTTGCCACATGTCAACGAAAGGTCTGACTGAGGGCCTCCAGGAGAGAAGCCCAAGCAAGACGCGCTCCGAGGAGCGTCTTGCCACATGTCAGCACTAGGACTGACTGAGCGCCTCCAGGAGACAGGCCCAAGCAAGACGCGCCCCGAGGAGCGTCTTGCCACATGTCAACACTGGGTCTGACTGAGCGCCTCCAGGAGAGAGGCCCAAGCAAGACGCGCCCCGAGGAGCGTCTTGCCACATGTTAACACTGGGTCTGACAGAGGGCCTCCAGGAGAGAGGCCCAAGCAAGACGCGCCCCGAGGAGCGTCTTGCCACATGTCACCTCTGGGTCTGACTGAGCGCCTCCAGGAGAGAAGCCCCAGCAAGACGCGCCCCGAGGAGCGTCTTGCCACATGTCAGCACTAGGTCTGACTGAGCGCCTCCAGGAGAGAGGCCCAAGCAAGACGCGCCCCGAGGAGCGTCTTGCCACATGTCAACACTGGGTCTGACTGAGCGCCTCCAGGAGAGAGGCCCAAGCAAGAAACGCCCGAGGAGCCTCTTGCCACATGTCAACACTGGGTCTGACTGATCGCCTCCCCAGGAGAGAGGCCCAAGCAAGACGCGCCACGAGGAGCGTCTTGCCACATGTCAACAATGGGTCTGACTGAGGGCCTCCAGGAGAGAAGCCCAAGCAAGACGCGCCCCAAGGAGCATCTTGCCACATGTCAGCACTCGGTCTGACTGAGTGCCTCCAGGAGAGAGGCCCAAGCAAGACGCGCCCCGAGGAGCATCTTGCCACATGTCACCTCTGGGTCTGACTGAGCACCTCCAGGAGAGAGGCCCAAGCAAGACGCGCCCCTAGGAGCGTCTTGTCACATTTCAACACTGGGTCTGACTAAACGCCTCCAGGAGAGAGGCCCAAGCAAGAAACGCCCGAGGAGCGTCTTGACACATGTCAACACTGGGTCTGACTGATCGCCTCCCCAGGAGAGAGGCCCAAGCAAGACGCGTCCTGAGGAGCATCTTGCCACATGTCAACACTGGGTCTGACTGAGTGCCTCCATGAGAGAAGCCCCAGCAAGATGCGCCCCAAGGAGCGTCTTGCCACATGTCAACACTGGGTCTGACTGAGCGCCTCCAGGAGAGAGGCCCAAGCAAGACGCGCCTGGAGGAGCGTTTTGCCACATGTCAACACTGGGTCTGACAGAGGGCCTCAAGGGGAGAGGCCCAAGCAAGATGCACCCTGAGGAGCATCTTGCCACATATGGGTCATCTTGCCACATTGGGCTGCCACAATGGGTCTGACTGAGGGCCTCCAGGAGAGAAGCCCAAGCAAGAAGCGCCCCGAGGAGCGTCTTGCCACATGTCAGCACTCGGTCTTACTGAGCGCCTCCAGGAGAGAGGCCCAAATGAGACGCGCCCCGAGGAGCGTCTTGCCACATGTCAACAATGGGTCTGACTGAGGGCCTCCAGGAGAGAAGCCCAAGCAAGACGCGCCCCGAGGAGCGTCTTGCCACATGTCAGCACTCGGTCTGACTGAGCGCCTTCAGGAGAGAGGCCCAAGCAAGACGTGCCCCGAGGAGCGTCTTGCCACATGTCAACACTGGGTCTGACTGAGCGCCTCCAGGAGAGAGGGCCAAGCAAGACGCGCCCCGAGGAGCGTCTTGCCACATGTGAACACTGGGTCTGACTGAGCGCCTCCAGGAGAGAGGCCCAAGCAAGACGCGCCCGGAAGAGCGTCTTGCTACATGTCAGCACTCTGTCTGACTGAGCGCCTCCAGGAGAGAGGCCCAAGCAAGACGCGCCCCGAGGAGCATCTTGACACATGTCTCCTCTGGGTCTGACTGAGCGCCTCCAGGAGAGAGGCCCAAGCAAGACGTGCCCCGAGGAGCGTCTTGCTTCATGTCAACACTGGGTCTGACTGAGTGCCTCCATTAGAGAAGCCCCAGCAAGACGCGCCCCGAGGAGCATCTTGCCACATGTCAACACTGGGTCTGACTGAGAACCTCCAGGAGAGAGGCCCAAGCAAGACGCGCCCCGAGTAGCGTCTTGCCACATGTCACCTCTGGGTCTGACTGAGCACCTCCAGGAGAGAGGCCCAAGCAAGACGCGCCCCGAGGAGCGTCTTGTCACATGTCAACACTGGGTCTGACTGAGCGCCTCCAGGAGAGAAGCCCCAGCAAGACGTGCCCCGAGGAGCGTCTTGCCACATGTCAGCACTCGGTCTGACTGAGCACCTCCAGGAGAGAGGCCCAAGCAAGATGCGCCCCGAGGAGCGTCTTGCCACATGTCAACAATGGGTCTGACTGAGGGCCTCCAGGAGAGAAGCCCAGGCAAGATGTGCCCCGAGGAGCGTCTTGCCACATGTCAGCCCTCGGTCTGACTGAGCGCCTCCAGGAGAGAGGCCCAAGCAAGACGCGCCCCGAGAAGCGTCTTGTCACATGTCAACACTGGGTCTGACTGAGCGCCTCCAGGAGAGAAGCCCCAGCAAGACACGTCCCGAGGAGCGTCTTGCCACATGTCAACGAAGGGTCTCACTTAGGGCCTCCAGGAGAGAAGCCCAAGCAAGACGCGCTCCGAGGAGCGTCTTGCCACATGTCAGCACTAGGACTGACTGAGCGCCTCCAGGAGAGATGCCCAAGCAAGACGTGCCCCGAGGAGCGTCTTGCCACATGTCAACACTGGGTCTGACTGAGCGCCTCCAGGAGAGAGGCCCAAGCAAGACGCGCCCCGAGGAGCGTCTTGCCACATGTCAACACTGGGTCTGACAGAGGGCCTCCAGGAGAGAGGCCCAAGCAAGACGCGCCCCGAGGAGCGTCTTGCCACATGTCACCTCTGGGTCTGACTGAGCGCCTCCAGGAGAGAAGCCCCAGCAAGACGCGCCCCGAGGAGCGTCTTGCCACATGTCAGCACTAGGTCTGACTGAGCGCCTCCAGGAGAGAGGCCCAAGCAAGACGCGCCCCGAGGAGCGTCTTGCCACATGTCAACACTGGGTCTGACTGAGCGCCTACAGGAGAGAGGCCCAAGCAAGAAACGCCCGAGGAGCCTCTTGACACATGTCAACACTGGGTCTGACTGATCGCCTCCCCAGGAGAGAGGCCCAAGCAAGACGCGCCCCGAGGAGCGTCTTGCCACATGTCAACAATGGGTCTGACTGAGGGCCTCCAGGAGAGAAGCCCAAGCAAGACGCGCCCCAAGGAGCATCTTGCCACATGTCAGCAATCGGTCTGACTGAGCGCCTCCAGGAGAGAGGCCCAAGCAAGACGCGCCCCGAGGAGTGTCTTGCCACATGTCAACACTGGGTCTGACTGAGCGCCTCCAGGAGAGAGGCCCAAGCAAGACGCGCCCCGAGGAGCGTCTTGCCACATGTCAACACTGGGTCTGACTGAGTGCCTCCAGGAGAGAGGCCCAAGCAAGACGCGCCCCGAGGAGCGTCTTGCCACATGCCATCAATGGGTCTGACTGAGGGCCTCCAGGAGAGAGGCCCAAGCAAGATGCGCCCGGAGGAGAGTCTTGCCACATGTCAACACTGGGTCTGACAGAGGGCCTCCAGGAGAGAGGCCCAAGCAAGACGCGCCCCGAGGAGCGTCTTGCCACATGTCACCTCTGGTTCTGACTGAGCGCCTCCAGGAGAGAGGCCCAAGCAAGACGCGCCCCGAGGAGGGTCTTGTCACATGTCAACACTGGGTCTGTCTGAGCGCCTCCAGGAGAGAGGCCCAAGCAAGACGCGCCCCGAGGAGCGTCTTGCCACATGTGAAAACTGGGTCTGACTGAGCGCCTTCAGGAGAGAGGCCCAAGCAAGACGCGCCCGGAGGAGCGTCTTGCAACATGTCAGCACTCGGTCTGACTGAGCGCCTCCACGAGAGAGGCCCAAGCAAGACGCGCCCCGAGGAGGGTCTTGACAGATGTCTCCTCTGGGTCTGACTGAGCGCCTCCAGGAGAGAGGCCCAAGCAAGACGTGCCCCGACAAGCATCTTGCCACATGTCAACACTGGGTCTGACTGAGTGCCTCCATGAGAGAAGCCCCAGCAAGACGCGCCCCGAGGAGCGTCTTGCCACATGTCAACACTGGGTCTGACTGAGCACCTCCAGGAGAGAGGCCCCAGCAAGACGCGCCCCGAGGAGCGTCTTGCCACTTGTCAACACTGGGTCTGACTGAGCGCCTCCAGGAGAGAGGCCCGAGGAGCGTCTTGCCACATGTCACCTCTGGGTCTGACTGAGCGCCTCCAGGAGAGAGGCGCAAGCAAGAAACGCCCGAGGAGCGTTTTGACACATGTCAACACTGGGTTTGACTGAGCACCTCCAGGAGAGAGGCCCCAGCAAGACGCGCCCCGAGGAGCGTCTTGCCACATATCAGCACTCGGTCTGACTGAGCGCCTCAAGGAGAGAGGCCCAAGCAAGAAGCGCCCCGATGAGCTTCTTGCCACATGTCAACAATGGGTCTGACTGAGGGCCTCCAGGAGAGAAGCCCAAGCAAGACGCGCCCCGAGGAGCGTCTTGCCACATGTCAACACTGGGTCTAATTGAGCGCCTCCAGGAGAGAGGTCCAAGCAACACGCGCCCCAAGGAGTGTCTTGCCACATGTCAACACTGGGTCTGACTGAGTGCCTCCATGAGAGAAGCCCCAGCAAGATGCGCCCCGAGGAGCGTCTTGCCACATGTCACTACTCGGTCTGACTGAGCGCCTCCAGGAGAGAGGCCCAAGCAAGAGGTGCCCCGAGGAGCGTCTTGCCACATGTCAACAATGGGTCTGACTGAGGGCCTCCAGGAGAGAAGCCCAAGCAAGAAGCGCCCAGAGGAGCGTCTTGCCACATGTCACTACTCATTCTGACTGAGCGCCTCCAGGAGAGAGGCCCAAGCAAGACGCGCCCCGAGGAGCGTCTTGCCACGTGTCAACACTGGGTCTGATTGAGGGCCTTCTGGAGAGAGGCCCAAGCAAGACGCGCCCCGAGGAGCGTCTTGCCACATGTCACCACTTGGTCTTACTGAGCGCCTCCAGGAGAGAGGCCCAAGCAACACGCACCACGAGTAGCGTCAGGCCACATGTCACTACACAGTCTGACTGAGCGCCTCCAGGAGAGAGGCCCAAGCAAGACGCGCCCCGAGGAGCGTCTTGCCACATGTCAACAATGGGTCTTACTGAGGGCCTCCAGGAGAGAAGCCCAAGCAAGACGCGCCCCGAGGAGCTTCTTGCCACATGTCAGCACTTGGTCTGACTGAGCGCCTCCAGGAGAGAGGCCAAAGCAAGACGCGCCCCGAGGAGCGTCTTGACACATGTCAACACTGGGTCTGACAGAGGGCCTCCATGAGAGAGGCCCAAGCAAGACGCGCCCCGAGGAGTGTCTTGCCACATGTCAACACTGGGTCTGACAGAGGGCCTCCAGGAGAGAGGCCCAAGCAAGACGCGCCCCGAGGAGCATCTTGCCACATGTCAACACTGGGTCTGACTGAGAACCTCAAGGAGAGAGGCCCAAGCAAGACACGCCCCGAGGAGCGTCTTGCCACATGTCACTACTCGGTCTGACTGAGCGCCTCCAGGAGGGAGGTCCAAGCAAGACGCGCCCCGAGGAGCGTCTTGCCACATGTCACTACTCGGTCTGACTGAGCGCCTCCAGGAGAGAGGCCCAAGCAAGACGTGCCCCGAGGAGCGTCTTTCCACATGTCAACAATGGGTCTGACTGAGGGCTTCCAGGAGAGAAGCCCAAAGCAAGACGCGCACCGAGGAGCGTCTTGCCACACGTCAACACTGGGTCTGATTGAGGGCCCCCAGGAGAGAGTCCCAAATAAGACGCGCCCCGAGGAGCGTCTTGCCACATGTCAACACTGGGTCTGACTGAGGGCCTCCAGGAGAGAAGCCCAAGCAAGATGCGCCCCGAGGAGCGTCTTGCCACATGTCAGCACTCGGTCTGACTGAGCGCCTCGAGGAGAGAGGCCCAAGCAAGACGCGCCCCGAGGAGCGTCTTGCCACATGTGAACACTGGGTCTGACTGAGCGCCTCCAGGAGAGAGGCCCAAGCAAGACGCGCCCCGAGGAGCGTCTTGCCACATGTGAACACTGGGTCTAATTGAGCGCCTCCAGGAGAGAGGCCCAAGCAAGACGCGCCCCGAGGAGCGTCTTGCCACATGTCACTACTCGGTCTGACTGAGCGCCTCCAGGAGAGAGGTCCAAGCAACACGCGCCCCGAGGAGCGTCTTGCCACATGTCACCACTGGGTCTGACTGAGTGCCTCCATGAGAGAAGCCCCAGCAAGACGCGCCCCGAGGAGCGTCTTACCACATGTCACTACTCGGTCTGACTGAGCGCCTCCAGGAGAGAGGCCCAAGCAAGACGTGCCCCGATGAGCGTCTTGCCACATGTCAACAATGGGTCTGACTGAGGGCCTCCAGGAGAGAAGCCCAAGCAAGAAGCGCCCCGAGGAGCGTCTTGCCACATGTCAACACTGGGTCTGACTGAGCGCCTCCAGGAGAGAGGCCCAAGCAAGACACGCCCCGAGGGGCGTCTTGACACATGTAAACACTGGGTCTGATTGAGGGCCTCCATGAGAGAAGCCCAAGCAAGACGCGCCCCAAGGAGAGTCTTGCCACATGTCAACACTGGGTCTGACAGAAGGCATCCAGGAGAGAGGCCCAAGCAATACGCGCCCCGAGGAGCGTCTTGCCACATGTAAACAATGGGTCTGACTGAGGGCCTCCAGGAGAGAAGCCAAAGCAAGACGCGCCCCAAGGAGCTTCTATCCACATGTCAACAATGGGTCTTACTGAGGGCCTCCATGAGAGAAGCCCAAGCAAGATGCGCCCCGAGGAGAGTCTTGCCACACGTCAACACTCGGTCTGACAGAGGGCATTCAGGAGAGAGGCCCAAGCAATACGCGACCCGAGGAGCGTCTTGCCACATCTCACCACTGGGTCTGAATGAGCGCCTCCAGGAGAGAGGCCCAAGCAAGACGCGCCCCGAGGAGCGTCTTGCGACATGTCAACACTGGGTCTGACTGAGCACCTCCAGGAGAGAGGCCCAAGCAAGACGCGCCCCGAGGAGCGTCTTGCCACATGTCACCTCTGGTTCTGACTGAGCGCCTCCAGGAGAGAGGCCCAAGCAAGACGCGCTCGAGGAGCGTCTTGCCACATGTCAACAATGGGTCTGACTGAGGGCCTCCAGGAGAGAAGCCCAAGCAACACGCGGCCCGAGGAGCGTCTTGCCACATGTCAGCACTCGGTCTGACTGAGCGCCTCCAGGAGAGAGGCCAAAGCAAGACGCGCCCCGAGGAGCGTCTTGACACATGTCAACACTGGGTCTGACAGAGGGCCTCCAGGAGAGAGGCCAAAGCAAGACGCGCCCCGAGAAGTGTCTTGCCACATGTCACCACTTGGTCTGACTGAGCGCCTCCAGGAGAGAGGCCCAAGCAACACGCGCCCCGAGGAGCGTCAGGCCACATGTCACTACTCATTCTGACTGAGCGCCTCCAGGAGAGAGGCCCAAGCAAGACGCGCCCCGAGGAGCGTCTTGCCACGTGTCAACACTGGGTCTGATTGAGGGCCTTCTGGAGAGAGGCCCAAGCAAGACGCGGCCCGAGGAGCATCTTGACACATGTCAACACTGGGTCTGACAGAGGGCCTCCAGGAGAGAGGCCCAAGCAAGACGCGCCCCGAGGAGTGTCTTGCCACATGTCACCACTGGGTCTGACTGAGCGCCTCCAGGGGAGAGGCCCAAGCAAGACGCGCCCCGAGGAGCGTCAGGCCACATGTAAACAATGGGTCTGACTGAGGGCCTCCAGGAGAGAAGCCCAAGCAACACGCGGCCCGAGGAGCGTCTTGCCACATGTCAGCACTCGGTCTGACTGAGCGCCTCCAGGAGATAGGCCAAAGCAAGACGCGCCCTGAGGAGCGTCTTGACACATGTCAACACTGGGTTTGACTGAGCGCCTCCAGGAGAGAGGCCCAAGCAACACGCGCCCCGAGGAGCGTCTTGCCACATGTGAACACTGGGTCTAATTGAGCGCCTCCAGGAGAGAGGCCCAAGCAAGACGCGCCCCGAGGAGCGTCTTGCCACATGTCACTACTCGGTCTGACTGAGCGCCTCCAGGAGAGAGGTCCAAGCAACACGCGCCCCGAGGAGCGTCTTGCCACATGTCACCACTGGGTCTGACTGAGTGCCTCCATGAGAGAAGCCCCAGCAAGACGCGCCCCGAGGAGCGTCTTACCACATGTCACTACTCGGTCTGACTGAGCGCCTCCAGGAGAGAGGCCCAAGCAAGACGTGCCCCGATGAGCGTCTTGCCACATGTCAACAATGGGTCTGACTGAGGGCCTCCAGGAGAGAAGCCCAAGCAAGAAGCGCCCCGAGGAGCGTCTTGCCACATGTCAACACTGGGTCTGACTGAGCGCCTCCAGGAGAGAGGCCCAAGCAAGACACGCCCCGAGGAGCGTCTTGACACATGTCAACACTGGGTCTGACTGAGGGCCTCCATGAGAAAAGCCCAAGCAAGACACGCCCCGAGGAGCGTCTTGACACATGTCAACACTGGGTCTGACTGAGGGCCTCCATGAGAAAAGCCCAAGCAAGACGCGCCCCAAGGAGAGTCTTGCCACATGTCAACACTGGGTCTGACAGAGGGCATCCAGGAGAGAGGCCCAAGCAATACGCGCCCCGAGGAGCGTCTTGCCACATGTAAACAATGGGTCTGACTGAGGGCCTCCAGGAGAGAAGCCAAAGCAAGACGCGCCCCAAGGAGCTTCTATCCACATGTCAACAATGGGTCTTACTGAGGGCCTCCATGAGAGAAGCCCAAGCAAGACGCGCCCCGAGGAGTGTCTGGCCACATGTCAACACTGTGTCTGACTGAGCGCCTCCAGGAGAGAGTTCCAAGCGAGACGCGCCCCGAGGAGCGTCTTGCCACGTGTCAACACTGGGTCTGACTTAGCGCCTCCAGGAGAGAGGCCCAAGCAAGATGCGCCCCGTGGAGAATCTTGCCACGTGTCACCACTGGGTCTGACTGAGCGCGTCCAGGAGGGAGGTCCAAGCAAGACGCGTCCTGAGGAGCGTCTTGCCACATGTCACTACTCGGTCTGACTGAGCGCCTCCAGGAGAGAGGCCCAAGCAAGACGCGCCCCGAGGAGCGTCTTGCCAAATGTCACTACTCGGTCTGACTGAGCGCCTCCAGGAGGGAGGTCCAAGCAAGACGCGCCCCGAGGAGCGTCTTGCCACATGTCACTACTCGGTCTGACTGAGCGCCTCCAGGAGAGAGGCCCAAGCAAGACGTGCCCCGAGGAGCGTCTTGCCACATGTCAACAATGGGTCTGACTGAGGGCCTCCAGGAGAGAAGCCCAAGCAAGACGCGCCCGGAGGAGCGTCTTGCCACATGTCAACACTGGGTCTGACTGAGCGCCTCCAGGAGAGAGGCCCAAGCAAGACACGCCCCGAGGAGCGTCTTGACACATGTCAACACTGGGTCGGACTGAGGGCCTCCTTGAGAGAAGCCCAAGCAAGATGCGCCCCGAGGAGAGTCTTGCCACACGTCAACACTCGGTCTGACAGAGGGCATTCAGGAGAGAGGCCCAAGCAATACGCGACCCGAGGAGCGTCTTGCCACATCTCACCACTGGGTCTGAATGAGCGCCTCCAGGAGAGAGGCCCAAGCAAGACGCGCCCCGAGGAGCGTCTTGCGACATGTCAACACTGGGTCTGACTGAGCACCTCCAGGAGAAAGGCCCAAGCAAGACGCGCCCCGAGGAGCGTCTTGCCACATGTCACCTCTGGTTCTGACTGAGCGCCTCCAGGAGAGAGGCCCAAGCAAGACGCGCCCCGAGAAGTGTCTTGCCACATGTCACCACTTGGTCTGACTGAGCGCCTCCAGGAGAGAGGCCCAAGCAACACGCGCCCCGAGGAGCGTCAGGCCACATGTCACTACTCATTCTGACTGAGCGCCTCCAGGAGAGAGGCCCAAGCAAGACGCGCCCCGAGGAGCGTCTTGCCACGTGTCAACACTGGGTCTGATTGAGGGCCTTCTGGAGAGAGGCCCAAGCAAGACGCGGCCCGAGGAGCGTCTTGACACATGTCAACACTGGGTCTGACAGAGGGCCTCCAGGAGAGAGGCCCAAGCAAGACGCGCCCCGAGGAGTGTCTTGCCACATGTCACCACTGGGTCTGACTGAGCGCCTCCAGGGGAGAGGCCCAAGCAAGACGCGCCCCGAGGAGCGTCAGGCCACATGTAAACAATGGGTCTGACTGAGGGCCTCCAGGAGAGAAGCCCAAGCAACACGCGGCCCGAGGAGCGTCTTGCCACATGTCAGCACTCGGTCTGACTGAGCGCCTCCAGGAGATAGGCCAAAGCAAGACGCGCCCCGAGGAGCGTCTTGACACATGTCAACACTGGGTTTGACTGAGCGCCTCCAGGAGAGAGGCCCAAGCAACACGCGCCCCGAGGAGCGTCAGGCCACATGTCACTACTCATTCTGACTGAGCGCCTCCAGGAGAGAGGCCCAAGCAAGACGCGCCCCGAGGAGCGTCTTGCCACGTGTCAACACTGGGTCTGATTGAGGGCCTTCTGGAGAGAGGCCCAAGCAAGACACGCCCCGAGGAGCGTCTTGCCACATGTCACCACTTGGTCTGACTGAGCGCCACCAGGAGAGAGGCCCAAGCAACACGCGCCCCAAGGAGCGTCAGGCTACATGTCACTACTCAGTCTGACTGAGCGCCTCCAGGAGAGAGGCCCAAGCAAGACGCGCCCCGAGAAGCGTCTTGCCACATGTCAAGAATGGGTCTTACTGAGGGCCTCCAGGAGAGAAGCCCAAGCAAGACGCGCCCCGAGGAGCTTCTTGCCACATGTCAGCACTTGGTCTGACTGAGCGCCTCCTGGAGGCGCTCAGTCAGACCCAGAGGTGACATGTGGCAAGACGCTCCTCGGGCCTCTCTCCTGGAGGCGCTCAGTCAGACCCAGCGTTGGCATGTGTCAAGACGCTCCTCGGGGCGCGTCTTGCTTGGGCCTTTCTCCTGGAGGCCCTCTGTCAGACCCAGTGTTGACATCTGTCAAGACGCTCCTCGGGGCGCGTCTTGCTTGGGCTTCTCTCCTGGAGGCCCTCAGTCATACCCATTGTTGTCATGTGGCAAGACGCTCCTCGGGGCGTCTTGCTTTGGCCTCTCTCCTGGAGGCGCTCAGTCAGACCGAGTGCTGACATGTGGAAAGACGCTCCTCAGGGCGCGTCTTGCTTGGGCTTCTCTCCTGGAGGCGCTCAGAAAGACCCAGTGTTGACATGTGACAAGTCTCTCCTCGGGGCGTGTCTTGCTTGGGCCTCTCTCCTGGAGGCGCTCAGTCAGACCCAGTGTTGACATGTGGCAAGACGATCCTCGGGGCGTGTCTTGCTTGGGCCTCTCTCCTGGAGGCCCTCTGTCAGACCCAGTGTTGACATGTGGCAAGACGCTCCTCAGGGCGCGTCTTGCTTGGGCCTCTCTCCTGGAGGCCCTCTGTCAGACCCAGTGTTGGCATGTGGCAAGACGCTCCTCAGGGCACGTCTTGGTTGGGCCTCTCTCCTGGAGGCGCTCAGTCAGACCCATTGTGACATGTGGCAAGCCCTCAGTCAGACCCATTGTTGACATGTGGCAAGACACTCCTCGGGGCACGTCTTGCTTGGGCCTCTCTCCTGGAGGCGCTCAAACAGACCGAGTAGTGACATGTGACAAGTCTCTCCTCGGGGCGCGTCTTGCTTGGGCCTCTCTCCTGGAGGCGCTCAGTCAGACCCAGTGCTGACATGTGGCAAGACGCTCCTCGGGGCGCGTCTTGCTTGGGCCTCTCTCCTGGAGGCGCTCAGTCAGACCCAGTGTTGACATGTGGCAAGACGCTCCTCGGGGCGCGTCTTGCTTGGGCCTCTCTCCTGGAGGCGCTCATTCAGACCCAGTGGTGACATGAAGCAAGACGCTACTCGGGGCGCGTATTGCTTGGGCCTCTCTCCTGAATGCCCTCTGTCAGACCGACTGTTGACATGTGGCAAGACTCTCCTCGGGGCGCATCTTGCTTGGGCTTCTCTCATGGAGGCCCTCAGTCCGACCCAGTGTTGACATGTGTCAAGACGCTCCTCGGGGCGTGTCTTGCTTGGGATTCTCTCCTGGAGGCCCTCAGTCAGATCCATTGTTGACATGTGGCAAGACGCTCCTCGGGGCACGTCTTGCTTGGGCCTCTCTCCTGGAGGCGCTCAGTCAGACCGAATAGTGACATGTGGCAAGACGCTCCTCGGGGCGCGTCTTGCTTGGACCTCTCTCCTGGAGGCGCTCAGTCAGACCGATTAGTGACATTTGGCAAGACGCTCCTCGGGGCGCGTCTTGCTTGGACCTCTCTCCTGGAGGCGCTCAGTTAGACCGAGTAGTGACATGTGGCAAGACGCTCCTCGGGGCGCGTCTTGCTGGGGCCTCTCTCCTGGAGGTGCTCAATCAGACCCAGTGGTGACACGTGGCAAGACGCTCCTCTGGGCGCGTCTTGCTTGGGCCTCTCTCCTGGAGGAGCTCAGTCAGACCCAGTGGTGACACGTGGCAAGACGCTCCTCGGGGCGCATCTTGCTTGGGCCTCTCTTCTGGAGGCGCTAAGTCAGACCCAGTGTTGACACGTGGCAAGACGCTCCTCGGGGCGCGTATTGCTTGGGCCTCTCTCCTGGATGCCCTCTGTCAGACCCAGTGTTGACATGTGGCAAGACTCTCCTCGGGGCGCGTCTTGCTTGGGCTTCTCTCATGGAGGCCCTAAGTCAGACCCATTGTTGACATGTGTCAAGACGCTCCTCGGGGCGTGTCTTGCTTGGGCCTCTCTCCTGGAGGCGCTCAGTCAGACCCAGAGGAGACATATGGCAAGACACTCCTCGGGGCACGTCTTGCTTGGGCCTCTCTCCTGGAGGCGCTCAGTCAGACCGAGTAGTGACATGTGGCAAGACGCTCCTCGGGGCGCGTCTTGCTGGGGCTTCTCTCAAGGAGGCACTCAGTCAGACCAAGTGTTGACATGTGGCAAGACGCTCCTCGGGGCGCGTGTTGCTTGGACCTCTCTCCTGGAGGCGCTAAATTAGACCCAGTGTTGACATGTGGAAAGACGCTCCTCGGGGCGCGTCTTGCTTGGGCTTCTCTCCTGGAGGCCCTCAGTCAGACCCATTGTTGACATGTGGCAAGAAGCTCCTCGGGGCTCTTCTTGCTTGGGCCTCTCTCCTGGAGGCGCTCAGTCAGACCGAGTGCTGACATGTGGCAAGACGCTCCTCGGGGCGCGTCTTGCTGGGGCCTCTCTCCTGGAGGCGCTCAGTCAAACCCAGTGTTGACATGTGTCAAGACGGGCGTTTCTTGCTTGCGCCTCTCCTGGAGGCGCTCAGTCAGACCCAGAGGTGACATGTGGCAAGACGCTCCTCGGGCCTCTCTCCTGGAGGCGCTCAGTCAGACCCAGTGTTGGCATGTGTCAAGACCCTCCTTGGGGCGCGTCTTGCTTGGGCCTCTCTCCTGGAGGCGCTCAGTCAGACCGAGTGCTGACATGTTGCAAGACGCTCCTCGGGGCGCATCTTGCTTGGGCTTCTCTCCTGGAGGCCCTCAGTCATACCCATTGTTGTCATGTGGCAAGACGCTCCTCGGGGCGCGTCTTGCTTTGGCCTCTCTCCTGGAGGCCCTCTGTCAGACCCAGTGTTGACATCTGTCAAGACGCTCCTCGGGGCACGTCTTGCTTGGGCTTCTCTCCTGGAGGCCCTCAGTCATACCCATTGTTGTCATGTGGCAAGACGCTCCTCGGGGCGCGTCTTGCTTTGGCCTCTCTCCTGGAGGCGCTCAGTCAGACCGAGTGCTGACATGTGGAAAGACGCTCCTCAGGGCGCGTCTTGCTTGGGCTTCTCTCCTGGAGGCGCTCAGAAAGACCCAGTGTTGACATGTGACAAGTCTCTCCTCGGGGCGTGTCTTGCTTGGGCCTCTCTCCTGGAGGCGCTCAGTCAGACCCAGTGTTGACATGTGGCAAGACGCTCCTCGGGGCGTGTCTTGCTTGGGCCTCTCTCCTGGAGGCCCTCTGTCAGACCCAGTGTTGACATGTGGCAAGACGCTCCTCAGGGCGCGTCTTGCTTGGGCCTCTCTCCTGGAGGCCCTCTGTCAGACCCAGTGTTGGCATGTGGCAAGACGCTCCTCAGGGCGCGTCTTGGTTGGGCCTCTCTCCTGGAGGCGCTCAGTCAGACCCATTGTGACATGTGGCAAGCCCTCAGTCAGACCCATTGTTGACATGTGGCAAGACGCTCCTCGGGGCACGTCTTGCTTGGGCCTCTCTCCTGGAGGCGCTCAAACAGACCGAGTAGTGACATGTGGCAAGACGCTCCTCGGGGCACGTCTTGCTGGTGCTTCTCTCATGGAGGCACTCAGTCAGACCCAGTGTTGACATGTGGCAAGACGCTCCTCGGGGCGTGTCTTGCTTGGACCTCTCTCCCTGAGACGCTCAGTCAGACCCAGTGTTGACATTTGGCAAGACAGTCCTCGGGGCGCGTCTTGCTTGGGCCTCTCTCATGGAGGCCCTCTGTCAGACCCAGTGTTGACATGTGTCAAGACGCTCCTCGGGGCGCGTCTTGCTGTGGCTTCTCTCATGGAGGCACTCAGTCAGACCCAGTGTTGACATGTGGCAAGATGATCGTCGGGGCACGTCTTGCTTGGGCCTCTCTCCTGGAGGCGCTCAGTCAGACTGAGTAGTGACATGTGGCCTGACGCTCCTCGGGGCGCTTGTTGCTTGGGCCTCTCTCCTGGAAGCGCTCAGTCAGACCAAGTGGTGACATGTGGCAAGACACTTCTCGGGGCGCGTCTTGCTTGGGCATCTCTCCTGGAGGCGCTCAGTCAGACCGAGTGCTGACATGTGTCAAGACGCTCCTCGGGGCGCGTCTTGCTTGGGCTTCTCTCCTGGAGGCCCTCAGTCATACCCATTGTTGACACGTGGCAAGACGCTCCTCGGGGCGCGTATTGCTTGGGCCTCTCTCCTGGATGCCCTCTGTCAGAACCAGTGTTGACATAAGGCAAGACGCTCCTCGGGGCGCGTCTTGCTGGGGCCTCTCTCCTGGAGGTGCTCAATCAGACCCAGTGGTGACACGTGGCAAGACGCTCCTCTGGGCGCGTCTTGCTTGGGCCTCTCTCCTGGAGGAGCTCAGTCAGACCCAGTGGTGACACGTGGCAAGACGCTCCTCGGGGCGCATCTTGCTTGGGCCTCTCTTCTGGAGGCGCTAAGTCAGACCCAGTGTTGACACGTGGCAAGACGCTCCTCGGGGCGCGTATTGCTTGGGCCTCTCTCCTGGATGCCCTCTGTCAGACCCAGTGTTGACATCTGTCAAGACGCTCCTCGGGGCGCGTCTTGCTTGGGCTTCTCTCCTGGAGGCCCTCAGTCATACCCATTGTTGTCATGTGGCAAGACGCTCCTCGGGGCGCGTCTTGCTTTGGCCTCTCTCCTGGAGGCGCTCAGTCAGACCGAGTGCTGACATGTGGAAAGACGCTCCTCAGGGCGCGTCTTGCTTGGGCTTCTCTCCTGGAGGCGCTCAGAAAGACCCAGTGTTGACATGTGACAAGTCTCTCCTCGGGGCGTGTCTTGCTTGGGCCTCTCTCCTGGAGGCGCTCAGTCAGACCCAGTGTTGACATGTGGCAAGATGCTCCTCGGGGCGTGTCTTGCTTGGGCCTCTCTCCTGGAGGCCCTCTGTCAGACCCAGTGTTGACATGTGGCAAGACGCTCCTCAGGGCGCGTCTTGCTTGGGCCTCTCTCCTGGAGGCCCTCTGTCAGACCCAGCGTTGGCATGTGGCAAGACGCTCCTCAGGGCGCGTCTTGGTTGGGCCTCTCTCCTGGAGGCGCTCAGTCAGACCCATTGTGACATGTGGCAAGCCCTCAGTCAGACCCATTGTTGACATGTGGCAAGACGCTCCTAGGGGCACGTCTTGCTTGGGCCTCTCTCCTGGAGGCGCTCAAACAGACCGAGTAGTGACATGTGACAAGTCTCTCCTCGGGGCGCGTCTTGCTTGGGCCTCTCTCCTGGAGGCACTCAGTCAGACCCAGTGCTGACATGTGGCAAGACGCTCCTCGGGGCGCGTCTTGCTTGGGCCTCTCTCCTGGAGTCGCTCAGTCAGACCCAGTGTTGACATGTGGCAAGACGCTCCTCGGGGCGCGTCTTGCTTGGGCCTCTCTCCTGGAGGCGCTCATTCAGACCCAGTGGTGACATGTGGCAAGACGCTCCTCGGGGCGCGTATTGCTTGGGCCTCTCTCCTGAATGCCCTCTGTCAGACCGACTGTTGACATGTGGCAAGACTCTCCTCGGGGCGCATCTTGCTTGGGCTTCTCTCATGGAGGCCCTCAGTCCGACCCAGTGTTGACATGTGTCAAGACGCTCCTCGGGGCGTGTCTTGCTTGGGATTCTCTCCTGGAGGCCCTCAGTCAGATCCATTGTTGACATGTGGCAAGACGCTCCTCGGGGCACGTCTTGCTTGGGCCTCTCTCCTGGAGGCGCTCAGTCAGACCGAATAGTGACATGTGGCAAGACGCTCCTCGGGGCGCGTCTTGCTTGGACCTCTCTCCTGGAGGCGCTCAGTCAGACCGATTAGTGACATTTGGCAAGACGCTCCTCGGGGCGCGTCTTGCTTGGACCTCTCTCCTGGAGGCGCTCAGTTAGACCGAGTAGTGACATGTGGCAAGACGCTCCTCGGGGCGCGTCTTGCTTGGGCCTCTCTCCTGGAGGCGCTCAGTCAGACCGAGTGCTGACATAAGGCAAGACGCTCCTCGGGGCGCGTCTTGCTGGGGCCTCTCTCCTGGAGGTGCTCAATCAGACCCAGTGGTGACACGTGGCAAGACGCTCCTCTGGGCGCGTCTTGCTTGGGCCTCTCTCCTGGAGGAGCTCAGTCAGACCCAGTGGTGACACGTGGCAAGACGCTCCTCGGGGCGCATCTTGCTTGGTCCTCTCTTCTGGAGGCGCTAAGTCAGACCCAGTGTTGACACGTGGCAAGACGCTCCTCGGGGCGCGTATTGCTTGGGCCTCTCTCCTGGATGCCCTCTGTCAGACCCAGTGTTGACATGTGGCAAGACTCTCCTCGGGGCGCGTCTTGCTTGGGCTTCTCTCATGGAGGCCCTAAGTCAGACCCATTGTTGACATGTGTCAAGACGCTCCTCGGGGCGTGTCTTGCTTGGGCCTCTCTCCTGGAGGCGCTCAGTCAGACCCAGTGTTGACATGTGGCAAGACGCTCCTCGGGGCGCTTCTTGCTTGGGCTTCTCTCCTGGAGGCGCTCAGTCAGACCCAGAGGAGACATATGGCAAGACACTCCTCGGGGCACGTCTTGCTTGGGCCTCTCTCCTGGAGGCGCTCAGTCAGACCGAGTAGTGACATGTGGCAATACGCTCCTCGGGGCGCGTCTTGCTGGGGCTTCTCTCAAGGAGGCACTCAGTCAGACCCAGTGTTGACATGTGGCAAGACGCTCCTCGGGGCGCGTGTTGCTTGGACCTCTCTCCTGGAGGCGCTAAATTAGACCCAGTGTTGACATGTGGCAAGACGCTCCTCGGGGCGCGTCTTGCTTGGGCTTCTCTCCTGGAGGCCCTCAGTCAGACCCATTGTTGACATGTGGCAAGAAGCTCCTCGGGGCTCTTCTTGCTTGGGCCTCTCTCCTGGAGGCGCTCAGTCAGACAGAGTGCTGACATGTGGCAAGACGCTCCTCGGGGCGCGTCTTGCTGGGGCCTCTCTCCTGGAGGCGCTCAGTCAAACCCAGTGTTGACATGTGTCAAGACGCTCCTCGGGCGTTTCTTGCTTGCGCCTCTCTCCTGGAGGCGCTCAGTCAGACCCAGAGGTGACATGTGGCAAGACGCTCCTCGGGCCTCTCTCCTGGAGGCGCTCAGTCAGACCCAGTGTTGGCATGTGTCAAGACCCTCCTTGGGGCGCGTCTTGCTTGGGCCTCTCTCCTGGAGGCGCTCAGTCAGACCGAGTGCTGACATGTTGCAAGACGCTCCTCGGGGCGCGTCTTGCTTGGGCCTTTCTCCTGGAGGCCCTCTGTCAGACCCAGTGTTGACATCTGTCAAGACGCTCCTCGGGGCGCGTCTTGCTTGGGCTTCTCTCCTGGAGGCCCTCAGTCATACCCTTTGTTGTCATGTGGCAAGACGCTCCTCGGGGCGCGTCTTGCTTTGGCCTCTCTCCTGGAGGTGCTCAGTCAGACCGAGTGCTGACATGTGGAAAGACGCTCCTCAGGGCGCGTCTTGCTTGGGCTTCTCTCCTGGAGGCGCTCAGAAAGACCCAGTGTTGACATGTGACAAGTCTCTCCTCGGGGCGTGTCTTGCTTGGGCCTCTCTCCTGGAGGCGCTCAGTCAGACCCAGTGTTGACATGTGGCAAGACGCTCCTCGGGGCGTGTCTTGCTTGGGCCTCTCTCCTGGAGGCCCTCTGTCAGACCCAGTGTTGACATGTGGCAAGACGCTCCTCAGGGCGCGTCTTGCTTGGGCCTCTCTCCTGGAGGCCCTCTGTCAGACCCAGTGTTGGCATGTGGCAAGACGCTCCTCAGGGCGCGTCTTGGTTGGGCCTCTCTCCTGGAGGCGCTCAGTCAGACCCATTGTGACATGTGGCAAGCCCTCAGTCAGACCCATTGTTGACATGTGGCAAGACGCTCCTCGGGGCACGTCTTGCTGGTGCTTCTCTCATGGAGGCACTCAGTCAGACCCAGTGTTGACATGTGGCAAGACGCTCCTCGGGGCGCGTCTTGCTTGGACCTCTCTCCCTGAGACGCTCAGTCAGACCCAGTGTTGACATTTGGCAAGACAGTCCTCGGGGCGCGTCTTGCTTGGGCCTCTCTCATGGAGGCCCTCTGTCAGACCCAGTGTTGACATGTGTCAAGACGCTCCTCGGGGCGCGTCTTGCTGTGGCTTCTCTCATGGAGGCACTCAGTCAGACCCAGTGTTGACATGTGGCAAGATGCTCGTCGGGGCACGTCTTGCTTGGGCCTCTCTCCTGGAGGCGCTCAGTCAGACTGAGTAGTGACATGTGGCCTGACGCTCCTCGGGGCGCTTGTTGCTTGGGCCTTTCTCCTGGAGGCGCTCAGTCAGACCAAGTGGTGACATGTGGCAAGACACTCCTCGGGGCGCGTCTTGCTTGGGCCTCTCTCCTGGAGGCGCTCAGTCAGACCGAGTGCTGACATGTGTCAAGACGCTCCTCGGGGCGCGTCTTGCTTGGGCTTCTCTCCTGGAGGCCCTCAGTCATACCCATTGTTGACACGTGGCAAGACGCTCCTCGGGGCGCGTATTGCTTGGGCCTCTCTCCTGGATGCCCTCTGTCAGACCCAGTGTTGACATAAGGCAAGACGCTCCTCGGGGCGCGTCTTGCTGGGGCCTCTCTCCTGGAGGTGCTCAATCAGACCCAGTGGTGACACGTGGCAAGACGCTCCTCTGGGCGCGTCTTGCTTGGGCCTCTCTCCTGGAGGAGCTCAGTCAGACCCAGTGGTGACACGTGGCAAGACGCTCCTCGGGGCGCATCTTGCTTGGGCCTCTCTTCTGGAGGCGCTAAGTCAGACCCAGTGTTGACACGTGGCAAGACGCTCCTCGGGGCGCGTATTGCTTGGGCCTCTCTCCTGGATGCCCTCTGTCGGACCCAGTGTTGACATGTGGCAAGACTCTCCTCGGGGCGCGTCTTGCTTGGGCTTCTCTCATGGAGGCCCTAAGTCAGACCCATTGTTGACATGTGTCAAGACGCTCCTCGGGGCGTGTCTTGCTTGGGCCTCTCTCCTGGAGGCGCTCAGTCAGACCCAGTGTTGACATGTGGCAAGACGCTCCTCGGGGCGCTTCTTGCTTGGGCTTCTCTCCTGGAGGCGCTCAGTCAGACCCAGAGGAGACATATGGCAAGACACTCATCGGGGCACGTCTTGCTTGGGCCTCTCTCCTGGAGGCGCTCAGTCAGACCGAGTAGTGACATGTGGCAAGACGCTCCTCGGGGCGCGTCTTGCTGGGGCTTCTCTCAAGGAGGCACTCAGTCAGACCCAGTGTTGACATGTGGCAAGACGCTCCTCGGGGCGCGTGTTGCTTGGACCTCTCTCCTGGAGGCGCTAAATTAGACCCATTGTTGACATGTGGCAAGACGCTCCTCGGGGTGCGTCTTGCTTGGGCTTCTCTCCTGGAGGCCCTCAGTCAGACCCATTGTTGACATGTGGCAAGAAGCTCCTCGGGGCTCTTCTTGCTTGGGCCTCTCTCCTGGAGGCGCTCAGTCAGACCGAGTGCTGACATGTGGCAAGACGCTCCTCGGGGCGCGTCTTGCTGGGGCCTCTCTCCTGGAGGCGCTCAGTCAAACCCAGTGTTGACATGTGTCAAGACGCTCCTCGGGCGTTTCTTGCTTGCGCCTCTCTCCTGGAGGCGCTCAGTCAGACCCAGAGGTGACATGTGGCAAGACGCTCCTCGGGCCTCTCTCCTGGAGGCGCTCAGTCAGACCCAGTGTTGGCATGTGTCAAGACCCTCCTTGGGGCGCGTCTTGCTTGGGCCTCTCTCCTGGAGGCGCTCAGTCAGACCGAGTGCTGACATGTTGCAAGACGCTCCTCGGGGCGCGTCTTGCTTGGGCCTTTCTCCTGGAGGCCCTCTGTCAGACCCAGTGTTGACATCTGTCAAGACGCTCCTCGGGGCGCGTCTTGCTTGGGCTTCTCTCCTGGAGGCCCTCAGTCATACCCATTGTTGTCATGTGGCAAGACGCTCCTCGGGGCGCGTCTTGCTTTGGCCTCTCTCCTGGAGGCGCTCAGTCAGACCGAGTGCTGACATGTGGAAAGACGCTCCTCAGGGCGCGTCTTGCTTGGGCTTCTCTCCTGGAGGCCCTCAGTCAGACCCAGTGTTGACATGTGGCAAGACGCTCCTCGGGGCGCGTCTTGCTTGGGCCTCTCTCCTGGAGGTTCTCAGTCAGACCCAGTGTTGACATGTGGCAAGACGCTCCTCGGGGCGTGTCTTGCTTGGGCCTCTCTCCTGGAGGCCCTCTGTCAGACCCAGTGTTGACATGTGGCAAGACGCTCCTCAGGGCGCGTCTTGCTTGGGCCTCTCTCCTGGAGGCCCTCTGTCAGACCCAGTGTTGGCATGTGGCAAGAGGCTCCTCAGGGCGCGTCTTGGTTGGGCCTCTCTCCTGGAGGCGCTCAGTCAGACCCATTGTGACATGTGGCAAGCCCTCAGTCAGACCCATTGTTGACATGTGGCAAGACGCTCCTCGGGGCACGTCTTGCTTGGGCCTCTCTCCTGGAGGCGCTCAAACAGACCGAGTAGTGACATGTGGCAAGACGCTCCTCGGGGCACGTCTTGCTGGTGCTTCTCTCATGGAGGCACTCAGTCAGACCCAGTGTTGACATGTGGCAAGACGCTCCTCGGGGCGCGTCTTGCTTGGGCCTCTCTCATGGAGGCCCTCTGTCAGACCCAGTGTTGACATGTGTCAAGACGCTCCTCGGGGCGCGTCTTGCTGTGGCTTCTCTCATGGAGGCACTCAGTCAGACCCAGTGTTGACATGTGGCAAGATGCTCGTCGGGGCACGTCTTGCTTGGGCCTCTCTCCTGGAGGCGCTCAGTCAGACTGAGTAGTGACATGTGGCCTGACGCTCCTCGGGGCGCTTGTTGCTTGGGCCTCTCTCCTGGAGGCGCTCAGTCAGACCAAGTGGTGACATGTGGCAAGACACTCCTCGGGGTGCGTCTTGCTTGGGCCTCTCTCCTGGAGGCGCTCAGTCAGACCGAGTGCTGACATGTGTCAAGACGCTCCTCGGGGCGCGTCTTGCTTGGGCTTCTCTCCTGGAGGCCCTCAGTCATACCCAGTGTTGATATGTGAAAAGTCTCTCCTCGGGGCGCGTCTTGCTTGGGCCTCTCTCCTGGAGGCGCTCAGTTAGACCCAGTGGTGATATGTGGCAAGACACTCCTCGGGGCGCGTCTTGCTTGGGCCTCTCTCCTGGAGGCCCTCTGTCAGACCCAGTGTTGGCATGTGGCAAGACGCTCCTCAGGGCGCGTCTTGGTTGGGCCTCTCTCCTGGAGGCGCTCAGTCAGACCCATTGTGACATGTGGCAAGACGCTCCTCGGGGCGCGTATTGCTTGGGCCTCTCTCCTGGATGCCCTCTGTCAGACCGAGTGTTGACATGTGGCAAGACTCTCCTCGGGGTGCGTCTTGCTTGGGCTTACCTCATGGAGAACCTCAGTCAGACCCAGTGTTGACATGTGTCAAGACGCTCCTCGGGGCGTGTCTTGCTTGGGCCTCTCTCCTGGAGGCGCTCAGTCAGACCCAGTGTTGACATGTGGCAAGACGCTCCTCGGGGCGCGTCTTGCTTGGGCTTCTCTCCTGGAGGCCCTCAGTCAGACCCATTGTTGACATGTGGCAAGACGCTCCTCAGGGCACGTCTTGCTTGGGCCTCTCTCCTGGAGGCGCTCAAACAGACCGAGTAGTGACATGTGGCAAGACGCTCCTCGGGGCGCGTCTTGCTGGGGCTTCTCTCATGGAGGCACTCAGTCAGACCCAGTGTTGACATGTGGCAAGATGCTCCTCGGGGTGCGTCTTGCTTGGACCTCTCTCCCTGAGGCGCTCAGTCAGACCGAGTAGTGACATGTGGCAAGACGCTCCTCGGGGCGCGTCTTGCTTGGACCTCTCTCCCTGAGACGCTCAGTCAGACCCAGTGTTGACATTTGGCAAGACACTCCTCTGGGCGCGTCTTGATTGGGCCTCTCTCATGGAGGCCCTCTGTCAGACCCAGTGTTGACATGTGTCAAGACGCTCCTCGGGGGGCGTCTTGCTTTGGCCTCTCTCCTGGAGGCGCTCAGTCAGACCGAGTGCTGACATGTGGCAAGAAGCTCCTCGGGGCGCGTCTTGCTTGGGCTTCTCTCCCGGAGGCCCTCAGTAAGAACCATTGTTGACATGTGGCAAGACGCTCCTCGGGGCGCGTCTTGCTTGGGCCTCTCTCCAGAAGGCCCTCAATCAGACCCAGTGTTGACACGTGGCAAGAAGCTCCTCGGGGCGCGTCTTGCTTGGGCCTCTCTCCTGGAGGCGCTCAGTCAGACTGAGTAGTGACATGAGGCCTGACGCTCCTCGGGGCTCGTGTTGCTTGGGCCTCTCTCCTGGAGGAGCTCAGTCAGACCAAGTTGTGACATGTGGCAAGACACTCCTCGGGGCGCGTCTTGCTTGGGCCTCTCTCCTGGAGGCCCTCTGTCAGACCCAGTGTTGACATGTGTCAAGACGCTCCTCGGGGCGCGTCTTGCTTGGGCTTCTCTCCTGGAGGCCCTCAGTCAGACCCATTGTTGACATGTGGCAAGACGCTCCTCGGGGCGCGTCTTGCTTGGGCTTCTCTCCTGGAGGCGCTCAGAAAGACCCAGTGTTGACATGTGACAAGACGCTCCTCGGGGCGCGTCTTGCTTGGGCCTCTCTCCTGGAGGCCCTCTGTCAGACCCAGTGTTGACATGTGGCAAGACGCTCCTCCGGGCGCATCTTGCTTGGGCCTCTCTCCTGGAGGCCCTCAGTCAGACCCATTGTTGACATGTGGCAAGACGCTCCTCGGGGCGCGTCTTGCTTGGGCCTCTCTCCTGGAGGCGCTCAGTCAGACCGAGTGCTGACATAAGGCAAGACGCTCCTCGGGGCGCGTCTTGCTGGGGCCTCTCTCCTGGAGGCGCTCGGTCAGACCCAGTGCTGACATGTTGCAAGACGCTCCTCGGGGCGCGTCTTGCTTGGGCTTCTCTCCTGGAGGCGCTCAGACAGACCCAGTGTTGATTTGTGACAAGACGCTCCTCGGGGCGCGTCTTGCTTGGGCCTCTCTCCTGGAGGCGCTCAGTCAGACCCAGTGGTGACATGTGGCAAGACACTCCTCGGGGCGCGTCTTTCTTGGGCCTCTCTCGTGGAGGCCCTCTGTCAGACCCAGTGTTGACATGTGTCAAGACTCTCCTCGGGGCGCGTCTTGCATGGGCTTCTCTCCTGGAGGCCCTCAGTCAGACCCATTGTTGACATGTGGCAAGACGCTCCTCGGGGCGCGTCTTACTTGGGCTTCTCTCCTGGAGGCGCTCAGACAGACCCAGTGTTGACATGTGACAAGACGCTCCTCGGGGCGCGTCTTGCTTGGGCCTCTCTCCTGGAGGCCCTCAGTCAGAACCAGAGGTGGCATGTGGCAAGACCCTCCTCGGGGCGCGTCTTGCTTGGGCCTCTCTCCTGGAGGCCCTCTGTCAGACCCAGTGTTGACATGTGGCAAGACGCTCCTCCGGGCGCATCTTGCTTGGGCCTCTCTCCTGGAGGCCCTCAGTCAGACCCATTGTTGACAAGTGGCAAGACGCTCCTCGGGGCGCGTCTTGCTTGGGCCTCTCTCCTGGAGGCGCTCAGTCAGACCCAGTGTTGACATGTGGCAAGACGCTCCTCGGAGCGCGTCTTGCTTGGGCCTCTCTCCTGGAGGCGCTCAGTCAGACCCAGTGTTGTCATGTGGCAAGACGCTCCTCGGGGCGCGTCTTGCTTGGGCCTCTCTCCTGGAGGCGCTCAGTCAGACTGAGTAGTGACATGTGGCCTGACGCTCCTCGGGGCGCGTGTTGCTTGGGCCTCTCTCCTGGAGGCGCTCAGTCAGACCAAGTGGTGAAATGTGGAAAGACACTCCTCGGGGCGCGTCTTGCTTGGGCCTCTCTCCTGGAGGCCCTCTGTCAGAACCAGTGTTGACATGTGTCAAGACGCTCCTCGGGGCGCGTCTTGCTTGGGCTTCTCTCCTGGAGGCCCTCAGTCAGACCCATTGTTGACATGTGGCAAGACGCTCCTCGGGGCGCGTCTTGCTTGGGCTTCTCTCCTGGAGGCGCTCAGAAAGACCCAGTGTTGACATGTGACAAGACGCTCCTCGGGGCGCGTCTTGCTTGGGCCTCTCTCCTGGAGGCGCTCAGTCAGAACCAGAGGTGACATGTGGCAAGACGCTCCTCGGGGCGCGTCTTGCTTGGGCCTCTCTCCTGGAGGCCCTCTGTCAGACCCAGTGTTGACATGTGGCAAGACGCTCCTCCGGGCGCATCTTGCTTGGGCCTCTCTCCTGGAGGCCCTCAGTCAGACCCATTGTTGACATGTGGCAAGACGCTCCTCGGGGCGCGTCTTGCTTGGGCCTCTCTCCTGGAGGCGCTCAGTAAGACCGAGTGCTGACTGAAGGCAAGACGCTCCTCGGGGCGCGTCTTGCTGGTGCCTCTCTCCTGGAGGCGCTCGGTCAGACCCAGTGCTGACATGTGGCAAGACGCTCCTCGGGGCGCGTCTTGCTTGGGCCTCTCTCCTGGAGGCGCTCAGTCAGACTGAATAGTGACATGTGGCCTGATGCTCCTCGGGGCACGTCTTGCTTGGGCCTCTCTCCTGGAGGCGCTCAGTCAGACCCAGTGGTGACATGTGGATAGAAACTCCTCGGGGCGCGTCTTGCTTGGGCCTCTCTCATGGAGGCCCTCTGTCAGACCCAGTGTTGACATGTGTCAAGACGCTCCTCGGGGCGCGTCTTGCTTGGGCTTCTCTCCTGGAGGCCCTCAGTCAGACCCATTGTTGACATGTGTCAAGACGCTCCTCGGGGCGCGTCTTGCTTGGGCTTCTCTCCTGGAGGCGCTCAGACAGACCCAGTGTTGACATGTGACAAGACGCTCCTCGGGGCGCGTCTTGCTTGGGCCTCTCTCCTGGAGGCGCTCAGTCAGAACCAGAGGTGGCATGTGGCAAGACGCTCCTCGGGGCGCGTCTTGCTTGGGCCTCTCTCCTGGAGGCCCTCTGTCAGACCCAGTGTTGACATGTGGCAAGATGCTCCTCCGGGCGCATCTTGCTTGGGCCTCTCTCCTGGAGGCCCTCAGTCAGACCCATTGTTGACCCGTGGCAAGACGCTCCTCGGGGCGCGTCTTGCTTGGGCCTCTCTCCTGGAGGCGCTCAGTCAGACCCAGTGTTGACATGTGGCAAGACTCTCCTCGGGGTGCGTCTTGCTTGGGCTTACCTCATGGAGAACCTCAGTCAGACCCAGTGTTGACATGTGTCAAGATGCTCCTCGGGGCGTGTCTTGCTTGGGCCTCTCTCCTGGAGGCGCTCAGTCAGACCCAGTGTTGACATGTGGCAAGACGCTCCTCGGGGCGCGTCTTGCTTGGGCTTCTCTCCTGGAGGCCCTCAGTCAGACCCATTGTTGACATGTGGCAAGACGCTCCTCGGGGCACGTCTTGCTTGGGCCTCTCTCCTGGAGGCGCTCAAAAAGACCGAGTAGTGACATGTGGCAAGACGCTCCTCGGGGCGCGTCTTGCTGGGGCTTCTCTCATGGAGGCACTCAGTCAGACCCAGTGTTGACATGTGGCAAGATGCTCCTCGGGGCGCGTCTTGCTTGGACCTCTCTCCCTGATGCACTCAGTCAGACCGAGTAGTGACATGTGGCAAGACACTCCTCGGGGCGCGTCTTGCTTGGACCTTTCTCCCTGAGACGCTCAGTCAGACCCAGTGTTGACATTTGGCAAGACACTCCTCGGGGCGCGTCTTGCTTGGGCCTCTCTCATGGAGGCCCTCTGTCAGACCCAGTGTTGACATGTGTCAAGACGCTCCTCGGGGGGCGTCTTGCTTTGGCCTCTCTCCTGGAGGCGCTCAGTCAGACCGAGTGCTGACATGTGGCAAGAAGCTCCTCGGGGCGCGTCTTGCTTGGGCTTCTCTCCCGGAGGCCCTCAGTAAGAACCATTGTTGACATGTGGCAAGACCCTCCTCGGGGCGCGTCTTGCTTGGGCCTCTCTCCAGAAGGCCCTCAATCAGACCCAGTGTTGACACGTGGCAAGACGCTCCTCGGGGCGCGTCTTGCTTGGGCCTCTCTCCTGGAGGCGCTCAGTCAGACTGAGTAGTGACATGAGGCCTGACGCTCCTCGGGGCGCGTGTTGCTTGCGCCTCTCTCCTGGAGGAGCTCAGTCAGACCAAGTTGTGACATGTGGCAAGACACTCCTCGGGGTGCGTCTTGCTTGGGCCTCTCTCCTGGAGGCCCTCTGTCAGACCCAGTGTTGACATGTGTCAAGATGCTCCTCGGGGCGCGTCTTGCTTGGGCTTCTCTCCTGGAGGCCCTCAGTCAGACCCATTGTTGACATGTGGCAAGACGCTCCTCGGGGCGCGTCTTGCTTGGGCTTCTCTCCTGGAGGCGCTCAGAAAGACCCAGTGTTGACATGTGACAAGACGCTCCTCGGGGCGCGTCTTGCTTGGGCCTCTCTCCTGGAGGCCCTCTGTCAGACCCAGTGTTGACATGTGGCAAGACGCTCCTCCGGGCGCATCTTGCTTGGGCCTCTCTCCTGGAGGCCCTCAGTCAGACCCATTGTTGACACGTGGCAAGACGCTCCTCGGGGCGCGTCTTGCTCTGGCCTCTCTCCTGGAGGCGCTCAGTCAGACCGAGTGCTGACATAAGGCAAGACGCTCCTCGGGGCGCGTCTTGCTGGGGCCTCTCTCCTGGAGGCGCTCGGTCAGACCCAGTGCTGACATGTGGCAAGACGCTCCTCGGGGCGCATCTTGCTTGGGCTTCTCTCCTGGAGGCGCTCAGACAGACCCAGTGTTGACATGTGACAAGACGCTCCTCGGGGCGCGTCTTGCTTGGGCCTCTCTCCTGGAGGCGCTCAGTCAGACCCAGTGGTGACATGTGGCAAGACACTCCTCGGGGCGCGTCTTTCTTGGGCCTCTCTCGTGGAGGCCCTCTGTCAGACCCAGTGTTGACATGTGTCAAGACTCTCCTCGGGGCGCGTCTTGCATGGGCTTCTCTCCTGGAGGCCCTCAGTCAGACCCATTGTTGACATGTGGCAAGACGCTCCTCGGGGCGCGTCTTGCTTGGGCTTCTCTCCTGGAGGCGCTCAGACAGACCCAGTGTTGACATGTGACAAGACGCTCCTCGGGGCGCGTCTTGCTTGGGCCTCTCTCCTGGAGGCCCTCAGTCAGAACCAGAGGTGGCATGTGGCAAGACCCTCCTCGGGGCGCGTCTTGCTTGGGCCTCTCTCCTGGAGGCCCTCTGTCAGACCCAGTGTTGACATGTGGCAAGACGCTCCTCCGGGCGCATCTTGCTTGGGCCTCTCTCCTGGAGGCCCTCAGTCAGACCCATTGTTGACAAGTGGCAAGACGCTCCTCGGGGCGCGTCTTGCTTGGGCCTCTCTCCTGGAGGCGCTCAGTCAGACCCAGTGTTGACATGTGGCAAGACGCTCCTCGGAGCGCGTCTTGCTTGGGCCTCTCTCCTGGAGGCGCTCAGTCAGACCCAGTGTTGTCATGTGGCAAGACGCTCCTCGGGGCGCGTCTTGCTTGGGCCTCTCTCCTGGAGGCGCTCAGTCAGACTGAGTAGTGACATGTGGCCTGACGCTCCTCGGGGCGCGTGTTGCTTGGGCCTCTCTCCTGGAGGCGCTCAGTCAGACCCAGTGTTGACATGTGGCAAGACTCTCCTCGGGGTGCGTCTTGCTTGGGCTTACCTCATGGAGAACCTCAGTCAGACCCAGTGTTGACATGTGTCAAGACGCTCCTCGGGGCGTGTCTTGCTTGGGCCTCTCTCCTGGAGGCGCTCAGTCAGACCCAGTGTTGACATGTGGCAAGACTCTCCTCGGGGCGCGTCTTGCGTGGGCTTCTCTCCTGGAGGCCCTCAGTCAGACCCATTGTTGACATGTGGCAAGACGCTCCTCGGGGCACGTCTTGCTTGGGCCTCTCTCCTGGAGGCGCTCAAACAGACCGAGTAGTGACATGTGGCAAGACGCTCCTCGGGGCGCGTCTTGCTTGGACCTCTCTCCAGAAGGCCCTCAATCAGACCCAGTGTTGACACGTGGCAAGACGCTCCTCGGGGCGCGTCTTGCTTGGGCCTCTCTCCTGGAGGCGCTCAGTCAGACTGAGTAGTGACATGAGGCCTGACGCTCCTCGGGGCGCGTGTTGCTTGGGCCTCTCTCCTGGAGGAGCTCAGTCAGACCAAGTTGTGACATGTGGCAAGACACTCCTCGGGGCGCGTCTTGCTTGGGCCTCTCTCCTGGAGGCCCTCTGTCAGACCCAGTGTTGACATGTGTCAAGACGCTCCTCGGGGCGCGTCTTGCTTGGGCTTCTCTCCTGGAGGCCCTCAGTCAGACCCATTGTTGACATGTGGCAAGACGCTCCTCGGGGCGCGTCTTGCTTGGGCTTCTCTCCTGGAGGCGCTCAGAAAGACCCAGTGTTGACATGTGACAAGACGCTCCTCGGGGCACGTCTTGCTTGGGCCTCTCTCCTGGAGGCGCTCAAACAGACCGAGTAGTGACATGTGGCAAGACGCTCCTCGGGGCGCGTCTTGCTGGGGCTTCTCTCATGGAGGCACTGAGTCAGACCCAGTGTTGACATGTGACAAGACGCTCCTCGGGGCGCGTCTTGCTTGGGCCTCTCTCCTGGAGGCCCTCTGTCAGACCCAGTGTTGACATGTGGCAAGACGCTCCTCCGGGCGCATCTTGCTTGGGCCTCTCTCCTGGAGGCCCTCAGTCAGACCCATTGTTGACATGTGGCAAGACGCTCCTCGGGGCGCGTCTTGCTCGGGCCTCTCTCCTGGAGGCGCTCAGTCAGACCGAGTGCTGACATAAGGCAAGACGCTCCTCGGGGCGCGTCTTGCTGGGGCCTCTCTCCTGGAGGCGCTCGGTCAGACCCAGTGCTGACATGTGGCAAGACGCTCCTCGGGGCGCGTCTTGCTTGGGCTTCTCTCCTGGAGGCGCTCAGACAGACCCAGTGTTGATATGTGACAAGACGCTCCTCGGGGCGCGTCTTGCTTGGGCCTCTCTCCTGGAGGCGCTCAGTCAGACCCAGTGGTGACATGTGGCAAGACACTCCTCGGGGCGCGTCTTTCTTGGGCCTCTCTCGTGGAGGCCCTCTGTCAGACCCAGTGTTGACATGTGTCAAGACTCTCCTCGGGGCGCGTCTTGCATGGGCTTCTCTCCTGGAGGCGCTCAGACAGACCCAGTGTTGACATGTGACAAGACGCTCCTCGGGGCGCGTCTTGCTTGGGCCTCTCTCCTGGAGGCCCTCAGTCAGAACCAGAGGTGGCATGTGGCAAGACCCTCCACGGGGCGCGTCTTGCTTGGGCCTCTCTCCTGGAGGCCCTCTGTCAGACCCAGTGTTGACATGTGGCAAGACGCTCCTCCGGGCGCATCTTGCTTGGGCCTCTCTCCTGGAGGCCCTCAGTCAGACCCATTGTTGACAAGTGGCAAGACGCTCCTCGGGGCGCGTCTTGCTTGGGCCTCTCTCCTGGAGGCGCTCAGTCAGACCCAGTGTTGACATGTGGCAAGACGCTCCTCGGAGCGCGTCTTGCTTGGGCCTCTCTCCTGGAGGCGCTCAGTCGAACCCAGTGTTGTCATGTGGCAAGACGCTCCTCGGGGCGCGTCTTGCTTGGGCCTCCCTCCTGGAGGCGCTCAGTCAGACTGAGTAGTGACATGTGGCCTGACGCTCCTCGGGGCGCGTGTTGCTTGGGCCTCTCTCCTGGAGGCGCTCAGTCAGACCAAGTGGTGAAATGTGGAAAGATACTCCTCGGGGCGCGTCTTGCTTGGGCCTCTCTCCTGGAGGCCCTCTGTCAGACCCAGTGTTGACATGTGTCAAGACGCTCCTCGGGGCGCGTCTTGCTTGGGCTTCTCTCCTGGAGGCCCTCAGTCAGACCCATTGTTGACATGTGGCAAGACGCTCCTCGGGGCGCGTCTTGCTTGGGCTTCTCTCCTGGAGGCGCTCAGACAGACCCAGTGTTGACATGTGACAAGACGCTCCTCGGGGCGCGTCTTGCTTGGGCCTCTCTCCTGGAGGTGCTCAGTCAGAACCAGAGGTGGCATGTGGCAAGACGCTCCTCGGGGCGCGTCTTGCTTGGGCCTCTCTCCTGGAGGCCCTCTGTCAGACCCAGTGTTGACATGTGGCAAGATGCTCCTCCGGGCGCATCTTGCTAGGGCCTCTCTCCTGGAGGCCCTCAGTCAGACCCATTGTTGACCCGTGGCAAGACGCTCCTCGGGGAGCGTCTTGCTTTGGCCTCTCTCCTGGAGGCGCTCAGTAAGACCGAGTGCTGACATGTGGCAAGAAGCTCCTCGGGGCGCGTCTTGCTTGGGCTTCTCTCCCGGAGGCCCTCAGTAAGAACCATTGTTGACATGTGGCAAGACGCTCCTCGGGGCGCGTCTTGCTTGGACCTCTCTCCAGAAGGCCCTCAATCAGACCCAGTGTTGACACGTGGCAAGACGCTCCTCGGGGCGCGTCTTGCTTGGGCCTCTCTCCTGGAGGCGTTCAGTCAGACTGAGTAGTGACATGAGGCCTGACGCTCCTCGGGGCGCGTGTTGCTTGGGCCTCTCTCCTGGAGGAGCTCAGTCAGAGCAAGTTGTGACATGTGGCAAGACACTCCTCGGGGCGCGTCTTGCTTGGGCCTCTCTCCTGGAGGCCCTCTGTCAGACCCAGTGTTGACATGTGTCAAGACGCTCCTCGGGGCGCGTCTTGCTTGGGCTTCTCTCCTGGAGGCCCTCAGTCAGACCCATTGTTGACATGTGGCAAGACGCTCCTCGGGGCGCGTCTTGCTTGGGCTTCTCTCCTGGAGGCGCTCAGAAAGACCCAGTGTTGACATGTGACAAGACGCTCCTCGGGGCGCGTCTTGCTTGGGCCTCTCTCCTGGAGGCCCTCTGTCAGACCCAGTGTTGACATGTGGCAAGACGCTCCTCCGGGCGCATCTTGCTTGGGCCTCTCTCCTGGAGGCCCTCAGTCAGACCCATTGTTGACATGTGGCAAGACGCTCCTCGGGGCGCGTCTTGCTCGGGCCTCTCTCCTGGAGGCGCTCAGTCAGACCGAGTGCTGACATAAGGCAAGACGCTCCTCGGGGCGCTTCTTGCTTGGGCCTCTCTGCTGGAGGCGCTCAGTCAGACCCAGTGGTGACATGTGGCAAGAAGCTCCTCGGGGCGCGTATTGCTTATGCCTCTCTCCTGGATGCCCTCTGTCAGACCCAGTGTTGACATGTGGCAAGACTCTCCTCGGGGCGCGTATGCTTGGGCTTCTCTCATGGAGGCCCTCAGTCAGACCCAGTGTTGACATGTGTCAAGACGCTCCCCGGGGCGTGTCTTGCTTGGGCCTCTCTCCTGGAGGCGCTCAGTCAGACCCAGTGTTGACATGTGTCAAGACGCTCCTCGGGGCGCTTCTTGCTTGGGCTTCTCTCCTGGAGGCCCTCAGTCAGACCCATTGTTGACATGTGGCAAGACGCTCCTCGGGGCACGTCTTGCTTGGGCCTCTCTCCTGGAGGCACTCAGTCAGACCGAGTAGTGACATGTGACAAGATGCTCCTCGGGGCGCGTCTTGCTTGGGCCTCTCTCCTGGAGGCGCTCAGTCAGACCCAGTGTTGACATGTGGCAAGATGCTCCTCGGGGCGCGTCTTGCTTGAGCCTCTCTCCTGGAGGCGCTCAGTCAGACCCAGTGTTCACATGTGGCAAGACGCTCCTCGGGGCACGTCTTGCTTGGGCCTCTCTCCTGGAGGCGCTCAGTCAGACCGAGATCTGACATGTGGCAAGACGCTCCTCGGGGCGCGTCTTGCTTGGGCCTCTCTCCTGGAGTTCCTCTGTCAATCCCAGTGTTGACATGTGGCAAGATGCTCCTCGGGGCGCATCTTGCTTGGGCCTCTCTCATGGAGGCCCTCTGACAGACCCAGTGTTGACATGTGTCAAGACGCTCCTCGGGGCGCATCTTGCTTTGGCCTCTCTCCTGGAGGCGCTCAGTCAGACCGAGTGCTGACATGTGGCAAGAAGCTCCTCGGGGCGCGTCTTCCTTGGGCTTCTCTCCTGGAGGCCCTCAGTCAGACCCATTGTTGACATGTGGCAAGACGCTCCTCGGGGCGCGTATTGCTTGGGCCTCTCTCCTGGATGCCCTCTGTCAGACCCAGTGTTGACATGTGGCAAGACTCTCCTCGGGGCGCGTCTTGCTTGGGCTTCTCACATGGAGGCCCTCAGTCAGACCCAGTGTTGACATGTGTCAAGACGCTCCTCGGGGCGTGTCTTGCTTGGGCCTCTCTCCTGGAGGCGCTCAGTCAGACCCAGTGTTGACATGTGGCAAGACGCTCCTCGGGGCGCTTCTTGCTTGGGCTTCTCTCCTGGAGGCCCTCAGTCAGACCCATTGTTGACATGTGACAAGACGCTCCTCGGGGCACGTCTTGCTTGGACCTCTCTCCTGGAGGCGCTCAGTCAGACCCAGTGTTGACATGTGTCAAGACGCTCCTCGGGCGTTTCTTGCTTGGGCCTCTCTCCTGGAGGCGCTCAGTAAGACCCAGAGGTGACATGTGGCAAGACGCTCCTCGGGCCTCTCTCCTGGAGGCGCTCAGTCAGACCCACTGTTGACATGTGGCAAGACGCTCCTCGGGGCACGTCTTGCTTGGGCCTCTCTCCTGGAGGCGCTCAGTCAGACCCAGAGGAGACATGTGTCAAGACGCTCCTCGGGGCGCGTCTTGCCTGGGCCTCTCTCCTGGAGGCGCTCAGTCAGACTGAGTGCTGACATAAGGCAAGATGCTCCTCAGGGCGCGTCTTGCTGGGGCCTCTCTCCTGGAGGTGCTCAATCAGACCCAGTGGTGACACGTGGCAAGACGCTCCTCGGGGCGCGTCTTGCTTGGGCCTCTCTCCTGGAGGAGCTCAGTCAGACCCAGTGGTGACACGTGGCAAGACGCTCCTCGGGGCGCATCTTGCTTGGGCCTCTCTCCTGGAGGCGCTAAGTCAGACCCAGTGTTGACACGTGGCAAGACGCTCCTCGGGGCGCGTCTTGCTTGGGCCTCTCTCCTGGAGGCGCTCAGTCAGACCCAGTGTTGACATGTGGCAAGACACTCCTCGGGGCGCGTCTTGCTTGGGCCTCTCTCATGGAGGCCCTCTGTCAGACCCAGTGTTGACATGTGGCAAGACGCTCCTCGGGGCGCATCTTGCTTGGGCCTCTCTCCTGGAGGCGCTAAGTCAGACCCAGTGTTGACACGTGGCAAGACGCTCCTCGGGGCGCGTCTTGCTTGGGCCTCTCTCCTGGAGGCGCTCAGTCAGACACAGTGTTGACATGTGGCAAGACACTCCTCGGGGCGCGTCTTGCTTGGGCTTCTCTCATGGAGGCCCTCAGTAAGACCCATTGTTGACATGTGGAAAGAAGCTCCTCGGGGCGCGTCTTGCTTTGGCTTCTCTCCTGGAGGCCCTCAGTCAGACCCATTGTTGACATGTGGCAAGACGCTCCTCGGGGCGCGTATTGCTTGGGCTTCTCTCCTGGATGCCCTCTGTCAGACCAAGTGTTGACATGTGGCAAGACTCTCCTCGGGGGACGTCTTGCTTGGGCTTCTCTAATGGAGGCCCTCAGTCAGACCCAGTGTTGACATGTGTCAAGACGCTCCTCGGGGCGTGTCTTGCTTGGGCCTCTCTCCTGGAGGCGCTCAGTCAGACCCAGTGTTGACATGTGGCAAGACGCTCCTCGGGGCGCTTCTTGCTTGGGCTTCTCTCCTGGAGGCCCTCAGTCAGACCCATTGTTGACATGTGGCAAGACGCTCCTCGGGGCACGTCTTGCTTGGGCCTCTCTCCTGGAGGCGCTCAGTCAGACCGAGTAGTGACATGTGGCAAGACGCTCCTCGGGGCGCGTCTTGCTGGGGCTTCTCTCATGGAGGCACTCAGTCAGACCCAGTGTTGACATGTGGCAAGACGCTCCTTGGGGTGCGTGTTGCTTGGACCTCTCTCCTGGAGGCGCTCAGTCAGACCGAGTAGTGACATGTGGCAAGACGCTCCTCGGGGCACGTCTTGCTTGGGCCTCTCTCCTGGAGGCGCTCAGTCAGACCGAGTAGTGACATGTGACAAGACGCTCCTCGGGGCGCGTCTTGCTGGGGCTTCTCTCATGGAGGCACTCAGTCAGACCCAGTGTTGACATGTGGCAAGACGCTCCTCGGGGCGCTTCTTACTTGGACCTCTCTCCTGGAGGTGCTCAGTCAGACCCAGTGTTGACATGTGTCAAGACGCTCCTCGGGCGATTCTTGCTTGGGCCTCGCTCCTGGAGGCGCTCAGTCAGACCCAGTGTTGACATGTGACAAGACGCTCCTCGGGGCGCGTCTTGCTTAGGCCTCTCTCCTGGAGGCGCTCAGTCAGACCCAGAGGTGACATGTGTCAAGGAGCTCCTCGGGCCTCTCTCCTGGAGGCGCTCAGTTAGACCCAGTGTTGACATGTGGCAAGACGCTCCTCGGGGCGCGTCTTGCTTGGGCCTCTCTCCTGGAGGTGCTCAGTCAGACCCAGTGTTGACATGTGGCAAGACGCTCCTCGGGGCGCGTATTGCTGGGGCTTCTCTCATGGAGGCACTCAGTCAGACCCAGTGTTGACATGTGGAAAGACGCTCCTCGGGGCACGTCTTGCTTGGGCCTCTCTGCTGGAGGCGCTCAGTCAGACCCAGAGGAGAAATGTGTCAAGACGCTCCTCGGGGGGCGTCTTGCTTGGGCGTCTCTCCTGGAGGCGCTCAGTCAGACCCAGTGTTGACATGTGGCAAGACGCTCCTCGGAGCGCGTCTTGCTTGGGCCTCTCTCCTGGAGGCGCTCAGTCAGACCGAGTGCTGACATGTGGCAAGAATCTCCTCGGGGCGCGTCTTGCTTGGGCCTCTCTCCTGGAGGCGCTCAGTCAGACCCAGTGTTGACATGTGGCAAGACGCTCCTCGGGGCGCGTCTTGCTTGGGCCTCTCTCCTGGAGGTGCTCAGTCAGACCGAGTGCTGACCTGTGGCAAGACACTCCTCGGGGCGCGTCTTGCTTGGGCTTCTCTCCTGGAGGCCCTCAGTCAGACCCATTGTTGACATGTGGCAAGACGCTCCTCGGGGCGCGTCTTATTTGGGCCTCTCTCCTGGAGGCCCTCAGTCAGACCCAGTGTTGACATGTGGCAAGACGCTCCTCGGGGCACGTCTTGCTTGGGCCTCTCTCCTGGAGGCGCTCAGTCAGACCCAGAGGAGAAATGTGTCAAGACGCTCCTCGGGGCGCGTCTTGCTGGGGCTTCTCTCATGGAGGCACTCAGTCAGACCCAGTGTTGACATGTGGAAAGACGCTCCTCGGGGCACGTCTTGCTTGGGCCTCTCTCCTGGAGGCCCTCAGTCAGACCCAGTGTTGACATGTGGCAAGACGCTCCTCGGGGCGCGTCTTGCTTGGGCCTCTCTCCTGGAGGCGCTCAGTCAGACCGGGTGCTGACATGTGGCAAGACGCTCCTCGGGGCGCTTCTTGCTTGGGCCTCTCTCCTGGATGCGCTCAGTCAGACCCAGTGGTGACATGTGGCAAGACGCTCCTCGGGGCGCGTATTGCTTGGGCCTCTCTCCTGGATGCCCTCTGTCAGACCCAGTGTTGACATGTGTCAAGACGCTCCTCGGGGCGTGTCTTGCTTGGGCCTCTCTCCTGGAGGCGCTCAGTCAGACCCAGTGTAGAAATGTGGCAAGACGCTCCTCGGGGCGCTTCGTGCTTGGGCTTCTCTCCTGGAGGCCCTCAGTCAGACCCATTGTTGACATGTGGCAAGACGCTCCTCGGGGCACGTGTTGCTTGGGCCTCTCTCCTGGAGGCGCTCAGTCAGACCGAGTAGTGACATGTGACAAGACGCTCCTCGGGGCGCGTCTTGCTTGGGCCTCTCTCCTGGAGGCGCTCAGTCAGACCCAGTGTTGACATGTGGCAAGAAGCTCCTCGGGGCGAGTCTTGCTGGGGCTTCTCTCATGGAGGCCCTCAGTCAGACCCAGTGTTGACATGTGTCAAGACGCTCCTCGGGGCGTGTCTTGCTTGGGCCTCTCTCCTGGAGGCGCTCAGTCAGACCCAGTGTTGACATGTGGCAAGATGCTCCTCGGGGCGCTTCTTGCTTGGGTTTCTCTCCTGGAGGCCCTCAGTCAGACCCATTGTTGACATGTGGCAAGACGCTCCTCGGGGCACGTCTTGCTTGGGCCTCTTTCCTGGAGGCGCTCAGTCAGACCGAGTAGTGACATGTGACAAGACGCTCCTCGGGGCGCGTCTTGCTTGGTTCTCTCTCCTGGAGGCGCTCATTCAGACCCAGTGGTGACATGTGGCAAGACGCTCCTCGGGGCGCGTATTGCTTGGGCCTCTCTCCTGAATGCCCTCAGTCAAACCCAGTGTTGACATGTGGCAAGACTCTCCTCGGGGCGCGTCTTGCTTGGGCTTCTCTCATGGAGGCCCTCAGTCCGACCCAGTGTTGACATGTGTCAATACGCTAATCGGGGCACGTCTTGCTTGGGCCTCTCTCCTGGAGGCGCTCAGTCAGACCCAGAGGAGACATGTGTCAAGACGCTCCTCTGGGCGCGTCTTGCTTGGGCTTCTCTCCTGGAGGCCCTCAGTCAGAGCCATTGTTGACATGTGGCAAGACGCTCCTCGGGGCACGTCTTGCTTGGGCCTCTCTCCTGGAGGCGCTCAGTCAGACCGAGTAGTGACATGTGGCAAGACGCTCCTCGGGGCGCGTCTTGCTTGGACCTCCCTCCTGGAGGCGCTCAGTCAGACCGAGTAGTGACATTTGGCAAGACGCTCCTCGGGGCGCGTCTTGCTTGGACCTCTCTCCTGGAGGCGCTCAGTTAGACCGAGTAGTGACATGTGGCAAGACGCTCCTCGGGGCGCGTCTTGCTTGGGCCTCTCTCCTGGAGGCGCTCAGTCAGACCGAGTGCTGACATAAGGCAAGACGCTCCTCGGGGCGCGTCTTGCTGGGGCCTCTCTCCTGGAGGAGCTCAGTCAGACCCAGTGGTGACACGTGGCAAGACGCTCCTCGGGGCGCATCTTGCTTTGGCTTCTCTCCTGGAGGCCCTCAGTCAGACCCATAGTTGACATGTGGCAAGACGCTCCTCGGGGCGCGTATTGCTTGGACCTCTCTCCTGGATGCCCTCTGTCAAACCCAGTGTTGACATGTGGCAAGACTCTCCTCGGGGCGCGTCTTGCTTGGGCTTCTCTCATGGAGGCCCTCAGTCAGACCCAGTGTTGACATGTGTCAAGACGCTCCTCGGGGCGTGTCTTGCTTGGGCCTCTCTCCTGGAGGCGCTCAGTCAGACCCAGTGTTGACATGTGGCAAGACGCTCCTCGGGGCGCTTCTTGCTTGGGCTTCTCTCCTGGAGGCCCTCAGTCAGACCCATTGTTGACATGTGGCAAGATGCTCCTCGGGGCCTGCTTGCTTGGGCCTCTCTCCTGGAGGCGCTCAGTCAGACCGAGTAGTGACATGTGGCAAGACGCTCCTCGGGGCGCGTCTTGCTGGGGCTTCTCTCATGGAGGCACTCAGTCAGACCCAGTGTTGACATGTGGCAAGATGCTCCTCGGGGTGCGTGTTGCTTGGACCTCTCTCCTGGAGGCGCTCAGTCAGACCGAGTAGTGACATGTGGCAAGACGCTCCTCGGGGCGCGTCTTGCTTGGGCTTCTCTCCTGGAGGCCCTCAGTCAGACCCATTGTTGACATGTGGCAAGAAGCTCCTCGGGGCGCTTCTTGCTTGGGCCTCTCTCCTGGAGGCGCTCAGTCAGACCGAGTGCTGACATGTGGCAAGACGCTCCTCGGGGCGCGTCTTGCTGGGGCCTCTCTCCTGGAGGTGCTCAGTCAAACCCAGTGTTGACATGTGTCAAGACGCTCCTCGGGCGTTTCTTGCTTGCGCCTTTCTCCTGGAGGCGCTCAGTCAGACCCAGAGGTGACATGTGGCAAGACGCTCCTCGGGCCTCTCTCCTGGAGGCGCTCAGTCAGACCCAGTGTTGACATGTGGCAAGACGCTCCTCGGGGCGCGTCTTGCTTGGGCCTCTCTCTTGGAGGTGCTCAGTCAGACCCAGTGTTGACATGTGGCAAGACGCTCCTCGGGGCGCGTCTTGCTGGGGCTTCTCTCATGGAGGCACTCTGTCAGACCCAGTGTTGACATGTGGCAAGATGCTCGTCGGCGCACGTCTTGCTTGGGCCTCTCTCCTGGAGGCGCTCAGTCAGACCCAGAGGAGACGAGTGTCAAGACCCTCCTCGGGGCGCGTCTTGCTTGGGCCTCTCTCCTGGAGGCGCTCAGTCAGACCGAGTGCTGACATGTTCAAGGACGCACATCCGGGCGCGGCTTGCTTGGGCCTCTCTCCTGGAGGCGCTCAGTCAGACCCAGTGTTGACATGTGGCAAGACGCTCCTCGGGGCGCGTCTTGCTTGGGCCTCTCTCCTGGAGGCGCTCAGTCAGACCGAGTGCTGACATGTGGCAAGACGCTCCTCGGGGCGCATCTTGCTTGGGCTTCTCTCCTGGAGGCCCTCAGTCAGACCCAGTGTTGACATGTGGCAAGACGCTCCTCGGGGCGCATCTTATTTGGGCCTCTCTCCTGGAGGCCCTCAGTCAGACCCAGTGTTGACATGTGGCAAGACGCTCCTCGGGGCGCGTCTTGCTTAGGCTTCTCTCCTGGAGGCCCTCAGTCGGACCCATTGTTGCCATGTGGCAAGACGCTCCTCGGGGCACGTCTTGCTTGGGCCTCTCTCCTGGAGGCGCTCAGTCAGACCGAGTAGTGACATGTGGCAAGACGCTCCTCGGGGCGCGTCTTGCTTGGGCCTCTCTCCAGAAGGCCCTCAATCAGACCCAGTGTTGACATGTTGCAAGACGCTCCTCCGGGCGTGTCTTAATTGGGCCTCTCTCCTGGAGGCGCTCAGTCAGACCCAGTGTTGACATGTGGCAAGACGCTCCTCGGGGCACGTCTTGCTTGGGCCTCTCTCCTGGAGGTGCTCAGTCAGACCGAGTGCTGACATGTGGCAAGACACTCCTCGGGGCGCGTCTTGCTTGGGCTTCTCTCCTGGAGGCCCTCAGTCAGACCCATTGTTGACATGTGGCAAGACGCTCCTCGGGGCGCGTCTTATTTGGGCCTCTCTCCTGGAGGCCCTCAGTCAGACCCAGTGTTGACATGTGGCAAGACGCTCCTCGGGGCACGTCTTGCTTGGGCCTCTCTCCTGGAGGCGCTCAGTCAGACCCAGAGGAGAAATGTGTCAAGACGCTCCTCGGGGCGCGTCTTGCTGGGGCTTCTCTCATGGAGGCACTCAGTCAGACCCAGTGTTGACATGTGGAAAGATGCTCCTCGGGGCACGTCTTGCTTGGGCCTCTCTCCTGGAGGCCCTCAGTCAGACCCAGTGTTGACATGTGGCAAGACGCTCCTCGGGGCGCGTCTTGCTTGGGCCTCTCTCCTGGAGGCGCTCAGTCAGACCGGGTGCTGACATGTGGCAAGACGCTCCTCGGGGCGCTTCTTGCTTGGGCCTCTCTCCTGGATGCGCTCAGTCAGACCCAGTGGTTTCATTTGGCAAGACGCTCCTCGGGGCGCGTATTGCTTGGGCCTCTCTCCTGGATGCCCTCTGTCAGACCCAGTGTTGACATGTGTCAAGACGCTCCTCGGGGCGTGTCTTGCTTGGGCCTCTCTCCTGGAGGCGCTCAGTCAGACCCAGTGTAGAAATGTGGCAAGACGCTCCTCGGGGCGCTTCGTGCTTGGGCTTCTCTCCTGGAGGCCCTCAGTCAGACCCATTGTTGACATGTGGCAAGACGCTCCTCGGGGCACGTCTTGCTTGGGCCTCTCTCCTGGAGGCCCTCAGTCAGACCCAGTGTTGACATGTGGCAAGACGCTCCTCGGGGCGCGTCTTGCTTGGGCCTCTCTCCTGGAGGCGCTCAGTCAGACCGGGTGCTGACATGTGGCAAGACGCTCCTCGGGGCGCTTCTTGCTTGGGCCTCTCTCCTGGATGCGCTCAGTCAGACCCAGTGGTGACATTTGGCAAGACGCTCCTCGGGGCGCGTATTGCTTGGGCCTCTCTCCTGGATGCCCTCTGTCAGACCCAGTGTTGACATGTGTCAAGACGCTCCTCGGGGCGTGTCTTGCTTGGGCCTCTCTCCTGGAGGCGCTCAGTCAGACCCAGTGTAGAAATGTGGCAAGACGCTCCTCGGGGCGCTTCGTGCTTGGGCTTCTCTCCTGGAGGCCCTCAGTCAGACCCATTGTTGACATGTGGCAAGACGCTCCTCGGGGCACGTCTTGCTTGGGCCTCTCTCCTGGAGGCGCTCAGTCAGACCGAGTAGTGACATGTGACAAGACGCTCCTCGGGGCGCGTCTTGCTTGGGCCTCTCTCCTGGAGGCGCTCAGTCAGACCCAGTGTTGACATGTGGCAAGAAGCTCCTCGGGGCGAGTCTTGCTGGGGCTTCTCTCATGGAGGCACTCAGTCAGACCCAGTGTTGACATGTGGCAAGACGCTCCTCGGGGCACGTCTTGCTTGGGCTTCTCTCATGGAGGCCCTCAGTCAGACCCAGTGTTGACATGTGTCAAGACGCTCCTCGGGGCGTGTCTTGCTTGGGCCTCTCTCCTGGAAGCGCTCAGTCAGACCCAGTGTTGACATGTGGCAAGATGCTCATGGGGGCGCTTCTTGCTTGGGCTTCTCTCCTGGAGGCCCTCAGTCAGACCCATTGTTGACATGTGGCAAGACGCTCCTCGGGGCACGTCTTGCTTGGGCCTCTCTCCTGGAGGCGCTCAGTCAGACCGAGTAGTGACATGTGACAAGACGCTCCTCGGGGCGCGTCTTGCTTGGTTCTCTCTCCTGGAGGCGCTCATTCAGACCCAGTGGTGACATGTGGCAAGACGCTCCTCGGGGCGCGTATTGCTTGGGCCTCTCTCCTGAATGCCCTCAGTCAAACCCAGTGTTGACATGTGGCAAGACTCTCCTCGGGGCGCGTCTTGCTTGGGCTTCTCTCATGGAGGCCCTCAGCCCGACCCAGTGTTGACATGTGTCAAGACGCTAATCGGGGCACGTCTTGCTTGGGCCTCTCTCCTGGAGGCGCTCAGTCAGACCCAGAGGAGACATGTGTCAAGACGCTCCTCTGGGCGCGTCTTGCTTGGGCTTCTCTCCTGGAGGCCCTCAGTCAGACCCATTGTTGACATGTGGCAAGACGCTCCTCGGGGCACGTCTTGCTTGGGCCTCTCTCCTGGAGGCGCTCAGTCAGACCGAGTAGTGACATGTGGCAAGACGCTCCTCGGGGCGCGTCTTGCTTGGACCTCCCTCCTGGAGGCGCTCAGTCAGACCGAGTAGTGACATTTGGCAAGACGCTCCTCGGGGCGCGTCTTGCTTGGACCTCTCTCCTGGAGGCGCTCAGTTAGACCGAGTAGTGACATGTGGCAAGACGCTCCTCGGGGCGCGTCTTGCTTGGGCCTCTCTCCTGGAGGCGCTCATTCAGACCGAGTGCTGACATAAGGCAAGACGCTCCTCGGGGCGCGTCTTGCTTGGGCCTCTCTCCTGGAGGCGCTCAGTCAGACCGAGTGCTGACATAAGGCAAGACGCTCCTCGGGGCGCGTCTTGCTTTGGCTTCTCTCCTGGAGGCCCTCAGTCAGACCCATTGTTGACATGTGGCAAGACGCTCCTCGGGGCGCGTATTGCTTGAACCTCTCTCCTGGATGCCCTCTGTCAAACCCAGTGTTGACATGTGGCAAGACTCTCCTCGGGGCGCGTCTTGCTTGGGCTTCTCTCATGGAGGCCCTCAGTCAGACCCAGTGTTGACATGTGTCAAGACGCTCCTCGGGGCGTGTCTTGCTTGGGCCTCTCTCCTGGAGGCGCTCAGTAAGACCCAGTGTTGACATGTGGCAAGACGCTCCTCGGGGCGCTTCTTGCTTGGGCTTCTCTCCTGGAGGCCCTCAGTCAGACCCATTGTTGACATGTGGCAAGATGCTCCTCGGGGCCTGCTTGCTTGGGCCTCTCTCCTGGAGGCGCTCAGTCAGACCGAGTAGTGACATGTGGCAAGACGCTCCTCGGGGCGCGTCTTGCTGGGGCTTCTCTCATGGAGGCACTCAGTCAGACCCAGTGTTGACATGTGGCAAGATGCTCCTCGGGGTGCGTGTTGCTTGGACCTCTCTCCTGGAGGCGCTCAGTCAGACCGAGTAGTGACATGTGGCAAGACGCTCCTCGGGCGCGTCTTGCTTGGGCTTCTCTCCTGGAGGCCCTCAGTCAGACCCATTGTTGACATTTGGCAAGAAGCTCCTCGGGGCGCTTCTTGCTTGGGCCTCTCTCCTGGAGGCGCTCAGTCAGACCGAGTGCTGACATGTGGCAAGACGCTCCTCGGGGCGCGTCTTGCTGGGGCCTCTCTCCTGGAGGTGCTCAGTCAAACCCAGTGTTGACATGTGTCAAGATGCTCCTCGGGCGTTTCTTGCTTGCGCCTTTCTCCTGGAGGCGCTCAGTCAGACCCAGAGGTGACATGTGGCAAGACGCTCCTCGGGCCTCTCTCCTGGAGGCGCTCAGTCAGACCCAGTGTTGACATGTGGCAAGACGCTCCTCGGGGCGCGTCTTGCTTGGGCCTCTCTCCTGGAGGTGCTCAGTCAGACCCAGTGTTGACATGTGGCAAGACGCTCCTCGGGGCGCGTCTTGCTGGGGCTTCTCTCATGGAGGCACTCAGTCAGACGCAGTGTTGACATGTGGCAAGATGCTCGTCGGGGCACGTCTTGCTTGGGCCTCTCTCCTGGAGGCGCTCAGTCAGACCCAGAGGAGACGAGTGTCAAGACCCTCCTCGGGGCGCGTCTTGCTTGGGCCTCTCTCCTGGAGGCGCTCAGTCAGACAGAGTGCTGACATGTTCAAGGACGCACATCCGGGCGCGGCTTGCTTGGGCCTCTCTCCTGGAGGCGCTCAGTCAGACCCAGTGTTGCCATGTGGCAAGACGCTCCTCGGGGCGCGTCTTGCTTGGGCCTCTCTCCTGGAGGCGCTCAGTCAGACCGAGTGCTGACATGTGGCAAGACGCTCCTCGGGGCGCATCTTGCTTGGGCTTCTCTCCTGGAGGCCCTCAGTCAGACCCAGTGTTGACATGTGGCAAGACGCTCCTCGGGGAGCATCTTATTTGGGCCTCTCTCCTGGAGGCCCTCAGTCAGACCCAGTGTTGACATGTGGCAAGACGCTCCTCGGGGCGCGTCTTGCTTAGGCTTCTCTCCTGGAGGCCCTCAGTCAGACCCATTGTTGCCATGTGGCAAGACGCTACTCGGGGCACGTCTTGCTTGGGCCTCTCTCCTGGAGGCGCTCAGTCAGACCGAGTAGTGACATGTGGCAAGACGCTCCTCGGGGCGCGTCTTGCTTGGGCCTCTCTCCAGAAGGCCCTCAATCAGACCCAGTGTTGACATGTTGCAAGACGCTCCTCCGGGCGCGTCTTAATTGGGCCTCTCTCCTGGAGGCGCTCAGTCAGACCCAGTGTTGACATGTGGCCTGACGCTCCTCGGGGCGCGTGTTGCTTGGGCCTCTCGCCTGGAGGCGCTAAGTCAGACCAAGTGGTGACATGTTGCAAGACACTCCTCGGGGCGCGTCTTGCTTGGGCCTCTCTCCTGGAGGCGCTCAGTCAGACCGAGTGCTGACATGTGGAAAGACGCTCCTCGGGGCCCGTCTTGCTTGGGCTTCTCTCCTGGAGGCGCTCAATCAGACCCAGTGGTGACATGTGGCAAGACACTCCTCGGGGCGCGTCTTGCTTGGGCCTCTCTCCTGGAGGCCCTCTGTCAGACCCAGTGTTGGCATGTGGCAAGACGCTCCTCAGGGCGCTTCTTGGTTGGGCCTCTCTCCTGGAGGCGCTCAGTCAGATCCAGTGTTGACATGTGGCAAGATGCTCCTCGGGGCGCGTCTTGCTTGAGCTTCTCTCCTGGAGGCCCTCAGTCAGACCCATTGTTGACATGTGGCAAGACGCTCCTCGGGGCACGTCTTGCTTGGGCCTCTCTCCTGGAGGCGCTCAAACAGACCGAGTAGTGACATGTGGCAAGAAGCTCCTCGGGGCGCGTCTTGCTGGGGCTTCTCTCATGGAGGCACTCAGTCAGACCCAGCATTGACATGTGGCAAGACGCTCCTCGGGGCGCGTCTTGCTTGGACCTCTCTCCCTGAGGCGCTCAGTCAGACCGAGTAGTGACATGTGGCAAGACGCTCCTCGGGGCGCTTCTTGCTTGGACCTCTCTCCCTGAGGCGCTGAGTCAAACCCAGTGTTGACATTTGGCAAGACACTCCTCGGGGCGCGTCTTGCTTGGGCCTCTCTCATGGAGGCCCTCTGTCAGACCCAGTGTTGACATGTGTCAAGACGCTCCTCGGGGGGCGTCTTGCTTTGGCCTCTCTCCTGGAGGCGCTCAGTCAGACCGAGTGCTGACATGTTGCAAGAAGATCCTCGGGGCGCGTCTTGCTTGGGCTTCTCTCCCGGAGGCCCTCAGTAAGAACCATTGTTGACATGTGGCAAGACGCTCCTCGGGGCGCGTCTTGCTTGGGCCTCTCTCCAGAAGGCCCTCAATCAGACCCAGTGTTTACACGTGGCAAGACGCTCCTCGGGGCGCGTCTTGCTTGGGCCTCTCTCCTGGAGGCGCTCAGTCAGACTGAGTAGTGACATGTGGCCTGACGCTCCTCGAACGCGTGTTGCTTGGGCCTCTCTCCTGGAGGCGCTCAGTCAGACCAAGTGGTGACATGTGGCAAGACTATCCTCGGGGCGTGTCTTGCTTGGGCCTCTCTCCTGGAGGCCCTCTGTCAGACCCAGTGTTGACATGTGGCAAGACACTCCTCGGGGCGCGTCTTGCTTGGGCCTCTCTCATGGAGGCCCTCTGTCAGACCCAGTGTTGACATGTGTCAAGACGCTCCTCGGGGCGCGTCTTGCTTGGGCCTCTCTCCTGGAGGCGCTCAGTCAGACTGAGTAGTGACATGTGGCCTGACGCTCCTCGGGGCGCGTGTTGCTTGGGCCTCTCTCCTGGAGGCGCTCAGTCAGACCAAGTGGTGACATGTGGCAAGACACTCCTCGGGGCGCGTCTTGCTTGGGCCTCTCTCCAGAAGGCCCTCAATCAGACCCAGTGTTGACATGTGGCAAGACGCTCCTCGGGGCGCGTCTTGCTTGGGCCTCTCTCCTGGAGGCGCTCAGTCAGACTGAGTAGTGACATGTGGCCTGACGCTCCTCGGGCGCGTGTTGCTTGGGCCTCTCTCCTGGAGGCGCTCAGTCAGAACCAAGTGGTGACATGTGGCAAGACAATCCTCGGGGCGCGTCTTGCTTGGGCCTCTCTCCTGGAGGCCCTCTGTCAGACCCAGTGTTGACATGTGGCAAGACACTCCTCGGGGCGCGTCTTGCTTGGGCGTCTCTCATGGAGGCCCTCTGTCAGACCCAGTGTTGACATGTGTCAAGACGCTCCTCGGGGCACGTCTTGCTTTGGCCTCTCTCCTGGAGGCGCTCAGTCAGACCGAGTGCTGACATGTGGCAAGAAGCTCCTCGGGGCGTGTATTGCTTGGGCTTCTCTCCTTGAGGCCCTCAGTAAGACCCATTGTTGACATGTGGCAAGACGCTCCTCGGGGCGCGTCTTGCTTGGACCTCTCTCCTGGAGGCGCTCAGTCAGACTGAGTAGTGACATGTGGCCTGACGCTCCTTGAGGCGCGTGTTGCTTGGGCCTCTCTCCTGGAGGTGCTCAGTCAGACCAAGTGGTGACATGTGGCAAGACAATCCTCGGGGCGCGTCTTGCTTGGGCCTCTCTCCTGGAGGCCCTCTGTCAGACCCAGTGTTGACATGTGGCAAGGCACTCCTCGGGGCGCGTCTTGCTTGGGCCTCTCTCATGGAGGCCCTCTGTCAGACCCAGTGTTGACATGTGTCAAGACGCTCCTCGGGACGCGTCTTTCTTTGGCCTCTCTCCTGGAGGCGCTCAGTCAAACCGAGTGCTGACATGTGGCAAGACGCTCCTCGGGCCGCGTGTTGCTTGGGCTTCTCGCCTGGATGCCCTCAGTCAGACCCATTGTTGACATGTGGCAAGATGCTCCTCGGGGCGCGTGTTGCTTGGGCCTCTCTCCTGGAGGCGCTCAGTCAGACTGAGTGCTGACATGTGGCAAGACGCTCCTCGGGGCGCGTCTTGCTTGGGCTTCTCTCCTGGAGGCGCTCAAAAAGACCCAGTGTTGACATGTGACAAGACGCTCCTCGGGGCGCGTCTTGCTTGGCCCTCTATCCTGGAGGCGCTCAGTCAGAACCAGAGGTGACATGTGGCAAGACGCTCCTCGGGGCGCGTCTTGCTTGGGCCTCTCTCCTGGAGGCCCTCTGTCAGACCCAGTGTTGACATGTGGCAAGACGCTCCTCCGGGCGCATCTTGCTTGGGCCTCTCTCCTGGAGGCCCTCAGTCAGACCCTTTGTTGACATGTGGCAAGACGCTCCTCGGGGCGCGTCTTGCTTGGGCCTCTCTCCTGGAGGCGCTCAGTCAGACCGAGTGCTGACATAAGGCAAGACGCTCCTCGGGGCGCGTCTTGCTGGGGCCTCTCTCCTGGAGGCGCTCAGTCAGACCCAGTGCTGACATGTGCCAAGACGCTCCTCGGGGCGCGTCTTGCTTGGGCCTCTCTCCTGGAGGCGCTCAGTCAGACTGAGTAGTGACATGTGGCCTGACGCTCCTCGGGGCACGTCTTGCTTGGGCCTCTCTCCTGGAGGCGCTCAGTCAGACCCAGTGGTGACATGTGGCAAGACACTCCTCGGGGTGCGTCTTGCTTGGGCCTCTCTCGTGGAGGCCCTCTGTCAGACCCAGTGTTGACATGTGTCAAGACGCTCCTCGGGGCGCGTCTTGCTTGGGCTTCTCTCCTGGAGGCCCTCAGTCAAACCCATTGTTGACATGTGGCAAGACGCTCCTCGGGGCGCGTCTTGCTTGGGCCTCTCTCCTGGAGGTGCTCAGACAGACCCAGTGTTGACATGTGACAAGACGCTCCTCGGGGCGCGTCCTGCTTGGGCCTCTTTCCTGGAGGCGCTCAGTCAGACCTAGTGCTGACATAAGGCAAGACGCTCCTCGGGGCGCGTCTTGCTGGGGCTTCTCTCCTGGAGGCGCTCAGTCAGACCGAGTGCTGACATAAGGCAAGACGCTCCTCGGGGCGCGTCTTGCTGGGGCTTCTCTCATGGAGGCACTCTGTCAGACCCAGTGTTGACATGTGGCAAGATGCTCCTCGGGGTGCGTGTTGCTTGGACCTCTCTCCTGGAGGCGCTCAGTCAGACCGAGTAGTGACATGTGGCAAGACGCTCCTCGGGGCGCGTCTTGCTTGGGCCTCTCTCCTGGAGGCGCTCAATTAGACCCAGTGTTGACATGTGGCAAGACGCTCCTCGGGGCGCGTCTTGCTTGGGCTTCTCTCCTGGAGGCCCTCAGTCAGACCCATTGTTGACATGTGGCAAGAAGCTCCTCGGGGCGCTTCTTGCTTGGGCCTCTCTCCTGGAGGCGCTCAGTCAGACCGAGTGCTGACATGTGGCAAGACGCTCCTCGGGGCGCGTCTTGCTGGGGCCTCTCTCCTGGAGGTGCTCAGTCAAACCCAGTGTTGACATGTGTCAAGACGCTCCTCGGGCGTTTCTTGCTTGTGCCTTTCTCCTGGAGGCGCTCAGTCAGATCCAGAGGTGACATGTGGCAAGACGCTCCTCGAGCCTCTCTCCTGGAGGCGCTCAGTCAGACCCAGTGTTGACATGTGGCAAGACGCTCCTCGGGGCGCGTCTTGCTTGGGCCTCTCTCCTGGAGGTGCTCAGTCAGACCCAGTGTTGACATGTGGCAAGACGCTCCTCGGGGCGCGTCTTGCTGGGGCTTCTCTCATGGAGGCACTCAGTCAGACCCAGTGTTGACATGTGGCAAGATGCTCGTCGGGGCACGTCTTGCTTGGGCCTCTCTCCTGGAGGCGCTCAGTCAGACCCAGAGGAGACAAGTGTCAAGACCCTCCTCGGGGCGCGTCTTGCTTGGGCCTCTCTCCTGGAGGCGCTCAGTCAGACCGAGTGCTGACATGTTCAAGGGCGCACATCCGGGCGCGGCTTGCTTGGGCCTCTCTCCTGGAGGCGCTCAGTCAGACCCAGTGTTGACATGTGGCAAGACGCTCCTCGGGGCGCGTCTTGCTTGGGCCTCTCTCCTGGAGCCGCTCAGTCAGACCGAGTGCTGACATGTGGCAAGACGCTCCTCGGGGCGCATCTTGCTTGGGCTTCTCTCCTGGAGGCCCTCAGTCAGACCCAGTGTTGACATGTGGCAAGACGCTCCTCGGGGCGCGTCTTATTTGGGCCTCTCTCCTGGAGGCCCTCAGTCAGACCCAGTGTTGACATGTGGCAAGACGCTCCTCGGGGCGCGTCTTGCTTGGGCTTCTCTCCTGGAGGCCCTCAGTCAGACCCATTGTTGACATGTGGCAAGACGCTCCTCGGGGCACGTCTTGCTTGGGCCTCTCTCCTGGAGGCGCTCAGTCAGATGAGTAGTGACATGTGGCAAGACGCTCCTCGGGGCGCGTCTTGCTTGGGCCTCTCTCCAGAAGGCCCTCAATCAGACCCAGTGTTGACATGTTGCAAGACGCTCCTCCGGGTGCGTCTTAATTGGGCCTCTCTCCTGGAGGCGCTCAGTCAGACCCAGTGTTGACATGTGGCCTGACGCTCCTCGGGGCGCGTGTTGCTTGGGCCTCTCTCCTGGAGGCGCTAAGTCAGACCAAGTGGTGACATGTTGCAAGACACTCCTCGGGGCGCGTCTTGCTTGGGCCTCTCTCCTGGAGGCGCTCAGTCAGACCGAGTGCTGACATGTGGAAAGACGCTCCTCGGGGCCCGTCTTGCTTGGGCTTCTCTCCTGGAGGCGCTCAATCAGACCCAGTGGTGACATGTGGCAAGACACTCCTCGGGGCGCGTCTTGCTTGGGCCTCTCTCCTGGAGGCCCTCTGTCAGACCCAGTGTTGGCATGTGGCAAGACGCTCCTCAGGGCGCTTCTTGGTTGGGCCTCTCTCCTGGAGGCGCTCAGTCAGATCCAGTGTTGACATGTGGCAAGATGCTCCTCGGGGCGCGTCTTGCTTGAGCTTCTCTCCTGGAGGCCCTCAGTCAGACCCATTGTTGACATGTGGCAAGACGCTCCTCGGGGCACGTCTTGCTTGGGCCTCTCTCCTGGAGGCGCTCAAACAGACCGAGTAGTGACATGTGGCAAGACGCTCCTCGGGGCGCGTCTTGCTGGGGCTTCTCTCATGGAGGCACTCAGTCAGACCCAGCATTGACATGTGGCAAGACGCTCCTCGGGGCACGTCTTGCTTGGGCCTCTCTCCTGGAGGCGCTCAATCAGACCCAGTGGTGACATGTGGCAAGACACTCCTCGGGGCGCGTCTTGCTTGGGCCTCTCTCATGGAGGCCCTCTGTCAGACCCAGTGTTGACATGTGTCAAGACGCTCCTCGGGGGGCGTCTTGCTTTGGCCTCTCTCCTGGAGGCGCTCAGTCAGACTGAGTGCTGACATGTGGCAAGAAGCTCCTCGGGGCGCGTCTTGCTTGGGCTTCTCTCCCGGAGGCCCTCAGTAAGAACCATTGTTGACATTTGGCAAGACGCTCCTCGGGGCGCGTCTTGCTTGGGCCTCTCTCCAGAAGGCCCTCAATCAGACCCAGTGTTTACACGTGGCAAGACGCTCCTCGGGGCGCGTCTTGCTTGGGCCTCTCTCCTGGAGGCGCTCAGTCAGACCAAGTGGTGACATGTGGCAAGACAATCCTCGGGGCGTGTCTTGCTTGGGCCTCTCTCCTGGAGGCCCTCTGTCAGACCCAGTGTTGACATGTGGCAAGACACTCCTCGGGGCGCGTCTTGCTTGGGCCTCTCTCATGGAGGCCCTCTGTCAGACCCAGTGTTGACATGTGTCAAGACGCTCCTCGGGGCGCGTCTTGCTTGGGCCTCTCTCCTGGAGGCGCTCAGTCAGACTGAGTAGTGACATGTGGCCTGACGCTCCTCGGGGCGCGTGTTGCTTGGGCCTCTCTCCTGGAGGCGCTCAGTCAGACCAAGTGGTGACATGTGGCAAGACACTCCTCGGGGCGCGTCTTGCTTGGGCCTCTCTCCAGAAGGCCCTCAATCAGACCCAGTGTTGACACGTGGCAAGACGCTACTCGGGGAGCGTCTTGCTTGGGCCTCTCTCCTGGAGGCGCTCAGTCAGACCGAGTGCTGACATAAGGCAAGACGCTCCTCGGGGCGCGTCTTGCTGGGGCTTCTCTCCTGGAGGCGCTCAGTCAGACCCAGTGCTGACATGTGGCAAGACGCTCCTAGGGGCGCGTCTAGCTTGTGCCTCTCTCCTGGAGGCGCTCAGTCAGACCCAGTGTTGACATGTGGCAAGACGCTCCTCGGGGCGCGTCTTGCTTGGGCCTCTCTCCTGGAGGCGCTCAGTCAGACCCAGTGTTGACATGTGGCAAGACGCTCCTCGGGGCGCGTCTTGCTTGGGCCTTTCTCCTGGAGGCGCTCAGTCAGACCCAGTGTTGGCATGTGGCAAGACACTCCTCGGGGCGCGTCTTGGTTGGGCCTCTCTCCTGGGGGCGCTCATTCAGACCCAGTGGTGACATGTGGCAAGAAGCTCCTCGGGGCGCGTATTGCTTGGGCCTCTCTTCTGAATGCCCTCTGTCAGACCGAGTGTTGACATGTGGCAAGACTCTCCTCGGGGCGCGTCTTGCTTGGGCTTCTCTCATGGAGGCCCTCAGTCCGACCCAGTGTTGACATGTGTCAAGACGCTCCTCGGGGCGTGTCTTGCTTGGGCCTCTCTCCAGAAGGCCCTCAATCAGACCCAGTGTTTACACGTGGCAAGACGCTCCTCGGGGCGCGTCTTGCTTGGGCCTCTCTCCTGGAGGCGCTCAGTCAGACTGAGTAGTGACATGTGGCCTGACGCTCCTCGGGGCGCGTGTTGCTTGGGCCTCTCTCCTGGAGGCGCTCAGTCAGACCAAGTGGTGACATGTGGCAAGACAATCCTCGGGGCGTGTCTTGCTTGGGCCTCTCTCCTGGAGGCCCTCTGTCAGACCCAGTGTTGACATGTGGCAAGACACTCCTCGGGGCGCGTCTTGCTTGGGCCTCTCTCATGGAGGCCCTCTGTCAGACCCAGTGTTGACATGTGTCAAGACGCTCCTCGGGGCGCGTCTTGCTTGGGCCTCTCTCCTGGAGGCTCTCAGTCAGACTGAGTAGTGACATGTGGCCTGACGCTCCTCGGGGCGCGTGTTGCTTGGGCCTCTCTCCTGGAGGCGCTCAGTCAGACCAAGTGGTGACATGTGGCAAGACACTCCTCGGGGCGCGTCTTGCTTGGGCCTCTCTCCAGAAGGCCCTCAATCAGACCCAGTGTTGACACGTGGCAAGACGCTACTCGGGGAGCGTATTGCTTGGGCCTCTCTCCTGGAGGCGCTCAGTCAGACCGAGTGCTGACATAAGGCAAGACGCTCCTCGGGGCGCGTCTTGCTGGGGCTTCTCTCCTGGAGGCGCTCAGTCAGACCCAGTGCTGACATGTGGCAAGACGCTCCTCGGGGCGCGTCTTGCTTGGGCCTCTCTCCTGGAGGCGCTCAGTCAGACCCAGTGTTGACATGTGGCAAGACGCTCCTCGGGGCGCGTCTTGCTTGGGCCTCTCTCCTGGAGGCGCTCAGTCAGACCCAGTGTTGACATGTGGCAAGACGCTCCTCGGGGCGCGTCTTGCTTGGGCCTTTCTCCTGGAGGCGCTCAGTCAGACCCAGTGGTGACACATGGAAAGACGCTCCTCGGGGTGCGTCTTGCTTGGGCTTCTCTCCTGGAGGCGCTCAGTCAGACCCAGTGTTGACACGTGGCAAGACGCTCCTCGGGGCGCGTCTTGCTTGGGCCTCTCTCCTGGAGGCGCTCAGTCAGACCCAGTGTTGGCATGTGGCAAGACACTCCTCGGGGCGCGTCTTGGTTGGGCCTCTCTCCTGGGGGCGCTCATTCAGACCCAGTGGTGACATGTGGCAAGAAGCTCCTCGGGGCGCGTATTGCTTGGGCCTCTCTTCTGAATGCCCTCTGTCAGACCGAGTGTTGACATGTGGCAAGACTCTCCTCGGGGCGCGTCTTGCTTGGGCTTCTCTCATGGAGGCCCTCAGTCCGACCCAGTGTTGACATGTGTCAAGACGCTCCTCGGGGCGTGTCTTGCTTGGGCCGCTCTCCTGGAGGCCCTCAGTCAGACCCATTGTTGACATGTGGCAAGACGCTCCACGGGGCACGTCTTGCTTGGGCCTCTCTCCTGGAGGCGCTCAGTCAGACCGAGTAGTGACATGTGGCAAGACGCTCCTCGGGGCGCGTCTTGCTTGGACCTCCCTCCTGGAGGCGCTCAGTCAGACCGAGTAGTGACATTTGGCAAGACGCTCCTCGGGGCGCGTCTTGCTTGGACCTCTCTCCTGGAGGCGCTCAGTTAGACCGAGTAGTGACATGTGGCAAGACGCTCCTCGGGGCGCGTCTTGCTGGGGCCTCTCTCCTGGAGGTGCTCAATCAGATCCAGTGGTGACACGTGGCAAGACGCTCCTCTGGGCGCGTCTTGCTTGGGCCTCTCTCCTGGAGGAGCTCAGTCAGACCCAGTGGTGACACGTGGCAAGACGCTCCTCGGGGCGCATCTTGCTTGGGCCTCTCTCCTGGAGGCGCTAAGTCAGACCCAGTGTTGACATGTTGCAAGACACTCCTCGGGGCGCGTCTTGCTTGGGCCTCTCTCCTGGAGGCGCTCAGTCAGACCGATTGCTGACATGTGGAAAGACGCTCCTCGGGGCCCGTCTTGCTTGGGCTTCTCTCCTGGAGGCGCTCAATCAGACCCAGTGGTGACATGTGGCAAGACACTCCTCGGGGCGCGTCTTGCTTGGGCCTCTCTCCTGGAGGCCCTCTGTCAGACCCAGTGTTGGCATGTGGCAAGACGCTCCTCAGGGCGCTTCTTGGTTGGGCCTCTCTCCTGGAGGCGCTCAGTCAGATCCAGTGTTGACATGTGGCAAGATGCTCCTCGGGGCGCGTCTTGCTTGAGCTTCTCTCCTGGAGGCCCTCAGTCAGACCCATTGTTGACATGTGGCAAGACGCTCCTCGGGGCACGTCTTGCTTGGGCCTCTCTCCTGGAGGCGCTCAAACAGACCGAGTAGTGACATGTGGCAAGACGCTCCTCGGGGCGCGTCTTGCTGGGGCTTCTCTCATGGAGGCACTCAGTCAGACCCAGCATTGACATGTGGCAAGACGCTCCTCGGGGCACGTCTTGCTTGGGCCTCTCTCCTGGAGGCGCTCAATCAGACCCAGTGGTGACATGTGGCAAGACACTCCTCGGGGCGCGTCTTGCTTGGGCCTCTCTCATGGAGGCCCTCTGTCAGACCCAGTGTTGACATGTGTCAAGACGCTCCTCGGGGGACGTCTTGCTTTGGCCTCTCTCCTGGAGGCGCTCAGTCAGACTGAGTGCTGACATGTGGCAAGAAGCTCCTCGGGGCGCGTCTTGCTTGGGCTTCTCTCCCGGAGGCCCTCAGTAAGAACCATTGTTGACATGTGGCAAGACGCTCCTCGGGGCGCGTCTTGCTTGGGCCTCTCTCCAGAAGGCCCTCAATCAGACCCAGTGTTTACACGTGGCAAGACGCTCCTCGGGGCGCGTCTTGCTTGGGCCTCTCTCCTGGAGGCGCTCAGTCAGACTGAGTAGTGACATGTGGCCTGACGCTCCTCGGGGCGCGTGTTGCTTGGGCCTCTCTCCTGGAGGCGCTCAGTCAGACCAAGTGGTGACATGTGGCAAGACAATCCTCGGGGCGTGTCTTGCTTGGGCCTCTCTCCTGGAGGCCCTCTGTCAGACCCAGTGTTGACATGTGGCAAGACACTCCTCGGGGCGCGTCTTGCTTGGGCCTCTCTCATGGAGGCCCTCTGTCAGACCCAGTGTTGACATGTGTCAAGACGCTCCTCGGGGCGCGTCTTGCTTGGGCCTCTCTCCTGGAGGCGCTCAGTCAGACTGAGTAGTGACATGTGGCCTGACGCTCCTCGGGGCGCGTGTTGCTTGGGCCTCTCTCCTGGAGGCGCTCAGTCAGACCAAGTGGTGACATGTGGCAAGACACTCCTCGGGGCGCGTCTTGCTTGGGCCTCTCTCCAGAAGGCCCTCAATCAGACCCAGTGTTGACACGTGGCAAGACGCTACTCGGGGAGCGTCTTGCTTGGGCCTCTCTCCTGGAGGCGCTCAGTCAGACCGAGTGCTGACATAAGGCAAGACGCTCCTCGGGGCGCGTCTTGCTGGGGCTTCTCTCCTGGAGGCGCTCAGTCAGACCCAGTGCTGACATGTGGCAAGACGCTCCTCGGGGCGCGTCTTGCTTGGGCCTCTCTCCTGGAGGCGCTCAGTCAGACCCAGTGTTGACATGTGGCAAGACGCTCCTCGGGGCGCGTCTTGCTTGGGCCTCTCTCCTGGAGGCGCTCAGTCAGACCCAGTGTTGACATGTGGCAAGACGCTCCTCGGGGCGCGTCTTGCTTGGGCCTTTCTCCTGGAGGCGCTCAGTCAGACCCAGTGTTGGCATGTGGCAAGACACTCCTCGGGGCGCGTCTTGGTTGGGCCTCTCTCCTGGGGACGCTCATTCAGACCCAGTGGTGACATGTGGCAAGAAGCTCCTCGGGGCGCGTATTGCTTGGGCCTCTCTTCTGAATGCCCTCTGTCAGACCGAGTGTTGACATGTGGCAAGACTCTCCTCGGGGCGCGTCTTGCTTGGGCTTCTCTCATGGAGGCCCTCAGTCCGACCCAGTGTTGACATGTGTCAAGACGCTCCTCGGGGCGTGTCTTTCTTGGGCCTCTCTCCAGAAGGCCCTCAATCAGACCCAGTGTTTACACGTGGCAAGACGCTCCTCGGGGCGCGTCTTGCTTGGGCCTCTCTCCTGGAGGCGCTCAGTCAGACTGAGTAGTGACATGTGGCCTGACGCTCCTCGGGGCGCGTGTTGCTTGGGCCTCTCTCCTGGAGGCGCTCAGTCAGACCAAGTGGTGACATAAGGCAAGACGCTCCTCGGGGCGCGTCTTGCTGGGGCTTCTCTCCTGGAGGCGCTCAGTCAGACCCAGTGCTGACATGTGGCAAGACGCTCCTCGGGGCGCGTCTTGCTTGGGCCTCTCTCCTGGAGGCGCTCAGTCAGACCCAGTGTTGACATGTGGCAAGACGCTCCTCGGGGCGCGTCTTGCTTGGGCCTCTCTCCTGGAGGCGCTCAGTCAGACCCAGTGTTGACATGTGGCAAGACGCTCCTCGGGGCGCGTCTTGCTTGGGCCTTTCTCCTGGAGGCGCTCAGTCAGACCCAGTGGTGACACATGGAAAGACGCTCCTCGGGGTGCGTCCTGCTTGGGCTTCTCTCCTGGAGGCGCTCAGTCAGACCCAGTGTTGACACGTGGCAAGACGCTCCTCGGGGCGCGTCTTGCTTGGGCCTCTCTCCTGGAGGCGCTCAGTCAGACCCAGTGTTGGCATGTGGCAAGACACTCCTCGGGGCGCGTCTTGGTTGGGCCTCTCTCCTGGGGGCGCTCATTCAGACCCAGTGGTGACATGTGGCAAGAAGCTCCTTGGGGCGCGTATTGCTTGGGCCTCTCTTCTGAATGCCCTCTGTCAGACCGAGTGTTGACATGTGGCAAGACTCTCCTCGGGGCGCGTCTTGCTTGGGCTTCTCTCATGGAGGCCCTCAGTCCGACCCAGTGTTGACATGTGTCAAGACGCTCCTCGGGGCGTGTCTTGCTTGGGCCGCTCTCCTGGAGGCCCTCAGTCAGACCCATTGTTGACATGTGGCAAGACGCTCCACGGGGCACGTCTTGCTTGGGCCTCTCTCCTGGAGGCGCTCAGTCAGACCGAGTAGTGACATGTGGCAAGACGCTCCTCGGGGCGCGTCTTGCTTGGACCTCCCTCCTGGAGGCGCTCAGTCAGACCGAGTAGTGACATTTGGCAAGACGCTCCTCGGGGCGCGTCTTGCTTGGACCTCTCTCCTGGAGGCGCTCAGTTAGACCGAGTAGTGACATGTGGCAAGACGCTCCTCGGGGCGCGTCTTGCTGGGGCCTCTCTCCTGGAGGTGCTCAATCAGATCCAGTGGTGACACGTGGCAAGACGCTCCTCTGGGCGCGTCTTGCTTGGGCCTCTCTCCTGGAGGAGCTCAGTCAGACCCAGTGGTGACACGTGGCAAGACGCTCCTCGGGGCGCATCTTGCTTGGGCCTCTCTCCTGGAGGCGCTAAGTCAGACCCAGTGTTGACATGTTGCAAGACACTCCTCGGGGCGCGTCTTGCTTGGGCCTCTCTCCTGGAGGCGCTCAGTCAGACCGATTGCTGACATGTGGAAAGACGCTCCTCGGGGCCCGTCTTGCTTGGGCTTCTCTCATGGAGGCCCTCAGTAAGACCCATTGTTGACATGTGGAAAGAAGCTCCTCGGGGCGCGTCTTGCTTTGGCTTCTCTCCGGGAGGCCCTCAGTCAGACCCATTGTTGACATGTGGCAAGACGCTCCTCGGGGCGCGTATTGCTTGGGCTTCTCTCCTGGATGCCCTCTGTCAGACCCAGTGTTGACATGTGGCAAGACTCTCCTCGGGGAGCGTCTTGCTTGGGCTTTTCTCATGGAGGCCCTCAGTCAGACCCATTGTTGACATGTGGCAAGACGCTCCTCGGGGTGCGTCCTATTTGGGCCTCTCTCCTGGAGGCCCTCAGTCAGACCCAGTGTTGACATGTGGCAAGGCGCTCCTCAGGGCGCATCTTGCTTGGGCTTCTCTCCTGGAGGCCCTCAGTCAGACCCATTGTTGACATGTGGCAAGACGCTCCTCGGGGCACGTCTTGCTTGGGCTTCTCTCCTGGAGGCCCTCAGTCAGACCCATTGTTGACATGTGGCAAGACGCTCCACGGGGCACGTCTTGCTTGGGCCTCTCTCCTGGAGGCGCTCAGTCAGACCGAGTGCTGACATAAGGCAAGACGCTCCTCGGGGCGCGTCTTGCTGGGGCTTCTCTCCTGGAGGCGCTCAGTCAGACCCAGTGCTGACATGTGGCAAGACGCTCCTCGGGGCGCGTCTTGCTTGGGCCTCTCTCCTGGAGGCGTTCAGTCAGACCCAGTGTTGACATGTGGCAAGACGCCCCTCGGGGCGCGTCTTGCTTGGGCCTCTCTCCTGGAGGCGCTCAGTCAGACCCAGTGTTGACATGTGGCAAGACGCTCCTCGGGGCGCGTCTTGCTTGGGCCTTTCTCCTAGAGGCGCTCAGTCAGACCCAGTGGTGACACATGGAAAGACGCTCCTCGGGGTGCGTCTTGCTTGGGCTTCTCTCCTGGAGGCGCTCAGTCAGACCCAGTGTTGACACGTGGCAAGACGCTCCTCGGGGCGCGTCTTGCTTGGGCCTCTCTCCTGGAGGCGCTCAGTCAGACCCAGTGTTGGCATGTGGCAAGACACTCCTCGGGGCGCGTCTTGGTTGGGCCTCTCTCCTGGGGGCGCTCATTCAGACCCAGTGGTGACATGTGGCAAGAAGCTCCTCGGGGCGCGTATTGCTTGGGCCTCTCTTCTGAATGCCCTCTGTCAGACCGAGTGTTGACATGTGGCAAGACTCTCCTCGGGGCGCGTCTTGCTTGGGCTTCTCTCATGGAGGCCCTCAGTCCGACCCAGTGTTGACATGTGTCAAGACGCTCCTCGGGGCGTGTCTTGCTTGGGCCGCTCTCCTGGAGGCGCTCAGTCAGACCCAGTGTTGACATGTGGCAAGACGCTCCTCTGGGCGCGTCTTGCTTGGGCTTCTCTCCTGGAGGCCCTCAGTCAGACCCATTGTTGACATGTGGCAAGACGCTCCACGGGGCACGTCTTGCTTGGGCCTCTCTCCTGGAGGCGCTCAGTCAGACCGAGTAGTGACATGTGGCAAGACGCTCCTCGGGGCGCGTCTTGCTTGGACCTCCCTCCTGGAGGCGCTCAGTCAGACCGAGTAGTGACATTTGGCAAGTCGCTCCTCGGGGCGCGTCTTGCTTGGACCTCTCTCCTGGAGGCGCTCAGTTAGACCGAGTAGTGACATAGGGCAAAACGCTCCTCGGGGCGCATCTTGCTGGGGCCTCTCTCCTGGAGGTGCTCAATCAGATCCAGTGGTGACACGTGGCAAGACGCTCCTCTGGGCGCGTCTTGCTTGGGCCTCTCTCCTGGAGGAGCTCAGTCAGACCCAGTGTTGACACGTGGCAAGACGCTCCTCGGGGCGCGTCTTGCTTGGGCCTCTCTCCTGGAGGCGCTCAGTCAGACACAGTGTTGACATGTGGCAAGACACTCCTCGGGGCGCGTCTTGCTTGGGCTTCTCTCATGGAGGCCCTCAGTAAGACCCATTGTTGACATGTGGAAAGAAGCTCCTCGGGGCGCGTCTTGCTTTGGCTTCTCTCCTGGAGGCCCTCAGTCAGACCCATTGTTGACATGTGGCAAGACGCTCCTCGGGGCGCGTATTGCTTGGGCTTCTCTCCTGGATGCCCTCTGTCAGACCCAGTGTTGACATGTGGCAAGACTCTCCTCGGGGAGCGTCTTGCTTGGGCTTTTCTCATGGAGGCCCTCAGTCAGACCCATTGTTGACATGTGGCAAGACGCTCCTCGGGGCGCGTCCTATTTGGGCCTCTCTCCTGGAGGCCCTCAGTCAGACCCAGTGTTGACATGTGGCAAGGCGCTCCTCAGGACGCATCTTGCTTGGGCTTCTCTCCTGGAGGCCCTCAGTCAGACCCATTGTTGACATGTGGCAAGACGCTCCTCGGGGCACGTCTTGCTTGGGCCTCTCTCCTGGAGGCGCTCAGTTAGACCGAGTAGTGACATGTGGCAAGACGCTCCTCGGGGCGCGTCTTGCTGGGGCCTCTCTCCTGGAGGCGCTCAGTCAGACCCAGTGCTGACATGTGGCAAGACACTCCTCGGGGCGCGTCTTGCTTGGGCCTCTCTCCTGGAGGCGCTCAGTCAGACTGAGTAGTGACATGTGGCCTGACGCTCCTCGGGGCACGTCTTGCTTGGGCCTCTCTCCTGGAGGCGCTCAGTCAGACCCAGTAGTGACATGTGGCAAGACACTCCTCGGGGCGCGTCTTGCTTGGGCCTCTCTCCTGGAGGCCCTCTGTCAGACCCAGTGTTGACATGTGTCAAGACGCTCCTCGGGGCGCGTCTTGCTTGGGCTTCTCTCCTGGAGGCCCTCAGTCAAACCCATTGTTGCTATGTGGCAAGACGCTCCTCGGGGCGCGTCTTGCTTGGGCTTCTCTCCTGGAGGCGCTCAGACAGACCCAGTGTTGACATGTGACAAGACGCTCCTCGGGGCGCGTCTTGCTTGGGCCTCTCTCCTGGAGGCGCTCAGTCAGAACCAGAGGTGACATGTGGCAAGACGCTCCTCGGTGCGGGTCTTGCTTGGGCCTCTCTCCTGGAGGCCCTCTGTCAGACCCAGTGTTGACACGTGGCAAGACGCTCCTCCGGGCGCATCTTGCTTGGGCCTCTCTCCTGGAGGACCTCAGTCAGACCCATTGTTGACATGTGGCAAGACGCTCCTCGGGGCGCGTCTTGCTTGGGCCTCTATCCTGGAGGCGCTCAGTCAGACCGAGTGCTGACATAAGGCAAGACGCTCCTCGGGGCGCGTCTTGCTGGGGCCTCTCTCCTGGAGGCGCTCAGTCAGACCCAGTGCTGACATGTGGACAAGACGCTCCTCGGGGCGCGTCTTGCTTGGGCCTCTCTCCTGGAGGCGCTCAGTCAGACCCAGTGGTGACACGTGGAAAGACGCTCCTCGGGGCGCGTCTTGCTTGGGCCTCTCTCCTGGAGGCGCTCAGTCAGACCCAGTGTTGACACGTGGCAAGATGCTCCTCGGGGCGCGTCTTGCTTGCGCCTCTCTCCTGGAGGCGCTCAGTCAGACCCAGTGTTGGCATGTGGCAAGACACTCCTCGGGGCGCGTCTTGGTTGGGCCTCTCTCCTGGAGGCGCTCATTCAGACCCAGTGGTGACATGTGGCAAGACGCTCCTCGGGGTGCTTATTGCTTGGGCCTCTCTCCTGAATGCCCTCGGTCAGACCGAGTGTTGACATGTGGCAAGACTCTCCTCGGGGCGCGTCTTGCTTGGGCTTCTCTCATGGAGGCCCTCAGTCAGACCCAGTGTTTACATGTGGCAAGACGCTCCTCTGGGCGCGTCTTGCTTGGACTTCTCTCCTGGAGGCCCTCAGTCAGACCCATTGTTGACATGTGGCAAGACGCTCCTCGGGGCACGTCTTGCTTGGGCCTCTCTCCTGGAGGCGCTCAGTCAGACCGAGTAGTGACATGTGGCAAGACGCTCCTCGGGGCGCGTCTTGCTTGGACCTCCCTCCTGGAGGCGCTCAGTCAGACCGAGTAGTGACATTTGGCAAGACGCTCCTCGGGGTGCGTCTTGCTTGGACCTCTCTCCAGGAGGTGCTCAGTTAGACCGAGTAGTGACATGTGGCACGACGCTCCTCGGGGCACGTCTTGCTTGGGCCTCTCTCCTGGAGGCGCTCAATCAGACCCAGTGGTGACATGTGGCAAGACACTCCTCGGGGCGCGTCTTGCTTGGGCCTCTCTCATGGAGGCCCTCTGTCAGACCCAGTGTTGACATGTGTCAAGACGCTCCTCGGGGGGCGTCTTGCTTTGGCCTCTCTCCTGGAGGCGCTCAGTCAGACTGAGTGCTGACATGTGGCAAGAAGCTCCTCGGGGCGCGTCTTGCTTGGGCTTCTCTCCCGGAGGCCCTCAGTAAGAACCATTGTTGACATGTGGCAAGACGCTCCTCGGGGCGCGTCTTGCTTGGGCCTCTCTCCAGAAGGCCCTCAATCAGACCCAGTGTTTACACGTGGCAAGACGCTCCTCGGGGCGCGTCTTGCTTGGGCCTCTCTCCTGGAGGCGCTCAGTCAGACTGAGTAGTGACATGTGGCCTGACGCTCCTCGGGGCGCGTGTTGCTTGGGCCTCTCTCCTGGAGGCGCTCAGTCAGACCAAGTGGTGACATGTGGCAAGACAATCCTCGGGGCGTGTCTTGCTTGGGCCTCTCTCCTGGAGGCCCTCTGTCAGACCCAGTGTTGACATGTGGCAAGACACTCCTCGGGGCGCGTCTTGCTTGGGCCTCTCTCATGGAGGCCCTCTGTCAGACCCAGTGTTGACATGTGTCAAGACGCTCCTCGGGGCGCGTCTTGCTTGGGCCTCTCTCCTGGAGGCGCTCAGTCAGACTGAGTAGTGACATGTGGCCTGACGCTCCTCGGGGCGCGTGTTGCTTGGGCCTCTCTCCTGGAGGCGCTCAGTCAGACCAAGTGGTGACATGTGGCAAGACACTCCTCGGGGCGCGTCTTGCTTGGGCCTCTCTCCAGAAGGCCCTCAATCAGACCCAGTGTTGACACGTGGCAAGACGCTACTCGGGGAGCGTCTTGCTTGGGCCTCTCTCCTGGAGGCGCTCAGTCAGACCGAGTGCTGACATAAGGCAAGACGCTCCTCGGGGCGCGTCTTGCTGGGGCTTCTCTCCTGGAGGCGCTCAGTCAGACCCAGTGCTGACATGTGGCAAGACGCTCCTCGGGGCGCGTCTTGCTTGGGCCTCTCTCCTGGAGGCGCTCAGTCAGACCCAGTGTTGACATGTGGCAAGACGCTCCTCGGGGCGCGTCTTGCTTGGGCCTCTCTCCTGGAGGCGCTCAGTCAGACCCAGTGTTGACATGTGGCAAGACGCTCCTCGGGGCGCGTCTTGCTTGGGCCTTTCTCCTGGAGGCGCTCAGTCAGACCCAGTGTTGGCATGTGGCAAGACACTCCTCGGGGCGCGTCTTGGTTGGGCCTCTCTCCTGGGGGCGCTCATTCAGACCCAGTGGTGACATGTGGCAAGAAGCTCCTCGGGGCGCGTATTGCTTGGGCCTCTCTTCTGAATGCCCTCTGTCAGACCGAGTGTTGACATGTGGCAAGACTCTCCTCGGGGCGCGTCTTGCTTGGGCTTCTCTCATGGAGGCCCTCAGTCCGACCCAGTGTTGACATGTGTCAAGACGCTCCTCGGGGCGTGTCTTTCTTGGGCCTCTCTCCAGAAGGCCCTCAATCAGACCCAGTGTTTACACGTGGCAAGACGCTCCTCGGGGCGCGTCTTGCTTGGGCCTCTCTCCTGGAGGCGCTCAGTCAGACTGAGTAGTGACATGTGGCCTGACGCTCCTCGGGGCGCGTGTTGCTTGGGCCTCTCTCCTGGAGGCGCTCAGTCAGACCAAGTGGTGACATGTGGCAAGACAATCCTCGGGGCGTGTCTTGCTTGGGCCTCTCTCCTGGAGGCCCTCTGTCAGACCCAGTGTTGACATGTGGCAAGACACTCCTCGGGGCGCGTCTTGCTTGGGCCTCTCTCATGGAGGCCCTCTGTCAGACCCAGTGTTGACATGTGTCAAGACGCTCCTCGGGGCGCGTCTTGCTTGGGCCTCTCTCCTGGAGGCTCTCAGTCAGACTGAGTAGTGACATGTGGCCTGACGCTCCTCGGGGCGCGTGTTGCTTGGGCCTCTCTCCTGGAGGCGCTCAGTCAGACCAAGTGGTGACATGTGGCAAGACACTCCTCGGGGCGCGTCTTGCTTGGGCCTCTCTCCAGAAGGCCCTCAATCAGACCCAGTGTTGACACGTGGCAAGACGCTACTCGGGGAGCGTATTGCTTGGGCCTCTCTCCTGGAGGCGCTCAGTCAGACCGAGTGCTGACATAAGGCAAGACGCTCCTCGGGGCGCGTCTTGCTGGGGCTTCTCTCCTGGAGGCGCTCAGTCAGACCCAGTGCTGACATGTGGCAAGACGCTCCTCGGGGCGCGTCTTGCTTGGGCCTCTCTCCTGGAGGCGCTCAGTCAGACCCAGTGTTGACATGTGGCAAGACGCTCCTCGGGGCGCGTCTTGCTTGGGCCTCTCTCCTGGAGGCGCTCAGTCAGACCCAGTGTTGACATGTGGCAAGACGCTCCTCGGGGCGCGTCTTGCTTGGGCCTTTCTCCTGGAGGCGCTCAGTCAGACCCAGTGGTGACACATGGAAAGACGCTCCTCGGGGTGCGTCCTGCTTGGGCTTCTCTCCTGGAGGCGCTCAGTCAGACCCAGTGTTGACACGTGGCAAGACGCTCCTCGGGGCGCGTCTTGCTTGGGCCTCTCTCCTGGAGGCGCTCAGTCAGACCCAGTGTTGGCATGTGGCAAGACACTCCTCGGGGCGCGTCTTGGTTGGGCCTCTCTCCTGGGGGCGCTCATTCAGACCCAGTGGTGACATGTGGCAAGAAGCTCCTCGGGGCGCGTATTGCTTGGGCCTCTCTTCTGAATGCCCTCTGTCAGACCGAGTGTTGACATGTGGCAAGACTCTCCTCGGGGCGCGTCTTGCTTGGGCTTCTCTCATGGAGGCCCTCAGTCCGACCCAGTGTTGACATGTGTCAAGACGCTCCTCGGGGCGTGTCTTGCTTGGGCCGCTCTCCTGGAGGCGCTCAGTCAGACCGATTGCTGACATGTGGAAAGACGCTCCTCGGGGCCCGTCTTGCTTGGGCTTCTCTCATGGAGGCCCTCAGTAAGACCCATTGTTGACATGTGGAAAGAAGCTCCTCGGGGCGCGTCTTGCTTTGGCTTCTCTCCTGGAGGCCCTCAGTCAGACCCATTGTTGACATGTGGCAAGACGCTCCTCGGGGCGCGTATTGCTTGGGCTTCTCTCCTGGATGCCCTCTGTCAGACCCAGTGTTGACATGTGGCAAGACTCTCCTCGGGGAGCGTCTTGCTTGGGCTTTTCTCATGGAGGCCCTCAGTCAGACCCATTGTTGACATGTGGCAAGACTCTCCTCGGGGTGCGTCCTATTTGGGCCTCTCTCCTGGAGGCCCTCAGTCAGACCCAGTGTTGACATGTGGCAAGGCGCTCCTCAGGGCGCATCTTGCTTGGGCTTCTCTCCTGGAGGCCCTCAGTCAGACCCATTGTTGACATGTGGCAAGACGCTCCTCGGGGCACGTCTTGCTTGGGCTTCTCTCCTGGAGGCCCTCAGTCAGACCCATTGTTGACATGTGGCAAGACGCTCCACGGGGCACGTCTTGCTTGGGCCTCTCTCCTGGAGGCGCTCAGTCAGACCGAGTGCTGACATAAGGCAAGACGCTCCTCGGGGCGCGTCTTGCTGGGGCTTCTCTCCTGGAGGCGCTCAGTCAGACCCAGTGCTGACATGTGGCAAGACGCTCCTCGGGGCGCGTCTTGCTTGGGCCTCTCTCCTGGAGGCGCTCAGTCAGACCCAGTGTTGACATGTGGCAAGACGCTCCTCGGGGCGCGTCTTGCTTGGGCCTCTCTCCTGGAGGCGCTCAGTCAGACCCAGTGTTGACATGTGGCAAGACGCTCCTCGGGGCACGTCTTGCTTGGGCCTTTCTCCTGGAGGCGCTCAGTCAGACCCAGTGGTGACACATGGAAAGACGCTCCTCGGGGTGCGTCTTGCTTGGGCTTCTCTCCTGGAGGCGCTCAGTCAGACCCAGTGTTGACACGTGGCAAGACGCTCCTCGGGGCGCGTCTTGCTTGGGCCTCTCTCCTGGAGGCGCTCAGTCAGACCCAGTGTTGGCATGTGGCAAGACACTCCTCGGGGCGCGTCTTGGTTGGGCCTCTCTCCTGGGGGCGCTCATTCAGACCCAGTGGTGACATGTGGCAAGAAGCTCCTCGGGGCGCGTATTGCTTGGGCCTCTCTTCTGAATGCCCTCTGTCAGACCGAGTGTTGACATGTGGCAAGACTCTCCTCGGGGCGCGTCTTGCTTGGGCTTCTCTCATGGAGGCCCTCAGTCCGACCCAGTGTTGACATGTGTCAAGACGCTCCTCGGGGCGTGTCTTGCTTGGGCCGCTCTCCTGGAGGCGCTCAGTCAGACCCAGTGTTGACATGTGGCAAGACGCTCCTCTGGGCGCGTCTTGCTTGGGCTTCTCTCCTGGAGGCCCTCAGTCAGACCCATTGTTGACATGTGGCAAGACGCTCCACGGGGCACGTCTTGCTTGGGCCTCTCTCCTGGAGGCGCTCAGTCAGACCGAGTAGTGACATGTGGCAAGACGCTCCTCGGGGCGCGTCTTGCTTGGACCTCCCTCCTGGAGGCGCTCAGTCAGACCGAGTAGTGACATTTGGCAAGTCGCTCCTCGGGGCGCGTCTTGCTTGGACCTCTCTCCTGGAGGCGCTCAGTTAGACCGAGTAGTGACATAGGGCAAAACGCTCCTCGGGGCGCGTCTTGCTGGGGCCTCTCTCCTGGAGGTGCTCAATCAGATCCAGTGGTGACACGTGGCAAGACGCTCCTCTGGGCGCGTCTTGCTTGGGCCTCTCTCCTGGAGGAGCTCAGTCAGACCCAGTGGTGACACGTGGCAAGACGCTCCTCGGGGCGCATCTTGCTTGGGCCTCTCTCCTGGAGGCGCTAAGTCAGACCCAGTGTTGACACGTGGCAAGACGCTCCTCGGGGCGCGTCTTGCTTGGGCCTCTCTCCTGGAGGCGCTCAGTCAGACACAGTGTTGACATGTGGCAAGACACTCCTCGGGGCGCGTCTTGCTTGGGCTTCTCTCATGGAGGCCCTCAGTAAGACCCATTGTTGACATGTGGAAAGAAGCTCCTCGGGGCGCGTCTTGCTTTGGCTTCTCTCCTGGAGGCCCTCAGTCAGACCCATTGTTGACATGTGGCAAGACGCTCCTCGGGGCGCGTATTGCTTGGGCTTCTCTCCTGGATGCCCTCTGTCAGACCCAGTGTTGACATGTGGCAAGACTCTCCTCGGGGAGCGTCTTGCTTGGGCTTTTCTCATGGAGGCCCTCAGTCAGACCCATTGTTGACATGTGGCAAGACGCTCCTCGGGGCGCGTCCTATTTGGGCCTCTCTCCTGGAGGCCCTCAGTCAGACCCAGTGTTGACATGTGGCAAGGCGCTCCTCAGGACGCATCTTGCTTGGGCTTCTCTCCTGGAGGCCCTCAGTCAGACCCATTGTTGACATGTGGCAAGACGCTCCTCGGGGCGCGTCTTGCTTGGGCCTCTCTCCTGGAGGCGCTCAGTCAGACTGAGTAGTGACATGTGGCCTGACGCTCCTCGGGGCACGTCTTGCTTGGGCCTCTCTCCTGGAGGCGCTCAGTCAGACCCAGTAGTGACATGTGGCAAGACACTCCTCGGGGCGCGTCTTGCTTGGGCCTCTCTCCTGGAGGCCCTCTGTCAGACCCAGTGTTGACATGTGTCAAGACGCTCCTCGGGGCGCGTCTTGCTTGGGCTTCTCTCCTGGAGGCCCTCAGTCAAACCCATTGTTGCTATGTGGCAAGACGCTCCTCGGGGCGCGTCTTGCTTGGGCTTCTCTCCTGGAGGCGCTCAGACAGACCCAGTGTTGACATGTGACAAGACGCTCCTCGGGGCGCGTCTTGCTTGGGCCTCTCTCCTGGAGGCGCTCAGTCAGAACCAGAGGTGACATGTGGCAAGACGCTCCTCGGTGCGCGTCTTGCTTGGGCCTCTCTCCTGGAGGCCCTCTGTCAGACCCAGTGTTGACATGTGGCAAGACGCTCCTCCGGGCGCATCTTGCTTGGGCCTCTCTCCTGGAGGACCTCAGTCAGACCCATTGTTGACATGTGGCAAGACGCTCCTCGGGGCGCGTCTTGCTTGGGCCTCTATCCTGGAGGCGCTCAGTCAGACCGAGTGCTGACATAAGGCAAGACGCTCCTCGGGGCGCGTCTTGCTGGGGCCTCTCTCCTGGAGGCGCTCAGTCAGACCCAGTGCTGACATGTGGCAAGACGCTCCTCGGGGCGCGTCTTGCTTGGGCCTCTCTCCTGGAGGCGCTCAGTCAGACCCAGTGGTGACACGTGGAAAGACGCTCCTCGGGGCGCGTCTTGCTTGGGCCTCTCTCCTGGAGGCGCTCAGTCAGACCCAGTGTTGACACGTGGCAAGATGCTCCTCGGGGCGCGTCTTGCTTGCGCCTCTCTCCTGGAGGCGCTCAGTCAGACCCAGTGTTGGCATGTGGCAAGACACTCCTCGGGGCGCGTCTTGGTTGGGCCTCTCTCCTGGAGGCGCTCATTCAGACCCAGTGGTGACATGTGGCAAGACGCTCCTCGGGGTGCTTATTGCTTGGGCCTCTCTCCTGAATGCCCTCGGTCAGACCGAGTGTTGACATGTGGCAAGACTCTCCTCGGGGCGCGTCTTGCTTGGGCTTCTCTCATGGAGGCCCTCAGTCAGACCCAGTGTTGACATGTGGCAAGACGCTCCTCTGGGCGCGTCTTGCTTGGACTTCTCTCCTGGAGGCCCTCAGTCAGACCCATTGTTGACATGTGGCAAGACGCTCCTCGGGGCACGTCTTGCTTGGGCCTCTCTCCTGGAGGCGCTCAGTCAGACCGAGTAGTGACATGTGGCAAGACGCTCCTCGGGGCGCGTCTTGCTTGGACCTCCCTCCTGGAGGCGCTCAGTCAGACCGAGTAGTGACATTTGGCAAGACGCTCCTCGGGGCGCGTCTTGCTTGGACCTCTCTCCAGGAGGTGCTCAGTTAGACCGAGTAGTGACATGTGGCACGACGCTCCTCGGGGCGCGTCTTGCTGGGGCCTCTCTCCTGGAGGTGCTCAATCAAATCCAGTGGTGACACGTGGCAAGACGCTCCTCTGGGCGCATCTTGCTTGGGCCTCTCTCCTGGAGGAGCTCAGTCAGACCCAGTGGTGACACGTGGCAAGACGCTCCTCGGGGCACTTTTTGCTTGGGCCTCTCTCCTGGAGGCGCTCAGTCAGACCCAGTGTTGACACGTGGCAAGACGCTCCTCGGGGCGCGTCTTGCTTGGGCCTCTCTCCTGGAGGCGCTCAGTCAGACACAGTGTTGACATGTGGCAAGACACTCCTCGGGGCGCGTCTTGCTTGGGCTTCTCTCATGGAGGCCCTCAGTAAGACCCATTGTTGACATGTGGAAAGAAGCTCCTCGGGGCGCGTCTTGCTTTGGCTTCTCTCCTGGAGGCCCTCAGTCAGACCCATTGTTGACATGTGGCAAGACGCTCCTTGGGGCGCGTATTGCTTGGGCCTCTCTCCTGGATGCCCTCTGTCAGACCCAGTGTTGACATGTGGCAAGACTCTCATCGGGGCGCGTCTTGCTTGGGCTTCTCTCATGGAGGCCCTCAGTCAGACCCAGTGTTGACATGTGTCAAGACGCTCCTCGGGGCGTGTCTTGCTTGGGCCTCTCTCCTGGAGGCGCTCAGTCAGACCCAGTGTTGACATGTGGCAGGACGCTCCTCGGGGCGCTTCTTGCTTGGGCTTCTCTCCTGGAGGCCCTCAGTCAGACCCATTGTTGACATGTCGCAAGACGCTCCTCGGGGCACGTCTTGCTTGGGCCTCTCTCCTGGAGGCGCTCAGTCAGACCGAGTAGTGACATGTGGCAAGACGCTCCTCGGGGCGCGTCTTGCTGGGGCTTCTCTCATGGAGGCACTCAGTCAGACCCAGTGTTGACATGTGGCAAGACGCTCCTCGGGGCGCGTGTTGCTTGGACCTCTCTCCTGGAGGCGCTCAGTCAGACCGAGTAGTGACATGTGGCAAAACGCTCCTCAGGGCGCGTCCTACTTGGGCCTCTCTCCTGGAGGTGCTCAATTAGACCCAGTGTTGACATGTGGCAAGACGCTCCTCGGGGCGCGTCTTGCTTGGGCTTCTCTCCTGGAGGCCCTCAGTCAGACCCATTGTTGACATGTGGCAAGACGCTCCTCGGGGCGCTTCTTGCTTGGGCCTCTCTCCTGGAGGCGCTCAGTCAGACCGAGTGCTGACATGTGGCAAGACGCTCCTCGGGGCGCGTCTTGCTGGGGCCTCTCTCCTGGAGGTGCTCAGTCAGACCCAGTGTTGACATGTGTCAAGACGCTCCTCGGGCGTTTCTTGCTTGCGCCTCTCTCCTGGAGGCGCTCAGTCAGACACAGAGGTGACATGTGGCAAGACGCTCCTCGGGCCTCTCTCCTGGAGGCGCTCAGTAAGACCCAGTGTTGACATGTGGCAAGACGCTCCTCGGGGCGCGTCTTGCTTGGACCTCCCTCCTGGAGGCGCTCAGTCAGACCGAGTAGTGACATTTGGCAAGACGCTCCTCGGGGCGCGTCTTGCTTGGACCTCCCTCCTGGAGGCGCTCAGTCAGACCGAGTAGTGACATGTGGCAAGACGCTCCTCGGGGCGGGTCTTGCTTGGGCCTCTCTCCTGGAGGCGCTCAGTCAGACCGAGTGCTGACATGAGGCAAGATGCTCCTCGGGGCGCGTCTTGCTGGGGCCTCTCTCCTGGAGGTGCTCAATCAGACCCAGTGGTGACACGTGGCAAGACGCTCCTCGGGGTGTGTCTTGCTTGGGCCTCTCTCCTGGAGGAGCTCAGTCAGACCCAGTGGTGACACGTGGCAAGACGCTCCTCGGGGCGCATCTTGCTTGGGCCTCTCTCCTGGAGGCGCTAAGTCAGACCCAGTGTTGACACGTGGCAAGACGCTCCTCAGGCCGCGCCTTGCTTGGGCCTCTCTCCTGGAGGCGCTCAGTCAGACCCAGTGTTGACATGTGGCAAGACACTCCCCGGGGCGCGTCTTGCTTGGGCCTCTCTCATGGAGGCCCTCTGTCAGACCCAGTGTTGACATGTGTCAAGACGCTCCTCGGGGCGCATCTTGCTTTGGCCTCTCTCCTGGAGGCGCTCAGTCAGACCGAGTGCTGACATGTGGCAAGAAGCTCCTCGGGGTGCGTCTTCCTTGGGCTTCTCTCCTGGAGGCCCTCAGTCAGACCCATTGTTGACATGAGGCAAGACGCTCCTCGGGGCGCGTATTGCTTGGGCCTCTCTCCTGGATGCCCTCTGTCAGACCCAGTGTTGACATGTGGCAAGACTCTCCTCGGGGCGCGTCTTGCTTGGGCTTCTCACATGGAGGCCCTCAGTCAGACCCAGTGTTAACATGTGTCAAGACGCTCCTCGGGGCGTGTCTTGCTTGGGCCTCTCTCCTGGAGGCGCTCAGTCAGACCCAGTGTTGACATGTGGCAAGACGCTCCTCGGGGCGCTTCTTGCTTGGGCTTCTCTCCTGGAGGCCCTCAGTCAGACCCATTGTTGACATGTGGCAAGACGCTCCTCGGGGCACGTCTTGCTTGGGCCTCTCTCCTGGAGGCGCTCAGTCAGACCGAGTAGTGACATGTGACAAGATGCTCCTCGGGGCGCGTCTTGCTGGGGCTTCTCTCATGGAGCCACTCAGTCAGACCCAGTGTCACATGTGGCAAGACGCTCCTCGGGGCGCGTGTTGCTTGGACCTCTCACCTGGAGGCGCTCAGTAAGACCCAGTGTTGACATGTGTCAAGACGCTCCTGGGGCGTTTCTTGCTTGGGCCTCGCTCCTGGAGGGGCTCAGTCAGACCCAGTGTTGACATGTGACAAGACGCTCCTCGGGCCTCTCTCCTGGAGGCGCTCAGTCAGACCCAGAGGTGACATGTGTCAAGACGCTCCTCGGGCCTCTCTCCTGCAGGCGCTCAGTCAGACCCAGTGTTGACATGTGGCAAGACGCTCCTCGGGGCACGTCTTGCTTTGGCCTCTCTCCTGGAGGCGCTCAGTCAGACCCAGAGGAGAAATGTGTCAAGACGCTCCTCGGGGCGCATCTTGCTTGGGCGTGTCTCCTGGAGGCGCTCAGTCAGACCGAGTGCTGACATGTGGCAAGACTCTCCTCGGGGCGCGTCTTGCTTGGGCCTCTCTCCTGGAGGCGCTCAGTCAGACCCAGTGTTGACATGTGGCAAGACGCTCCTCGGGGCGCGTCTTGCTGGGGCTTCTCTCATGGAGGCACTCAGTCAGACCCAGTGTTGACATGTGGCAAGATGCTCCTCGGGGCACGTCTTGCTTGGGCCTCTCTCCTGGAGGCGCTCAGTCAGACCCAGAGGAGACATGTGTCAAGACGCTCCTCGGGGAGCGTCTTGCTTGGGCCTCTCTCCTGGAGGCGCTCAGTCAGACCGAGTGCTGACATGTGGCAAGACGCTCCTCGGGGCGCATCTTGCTTGGGCTTCTCTCCTGGAGGCCCTCAGTCAGACCCAATGTTGACATGTTGCAAGACGCTCCTCAGGGCGCGTCTTATTTGGGCCTCTCTCCTGGGGGCCCTCAGTCAGACCCAGTGTTGACATGTGGCAAGACGCTCCTCGGGGCGCGTCTTGCTTGGGCCTCTCTCCTGGAGGCGCTCAGTCAGACCGAGTAGTGACATGTGGCAAGACGCTCCTCGGGGCGCGTCTTGCTTGGACCTCCCTCCTGGAGGCGCTCTGTCAGACCGAGTAGTGACATGTGGCAAGACGCTCCTCGGGGCGGGTCTTGCTCGGGCCTCTCTCCTGGAGGCGCTCAGTCAGACCCAGAGGTGACATGTGTCAAGACGCTCCTCGGGCCTCTCTCCTGCAGGCGCTCAGTCAGACCCAGTGTTGACATGTGGCAAGACGCTCCTCGGGGCGCGTCTTGCTTGGGCCTCTCTCCTGGAGGTGCTCAGTCAGACCCAGTGTTGACATGTGGCAAGACGCTCCTCGGGGCGCGTCTTGCTGGGGCTTCTCTCATGGAGGCACTCAGTCAGACCCAGTGTTGACAAGTGGAAAGACGCTCCTCGGGGCACGTCTTGCTTGGGCCTCTCTCCTGGAGGCGCTCAGTCAGACCCAGAGGAGAAATGTGTCAAGACGCTCCTCGGGGCGCATCTTGCTTGGGCGTGTCTCCTGGAGGCGCTCAGTCAGACCGAGTGCTGACATGTGGCAAGACTCTCCTCGGGGCGCGTCTTGCTTGGGCCTCTCTCCTGGAGGCGCTCAGTCAGACCCAGTGTTGACATGTGGCAAGACGCTCCTCGGGGCGCGTCTTGCTTGGGCCTCTCTCCTGGAGGTGCTCAGTCAGACCCAGTGTTGACATGTGGCAAGACGCTCCTCGGGGCGCGTCTTGCTGGGGCTTCTCTCATGGAGGCACTCAGTCAGACCCAGTGTTGACATGTGGCAAGATGCTCCTCGGGGCACGTCTTGCTTGGGCCTCTCTCCTGGAGGCGCTCAGTCAGACCCAGAGGAGACATGTGTCAAGACGCTCCTCGGGGAGCGTCTTGCTTGGGCCTCTCTCCTGGAGGCGCTCAGTCAGACCGAGTGCTGACATGTGGCAAGACGCTCCTCGGGGCGCATCTTGCTTGGGCTTCTCTCCTGGAGGCCCTCAGTCAGACCCAATGTTGACATGTTGCAAGACGCTCCTCAGGGCGCGTCTTATTTGGGCCTCTCTCCTGGGGGCCCTCAGTCAGACCCAGTGTTGACATGTGGCAAGACGCTCCTCGGGGCGCGTCTTGCTTGGGCCTCTCTCCTGGAGGCGCTCAGTCAGACCGAGTAGTGACATGTGGCAAGACGCTCCTCGGGGCGCGTCTTGCTTGGACCTCCCTCCTGGAGGCGCTCAGTCAGACCGAGTAGTGACATGTGGCAAGACGCTCCTCGGGGCGGGTCTTGCTTGGGCCTCTCTCCTGGAGGCGCTCAGTCAGACCGAGTGCTGACATAAGGCAAGATGCTACTCGGGGCGCGTCTTGCTGGGGCCTCTCTCCTGGAGGTGCTCAATCAGACCCAGTGGTGACACGTGGCAAGACGCTCCTCGGGGCGTGTCTTGCTTGGGCCTCTCTCCTGGAGGAGCTCAGTCAGACCCAGTGGTGACACGTGGCAAGACGCTCCTCGGGGCGCATCTTGCTTGGGCCTCTCTCCTGGAGGCGCAAAGTCAGACCCAGTGTTGACACGTGGCAAGACGCTCCTCAGGCCGCGTCTTGCTTGGGCCTCTCTCCTGGAGGCGCTCAGTCAGACCCAGTGTTGACATGTGGCAAGACACTCCTCGGGGCGCGTCTTGCTTGGGCCTCTCTCATGGAGGCCCTCTGTCAGACCCAGTGTTGACCTGTGTCAAAACGCTCCTCGGGGCGCATCTTGCTTTGGCCTCTCTCCTGGAGGCGCTCAGTCAGACCGAGTGCTGACATGTGGCAAGAAGCTCCTCGGGGCGCGTCTTCCTTGGGCTTCTCTCCTGGAGGCCCTCAGTCAGACCCATTGTTGACATGTGGCAAGACGCTCCTCGGGGCGCGTATTGCTTGGGCCTCTCTCCTGGATGCCCTCTGTCAGACCCAGTGTTGACATGTGGCAAGACTATCCTCGGGGCGCGTCTTGCTTGGGCTTCTCACATGGAGGCCCTCAGTCAGACCCAGTGTTAACATGTGTCAAGACGCTCCTCGGGGCGTGTCTTGCTTGGGCCTCTCTCCTGGAGGCGCTCAGTCAGACCCAGTGTTGACATGTGGCAAGACGCTCCTCGGGGCGCTTCTTGCTTGGGCTTCTCTCCTGGAGGCCCTCAGTCAGACCCATTGTTGACATGTGGCAAGACGCTCCTCGGGGCACGTCTTGCTTGGGCCTCTCTCCTGGAGGCGCTCAGTCAGACCGAGTAGTGACATGTGACAAGATGCTCCTCGGGGCGCGTCTTGCTGGGGCTTCTCTCATGGAGGCACTCAGTCAGACCCAGTGTTGACATGTGGCAAGACGCTCCTCGGGGCGCGTGTTGCTTGGACCTCTCTCCTGGAGGCGCTCAGTCAGACCGAGTAGTGACATGTGGCAAAACGCTCCTCAGGGCGCGTCCTACTTGGGCCTCTCTCCTGGAGGTGCTCAATTAGACCCAGTGTTGACATGTGGCAAGACGCTCCTCGGGGCGCGTCTTGCTTGGGCTTCTCTCCTGGAGGCCCTCAGTCAGACCCATTGTTGACATGTGGCAAGACGCTCCTCGGGGCGCTTCTTGCTTGGGCCTCTCTCCTGGAGGCGCTCAGTCAGACCGAGTGCTGACATGTGGCAAGACGCTCCTCGGGGCGCGTCTTGCTGGGGCCTCTCTCCTGGAGGTGGTCAGTCAGACCCAGTGTTGACATGTGTCAAGACGCTCCTCGGGCGTTTCTTGCTTGCGCCTCTCTCCTGGAGGCGCTCAGTCAGACACAGAGGTGACATGTGGCAAGACGCTCCTCGGGCCTCTCTCCTGGAGGCGCTCAGTAAGACCCAGTGTTGACATGTGGCAAGACGCTCCTCGGGGCGCGTCTTGCTTGGACCTCCCTCCTGGAGGCGCTCAGTCAGACCGAGTAGTGACATTTGGCAAGACGCTCCTCGGGGCGCGTCTTGCTTGGACCTCCCTCCTGGAGGCGCTCAGTCAGACCGAGTAGTGACATGTGGCAAGACGCTCCTCGGGGCGGGTCTTGCTTGGGCCTCTCTCCTGGAGGCGCTCAGTCAGACCGAGTGCTGACATGAGGCAAGATGCTCCTCGGGGCGCGTCTTGCTGGGGCCTCTCTCCTGGAGGTGCTCAATCAGACCCAGTGGTGACACGTGGCAAGACGCTCCTCGGGGTGTGTCTTGCTTGGGCCTCTCTCCTGGAGGAGCTCAGTCAGACCCAGTGGTGACACGTGGCAAGACGCTCCTCGGGGCGCATCTTGCTTGGGCCTCTCTCCTGGAGGCGCTAAGTCAGACCCAGTGTTGACACGTGGCAAGACGCTCCTCAGGCCGCGCCTTGCTTGGGCCTCTCTCCTGGAGGCGCTCAGTCAGACCCAGTGTTGACATGTGGCAAGACACTCCCCGGGGCGCGTCTTGCTTGGGCCTCTCTCATGGAGGCCCTCTGTCAGACCCAGTGTTGACATGTGTCAAGACGCTCCTCGGGGCGCATCTTGCTTTGGCCTCTCTCCTGGAGGCGCTCAGTCAGACCGAGTGCTGACATGTGGCAAGAAGCTCCTCGGGGTGCGTCTTCCTTGGGCTTCTCTCCTGGAGGCCCTCAGTCAGACCCATTGTTGACATGAGGCAAGACGCTCCTCGGGGCGCGTATTGCTTGGGCCTCTCTCCTGGATGCCCTCTGTCAGACCCAGTGTTGACATGTGGCAAGACTCTCCTCGGGGCGCGTCTTGCTTGGGCTTCTCACATGGAGGCCCTCAGTCAGACCCAGTGTTAACATGTGTCAAGACGCTCCTCGGGGCGTGTCTTGCTTGGGCCTCTCTCCTGGAGGCGCTCAGTCAGACCCAGTGTTGACATGTGGCAAGACGCTCCTCGGGGCGCTTCTTGCTTGGGCTTCTCTCCTGGAGGCCCTCAGTCAGACCCATTGTTGACATGTGGCAAGACGCTCCTCGGGGCACGTCTTGCTTGGGCCTCTCTCCTGGAGGCGCTCAGTCAGACCGAGTAGTGACATGTGACAAGATGCTCCTCGGGGCGCGTCTTGCTGGGGCTTCTCTCATGGAGCCACTCAGTCAGACCCAGTGTCACATGTGGCAAGACGCTCCTCGGGGCGCGTGTTGCTTGGACCTCTCACCTGGAGGCGCTCAGTAAGACCCAGTGTTGACATGTGTCAAGACGCTCCTGGGGCGTTTCTTGCTTGGGCCTCGCTCCTGGAGGGGCTCAGTCAGACCCAGTGTTGACATGTGACAAGACGCTCCTCGGGCCTCTCTCCTGGAGGCGCTCAGTCAGACCCAGAGGTGACATGTGTCAAGACGCTCCTCGGGCCTCTCTCCTGCAGGCGCTCAGTCAGACCCAGTGTTGACATGTGGCAAGACGCTCCTCGGGGCACGTCTTGCTTTGGCCTCTCTCCTGGAGGCGCTCAGTCAGACCCAGAGGAGAAATGTGTCAAGACGCTCCTCGGGGCGCATCTTGCTTGGGCGTGTCTCCTGGAGGCGCTCAGTCAGACCGAGTGCTGACATGTGGCAAGACTCTCCTCGGGGCGCGTCTTGCTTGGGCCTCTCTCCTGGAGGCGCTCAGTCAGACCCAGTGTTGACATGTGGCAAGACGCTCCTCGGGGCGCGTCTTGCTGGGGCTTCTCTCATGGAGGCACTCAGTCAGACCCAGTGTTGACATGTGGCAAGATGCTCCTCGGGGCACGTCTTGCTTGGGCCTCTCTCCTGGAGGCGCTCAGTCAGACCCAGAGGAGACATGTGTCAAGACGCTCCTCGGGGAGCGTCTTGCTTGGGCCTCTCTCCTGGAGGCGCTCAGTCAGACCGAGTGCTGACATGTGGCAAGACGCTCCTCGGGGCGCATATTGCTTGGGCTTCTCTCCTGGAGGCCCTCAGTCAGACCCAATGTTGACATGTTGCAAGACGCTCCTCAGGGCGCGTCTTATTTGGGCCTCTCTCCTGGGGGCCCTCAGTCAGACCCAGTGTTGACATGTGGCAAGACGCTCCTCGGGGCGCGTCTTGCTTGGGCCTCTCTCCTGGAGGCGCTCAGTCAGACCGAGTAGTGACATGTGGCAAGACGCTCCTCGGGGCGCGTCTTGCTTGGACCTCCCTCCTGGAGGCGCTCTGTCAGACCGAGTAGTGACATGTGGCAAGACGCTCCTCGGGGCGGGTCTTGCTCGGGCCTCTCTCCTGGAGGCGCTCAGTCAGACCCAGAGGTGACATGTGTCAAGACGCTCCTCGGGCCTCTCTCCTGCAGGCGCTCAGTCAGACCCAGTGTTGACATGTGGCAAGACGCTCCTCGGGGCGCGTCTTGCTTGGGCCTCTCTCCTGGAGGTGCTCAGTCAGACCCAGTGTTGACATGTGGCAAGACGCTCCTCGGGGCGCGTCTTGCTGGGGCTTCTCTCATGGAGGCACTCAGTCAGACCCAGTGTTGACAAGTGGAAAGACGCTCCTCGGGGCACGTCTTGCTTGGGCCTCTCTCCTGGAGGCGCTCAGTCAGACCCAGAGGAGAAATGTGTCAAGACGCTCCTCGGGGCGCATCTTGCTTGGGCGTGTCTCCTGGAGGCGCTCAGTCAGACCGAGTGCTGACATGTGGCAAGACTCTCCTCGGGGCGCGTCTTGCTTGGGCCTCTCTCCTGGAGGCGCTCAGTCAGACCCAGTGTTGACATGTGGCAAGACGCTCCTCGGGGCGCGTCTTGCTTGGGCCTCTCTCCTGGAGGTGCTCAGTCAGACCCAGTGTTGACATGTGGCAAGACGCTCCTCGGGGCGCGTCTTGCTGGGGCTTCTCTCATGGAGGCACTCAGTCAGACCCAGTGTTGACATGTGGCAAGATGCTCCTCGGGGCACGTCTTGCTTGGGCCTCTCTCCTGGAGGCGCTCAGTCAGACCCAGAGGAGACATGTGTCAAGACGCTCCTCGGGGAGCGTCTTGCTTGGGCCTCTCTCCTGGAGGCGCTCAGTCAGACCGAGTGCTGACATGTGGCAAGACGCTCCTCGGGGCGCATCTTGCTTGGGCTTCTCTCCTGGAGGCCCTCAGTCAGACCCAATGTTGACATGTTGCAAGACGCTCCTCAGGGCACGTCTTATTTGGGCCTCTCTCCTGGGGGCCCTCAGTCAGACCCAGTGTTGACATGTGGCAAGACGCTCCTCGGGGCGCGTCTTGCTTGGGCCTCTCTCCTGGAGGCGCTCAGTCAGACCGAGTAGTGACATGTGGCAAGACGCTCCTCGGGGCGCGTCTTGCTTGGACCTCCCTCCTGGAGGCGCTCAGTCAGACCGAGTAGTGACATGTGGCAAGACGCTCCTCGGGGCGGGTCTTGCTTGGGCCTCTCTCCTGGAGGCGCTCAGTCAGACCGAGTGCTGACATAAGGCAAGATGCTACTCGGGGCGCGTCTTGCTGGGGCCTCTCTCCTGGAGGTGCTCAATCAGACCCAGTGGTGACACGTGGCAAGACGCTCCTCGGGGCGTGTCTTGCTTGGGCCTCTCTCCTGGAGGAGCTCAGTCAGACCCAGTGGTGACACGTGGCAAGACGCTCCTCGGGGCGCATCTTGCTTGGGCCTCTCTCCTGGAGGCGCAAAGTCAGACCCAGTGTTGACACGTGGCAAGACGCTCCTCAGGCCGCGTCTTGCTTGGGCCTCTCTCCTGGAGGCGCTCAGTCAGACCCAGTGTTGACATGTGGCAAGACACTCCTCGGGGCGCGTCTTGCTTGGGCCTCTCTCATGGAGGCCCTCTGTCAGACCCAGTGTTGACCTGTGTCAAAACGCTCCTCGGGGCGCATCTTGCTTTGGCCTCTCTCCTGGAGGCGCTCAGTCAGACCGAGTGCTGACATGTGGCAAGAAGCTCCTCGGGGCGCGTCTTCCTTGGGCTTCTCTCCTGGAGGCCCTCAGTCAGACCCATTGTTGACATGTGGCAAGACGCTCCTCGGGGCGCGTATTGCTTGGGCCTCTCTCCTGGATGCCCTCTGTCAGACCCAGTGTTGACATGTGGCAAGACTATCCTCGGGGCGCGTCTTGCTTGGGCTTCTCACATGGAGGCCCTCAGTCAGACCCAGTGTTAACATGTGTCAAGACGCTCCTCGGGGCGTGTCTTGCTTGGGCCTCTCTCCTGGAGGCGCTCAGTCAGACCCAGTGTTGACATGTGGCAAGACGCTCCTCGGGGCGCTTCTTGCTTGGGCTTCTCTCCTGGAGGCCCTCAGTCAGACCCATTGTTGACATGTGGCAAGACGCTCCTCGGGGCACGTCTTGCTTGGGCCTCTCTCCTGGAGGCGCTCAGTCAGACCGAGTAGTGACATGTGACAAGATGCTCCTCGGGGCGCGTCTTGCTGGGGCTTCTCTCATGGAGGCACTCAGTCAGACCCAGTGTTGACATGTGGCAAGACGCTCCTCGGGGCGCGTGTTGCTTGGACCTCTCTCCTGGAGGCGCTCAGTCAGACCCAGTGTTGACATGTGTCAAGACGCTCCTCGGGCGTTTCTTGCTTGGGCCTCGCTCCTGGAGGGGCTCAGTCAGACCCAGTGTTGACATGTGACAAGACGCTCCTCGGGGCGCGTCTTGCTTGGGCCTCTCTCCTGGAGGCGCTCAGTCAGACCCAGAGGTGACATGTGTCAAGACGCTCCTTGGGCCTCTCTCCTGGAGGCGCTCAGTCAGACCCAGTGTTGACATGTGGCAAGACGCTCCTCGGGGCGCGTCTTGCTTGGGCCTCTCTCCTGGAGGTGCTCAGTCAGACCCAGTGTTGACATGTGGCAAGACGCTCCTCGGGGCGCGTCTTGCTGGGGCTTCTCTCATGGAGGCACTCAGTCAGACCCAGTGTTGACAAGTGGAAAGACGCTCCTCGGGGCACGTCTTGCTTGGGCCTCTCTCCTGGAGGCGCTCAGTCAGACCCAGAGGAGAAATGTGTCAAGACGCTCCTCGGGGCGCGTCTTGCTTGGACGTGTCTCCTGGAGGCGCTCAGTCAGACCGAGTGCTGACATGTGGCAAGACTCTCCTCGGGGCACATCTTGCTTGGGCCTCTCTCCTGGAGGCGCTCAGTCAGACCCAGTGTTGACATGTGGCAAGACGCTCCTCGGGGCGCGTCTTGCTTGGGCCTCTCTCCTGGAGGCGCTCAGTCAGACCGAGTGCTGACATGTGGCAAGACGCTCCTCGGGGCGCGTCTTGCTTGGGCTTCTCTCCTGGAGGCGCTCAGTCAGACCCATTGTTGACATGTGGCAAGACGCTCCTCGGGGCGCGACTTATTTGGGCCTCTCTCCTGGAGGCCCTCAGTCAGACCCAGTGTTGACATGTGGCAAGACGCTCCTCGGGGCGCGTCTTGCTTGGGCTTCTCTCCTGGAGGCCCTCAGTCAGACCCATTGTTAACATGTGGCAAGACGCTCCTCGGGGCACGTCTTGCTTGGGCCTCTCTCCTGGAGGCGCTCAGTCAGACCGAGTAGTGACATGTGGCAAGACGCTCCTCGGGGCGCGTCTTGCTTGGGCCTCTCTCCTGGAGGCGCTCAGTCAGACCGAGTGCTGACATAAGGCAAGACGCTCCTCGGGGCGCGTCTTGCTGGGGCCTCTCTCCTGGAGGTGCTCAATCAGACCCAGTGATGACACGTGGCAAGACGCTCCTCGGGGCGCGTCTTGCTTGGGCCTCTCTCCTGGAGGAGCTCAGTCAGACCCAGTGGTGACACGTGGCAAGACGCTCCTCGGGGCGCATCTTGCTTGGGCCTCTCTCCTGGAGGCGCTAAGTCAGACCCAGTGTTGACACGTGGCAAGACGCTCCTCGGGGCGCGTCTTGCTTGGGCCTCTCTCCTGGAGGCGCTCAGTCAGACCCAGTGTTGACATGTGGCAAGACACTCCTCGGGGCGCGTCTTGCTTGGGCCTCTCTCATGGAGGCCCTCTGTCAGACCCAGTGTTGACATGTGTCAAGACGCTCCTCGGGGCGCGTCTTGCTTTGGCCTCTCTCCTGGAGGCGCTCAGTCAGACCGAGTGCTGACATGTGGCAAGAAGCTCCTCGGGGCGCGTCTTGCTTGGGCTTCTCTCCTGGAGGCCTTCAGTCAGACCCATTGTTGACATGTGGCAAGACGCTCCTCGGGGCGCGTCTTGCTTGGGCCTCTCTCCAGAAGGCCCTCAATCAGACCCAGTGTTGACACGTGGCAAGACGCTCCTCGGGGCGCTTCTTGCTTGGGCCTCTCTCCTGGAGAAGCTCAGTCAGACCCAGTGGTGACATGTGACAAGACGCTCCTCAGGGCGCGTATTGCTTGGGCCTCTCTCCTGGATGCCCTCTGTCAGACCCAGTGTTGACATGTGGCAAGACTCTCCTCGGGGCGCGTCTTGCTTGGGCCTCTCTCATGGAGGCCCTCAGTCAGACCCAGTGTTGACATGTGTCAAGACGCTCCTCGGGGCGTGTCTTGCTTGGGCCTCTCTCCTGGAGGCGCTCAGTCAGACCCAGTGGAAACATGTGGCAAGACGCTCCTCGGGGCGCTTCTTGCTTGGGCTTCTCTCCTGGAGGCCCTCAGTCAGACCCATTGTTGACATGTGGCAAGACGCTCCTCGGGGCACGTCTTGCTTGGGCCTCTCTCCTGGAGGCGCTCAGTCAGACCGAGTAGTGACATGTGACAAGACGCTCCTCGGGGCTCGTCTTGCTTGGGCCTCTCTCCTGGAGGAGCTCAGTCAGACCCAGTGTTGATTTGTGGCAAGACGCTCCTCGGGGCGCGTATTGCTTGGGCCTCTCTCCTGGAGGTTCTCAGTCAGACCCAGTGTTTACATGTGGCAAGATGCTCCTCGGGGCGCGTCTTGCTGGGGCTTCTCTCATGGAGGCACTCAGTCAGACCCAGTGTTGACATGTGGCAAGACGCTCCTCCGGGCACGTCTTGCTTGGGCCTCTCTCCTGGAGGCGCTCAGTCAGACCGAGTGCTGACATGTGGCAAGACGCTCCTCGGGGCGCTTCTTGCTTGGGCCTCTCTCCTGGAGGCGCTCAGTCAGACCCAGTGGTGACATGTTGCAAGACGCTCCTCCGGGCGCGTATTGCTTGGGTCTCTCTCCTGGATGCCCTCTGTCAGACCCAGTGTTGACATGTGGCAAGACTCTCCTCGGGGCGCGTCTTGCTTGGGCTTCTCTCATGGAGGCCCTCAGTCAGACCCAGTGTTGACATGTGTCAAGAAGCTCCTCGGGGCGTGTCTTGCCTCTCTCCTGGAGGCGCTCAGTCAGACCCAGTGTTGACATGTGGCAAGACGCTCCTCGGGGCGCTTCTTGCTTGGGCTTCTCTCCTGGAGGCCCTCAGTCAGACCCATTGTTGACATCTGGCAAGACGCTCCTCGGGACACGTCTTGCTCTGGCCTCTCTCCTGGAGGCGCTCAGTCAGACCGAGTAGTGACATGTGGCAAGACGCTCCTCGGGGCGCGTCTTGCTTGGACCTCCCTCCTGGAGGCGCTCAGTCAGACCGAGTAGTGACATGTGGCAAGACGCTCCTCGGGGCGGGTCTTGCTTGGGCCTCTCTCCTGGAGGAGCTCAGTCAGACCCAGTGGTGACACGTGGCAAGACGCTCCTCGGGGCGCATCTTGCTTGGGCCTCTCTCCTGGAGGCGCTAAGTCAGACCCAGTGTTGACACGTGGCACGACGCTCCTCAGGCCGCGTCTTGCTTGGGCCTCTCTCCTGGAGGCGCTCAGTCAGACCCAGTGTTGACATGTGGCAAGACACTCCCCGGGGCGCGTCTTGCTTGGGCCTCTCTCATGGAGGCCCTCTGTCTGACCCAGTGTTGACATGTGTCAAGACGCTCCTTGGGGCGCATCTTGCTTTGGCCTCTCTCCTGGAGGCGCTCAGTCAGACCGAGTGCTGACATGTGGCAAGAAGCTCCTCGGGGCGCGTCTTCCTTGGGCTTCTCTCCTGGAGGCCCTCAGTCAGACCCATTGTTGACATGTGGCAAGACGCTCCTCGGGGCGCGTATTGCTTGGGCCTCTCTCCTGGATGCCCTCTGTCAGACCCAGTGTTGACATGTGGCAAGACTCTCCTCGGGGCGCGTCTTGCTTGGGCTTCTTACATGGAGGCCCTCAGTCAGACCCAGTGTTAACATGTGTCAAGACGCTCCTCGGGGCGTGTCTTGCTTGGGCCTCTCTCCTGGAGGCGCTCAGTCAGACCCAGTGTTGACATGTGGCAAGACGCTCCTCGGGGCGCTTCTTGCTTGGGCTTCTCTCCTGGAGGCCCTCAGTCAGACCCATTGTTGACATGTGGCAAGACGCTCCTCGGGGCACGTCTTGCTTGGGCCTCTCTCCTGGAGGCGCTCAGTCAGACCGAGTAGTGACATGTGACAAGATGCTCCTCGGGGCGCGTCTTGCTGGGGCTTCTCTCATGGAGGCACTCAGTCAGACCCAGTGTTGACATGTGGCAAGACGCTCCTCGGGGCGCGTGTTGCTTGGACCTCTCTCCTGGAGGCGCTCAGTCAGACCCAGTGTTGACATGTGTCAAGACGCTCCTCGGGCGTTTCTTGCTTGGGCCTCGCTCCTGGAGGGGCTCAGTCAGACCCAGTGTTGACATGTGACAAGACGCTCCTCGGGGCACGTCTTGCTTGGGCCTCTCTCCTGGAGGCGCTCAGTCAGACCCAGAGGTGGCATGTGTCAAGACGCTCCTCGGGCCTCTCTCCTGGAGGCGCTCAGTCAGACCCAGTGTTGACATGTGGCAAGACGCTCCTCGGGGCGCGTCTTGCTTGGGCCTCTCTCCTGGAGGTGCTCAGTCAGACCCAGTGTTGACATGTGGCAAGACGCTCCTCGGGGCGCGTCTTGCTGGGGCTTCTCTCATGGAGGCACTCAGTCAGACCCAGTGTTGACAAGTGGAAAGACGCTCCTCGGGGCAAGTCTTGCTTGGGCCTCTCTCCTGGAGGCGCTCAGTCAGACCCAGAGGAGAAATGTGTCAAGACGCTCCTCGGGGCGCGTCTTGCTTGGGCGTGTCTCCTGGAGGCGCTCAGTCAGACCGAGTGCTGACATGTGGCAAGACTCTCCTCGGGGCGCGTCTTGCTTGGGCCTCTCTCCTGGAGGCGCTCAGTCAGACCCAGTGTTGACATGTGGCAAGACGCTCCTTGGGGCACGTCTTGCTTGGGCCTCTCTCCTGGGGAGGCGCTCAGTCAGACCGAGTGCTGACATGTGGCAAGACGCTCCTCGGGGCACGTCTTGCTGGGGCTTCTCTCCTGGAGGCCCTCAGTCAGACCCAATGTTGACATGTTGCAAGACGCTCCTCGGGGCGCGTCTTATTTGGGCCTCTCTCCTGGGGGCCCTCAGTCAGACCCAGTGTTGACATGTGGCAAGACGCTCCTCGGGGCGCGTCTTGCTTGGGCCTCTCTCCTGGAGGCGCTCAGTCAGACCGAGTAGTGACATGTGGCAAGACGCTCCTCGGGGCGCGTCTTGCTTGGACCTCCCTCATGGAGGCGCTCAGTCAGACCGAGTAGTGACATGTGGCAAGACGCTCCTCGGGGCGGGTCTTGCTTGGGCCTCTCTCCTGGAGGCGCTCAGTCAGACCGAGTGCTGACATAAGGCAAGATGCTCCTCGGGGCGCGTCTTGCTGGGGCCTCTCTCCTGGAGGTGCTCAATCAGACCCAGTGGTGACACGTGGCAAGACGCTCCTCGGGGCGTGTCATGCTTGGGCCTCTCTCCTGGAGGAGCTCAGTCAGACCCAGTGGTGACACGTGGCAAGACGCTCCTCGGGGCACATCTTGCTTGGGCCTCTCTCCTGGAGGCGCTCAGTCAGACCCAGTGTTGACATGTGGCAAGACACTCCTCGGGGCTCGTCTTGCTTGGGCCTCTCTCATGGAGGCCCTCTGTCAGACCCAGTGTTGACATGTGTCAAGATGCTCCTCGGGGCGCGTCTTGCTGGGGCTTCTCTCATGGAGGCACTAAGTCAGACCCAGTGTTGACATGTGGCAAGACGCTCCTCGGGGCGCATGTTGCTTGGACCTCTCTCCTGGAGGCGCTCAGTCAGACCCAGTGTTGACATGTGTCAAGACGCTCCTCGGGCGTTTCTTGCTTGGGCTTCGCTCCTGGAGGGGCTCAGTCAGACCCAGTGTTGACATGTGACAAGACGCTCCTCGGGGCGCGTCTTGCTTGGGCCTCTCTCCTGTAGGCGCTCAGTCAGACCCAGAGGTGACATGTGTCAAGACGCTCCTCGGGCCTCTCTCCTGGAGGCGCTCAGTCAGACCCAGTTTTGACATGTGGCAAGACGCTCCTCGGGGCGCGTCTTGCTTGGGCCTCTCTCCTGGAGGTGCTCAGTCAGACCCAGTGTTGACTTGTGGCAAGACGCTCCTCGGGGCGCGTCTTGCTGGGGCTTCTCTCATGGAGGCACTCAGTCAGACCCAGTGTTGACAAGTGGAAAGACGCTCCTCGGGGCACGTCTTGCTTGGGCCTCTCTCCTGGAGGCGCTCAGTCAGACCCAGAGGAGAAATGTGTCAAGACGCTCCTCGGGGCGCGTCTTGCTTGGGCGTGTCTCCTGGAGGCGCTCAGTCAGACCGAGTGCTGACATAAGGCAAGACTCTCCTCGGGGCGCGTCTTGCTTGGGCCTCTCTCCTGGAGGCGCTCAGTCAGACCCAGTGTGGACATGTGGCAAGACGCTCCTCGGGGCGCGTCTTGCTTGGGCCTCTCTCCTGGAGGAGCTCAGTCAGACCGAGTGCTGACATGTGGCAAGACGCTCCTCGGGGCGCGTCTTGCTTGGGCTTCTCTCCTGGAGGCGCTCAGTCAGACCCATTGTTGACATGTGGCAAGACGCTCCTCGGGGCGCGTCTTATTTGGGCCTCTCTCCTGGAGGCCCTCAGTCAGACCCAGTGTTGACATGTGGCAAGACGCTCCTCGGGGCGCGTCTTGCTTGGGCTTCTCTCCTGGAGGCCCTCAGTCAGACCCATTGTTGACATGTGGCAAGACGCTCCTCGGGGCACGTCTTGCTTGGGTCTCTCTCCTGGAGGCGCTCAGTCAGACCGAGTAGTGACATGTGGCAAGACGCTCCTCGGGGCGCGTCTTGCTTGGGCCTCTCTCCTGGAGGCGCTCAGTCAGACCGAGTGCTGACATAAGGCAAGACGCTCCTCGGGGCGCGTCTTGCTTGGGCCTCTCTCCTGGAGGAGCTCAGTCAGACCCAGTGGTGACACGTGGCAAGACGCTCCTCGGGGCGCATCTTGCTTGGGCCTCTCTCCTGGAGGCGCTAAGTCAGACCCAGTGTTGACATGTGTCAAGACGCTCCTCGGGCGTTTCTTGCTTGGGCTTCGCTCCTGGAGGGGCTCAGTCAGACCCAGTGTTGACATGTGACAAGACGCTCCTCGGGGCGCGTCTTGCTTGGGCCTCTCTCCTGTAGGCGCTCAGTCAGACCCAGAGGTGACATGTGTCAAGACGCTACTCGGGCATCTCTCCTGGAGGCGCTCAGTCAGACCCAGTTTTGACATGTGGCAAGACGCTCCTCGGGGCGCGTCTTGCTTGGGCCTCTCTCCTGGAGGTGCTCAGTCAGACCCAGTGTTGACATGTGTCAAGACGCTCCTCGGGCGTTTCTTGCTTGGGCTTCGCTCCTGGAGGGGCTCAGTCAGACCCAGTGTTGACATGTGACAAGACGCTCCTCGGGGCGCGTCTTGCTTGGGCCTCTCTCCTGTAGGCGCTCAGTCAGACCCAGAGGTGACATGTGTCAAGACGCTCCTCGGGCCTCTCTCCTGGAGGCGCTCAGTCAGACCCAGTTTTGACATGTGGCAAGACGCTCCTCGGGGCGCATCTTGCTTGGGCCTCTCTCCTGGAGGTGCTCAGTCAGACCCAGTGTTGACTTGTGGCAAGACGACCCTCGGGGCGCGTCTTGCTGGGGCTTCTCTCATGGAGGCACTCAGTCAGACCCAGTGTTGACAAGTGGAAAGACGCTCCTCGGGGCACGTCTTGCTTGGGCCTCTCTCCTGGAGGCGCTCAGTCAGACCCAGAGGAGAAATGTGTCAAGACGCTCCTCGGGGCGCGTCTTGCTTGGGCGTGTCTCCTGGAGGCGCTCAGTCAGACCGAGTGCTGACATGTGGCAAGACTCTCCTCGGGGCGCGTCTTGCTTGGGCCTCTCTCCTGGAGGCGCTCAGTCAGACCCAGTGTGGACATGTGGCAAGATGCTCCTCGGGGCGCGTTTTGCTTGGGCCTCTCTCCTGGAGGCGCTCAGTCAGACCGAGTGCTGACATGTGGCAAGACGCTCCTCGGGGCGCGTCTTGCTTGGGCTTCTCTCCTGGAGGCGCTCAGTCAGACCCATTGTTGACATGTGGCAAGACGCTCCTCGGGGCGCGTCTTATTTGGGCCTCTCTCCTGGAGGCCCTCAGTCAGACCCAGTGTTGACATGTGGCAAGACGCTCCTCGGGGCGCGTCTTGCTTGGGCTTCTCTCCTGGAGGCCCTCAGTCAGACCCATTGTTGACATGTGGCAAGACGCTCCTCGGGGCGCGTCTTGCTTGGGCCTCTCTCCTGGAGGCGCTCAGTCAGACCGAGTGCTGACATAAGGCAAGACGCTCCTCGGGGCGCTTCTTGCTGGGGCCTCTCTCCTGGAGGAGCTCAGTCAGACCCAGTGGTGACACGTGGCAAGACGCTCCTCGGGGCGCATCTTGCTTGGGCCTCTCTCCTGGAGGCGCTAAGTCAGACTCAGTGTTGACACGTGGCAAGACGCTCCTCGGGGCGCGTCTTGCTTGGGCCTCTCTCCTGGAGGCGCTCAGTCAGACCCAGTGTTGACATGTGGCAAGACACTCCTCGGGGCGCGTCTTGCTTGGGCCTCTCTCATGGAGGCCCTCTGTCAGACCCAGTGTTGACATGTGTCAAGACGCTCCTCGGGGCGCGTCTTGCTTTGGCCTCTCTCCTGGAGGCGCTCAGTCAGACCGAGTGCTGACATGTGGCAAGAAGCTCCTCGGGCGCGTCTTGCTTGGGCTTCTCTCCTGGAGGCCCTCAGTCAGACCCATTGTTGACATGTGGCAAGACGCTCCTCGGGGCGCGTCTTGCTTGGGCCTCTCTCCAGAAGGCCCTCAATCAGACCCAGTGTTGACACGTGGCAAGACGCTCCTCGGGGCGCTTCTTGCTTGGGCCTCTCTCCTGGAGAAGCTCAGTCAGACCCAGTGGTGACATGTGACAAGACGCTCCTCAGGGCGCGTATTGCTTGGGCCTCTCTCCTGGATGCCCTCTGTCAGACCCAGTGTTGACATGTGGCAAGACTCTCCTCGGGGCGCGTCTTGCTTGGGCTTCTCTCATGGAGGCCCTCAGTCAGACCCAGTGTTGACATGTGTCAAGACGCTCCTCGGGGCGTGTCTTGCTTGGGCCTCTCTCATGGAGGCGCTCAGTCAGACCCAGTCTTGACATGTGGCAAGACGCTCCTCGGGGCGCTTCTTGCTTGGGCTTCTCTCCTGGAGGCCCTCAGTCAGACCCATTGTTGACATGTGGCAAGACGCTCCTCGGGGCGCGTCTTGCTGGGGCTTCTCTCATGGAGGCACTCAGTCAGACCCAGTGTTGACATGTGGCAAGACGCTCCTCGGGGCACGTCTTGCTTGGGCCTCTCTCTTGGAGGCGCTCAGTCAGACCGAGTGCTGACATGTGGCAAGACGCTCCTCGGGGCGCATCTTGCTTGGGCCTCTCTCCTGGAGGCGCTCAGTCAGACCCAGTGGTGACATGTGGCAAGACGCTCCTCCGGGCGCGTATTGCTTGGGCCTCTCTCCTGGATGCCCTCTGTCAGACCCAGTGTTGACATGAGGCAAGACTCTCCTCGGGGCGCGTCTTGCTTGGGCTTCTCTCATGGAGGCCCTCAGTCAGACCCAGTGTTTACATGTGTCAAGACGCTCCTCGGGGCGTGTCTTGCCTCTCTCCTGGAGGCGCTCAGTCAGACCCAGTGTTGACATGTGGCAAGACGCTCCTCGGGGCGCTTCTTGCTTGGGCTTCTCTCCTGGAGGCCCTCAGTCAGACCCATTGTTGACATCTGGCAAGACGCTCCTCGGGGCACGTCTTGCTTGGGCCTCTCTCCTGGAGGCACTCAGTCAGACCGAGTAGTGACATGTGACAAGACGCTCCTCGGGGCGCGTCTTGCTTGGGCCTCTCTCCTGGAGGCGCTCAGTCAGACCCAGTGTTGACATGTGGCAAGACGCTCCTCGGGGCGCGTCTTGCTTGGGCCTCTCTCCTGGAGGTTCTCAGTCAGACCCAGTGTTGACATGTGGCAAGATGCTCCTCGGGGCGCGTCTTGCTGGGGCTTCTCTCATGGAGGCGCTTAGTCAGACCCAGTGTTGACATGTGGCAAGACGCTCCTCGGGGCACTTCTTGCTTGGGCTTCTCTCATGGAGGCCCTCAGTCAGACCCAGTGTTGACATGTGTCAAGACGCTCCTCGGGGCGTGTCTTGCATGGGCCTCTCTCCTGGAGGCGCTCAGTCAGACCCATTGTTGACATGTGGCAAGACGCTCCTCGGGGCGCGTCTTGCTTGGGCTTCTCTTCTGGAGGCACTCAGTCAGACCCATTGTTGACATGTGGCAAGACGCTCCTCGGGGCACGTCTTGCTTGGGCCTCTCTCCTGGAGGCGCTCAGTCAGACCGAGTAGTGACATGTGACAAGACGCTCCTTGGGGCGCGTCTTGCTTGGGCCTCTCTCCTGGAGGCGCTCAGTCAGACCCAGTGTTGACATGTGGCAAGACGCTCCTCGGGGCGCGTCTTGCTTGGGCCTCTCTCCTGGAGGTTCTCAGTCAGACCCAGTGTTGACATGTGGCAAGATGATCCTCGGGGCGCGTCTTGCTGGGGCTTCTCTCATGGAGGCACTCAGTCAGACCCAGTGTTGACATGTGGCAAGACGCTCCTCGGGGCACGACTTGCTTGGGCCTCTCTCCTGGAGGCGCTCAGTCAGACCCAGAGGAGACATGTGTCAAGATGCTCCTCGGGGCGCGTCTTGCTTGGGCCTCTCTCCTGGAGGCGCTCAGTCAGACCGAGTGCTGACATGTGGCAAGACGCTCCTCCGGGCGCGTCATGCTTGGGCCTCTCTCCTGGAGGCGCTCAGTCAGACCCAGTGTTGACATGTGGCACGACGCTCCTCGGAGCGCGTCTTGCTTGGGCCTCACTCCAGAAGGCCCTCAATCAGACCCAGTGTTGACATGTGGCAAAACGCTCCTCCAGGCGCATCTTGCTTGGGCCTCTCTCCTGGGGAGGCGCTCAGTCAGACCGAGTGCTGACATGTGGCAAGACGCTCCTCGGGGCACGTCTTGCTGGGGCTTCTCTCCTGGAGGCGCTCAGTCAGACCCAGTGTTGACATGTGACAAGACGCTCCTCGGGGCGCGTCTTGCTTGGGCCTCTCTCCTGGAGGCGCTCAGTCAGACCCAGAGGTGACATGTGGCTAGACGCTCCCCGGGGCGCGTCTTGCTTGGGCCTCTCTCCTGGAGGCGTTCAGTCAGACCCAGTGTTGACATGTGGCAAGACGCTCCTCGGGGCGCGTCTTGCTTGGGCCTCTCTCCTGGAGGCGCTCAGTCAGACCCAGTGTTGACATGTGGCAAGACGCTCCTCGGGGCACGTCTTGCTTGGGCCTCTCTCCTGGAGGCGCTCAGTCAGACCCAGAGGAGACATGTGTCAAGATGCTCCTCGGGGCGCGTCTTGCTTGGGCCTCTCTCCTGGAGGCGCTCAGTCAGACCCAGTGTTGACATGTGTCAAGATGCTCCTCGGGGCGCGTCTTGCTTGGGCCTCTCTCCTGGAGGCGCTCAGTCAGACCCAGTGTTCACATGTGGCAAGACGCTCCTCGGGGCGCGTCGTGCTTGGGCCTCTCTCCTGGAGGACTCTCAGTCAGACCCAGTGTTGACATGTGGCAAGACGCTCCTCGGGGCACGTCTTGCTTGGGCCTCTCTCCTGGAGGCGCTCAGTCAGACCGAGTGCTGACATGTGGCAAGACGCTCCTCAGGGCGCGTCTTGCTTGGGCTTATCTCCTGGAAGCCCTCAGTCAGACCCATTGTTGACATTTGGCAAGACGCTCCTCGGGGCGCGACTTGCTTGGGCCTCTCTCCAGAAGGCCCTCAATCAGACCCAGTGTTGACATGTGGCAAAACGCTCCTCCAGGCGCGTCTTGCTTGGGCCTCTCTCCTGGAGGCGCTCAGTCAGACCCAGTGTTGACATGTGGCAAGACGCTCCTCAGGGCGCGTCTTGCTTGGGCCTCTCTCCTGGGGAGGCGCTCAGTCAGACCGAGTGCTGACATGTGGCAAGACGCTCCTCGGGGCACGTCTTGCTGGGGCTTCTCTCCTGGAGGCGCTCAGTCCGACCCAGTGTTGACATGTGACAAGACGCTCCTCGGGGCGCGTCTTGCTTGGGCCTCTCTCCTGGAGGCGCTCAGTCAGACCCAGAGGTGACATGTGGCAAGACGCTCCTCGGGGCGCGTCTTGCTTGGGCCTCTCTCCTTTAGGCGCTCAGTCAGACCCAGTGTTGACATGTGGCAAGACGCTCCTCGGGGCGCGTCTTGATTGGGCCTCTCTCCTGGAGGCCCTCAGTCAGACCCTTCGTTGACATGTGGCAAGACGCTCCTCGGGGCGCGTCTTGCTTGGCCCTCTCTCCTGGAGGCGCTCAGTCAGACCGAGTGCTGACATGTGGCAAGACGCTCCTCGGGGCGCATCTTGCTTGGGCTTCTCTCCTGGAGGCCCTCAGTCAGACCCATTGTTGACATGTGGCAAGACGCTCCTCAGGGCACGTCTTGCTTGGGCCTCTCTCCTGGGGAGGCGCTCAGTCAGACCGAGTGCTGACATGTGGCAAGACGCTCCTCGGGGCACGTCTTGCTGGGGCTTCTCTCCTGGAGGCGCTCAGTCAGACCCAGTGTTGACATGTGACAAGACGCTCCTCGGGGCGCGTCTTGCTTGGGCCTCTCTCCTGGAGGCGCTCAGTCAGACCCAGAGGTGACATGTGGCTAGACGCTCCTCGGGGCGCGTCTTGCTTGGGCTTCTCTCCTGGAGGCCCTCAGTCAGACCCATTGTTGACATGTGGCACGACGCTCCTCGGAGCGCGTCTTGCTTGGGCCTCACTCCAGAAGGCCCTCAATCAGACCCAGTGTTGACATGTGGCAAAACGCTCCTCCAGGCGCATCTTGCTTGGGCCTCTCTCCTGGAGGCGCTCAGTCAGACCCAGTGTTGACATGTGGCAAGACGCTCCTTGGGGCCCGTCTTGCTGGGGCTTCTCTCATGGAGGCACTCAGTCAGACCTAGTGTTGACATGTGGCAAGACGCTCCTCAGGGCGCGTCTTGCTTGGGCCTCTCTCCTGGGGAGGCGCTCAGTCAGACCGAGTGCTGACATGTGGCAAGACGCTCCTCGGGGCACGTCTTGCTGGGGCTTCTCTCCTGGAGGCGCTCAGTCAGACCCAGTGTTGACATGTGACAAGACGCTCCTCGGGGCGCGTCTTGCTTGGGCCTCTCTCCTGGAGGCGCTCAGTCAGACCCAGAGGTGACATGTGGCTAGACGCTCCTCGGGGCGCGTCTTGCTTGGGCCTCTCTCCTGGAGGCGTTCAGTCAGACCCAGTGTTGACATGTGGCAAGACGCTCCTCGGGGCGCGTCTTGCTTGGGCCTCTCTCCTGGAGGCGCTCAGTCAGACCCAGTGTTGACATGTGGCAAGACGCTCCTCGGGGCACGTCTTGCTTGGGCCTCTCTCCTGGAGGCGCTCAGTCAGACCCAGAGGAGACATGTGTCAAGATGCTCCTCGGGGCGCGTCTTGCTTGGGCCTCTCTCCTGGAGGCGCTCAGTCAGACCAAGTGCTGACATGTGGCAAGACGCTCCTCCGGGCGCGTCTTGCTTGGGCCTCTCTCCTGGAGGCGCTCAGTCACACCCAGTGTTCACATGTGGCAAGACGCTCCTCGGGGCGCGTCGTGCTTGGGCCTCTCTCCTGGAGGACTCTCAGTCAGACCAAGTGTTGACATGTGGCAAGACGCTCCTCGGGGCACGTCTTGCTTGGGCCTCTCTCCTGGAGGCTCTCAGTCAGACCGAGTGCTGACATGTGGCAAGACGCTCCTCGGGGCGCGTCTTGCTTGGGCTTATCTCCTGGAGGCCCTCAGTCAGACCCATTGTTGACATGTGGCAAGACGCTCCTCGGGGCGCGACTTGCTTGGGCCTCTCTCCAGAAGGCCCTCAATCAGACCCAGTGTTGACATGTGGCAAAACGCTCCTCCAGGCGCGTCTTGCTTGGGCCTCTCTCCTGGAGGCGCTCAGTCAGACCCAGTGTTGACATGTGGCAAGACGCTCCTCAGGGCGCGTCTTGCTTGGGCCTCTCTCCTGGGGAGGCGCTCAGTCAGACCGAGTGCTGACATGTGGCAAGACGCTCCTCGGGGCACGTCTTGCTGGGGCTTCTCTCCTGGAGGCGCTCAGTCCGACCCAGTGTTGACATGTGACAAGACGCTCCTCGGGGCGCGTCTTGCTTGGGCCTCTCTCCTGGAGGCGCTCAGTCAGACCCAGAGGTGACATGTGGCAAGACGCTCCTCGGGGCGCGTCTTGCTTGGGCCTCTCTCCTGGAGGCGCTCAGTCAGACCCAGTGTTGACATGTGGCAAGACGCTCCTCGGGGCGCGTCTTGATTGGGCCTCTCTCCTGGAGGCCCTCAGTCAGACCCTTCGTTGACATGTGGCAAGACGCTCCTCGGGGCGCGTCTTGCTTGGCCCTCTCTCCTGGAGGCGCTCAGTCAGACCGAGTGCTGACATGTGGCAAGACGCTCCTCGGGGCGCATCTTGCTTGGGCTTCTCTCCTGGAGGCCCTCAGTCAGACCCATTGTTGACATGTGGCAAGACGCTCCTCAGGGCACGTCTTGCTTGGGCCTCTCTCCTGGGGAGGCGCTCAGTCAGACCGAGTGCTGACATGTGGCAAGACGCTCCTCGGGGCACGTCTTGCTGGGGCTTCTCTCCTGGAGGCGCTCAGTCAGACCCAGTGTTGACATGTGACAAGACGCTCCTCGGGGCGCGTCTTGCTTGGGCCTCTCTCCTGGAGGCGCTCAGTCAGACCCAGAGGTGACATGTGGCTAGACGCTCCTCGGGGCGCGTCTTGCTTGGGCTTCTCTCCTGGAGGCCCTCAGTCAGACCCATTGTTGACATGTGGCACGACGCTCCTCGGAGCGCGTCTTGCTTGGGCCTCACTCCAGAAGGCCCTCAATCAGACCCAGTGTTGACATGTGGCAAAACGCTCCTCCAGGCACATCTTGCTTGGGCCTCTCTCCTGGAGGCGCTCAGTCAGACCCAGTGTTGACATGTGGCAAGACGCTCCTTGGGGCCCGTCTTGCTGGGGCCTCTCTCATGGAGGCACTCAGTCAGACCCAGTGTTGACATGTGGCAAGACGCTCCTCAGGGCGCGTCTTGCTTGGGCCTCTCTCCTGGGGAGGCGCTCAGTCAGACCGAGTGCTGACATGTGGCAAGACGCTCCTCGGGGCACGTCTTGCTGGGGCTTCTCTCCTGGAGGCGCTCAGTCAGACCCAGTGTTGACATGTGACAAGACGCTCCTCGGGGCGCGTCTTGCTTGGGCCTCTCTCCTGGAGGCGCTCAGTCAGACCCAGAGGTGACATGTGGCTAGACGCTCCTCGGGGCGCGTCTTGCTTGGGCCTCTCTCCTGGAGGCGTTCAGTCAGACCCAGTGTTGACATGTGGCAAGACGCTCCTCGGGGCGCGTCTTGCTTGGGCCTCTCTCCTGGAGGCGCTCAGTCAGACCCAGTGTTGACATGTGGCAAGACGCTCCTCGGGGCACGTCTTGCTTGGGCCTCTCTCCTGGAGGCGCTCAGTCAGACCCAGAGGAGACATGTGTCAAGATGCTCCTCGGGGCGCGTCTTGCTTGGGCCTCTCTCCTGGAGGCGCTCAGTCAGACCAAGTGCTGACATGTGGCAAGACGCTCCTCCGGGCGCGTCTTGCTTGGGCCTCTCTCCTGGAGGCGCTCAGTCAGACCCAGTGTTCACATGTGGCAAGACGCTCCTCGGGGCGCGTCGTGCTTGGGCCTCTCTCCTGGAGGACTCTCAGTCAGACCCAGTGTTGACATGTGGCAAGACGCTCCTCGGGGCACGTCTTGCTTGGGCCTCTCTCCTGGAGGCGCTCAGTCAGACCGAGTGCTGACATGTGGCAAGACGCTCCTCGGGGCGCGTCTTGCTTGGGCTTATCTCCTGGAGGCCCTCAGTCAGACCCATTGTTGACATGTGGCAAGACGCTCCTCGGGGCGCGACTTGCTTGTGCCTCTCTCCAGAAGGCCCTCAATCAGACCCAGTGTTGACATGTGGCAAAACGCTACTCCAGGCGCGTCTTGCTTGGGCCTCTCTCCTGGAGGCGCTCAGTCAGACCCAGTGTTGACATGTGGCAAGACGCTCCTCAGGGTGCGTCTTGCTTGGGCCTCTCTCCTGGGGAGGCGCTCAGTCAGACCGAGTGCTGACATGTGGCAAGACGCTCCTCGGGGCACGTCTTGCTGGGGCTTCTCTCCTGGAGGCGCTCAGTCAGACCCAGTGTTGACATGTGACAAGACGCTCCTCGGGGCGCGTCTTGCTTGGGCCTCTCTCCTGGAGGCGCTCAGTCAGACCCAGAGGTGACATGTGGCAAGACGCTCCTCGGGGCGCGTCTTGCTTGGGCCTCTCTCCTGGAGGCGCTCAGTCAGACCCAGTGTTGACATGTGGCAAGACGCTCCTCGGGGCGCGTCTTGATTGGGCCTCTCTCCTGGAGGCCCTCAGTCAGACCCTTCGTTGACATGTGGCAAGACGCTCCTCGGGGCGCGTCTTGCTTGGCCCTCTCTCCTGGAGGCGCTCAGTCAGACCGAGTGCTGACATGTGGCAAGACGCTCCTCGGGGCGCATCTTGCTTGGGCTTCTCTCCTGGAGGCCCTCAGTCAGACCCATTGTTGACATTTGGCAAGACGCTCCTCAGGGCGCATCTTGGTTGGGCCTCTCTCCTGGAGGCGCTCAGTCAGACCGAGTGCTGACATGTGGCAAGACGCTCCTCGGGGCACGTCTTGCTGGGGCTTCTCTCCTGGAGGCGCTCAGTCAGACCCAGTGTTGACATGTGACAAGATGCTCCTCGTGGCGCGTCTTGCTTGGGCCTCTCTCCTGGAGGCGCTCAGTGAGACCCAGAGGTGACATGTGGCAAGACGCTCCTCGGGGCGCGTCTTGCTTGGGCCTCTCTCCTGGAGGCCCTCTGTCAGACCCAGTGTTGACATGTGGTAAGGACACGATCACGCCGACCCTATTGTTGGAGAACCTGCTGAGTTCGTCGAACAAGTAGACGCCGGATTGGGCGCGGGCACGCGCTTGTTTTAGAGGCGTTTTCGCGCAGCCTCTACCCTGCACGACCGCTCGTGGCCGCACTAGCTATATTTATCTTTATTTGTTTCACACACACACACACACACACACACACACACACACACACACACACACACACACACACACACACACACGCACGCGCGCACACACACACACACACACACACACACACACACACACACACACACACACACACACACAAACACACACAGGCCCTTGCGTGCAAACCCCGGTCAGGCCTTTAGTGTACACATCAGAGACATGATGTTCTTTCACAGAACTGAGGTTGTTCATTACTAAATGACTTTTACGGGAATATTGTTATTATACTATTCAACAGGTAGATCATAATAATGTGTATTAAACCTACAACCTAGCACTGATGACAGAGGGACCTTATTTAAATTAGTACTTAATGGAAACGATACATAATGATACATAAGAGCCTTGTCATACATTCAGCCTAGGAATAGTAGCATTGTGCAATATTAAAAATATACACATCAATTGCTCAAATCCCATTGTTGCAAGGTAAAACTCTAATAAAACTCTAGTCTGACATCAACAGAGAAGACTTAGTGTATGTACTACAAATACAGCATTAGGATTTCGAGTGGACCGTGCACCTTGTGAATCATCAGAGGCTTATGACGCAATATATCTTCCAGTTGCTATTAGACAAGTTATCACAATTACGTTGATTAATAAATCCAGTGTTGTAGCGACTGCAGCCAGCGCCGTCGCGCAACTCGTGTCGGTGTTATCTCTCGATACTTTCATTCGTATCCGAGCGTATGCAGAATCTGAGGATCTGGTGAAGTTGCTTGTCACTAGCTTGCGCACATTTGATATGGCACTTTGCACGTGACTCACACAACCTGCAGTGGCGACCGTCGCATCAGTGCAAAGTTTTTCCGATATATCGCTCGCAACATCGTTTGTCATTTGCTGTACACTGCGCACAATGGCCGCGAGGTCGCGGAGAGGGTCTTCGTTACGAGTTGTGTAATATCCGCTGACTTGCCGATTCAATTCTGGTGGCGCTGACCCAAACGAGAACACTTTTAAGGTGCATGTCGTGGTAACTCTAGTAGCACCGTGGTTGACGAGGACGATCATCTTTAGCAATAGTTCATCTCGAAGCGCAACGATGGTGAGGGCGACGGGTTGGCCGGTTCCGCCTTCAGGCCACTCGGTTGCCGCTAGATTGCCCAATGCCAAACACGCAGACGAACCCTGTACACACTCAATAACCCGTGTGCGATCGTTGATTTCTGCTAGTACGTTTGCTAGTTCTATGTGCTTCCACGGATCGGGCGTGGGCACGCGCTTGTTTTAGAGGCGTTTTCGCGCAGCCTCTACCCTGCACGACCGCTCGTGGCCGCACTAGCTATATTTATCTTTATTTGTTTCACACACACACACACACACACACACACACACACACACACACACACACACACACACACACACACACACACACACACACACACACACACACAGACAGGCCCTTGCGTGCAAACACCGGTCAGGCCTGCAGTGTACACATCAGAGACATGATGTTCTTTCACAGAACTGAGGTTGTTCATTACTAAATGACTTTTACAGGAATATTGTTATTATACTATTCAACAGGTTGATCATAATAATGTGTATTAAACCCACAACCTAGCACTGAGGACAGAGGGACTTTATTTAAATTAGTACTTAATGGAAACGATACATAATGATACATAAGAGCCATGTCATACATTCAGCCTAGGAATAGTAGCATTGTGCACTATTAAAAATATACACATCAATTGCTCGAATCCCATTGTTGCAAAGTAAAACTCTAATAAAACTCTAGACTGACATCAACAGAGAAGACTTAGTGTATGTACTACAAATACAGCATTAGGATTTCGAGTGGACCGTGCACTTTGTGAACCATCAGAGGCTTATGACGGGGTTTGCACGCAAGGGCCTGTGTGTGTGTGTGCGTGCGTGTGTGTGTGTGTGTGTGTGTGTGTGTGTGTGTGTGTGTGTGTGTGAAACAAATAAAGATAAATATAGCTAATGCGGCCACTAGCGGTCGTGCAGGGTAGAGGCTGCGCGAAAACGCCTCTAAAACAAGCGCGTGCCCACGCCCGATCCGTGGAAGCACGTAGAACTAGCAAACGTACTAGCAGAAATCAACGATCGCACACGGGTCATTGAGTGTGTACAGGGTTCGTCTGCGTGTGTGGCATTGGGCAATCTAGCGGCAACCGAGTGGCCTGAAGGCGGAACCGGCCAACCCGTCGCCCTCACCATCGTTGTGCTTCGAGATGAACTATTGCTAAAGATGATCGTCCTCGTCAACCACGGCGCTACCAGAGTTGCCACGACATGCGCCTTAAACGCGTTCTCGTTTGGGTCAGCGCCACCAGAATTGAATCGGCAAGTCAGCGGATATTACACAACTCGTAACGAAGACCCTCTCCGCGACCTCGCGGCCAGTGTGCGCAGTGTACAGTAAATGACAAACGATGTTGCGAGCGATATATCGGAAAAACTTTGCACTGACGCGACGGTTGCCACTGCAGGTTGTGTGAGTCTCACGCAAAGTGCCATATCAAACGTGCGCAAGCTAGTGACAAGCAACTTCACCAGATCCGTAGATTCTGCATACGCTTGGATACGAATGAAAGTATCGACAGATAACACCGACACGAGTTGCGCGACGGCGCTGGCTGCAGTCGCTACAACACTGGATTTATTAATCAACGTAATTGTGACCGTAATGGCGTATCGAGTGTGCACCAGAAACTACAACCAGTACTACAGAAAACTGGCATGAGGGTCGCGGTCTAACGTTATGTTGGTGTCTCGCATTGACCGTCGACGGCCGTTTGCCAGCGGCTGAAAATGGCACAGTTGACGAAATGGAAACGCCGACCGTCGATAGTGCACTCTCGCAAGTTCCAACCGCACCATCTCAGGAGACAGACCACAGAGTCATATTAGCGGAGGGTAGATAGAAAATGCGCAAACCGCCTCAACCGCCCATATACATACTATATGAGTTCAACATAGAGTGGAGTAAGAAGTTACTACCGATTGATTGTATTTCCAACGTGCAAGCAGCTGGTGTGAGACGCTTTACTGGAGTATCACAGAGGTTGCGATGTCCTGTGTTCCACGAGCGCATGGAAACAAGTGAACGAACTTCTACGGACCGTACTGTTGGGGTGTGAGCGAGCTGTAAAATCAATACACGCTAGACACGCGGACTTTGCCGCGTTACTGGACACGCATATCGCCACAACAAAACCGGGTCAAGTGTTCGGGGCGTCACCGCGCTCGACTATACACGTCTTGGCCTACCACGAGTACATGAGCCCACAAGATCCTAAGCGAGGTCGAAGCCGTTGTGTCTACCCAACGCAAATTCAGCACAGCCGTGCGCGCTAAGACAAGTCCCTCTAGACTGCTGGAAACTTTGGAAACGTGGAAGGCTTGCGTGTTCGCGCTTTCTACACATCTCAACGGTATGATCGCGATACTCTCGGCCGCATAACAACTAATGGTCATGTGTTCGGAAGGTCTGATCAGGTCTGACATGACCAGTTGTCAATCGACGTCGAGCGTGCACTCACACACGGATATCCTGGCGTACAGTAAAGCGACAGCGACCTCTACGCTCACGTTGATCGCCAATGTTTCGAAGGGCAATCGAGTGTGTTGGCTGACGAAAGCTATGGTGACCGACAGTCGCGTCGACTACAATGTGCCTCATTGCGATTGGAGAGGCGTATGTGATCCTTTGCAAATCGACAACACCACCGCGGTCGAGTGCGAAGTCACGGTCGGCGGCGTGTTGTCCTTACTGTGCCCCTTTCAATGTGACGGTCCGTGTCACGGACCGGTGTGTTACAACCCGACTAACGAAACGTACCAGGTGATAACATTGCATCTGCCCATTACAGCGGAGCGAGCGTTTCGCCACACTCCCAAACCAAGGTTAATAGTTGTAGCGCACGCCCTTTCGGACCTTGTTGCACGCGAAACACTGGCGTACACTCACAACATCACGCTCGAGACAGCTCAAGCGTTACGCAAAACAAAGGACGTGTTCAAATCCATAGAGAATATACGGTCTTTAGCGTATGCGTATATAAAGAAGGTCGATGACATTTACAGAAGTGGCGGCGTGGGCACCACAGTAGAACAACAAGGTGCTCTCAAGCACACACAGATACTGGCCGCATTATCACTCGCGATGTCTATCCTGACATGCCCGTTTCTGATTTCTATGTATATTAAATTATGACAAGAGCTACGGTGGTTACGATTACACTCTGACCACGTGCCTTAGTTTCTGCTAGTGACCTATAAATATATTTGACCACTTGCTCTCACTGCCATTAAAGCGGCTGTACCCACACGTACAACACCCAAGAAAAAAAATGATCTCGCTGTCTGTACTGGGTGTACTCTCAGTCGTCGCAGTTGCTCAGGCCATGGTGGTACGCTCACATAACGCCTCTGAGATACGTCCCATCACACCACCTCCTAGACTACTCGCGAAGGAGTATTCAACACCCCCTTTGTACGAAGACAACCATTATAACGAGCACAGCACAACGCTTGCCGCACGCAAAGACAACATGCAGGAGACAACGCTACCACCTGTTGTGGGAACAACGGATTCGAGTGACAACGATCGCGACTATGACGAGCACATTACAACACCCTCTGTGCACGAAGACCAGATGCAGGAGACAACGCTACCACCTGTCGTGAGAAACAAGAGTTTGGTTAACAATGATCATCGTCGAGTCCCATTGTAAACGGGCGCGCCATTGCACACATCGTACATGTGTGTTAACCCACCTGTATGCGACAGACTTTGTGTGTTGCATGACATCGAGATGTATTGACGTCTGTGTCAATACAGGACTCTCTAAGCTGGGAGCTGGACGCTAACGACCCGTGCATGCGCCACACAAAAGGTAACTCGACTAACTACAAAACGCATATTGTGATGTAGAAAGTTGGCTCGACTGTTTGAATCAGCTGCAGCTGCGGTTTACTCACGAAGTGAATCGCACGCTTGTTAGAAGTACATTCGGAGCACTTAAAAAATACATCGCTCTCATCGAGTTCCGTCTCAGCGTTCACCGGCTGATGGGCAAGAGCGTGACATGGGATCGCCAGGAACTTACTTAAGGACTATCATCTCATTTGGCATTTACTCACGGACCCAAGAAACCAGTTCCGAAAAATGGTCGAGAATTATAACTTGTCTAATAGCAACTGGAAGATATGTTGCGTCATAAGCCTCTGATGGTTTACAAGGTGCACGGTCCACTCGAAATCCTAATGCTGTATTTGTAGTACATACACTAAGTCTTCTCTGTTGATGTCGGACTAGAGTTTTATTAGAGTTTTACTATGCAACAATGGGATTCGAGCAATTGATGTGTATATTTTTAATAGTGCACAATGCTACTATTTCTAGGCTGAATGTATGACATGGCTCTTATGTATCATTATGTATCGTTTCCATTAAATACTAATTTAAATAAAGTCCCTCTGTCCTCAGTGCTAGGTTGTGGGTTTAATACACATTATTATGATCAACCTGTTGAATAGTATAATAACAATATTCCTGTAAAAGTCATTTAGTAATGAACAACCTCAGTTCTGTGAAAGAACATCATGTCTCTGATGTGTACCTTGCAGGCCTGACCGGGGTTTGCACGCAAGGGTCGTGTGTGTGTGTGTGTGTGTGTGTGTGTGTGTGTGTGTGTGTGTTTGTGTGTGTGTGTGTGTGTGTGTGTGTGTGTGTGAGTGTGTGTGTCACCCACATGTCTCCTCTGGGTCTGACTGAGCGCCTCCAGGAGAGAAGCCCCAGCAAGACGCGCCCCGAGGAGCGTCTTGCCACATGTCAGCACTCGGTCTGACTGAGCGCCTCCAGGAGAGAGGCCCAAGCAAGACGTGCCCCGAGGAGCGTCTTGCCACATGTCAACACTGGGTCTGACTGAGCGCCTCCAGGAGAGAGGCCCAAGCAAGACGCGCCCCGAGGAGCGTCTTGCCACATGTCAGCACTCGGTCTGACTGAGCGCCTCCAGGAGAGAGGCCCAAGCAAGACGCGCCCCGAGGAGCATCTTGACACATGTCTCCTCTGGGTCTGACTGAGCGCCTCCAGGAGAGAGGCCCAAGCAAGACGCGCCCCGAGGAGCGTCTTGTCACATATCAACACTGGGTCTGACTGAGCGCCTCCAGGAGAGAAGCACCAGCAAGACGTGCCCCGAGGAGCGTCTTGCCACATGTCAGCACTCGGTCTGACTGAGCACCTCCAGGAGAGAGGCCCAAGCAAGATGCGCCCCGAGGAGCGTCTTGCCACTTCAACAATGGGTCTGACTGAGGGCCTCCAGGAGAGAAGCCCAGGCAAGATGTGCCCCGAGGAGCGTCTTTCCACATGTCAGCACTCGGTCTGACTGAGCGCCTCCAGGACAGAGGCCCAAGCAAGAAACGCCCCGAGAAGCGTCTTGTCACATGTCAACACTGGGTCTGACTGAGCGCCTCCAGGAGAGAAGCCCCAGCAAGACACGTCCCGAGGAGCGTCTTGCCACATGTCAACGAAAGGTCTGACTGAGGGCCTCCAGGAGAGAAGCCCAAGCAAGACGCGCTCCGAGGAGCGTCTTGCCACATGTCAGCACTAGGACTGACTGAGCGCCTCCAGGAGACAGGCCCAAGCAAGACGCGCCCCGAGGAGCGTCTTGCCACATGTCAACACTGGGTCTGACTGAGCGCCTCCAGGAGAGAGGCCCAAGCAAGACGCGCCCCGAGGAGCGTCTTGCCACATGTTAACACTGGGTCTGACAGAGGGCCTCCAGGAGAGAGGCCCAAGCAAGACGCGCCCCGAGGAGCGTCTTGCCACATGTCACCTCTGGGTCTGACTGAGCGCCTCCAGGAGAGAAGCCCCAGCAAGACGCGCCCCGAGGAGCGTCTTGCCACATGTCAGCACTAGGTCTGACTGAGCGCCTCCAGGAGAGAGGCCCAAGCAAGACGCGCCCCGAGGAGCGTCTTGCCACATGTCAACACTGGGTCTGACTGAGCGCCTCCAGGAGAGAGGCCCAAGCAAGAAACGCCCGAGGAGCCTCTTGCCACATGTCAACACTGGGTCTGACTGATCGCCTCCCCAGGAGAGAGGCCCAAGCAAGACGCGCCACGAGGAGCGTCTTGCCACATGTCAACAATGGGTCTGACTGAGGGCCTCCAGGAGAGAAGCCCAAGCAAGACGCGCCCCAAGGAGCATCTTGCCACATGTCAGCACTCGGTCTGACTGAGTGCCTCCAGGAGAGAGGCCCAAGCAAGACGCGCCCCGAGGAGCATCTTGCCACATGTCACCTCTGGGTCTGACTGAGCACCTCCAGGAGAGAGGCCCAAGCAAGACGCGCCCCTAGGAGCGTCTTGTCACATTTCAACACTGGGTCTGACTAAACGCCTCCAGGAGAGAGGCCCAAGCAAGAAACGCCCGAGGAGCGTCTTGACACATGTCAACACTGGGTCTGACTGATCGCCTCCCCAGGAGAGAGGCCCAAGCAAGACGCGTCCTGAGGAGCATCTTGCCACATGTCAACACTGGGTCTGACTGAGTGCCTCCATGAGAGAAGCCCCAGCAAGATGCGCCCCAAGGAGCGTCTTGCCACATGTCAACACTGGGTCTGACTGAGCGCCTCCAGGAGAGAGGCCCAAGCAAGACGCGCCTGGAGGAGCGTTTTGCCACATGTCAACACTGGGTCTGACAGAGGGCCTCAAGGGGAGAGGCCCAAGCAAGATGCACCCTGAGGAGCATCTTGCCACATATGGGTCATCTTGCCACATTGGGCTGCCACAATGGGTCTGACTGAGGGCCTCCAGGAGAGAAGCCCAAGCAAGAAGCGCCCCGAGGAGCGTCTTGCCACATGTCAGCACTCGGTCTTACTGAGCGCCTCCAGGAGAGAGGCCCAAATGAGACGCGCCCCGAGGAGCGTCTTGCCACATGTCAACAATGGGTCTGACTGAGGGCCTCCAGGAGAGAAGCCCAAGCAAGACGCGCCCCGAGGAGCGTCTTGCCACATGTCAGCACTCGGTCTGACTGAGCGCCTTCAGGAGAGAGGCCCAAGCAAGACGTGCCCCGAGGAGCGTCTTGCCACATGTCAACACTGGGTCTGACTGAGCGCCTCCAGGAGAGAGGGCCAAGCAAGACGCGCCCCGAGGAGCGTCTTGCCACATGTGAACACTGGGTCTGACTGAGCGCCTCCAGGAGAGAGGCCCAAGCAAGACGCGCCCGGAAGAGCGTCTTGCTACATGTCAGCACTCGGTCTGACTGAGCGCCTCCAGGAGAGAGGCCCAAGCAAGACGCGCCCCGAGGAGCATCTTGACACATGTCTCCTCTGGGTCTGACTGAGCGCCTCCAGGAGAGAGGCCCAAGCAAGACGTGCCCCGAGGAGCGTCTTGCTTCATGTCAACACTGGGTCTGACTGAGTGCCTCCATTAGAGAAGCCCCAGCAAGACGCGCCCCGAGGAGCATCTTGCCACATGTCAACACTGGGTCTGACTGAGAACCTCCAGGAGAGAGGCCCAAGCAAGACGCGCCCCGAGTAGCGTCTTGCCACATGTCACCTCTGGGTCTGACTGAGCACCTCCAGGAGAGAGGCCCAAGCAAGACGCGCCCCGAGGAGCGTCTTGTCACATGTCAACACTGGGTCTGACTGAGCGCCTCCAGGAGAGAAGCCCCAGCAAGACGTGCCCCGAGGAGCGTCTTGCCACATGTCAGCACTCGGTCTGACTGAGCACCTCCAGGAGAGAGGCCCAAGCAAGATGCGCCCCGAGGAGCGTCTTGCCACATGTCAACAATGGGTCTGACTGAGGGCCTCCAGGAGAGAAGCCCAGGCAAGATGTGCCCCGAGGAGCGTCTTGCCACATGTCAGCCCTCGGTCTGACTGAGCGCCTCCAGGAGAGAGGCCCAAGCAAGACGCGCCCCGAGAAGCGTCTTGTCACATGTCAACACTGGGTCTGACTGAGCGCCTCCAGGAGAGAAGCCCCAGCAAGACACGTCCCGAGGAGCGTCTTGCCACATGTCAACGAAGGGTCTCACTTAGGGCCTCCAGGAGAGAAGCCCAAGCAAGACGCGCTCCGAGGAGCGTCTTGCCACATGTCAGCACTAGGACTGACTGAGCGCCTCCAGGAGAGATGCCCAAGCAAGACGTGCCCCGAGGAGCGTCTTGCCACATGTCAACACTGGGTCTGACTGAGCGCCTCCAGGAGAGAGGCCCAAGCAAGACGCGCCCCGAGGAGCGTCTTGCCACATGTCAACACTGGGTCTGACAGAGGGCCTCCAGGAGAGAGGCCCAAGCAAGACGCGCCCCGAGGAGCGTCTTGCCACATGTCACCTCTGGGTCTGACTGAGCGCCTCCAGGAGAGAAGCCCCAGCAAGACGCGCCCCGAGGAGCGTCTTGCAACATGTCAGCACTAGGTCTGACTGAGCGCCTCCAGGAGAGAGGCCCAAGCAAGACGCGCCCCGAGGAGCGTCTTGCCACATGTCAACACTGGGTCTGACTGAGCGCCTACAGGAGAGAGGCCCAAGCAAGAAACGCCCGAGGAGCCTCTTGACACATGTCAACACTGGGTCTGACTGATCGCCTCCCCAGGAGAGAGGCCCAAGCAAGACGCGCCCCGAGGAGCGTCTTGCCACATGTCAACAATGGGTCTGACTGAGGGCCTCCAGGAGAGAAGCCCAAGCAAGACGCGCCCCAAGGAGCATCTTGCCACATGTCAGCAATCGGTCTGACTGAGCGCCTCCAGGAGAGAGGCCCAAGCAAGACGCGCCCCGAGGAGTGTCTTGCCACATGTCAACACTGGGTCTGACTGAGCGCCTCCAGGAGAGAGGCCCAAGCAAGACGCGCCCCGAGGAGCGTCTTGCCACATGTCAACACTGGGTCTGACTGAGTGCCTCCAGGAGAGAGGCCCAAGCAAGACGCGCCCCGAGGAGCGTCTTGCCACATGCCATCAATGGGTCTGACTGAGGGCCTCCAGGAGAGAGGCCCAAGCAAGATGCGCCCGGAGGAGAGTCTTGCCACATGTCAACACTGGGTCTGACAGAGGGCCTCCAGGAGAGAGGCCCAAGCAAGACGCGCCCCGAGGAGCGTCTTGCCACATGTCACCTCTGGTTCTGACTGAGCGCCTCCAGGAGAGAGGCCCAAGCAAGACGCGCCCCGAGGAGGGTCTTGTCACATGTCAACACTGGGTCTGTCTGAGCGCCTCCAGGAGAGAGGCCCAAGCAAGACGCGCCCCGAGGAGCGTCTTGCCACATGTGAAAACTGGGTCTGACTGAGCGCCTTCAGGAGAGAGGCCCAAGCAAGACGCGCCCGGAGGAGCGTCTTGCAACATGTCAGCACTCGGTCTGACTGAGCGCCTCCACGAGAGAGGCCCAAGCAAGACGCGCCCCGAGGAGGGTCTTGACAGATGTCTCCTCTGGGTCTGACTGAGCGCCTCCAGGAGAGAGGCCCAAGCAAGACGTGCCCCGACAAGCATCTTGCCACATGTCAACACTGGGTCTGACTGAGTGCCTCCATGAGAGAAGCCCCAGCAAGACGCGCCCCGAGGAGCGTCTTGCCACATGTCAACACTGGGTCTGACTGAGCACCTCCAGGAGAGAGGCCCCAGCAAGACGCGCCCCGAGGAGCGTCTTGCCACTTGTCAACACTGGGTCTGACTGAGCGCCTCCAGGAGAGAGGCCCGAGGAGCGTCTTGCCACATGTCACCTCTGGGTCTGACTGAGCGCCTCCAGGAGAGAGGCGCAAGCAAGAAACGCCCGAGGAGCGTTTTGACACATGTCAACACTGGGTTTGACTGAGCACCTCCAGGAGAGAGGCCCCAGCAAGACGCGCCCCGAGGAGCGTCTTGCCACATATCAGCACTCGGTCTGACTGAGCGCCTCAAGGAGAGAGGCCCAAGCAAGAAGCGCCCCGATGAGCTTCTTGCCACATGTCAACAATGGGTCTGACTGAGGGCCTCCAGGAGAGAAGCCCAAGCAAGACGCGCCCCGAGGAGCGTCTTGCCACATGTCAACACTGGGTCTAATTGAGCGCCTCCAGGAGAGAGGTCCAAGCAACACGCGCCCCAAGGAGTGTCTTGCCACATGTCAACACTGGGTCTGACTGAGTGCCTCCATGAGAGAAGCCCCAGCAAGATGCGCCCCGAGGAGCGTCTTGCCACATGTCACTACTCGGTCTGACTGAGCGCCTCCAGGAGAGAGGCCCAAGCAAGAGGTGCCCCGAGGAGCGTCTTGCCACATGTCAACAATGGGTCTGACTGAGGGCCTCCAGGAGAGAAGCCCAAGCAAGAAGCGCCCAGAGGAGCGTCTTGCCACATGTCACTACTCATTCTGACTGAGCGCCTCCAGGAGAGAGGCCCAAGCAAGACGCGCCCCGAGGAGCGTCTTGCCACGTGTCAACACTGGGTCTGATTGAGGGCCTTCTGGAGAGAGGCCCAAGCAAGACGCGCCCCGAGGAGCGTCTTGCCACATGTCACCACTTGGTCTTACTGAGCGCCTCCAGGAGAGAGGCCCAAGCAACACGCACCACGAGTAGCGTCAGGCCACATGTCACTACACAGTCTGACTGAGCGCCTCCAGGAGAGAGGCCCAAGCAAGACGCGCCCCGAGGAGCGTCTTGCCACATGTCAACAATGGGTCTTACTGAGGGCCTCCAGGAGAGAAGCCCAAGCAAGACGCGCCCCGAGGAGCTTCTTGCCACATGTCAGCACTTGGTCTGACTGAGCGCCTCCAGGAGAGAGGCCAAAGCAAGACGCGCCCCGAGGAGCGTCTTGACACATGTCAACACTGGGTCTGACAGAGGGCCTCCATGAGAGAGGCCCAAGCAAGACGCGCCCCGAGGAGTGTCTTGCCACATGTCAACACTGGGTCTGACAGAGGGCCTCCAGGAGAGAGGCCCAAGCAAGACGCGCCCCGAGGAGCATCTTGCCACATGTCAACACTGGGTCTGACTGAGAACCTCAAGGAGAGAGGCCCAAGCAAGACGCGCCCCGAGGAGCGTCTTGCCACATGTCACTACTCGGTCTGACTGAGCGCCTCCAGGAGGGAGGTCCAAGCAAGACGCGCCCCGAGGAGCGTCTTGCCACATGTCACTACTCGGTCTGACTGAGCGCCTCCAGGAGAGAGGCCCAAGCAAGACGTGCCCCGAGGAGCGTCTTTCCACATGTCAACAATGGGTCTGACTGAGGGCTTCCAGGAGAGAAGCCCAAAGCAAGACGCGCACCGAGGAGCGTCTTGCCACACGTCAACACTGGGTCTGATTGAGGGCCCCCAGGAGAGAGTCCCAAATAAGACGCGCCCCGAGGAGCGTCTTGCCACATGTCAACACTGGGTCTGACTGAGGGCCTCCAGGAGAGAAGCCCAAGCAAGATGCGCCCCGAGGAGCGTCTTGCCACATGTCAGCACTCGGTCTGACTGAGCGCCTCGAGGAGAGAGGCCCAAGCAAGACGCGCCCCGAGGAGCGTCTTGCCACATGTGAACACTGGGTCTGACTGAGCGCCTCCAGGAGAGAGGCCCAAGCAAGACGCGCCCCGAGGAGCGTCTTGCCACATGTGAACACTGGGTCTAATTGAGCGCCTCCAGGAGAGAGGCCCAAGCAAGACGCGCCCCGAGGAGCGTCTTGCCACATGTCACTACTCGGTCTGACTGAGCGCCTCCAGGAGAGAGGTCCAAGCAACACGCGCCCCGAGGAGCGTCTTGCCACATGTCACCACTGGGTCTGACTGAGTGCCTCCATGAGAGAAGCCCCAGCAAGACGCGCCCCGAGGAGCGTCTTACCACATGTCACTACTCGGTCTGACTGAGCGCCTCCAGGAGAGAGGCCCAAGCAAGACGTGCCCCGATGAGCGTCTTGCCACATGTCAACAATGGGTCTGACTGAGGGCCTCCAGGAGAGAAGCCCAAGCAAGAAGCGCCCCGAGGAGCGTCTTGCCACATGTCAACACTGGGTCTGACTGAGCGCCTCCAGGAGAGAGGCCCAAGCAAGACACGCCCCGAGGGGCGTCTTGACACATGTAAACACTGGGTCTGATTGAGGGCCTCCATGAGAGAAGCCCAAGCAAGACGCGCCCCAAGGAGAGTCTTGCCACATGTCAACACTGGGTCTGACAGAGGGCATCCAGGAGAGAGGCCCAAGCAATACGCGCCCCGAGGAGCGTCTTGCCACATGTAAACAATGGGTCTGACTGAGGGCCTCCAGGAGAGAAGCCAAAGCAAGACGCGCCCCAAGGAGCTTCTATCCACATGTCAACAATGGGTCTTACTGAGGGCCTCCATGAGAGAAGCCCAAGCAAGACGCGCCCCGAGGAGTGTCTGGCCACATGTCAACACTGTGTCTGACTGAGCGCCTCCAGGAGAGAGGCCCAAGCGAGACGCGCCCCGAGGAGCGTCTTGCCACGTGTCAACACTGGGTCTGACTTAGCGCCTCCAGGAGAGAGGCCCAAGCAAGATGCGCCCCGAGGAGAATCTTGCCACGTGTCACCACTGGGTCTGACTGAGCGCGTCCAGGAGGGAGGCCCAAGCAAGACGCGTCCTGAGGAGCGTCTTGCCACATGTCACTACTCGGTCTGACTGAGCGCCTCCAGGAGAGAGGCCCAAGCAAGACGCGCCCCCAGGAGCGTCTTGCCAAATGTCACTACTCGGTCTGACTGAGCGCCTCCAGGAGGGAGGTCCAAGCAAGACGCGCCCCGAGGAGCGTCTTGCCACATGTCACTACTCGGTCTGACTGAGCGCCTCCAGGAGAGAGGCCCAAGCAAGACGTGCCCCGAGGAGCGTCTTGCCACATGTCAACAATGGGTCTGACTGAGGGCCTCCAGGAGAGAAGCCCAAGCAAGACGCGCCCGGAGGAGCGTCTTGCCACATGTCAACACTGGGTCTGACTGAGCGCCTCCAGGAGAGAGGCCCAAGCAAGACACGCCCCGAGGAGCGTCTTGACACATGTCAACACTGGGTCGGACTGAGGGCCTCCTTGAGAGAAGCCCAAGCAAGATGCGCCCCGAGGAGAGTCTTGCCACACGTCAACACTCGGTCTGACAGAGGGCATTCAGGAGAGAGGCCCAAGCAATACGCGACCCGAGGAGCGTCTTGCCACATCTCACCACTGGGTCTGAATGAGCGCCTCCAGGAGAGAGGCCCAAGCAAGACGCGCCCCGAGGAGCGTCTTGCGACATGTCAACACTGGGTCTGACTGAGCACCTCCAGGAGAGAGGCCCAAGCAAGACGCGCCCCGAGGAGCGTCTTGCCACATGCCACCTCTGGTTCTGACTGAGCGCCTCCAGGAGAGAGGCCCAAGCAAGACGCGCTCGAGGAGCGTCTTGCCACATGTCAACAATGGGTCTGACTGAGGGCCTCCAGGAGAGAAGCCCAAGCAACACGCGGCCCGAGGAGCGTCTTGCCACATGTCAGCACTCGGTCTGACTGAGCGCCTCCAGGAGAGAGGCCAAAGCAAGACGCGCCCCGAGGAGCGTCTTGACACATGTCAACACTGGGTCTGACAGAGGGCCTCCAGGAGAGAGGCCAAAGCAAGACGCGCCCCGAGAAGTGTCTTGCCACATGTCACCACTTGGTCTGACTGAGCGCCTCCAGGAGAGAGGCCCAAGCAACACGCGCCCCGAGGAGCGTCAGGCCACATGTCACTACTCATTCTGACTGAGCGCCTCCAGGAGAGAGGCCCAAGCAAGACGCGCCCCGAGGAGCGTCTTGCCACGTGTCAACACTGGGTCTGATTGAGGGCCTTCTGGAGAGAGGCCCAAGCAAGACGCGGCCCGAGGAGCATCTTGACACATGTCAACACTGGGTCTGACAGAGGGCCTCCAGGAGAGAGGCCCAAGCAAGACGCGCCCCGAGGAGTGTCTTGCCACATGTCACCACTGGGTCTGACTGAGCGCCTCCAGGGGAGAGGCCCAAGCAAGACGCGCCCCGAGGAGCGTCAGGCCACATGTAAACAATGGGTCTGACTGAGGGCCTCCAGGAGAGAAGCCCAAGCAACACGCGGCCCGAGGAGCGTCTTGCCACATGTCAGCACTCGGTCTGACTGAGCGCCTCCAGGAGATAGGCCAAAGCAAGACGCGCCCTGAGGAGCGTCTTGACACATGTCAACACTGGGTTTGACTGAGCGCCTCCAGGAGAGAGGCCCAAGCAACACGCGCCCCGAGGAGCGTCTTGCCACATGTGAACACTGGGTCTAATTGAGCGCCTCCAGGAGAGAGGCCCAAGCAAGACGCGCCCCGAGGAGCGTCTTGCCACATGTCACTACTCGGTCTGACTGAGCGCCTCCAGGAGAGAGGTCCAAGCAACACGCGCCCCGAGGAGCGTCTTGCCACATGTCACCACTGGGTCTGACTGAGTGCCTCCATGAGAGAAGCCCCAGCAAGACGCGCCCCGAGGAGCGTCTTACCACATGTCACTACTCGGTCTGACTGAGCGCCTCCAGGAGAGAGGCCCAAGCAAGACGTGCCCCGATGAGCGTCTTGCCACATGTCAACAATGGGTCTGACTGAGGGCCTCCAGGAGAGAAGCCCAAGCAAGAAGCGCCCCGAGGAGCGTCTTGCCACATGTCAACACTGGGTCTGACTGAGCGCCTCCAGGAGAGAGGCCCAAGCAAGACACGCCCCGAGGAGCGTCTTGACACATGTCAACACTGGGTCTGACTGAGGGCCTCCATGAGAAAAGCCCAAGCAAGACGCGCCCCAAGGAGAGTCTTGCCACATGTCAACACTGGGTCTGACAGAGGGCATCCAGGAGAGAGGCCCAAGCAATACGCGCCCCGAGGAGCGTCTTGCCACATGTAAACAATGGGTCTGACTGAGGGCCTCCAGGAGAGAAGCCAAAGCAAGACGCGCCCCAAGGAGCTTCTATCCACATGTCAACAATGGGTCTTACTGAGGGCCTCCATGAGAGAAGCCCAAGCAAGACGCGCCCCGAGGAGTGTCTGGCCACATGTCAACACTGTGTCTGACTGAGCGCCTCCAGGAGAGAGTTCCAAGCGAGACGCGCCCCGAGGAGCGTCTTGCCACGTGTCAACACTGGGTCTGACTTAGCGCCTCCAGGAGAGAGGCCCAAGCAAGATGCGCCCCGTGGAGAATCTTGCCACGTGTCACCACTGGGTCTGACTGAGCGCGTCCAGGAGGGAGGTCCAAGCAAGACGCGTCCTGAGGAGCGTCTTGCCACATGTCACTACTCGGTCTGACTGAGCGCCTCCAGGAGAGAGGCCCAAGCAAGACGCGCCCCGAGGAGCGTCTTGCCAAATGTCACTACTCGGTCTGACTGAGCGCCTCCAGGAGGGAGGTCCAAGCAAGACGCGCCCCGAGGAGCGTCTTGCCACATGTCACTACTCGGTCTGACTGAGCGCCTCCAGGAGAGAGGCCCAAGCAAGACGTGCCCCGAGGAGCGTCTTGCCACATGTCAACAATGGGTCTGACTGAGGGCCTCCAGGAGAGAAGCCCAAGCAAGACGCGCCCGGAGGAGCGTCTTGCCACATGTCAACACTGGGTCTGACTGAGCGCCTCCAGGAGAGAGGCCCAAGCAAGACACGCCCCGAGGAGCGTCTTGACACATGTCAACACTGGGTCGGACTGAGGGCCTCCTTGAGAGAAGCCCAAGCAAGATGCGCCCCGAGGAGAGTCTTGCCACACGTCAACACTCGGTCTGACAGAGGGCATTCAGGAGAGAGGCCCAAGCAATACGCGACCCGAGGAGCGTCTTGCCACATCTCACCACTGGGTCTGAATGAGCGCCTCCAGGAGAGAGGCCCAAGCAAGACGCGCCCCGAGGAGCGTCTTGCGACATGTCAACACTGGGTCTGACTGAGCACCTCCAGGAGAAAGGCCCAAGCAAGACGCGCCCCGAGGAGCGTCTTGCCACATGTCACCTCTGGTTCTGACTGAGCGCCTCCAGGAGAGAGGCCCAAGCAAGACGCGCCCCGAGAAGTGTCTTGCCACATGTCACCACTTGGTCTGACTGAGCGCCTCCAGGAGAGAGGCCCAAGCAACACGCGCCCCGAGGAGCGTCAGGCCACATGTCACTACTCATTCTGACTGAGCGCCTCCAGGAGAGAGGCCCAAGCAAGACGCGCCCCGAGGAGCGTCTTGCCACGTGTCAACACTGGGTCTGATTGAGGGCCTTCTGGAGAGAGGCCCAAGCAAGACGCGGCCCGAGGAGCGTCTTGACACATGTCAACACTGGGTCTGACAGAGGGCCTCCAGGAGAGAGGCCCAAGCAAGACGCGCCCCGAGGAGTGTCTTGCCACATGTCACCACTGGGTCTGACTGAGCGCCTCCAGGGGAGAGGCCCAAGCAAGACGCGCCCCGAGGAGCGTCAGGCCACATGTAAACAATGGGTCTGACTGAGGGCCTCCAGGAGAGAAGCCCAAGCAACACGCGGCCCGAGGAGCGTCTTGCCACATGTCAGCACTCGGTCTGACTGAGCGCCTCCAGGAGATAGGCCAAAGCAAGACGCGCCCCGAGGAGCGTCTTGACACATGTCAACACTGGGTTTGACTGAGCGCCTCCAGGAGAGAGGCCCAAGCAACACGCGCCCCGAGGAGCGTCAGGCCACATGTCACTACTCATTCTGACTGAGCGCCTCCAGGAGAGAGGCCCAAGCAAGACGCGCCCCGAGGAGCGTCTTGCCACGTGTCAACACTGGGTCTGATTGAGGGCCTTCTGGAGAGAGGCCCAAGCAAGACACGCCCCGAGGAGCGTCTTGCCACATGTCACCACTTGGTCTGACTGAGCGCCACCAGGAGAGAGGCCCAAGCAACACGCGCCCCAAGGAGCGTCAGGCCACATGTCACTACTCAGTCTGACTGAGCGCCTCCAGGAGAGAGGCCCAAGCAAGACGCGCCCCGAGAAGCGTCTTGCCACATGTCAAGAATGGGTCTTACTGAGGGCCTCCAGGAGAGAAGCCCAAGCAAGACGCGCCCCGAGGAGCTTCTTGCCACATGTCAGCACTTGGTCTGACTGAGCGCCTCCTGGAGGCGCTCAGTCAGACCCAGAGGTGACATGTGGCAAGACGCTCCTCGGGCCTCTCTCCTGGAGGCGCTCAGTCAGACCCAGCGTTGGCATGTGTCAAGACGCTCCTCGGGGCGCGTCTTGCTTGGGCCTTTCTCCTGGAGGCCCTCTGTCAGACCCAGTGTTGACATCTGTCAAGACGCTCCTCGGGGCGCGTCTTGCTTGGGCTTCTCTCCTGGAGGCCCTCAGTCATACCCATTGTTGTCATGTGGCAAGACGCTCCTCGGGGCGTCTTGCTTTGGCCTCTCTCCTGGAGGCGCTCAGTCAGACCGAGTGCTGACATGTGGAAAGACGCTCCTCAGGGCGCGTCTTGCTTGGGCTTCTCTCCTGGAGGCGCTCAGAAAGACCCAGTGTTGACATGTGACAAGTCTCTCCTCGGGGCGTGTCTTGCTTGGGCCTCTCTCCTGGAGGCGCTCAGTCAGACCCAGTGTTGACATGTGGCAAGACGATCCTCGGGGCGTGTCTTGCTTGGGCCTCTCTCCTGGAGGCCCTCTGTCAGACCCAGTGTTGACATGTGGCAAGACGCTCCTCAGGGCGCGTCTTGCTTGGGCCTCTCTCCTGGAGGCCCTCTGTCAGACCCAGTGTTGGCATGTGGCAAGACGCTCCTCAGGGCACGTCTTGGTTGGGCCTCTCTCCTGGAGGCGCTCAGTCAGACCCATTGTGACATGTGGCAAGCCCTCAGTCAGACCCATTGTTGACATGTGGCAAGACACTCCTCGGGGCACGTCTTGCTTGGGCCTCTCTCCTGGAGGCGCTCAAACAGACCGAGTAGTGACATGTGACAAGTCTCTCCTCGGGGCGCGTCTTGCTTGGGCCTCTCTCCTGGAGGCGCTCAGTCAGACCCAGTGCTGACATGTGGCAAGACGCTCCTCGGGGCGCGTCTTGCTTGGGCCTCTCTCCTGGAGGCGCTCAGTCAGACCCAGTGTTGACATGTGGCAAGACGCTCCTCGGGGCGCGTCTTGCTTGGGCCTCTCTCCTGGAGGCGCTCATTCAGACCCAGTGGTGACATGAAGCAAGACGCTACTCGGGGCGCGTATTGCTTGGGCCTCTCTCCTGAATGCCCTCTGTCAGACCGACTGTTGACATGTGGCAAGACTCTCCTCGGGGCGCATCTTGCTTGGGCTTCTCTCATGGAGGCCCTCAGTCCGACCCAGTGTTGACATGTGTCAAGACGCTCCTCGGGGCGTGTCTTGCTTGGGATTCTCTCCTGGAGGCCCTCAGTCAGATCCATTGTTGACATGTGGCAAGACGCTCCTCGGGGCACGTCTTGCTTGGGCCTCTCTCCTGGAGGCGCTCAGTCAGACCGAATAGTGACATGTGGCAAGACGCTCCTCGGGGCGCGTCTTGCTTGGACCTCTCTCCTGGAGGCGCTCAGTCAGACCGATTAGTGACATTTGGCAAGACGCTCCTCGGGGCGCGTCTTGCTTGGACCTCTCTCCTGGAGGCGCTCAGTTAGACCGAGTAGTGACATGTGGCAAGACGCTCCTTGGGGCGCGTCTTGCTGGGGCCTCTCTCCTGGAGGTGCTCAATCAGACCCAGTGGTGACACGTGGCAAGACGCTCCTCTGGGCGCGTCTTGCTTGGGCCTCTCTCCTGGAGGAGCTCAGTCAGACCCAGTGGTGACACGTGGCAAGACGCTCCTCGGGGCGCATCTTGCTTGGGCCTCTCTTCTGGAGGCGCTAAGTCAGACCCAGTGTTGACACGTGGCAAGACGCTCCTCGGGGCGCGTATTGCTTGGGCCTCTCTCCTGGATGCCCTCTGTCAGACCCAGTGTTGACATGTGGCAAGACTCTCCTCGGGGCGCGTCTTGCTTGGGCTTCTCTCATGGAGGCCCTAAGTCAGACCCATTGTTGACATGTGTCAAGACGCTCCTCGGGGCGTGTCTTGCTTGGGCCTCTCTCCTGGAGGCGCTCAGTCAGACCCAGAGGAGACATATGGCAAGACACTCCTCGGGGCACGTCTTGCTTGGGCCTCTCTCCTGGAGGCGCTCAGTCAGACCGAGTAGTGACATGTGGCAAGACGCTCCTCGGGGCGCGTCTTGCTGGGGCTTCTCTCAAGGAGGCACTCAGTCAGACCAAGTGTTGACATGTGGCAAGACGCTCCTCGGGGCGCGTGTTGCTTGGACCTCTCTACTGGAGGCGCTAAATTAGACCCAGTGTTGACATGTGGAAAGACGCTCCTCGGGGCGCGTCTTGCTTGGGCTTCTCTCCTGGAGGCCCTCAGTCAGACCCATTGTTGACATGTGGCAAGAAGCTCCTCGGGGCTCTTCTTGCTTGGGCCTCTCTCCTGGAGGCGCTCAGTCAGACCGAGTGCTGACATGTGGCAAGACGCTCCTCGGGGCGCGTCTTGCTGGGGCCTCTCTCCTGGAGGCGCTCAGTCAAACCCAGTGTTGACATGTGTCAAGACGGGCGTTTCTTGCTTGCGCCTCTCCTGGAGGCGCTCAGTCAGACCCAGAGGTGACATGTGGCAAGACGCTCCTCGGGCCTCTCTCCTGGAGGCGCTCAGTCAGACCCAGTGTTGGCATGTGTCAAGACCCTCCTTGGGGCGCGTCTTGCTTGGGCCTCTCTCCTGGAGGCGCTCAGTCAGACCGAGTGCTGACATGTTGCAAGACGCTCCTCGGGGCGCGTCTTGCTTGGGCTTCTCTCCTGGAGGCCCTCAGTCATACCCATTGTTGTCATGTGGCAAGACGCTCCTCGGGGCGCGTCTTGCTTTGGCCTCTCTCCTGGAGGCCCTCTGTCAGACCCAGTGTTGACATCTGTCAAGACGCTCCTCGGGGCACGTCTTGCTTGGGCTTCTCTCCTGGAGGCCCTCAGTCATACCCATTGTTGTCATGTGGCAAGACGCTCCTCGGGGCGCGTCTTGCTTTGGCCTCTCTCCTGGAGGCGCTCAGTCAGACCGAGTGCTGACATGTGGAAAGACGCTCCTCAGGGCGCGTCTTGCTTGGGCTTCTCTCCTGGAGGCGCTCAGAAAGACCCAGTGTTGACATGTGACAAGTCTCTCCTCGGGGCGTGTCTTGCTTGGGCCTCTCTCCTGGAGGCGCTCAGTCAGACCCAGTGTTGACATGTGGCAAGACGCTCCTCGGGGCGTGTCTTGCTTGGGCCTCTCTCCTGGAGGCCCTCTGTCAGACCCAGTGTTGACATGTGGCAAGACGCTCCTCAGGGCGCGTCTTGCTTGGGCCTCTCTCCTGGAGGCCCTCTGTCAGACCCAGTGTTGGCATGTGGCAAGACGCTCCTCAGGGCGCGTCTTGGTTGGGCCTCTCTCCTGGAGGCGCTCAGTCAGACCCATTGTGACATGTGGCAAGCCCTCAGTCAGACCCATTGTTGACATGTGGCAAGACGCTCCTCGGGGCACGTCTTGCTTGGGCCTCTCTCCTGGAGGCGCTCAAACAGACCGAGTAGTGACATGTGGCAAGACGCTCCTCGGGGCACGTCTTGCTGGTGCTTCTCTCATGGAGGCACTCAGTCAGACCCAGTGTTGACATGTGGCAAGACGCTCCTCGGGGCGTGTCTTGCTTGGACCTCTCTCCCTGAGACGCTCAGTCAGACCCAGTGTTGACATTTGGCAAGACAGTCCTCGGGGCGCGTCTTGCTTGGGCCTCTCTCATGGAGGCCCTCTGTCAGACCCAGTGTTGACATGTGTCAAGACGCTCCTCGGGGCGCGTCTTGCTGTGGCTTCTCTCATGGAGGCACTCAGTCAGACCCAGTGTTGACATGTGGCAAGATGATCGTCGGGGCACGTCTTGCTTGGGCCTCTCTCCTGGAGGCGCTCAGTCAGACTGAGTAGTGACATGTGGCCTGACGCTCCTCGGGGCGCTTGTTGCTTGGGCCTCTCTCCTGGAAGCGCTCAGTCAGACCAAGTGGTGACATGTGGCAAGACACTTCTCGGGGCGCGTCTTGCTTGGGCATCTCTCCTGGAGGCGCTCAGTCAGACCGAGTGCTGACATGTGTCAAGACGCTCCTCGGGGCGCGTCTTGCTTGGGCTTCTCTCCTGGAGGCCCTCAGTCATACCCATTGTTGACACGTGGCAAGACGCTCCTCGGGGCGCGTATTGCTTGGGCCTCTCTCCTGGATGCCCTCTGTCAGAACCAGTGTTGACATAAGGCAAGACGCTCCTCGGGGCGCGTCTTGCTGGGGCCTCTCTCCTGGAGGTGCTCAATCAGACCCAGTGGTGACACGTGGCAAGACGCTCCTCTGGGCGCGTCTTGCTTGGGCCTCTCTCCTGGAGGAGCTCAGTCAGACCCAGTGGTGACACGTGGCAAGACGCTCCTCGGGGCGCATCTTGCTTGGGCCTCTCTTCTGGAGGCGCTAAGTCAGACCCAGTGTTGACACGTGGCAAGACGCTCCTCGGGGCGCGTATTGCTTGGGCCTCTCTCCTGGATGCCCTCTGTCAGACCCAGTGTTGACATCTGTCAAGACGCTCCTCGGGGCGCGTCTTGCTTGGGCTTCTCTCCTGGAGGCCCTCAGTCATACCCATTGTTGTCATGTGGCAAGACGCTCCTCGGGGCGCGTCTTGCTTTGGCCTCTCTCCTGGAGGCGCTCAGTCAGACCGAGTGCTGACATGTGGAAAGACGCTCCTCAGGGCGCGTCTTGCTTGGGCTTCTCTCCTGGAGGCGCTCAGAAAGACCCAGTGTTGACATGTGACAAGTCTCTCCTCGGGGCGTGTCTTGCTTGGGCCTCTCTCCTGGAGGCGCTCAGTCAGACCCAGTGTTGACATGTGGCAAGATGCTCCTCGGGGCGTGTCTTGCTTGGGCCTCTCTCCTGGAGGCCCTCTGTCAGACCCAGTGTTGACATGTGGCAAGACGCTCCTCAGGGCGCGTCTTGCTTGGGCCTCTCTCCTGGAGGCCCTCTGTCAGACCCAGCGTTGGCATGTGGCAAGACGCTCCTCAGGGCGCGTCTTGGTTGGGCCTCTCTCCTGGAGGCGCTCAGTCAGACCCATTGTGACATGTGGCAAGCCCTCAGTCAGACCCATTGTTGACATGTGGCAAGACGCTCCTAGGGGCACGTCTTGCTTGGGCCTCTCTCCTGGAGGCGCTCAAACAGACCGAGTAGTGACATGTGACAAGTCTCTCCTCGGGGCGCGTCTTGCTTGGGCCTCTCTCCTGGAGGCACTCAGTCAGACCCAGTGCTGACATGTGGCAAGACGCTCCTCGGGGCGCGTCTTGCTTGGGCCTCTCTCCTGGAGGCGCTCAGTCAGACCCAGTGTTGACATGTGGCAAGACGCTCCTCGGGGCGCGTCTTGCTTGGGCCTCTCTCCTGGAGGCGCTCATTCAGACCCAGTGGTGACATGTGGCAAGACGCTCCTCGGGGCGCGTATTGCTTGGGCCTCTCTCCTGAATGCCCTCTGTCAGACCGACTGTTGACATGTGGCAAGACTCTCCTCGGGGCGCATCTTGCTTGGGCTTCTCTCATGGAGGCCCTCAGTCCGACCCAGTGTTGACATGTGTCAAGACGCTCCTCGGGGCGTGTCTTGCTTGGGATTCTCTCCTGGAGGCCCTCAGTCAGATCCATTGTTGACATGTGGCAAGACGCTCCTCGGGGCACGTCTTGCTTGGGCCTCTCTCCTGGAGGCGCTCAGTCAGACCGAATAGTGACATGTGGCAAGACGCTCCTCGGGGCGCGTCTTGCTTGGACCTCTCTCCTGGAGGCGCTCAGTCAGACCGATTAGTGACATTTGGCAAGACGCTCCTCGGGGCGCGTCTTGCTTGGACCTCTCTCCTGGAGGCGCTCAGTTAGACCGAGTAGTGACATGTGGCAAGACGCTCCTCGGGGCGCGTCTTGCTTGGGCCTCTCTCCTGGAGGCGCTCAGTCAGACCGAGTGCTGACATAAGGCAAGACGCTCCTCGGGGCGCGTCTTGCTGGGGCCTCTCTCCTGGAGGTGCTCAATCAGACCCAGTGGTGACACGTGGCAAGACGCTCCTCTGGGCGCGTCTTGCTTGGGCCTCTCTCCTGGAGGAGCTCAGTCAGACCCAGTGGTGACACGTGGCAAGACGCTCCTCGGGGCGCATCTTGCTTGGTCCTCTCTTCTGGAGGCGCTAAGTCAGACCCAGTGTTGACACGTGGCAAGACGCTCCTCGGGGCGCGTATTGCTTGGGCCTCTCTCCTGGATGCCCTCTGTCAGACCCAGTGTTGACATGTGGCAAGACTCTCCTCGGGGCGCGTCTTGCTTGGGCTTCTCTCATGGAGGCCCTAAGTCAGACCCATTGTTGACATGTGTCAAGACGCTCCTCGGGGCGTGTCTTGCTTGGGCCTCTCTCCTGGAGGCGCTCAGTCAGACCCAGTGTTGACATGTGGCAAGACGCTCCTCGGGGCGCTTCTTGCTTGGGCTTCTCTCCTGGAGGCGCTCAGTCAGACCCAGAGGAGACATATGGCAAGACACTCCTCGGGGCACGTCTTGCTTGGGCCTCTCTCCTGGAGGCGCTCAGTCAGACCGAGTAGTGACATGTGGCAATACGCTCCTCGGGGCGCGTCTTGCTGGGGCTTCTCTCAAGGAGGCACTCAGTCAGACCCAGTGTTGACATGTGGCAAGACGCTCCTCGGGGCGCGTGTTGCTTGGACCTCTCTCCTGGAGGCGCTAAATTAGACCCAGTGTTGACATGTGGCAAGACGCTCCTCGGGGCGCGTCTTGCTTGGGCTTCTCTCCTGGAGGCCCTCAGTCAGACCCATTGTTGACATGTGGCAAGAAGCTCCTCGGGGCTCTTCTTGCTTGGGCCTCTCTCCTGGAGGCGCTCAGTCAGACAGAGTGCTGACATGTGGCAAGACGCTCCTCGGGGCGCGTCTTGCTGGGGCCTCTCTCCTGGAGGCGCTCAGTCAAACCCAGTGTTGACATGTGTCAAGACGCTCCTCGGGCGTTTCTTGCTTGCGCCTCTCTCCTGGAGGCGCTCAGTCAGACCCAGAGGTGACATGTGGCAAGACGCTCCTCGGGCCTCTCTCCTGGAGGCGCTCAGTCAGACCCAGTGTTGGCATGTGTCAAGACCCTCCTTGGGGCGCGTCTTGCTTGGGCCTCTCTCCTGGAGGCGCTCAGTCAGACCGAGTGCTGACATGTTGCAAGACGCTCCTCGGGGCGCGTCTTGCTTGGGCCTTTCTCCTGGAGGCCCTCTGTGAGACCCAGTGTTGACATCTGTCAAGACGCTCCTCGGGGCGCGTCTTGCTTGGGCTTCTCTCCTGGAGGCCCTCAGTCATACCCTTTGTTGTCATGTGGCAAGACGCTCCTCGGGGCGCGTCTTGCTTTGGCCTCTCTCCTGGAGGTGCTCAGTCAGACCGAGTGCTGACATGTGGAAAGACGCTCCTCAGGGCGCGTCTTGCTTGGGCTTCTCTCCTGGAGGCGCTCAGAAAGACCCAGTGTTGACATGTGACAAGTCTCTCCTCGGGGCGTGTCTTGCTTGGGCCTCTCTCCTGGAGGCGCTCAGTCAGACCCAGTGTTGACATGTGGCAAGACGCTCCTCGGGGCGTGTCTTGCTTGGGCCTCTCTCCTGGAGGCCCTCTGTCAGACCCAGTGTTGACATGTGGCAAGACGCTCCTCAGGGCGCGTCTTGCTTGGGCCTCTCTCCTGGAGGAACTCTGTCAGACCCAGTGTTGGCATGTGGCAAGACGCTCCTCAGGGCGCGTCTTGGTTGGGCCTCTCTCCTGGAGGCGCTCAGTCAGACCCATTGTGACATGTGGCAAGCCCTCAGTCAGACCCATTGTTGACATGTGGCAAGACGCTCCTCGGGGCACGTCTTGCTGGTGCTTCTCTCATGGAGGCACTCAGTCAGACCCAGTGTTGACATGTGGCAAGACGCTCCTCGGGGCGCGTCTTGCTTGGACCTCTCTCCCTGAGACGCTCAGTCAGACCCAGTGTTGACATTTGGCAAGACAGTCCTCGGGGCGCGTCTTGCTTGGGCCTCTCTCATGGAGGCCCTCTGTCAGACCCAGTGTTGACATGTGTCAAGACGCTCCTCGGGGCGCGTCTTGCTGTGGCTTCTCTCATGGAGGCACTCAGTCAGACCCAGTGTTGACATGTGGCAAGATGCTCGTCGGGGCACGTCTTGCTTGGGCCTCTCTCCTGGAGGCGCTCAGTCAGACTGAGTAGTGACATGTGGCCTGACGCTCCTCGGGGCGCTTGTTGCTTGGGCCTTTCTCCTGGAGGCGCTCAGTCAGACCAAGTGGTGACATGTGGCAAGACACTCCTCGGGGCGCGTCTTGCTTGGGCCTCTCTCCTGGAGGCGCTCAGTCAGACCGAGTGCTGACATGTGTCAAGACGCTCCTCGGGGCGCGTCTTGCTTGGGCTTCTCTCCTGGAGGCCCTCAGTCATACCCATTGTTGACACGTGGCAAGACGCTCCTCGGGGCGCGTATTGCTTGGGCCTCTCTCCTGGATGCCCTCTGTCAGACCCAGTGTTGACATAAGGCAAGACGCTCCTCGGGGCGCGTCTTGCTGGGGCCTCTCTCCTGGAGGTGCTCAATCAGACCCAGTGGTGACACGTGGCAAGACGCTCCTCTGGGCGCGTCTTGCTTGGGCCTCTCTCCTGGAGGAGCTCAGTCAGACCCAGTGGTGACACGTGGCAAGACGCTCCTCGGGGCGCATCTTGCTTGGGCCTCTCTTCTGGAGGCGCTAAGTCAGACCCAGTGTTGACACGTGGCAAGACGCTCCTCGGGGCGCGTATTGCTTGGGCCTCTCTCCTGGATGCCCTCTGTCGGACCCAGTGTTGACATGTGGCAAGACTCTCCTCGGGGCGCGTCTTGCTTGGGCTTCTCTCATGGAGGCCCTAAGTCAGACCCATTGTTGACATGTGTCAAGACGCTCCTCGGGGCGTGTCTTGCTTGGGCCTCTCTCCTGGAGGCGCTCAGTCAGACCCAGTGTTGACATGTGGCAAGACGCTCCTCGGGGCGCTTCTTGCTTGGGCTTCTCTCCTGGAGGCGCTCAGTCAGACCCAGAGGAGACATATGGCAAGACACTCATCGGGGCACGTCTTGCTTGGGCCTCTCTCCTGGAGGCGCTCAGTCAGACCGAGTAGTGACATGTGGCAAGACGCTCCTCGGGGCGCGTCTTGCTGGGGCTTCTCTCAAGGAGGCACTCAGTCAGACCCAGTGTTGACATGTGGCAAGACGCTCCTCGGGGCGCGTGTTGCTTGGACCTCTCTCCTGGAGGCGCTAAATTAGACCCAGTGTTGACATGTGGCAAGACGCTCCTCGGGGTGCGTCTTGCTTGGGCTTCTCTCCTGGAGGCCCTCAGTCAGACCCATTGTTGACATGTGGCAAGAAGCTCCTCGGGGCTCTTCTTGCTTGGGCCTCTCTCCTGGAGGCGCTCAGTCAGACCGAGTGCTGACATGTGGCAAGACGCTCCTCGGGGCGCGTCTTGCTGGGGCCTCTCTCCTGGAGGCGCTCAGTCAAACCCAGTGTTGACATGTGTCAAGACGCTCCTCGGGCGTTTCTTGCTTGCGCCTCTCTCCTGGAGGCGCTCAGTCAGACCCAGAGGTGACATGTGGCAAGACGCTCCTCGGGCCTCTCTCCTGGAGGCGCTCAGTCAGACCCAGTGTTGGCATGTGTCAAGACCCTCCTTGGGGCGCGTCTTGCTTGGGCCTCTCTCCTGGAGGCGCTCAGTCAGACCGAGTGCTGACATGTTGCAAGACGCTCCTCGGGGCGCGTCTTGCTTGGGCCTTTCTCCTGGAGGCCCTCTGTCAGACCCAGTGTTGACATCTGTCAAGACGCTCCTCGGGGCGCGTCTTGCTTGGGCTTCTCTCCTGGAGGCCCTCAGTCATACCCATTGTTGTCATGTGGCAAGACGCTCCTCGGGGCGCGTCTTGCTTTGGCCTCTCTCCTGGAGGCGCTCAGTCAGACCGAGTGCTGACATGTGGAAAGACGCTCCTCAGGGCGCGTCTTGCTTGGGCTTCTCTCCTGGAGGCCCTCAGTCAGACCCAGTGTTGACATGTGGCAAGACGCTCCTCGGGGCGCGTCTTGCTTGGGCCTCTCTCCTGGAGGTTCTCAGTCAGACCCAGTGTTGACATGTGGCAAGACGCTCCTCGGGGCGTGTCTTGCTTGGGCCTCTCTCCTGGAGGCCCTCTGTCAGACCCAGTGTTGACATGTGGCAAGACGCTCCTCAGGGCGCGTCTTGCTTGGGCCTCTCTCCTGGAGGCCCTCTGTCAGACCCAGTGTTGGCATGTGGCAAGAGGCTCCTCAGGGCGCGTCTTGGTTGGGCCTCTCTCCTGGAGGCGCTCAGTCAGACCCATTGTGACATGTGGCAAGCCCTCAGTCAGACCCATTGTTGACATGTGGCAAGACGCTCCTCGGGGCACGTCTTGCTTGGGCCTCTCTCCTGGAGGCGCTCAAACAGACCGAGTAGTGACATGTGGCAAGACGCTCCTCGGGGCACGTCTTGCTGGTGCTTCTCTCATGGAGGCACTCAGTCAGACCCAGTGTTGACATGTGGCAAGACGCTCCTCGGGGCGCGTCTTGCTTGGGCCTCTCTCATGGAGGCCCTCTGTCAGACCCAGTGTTGACATGTGTCAAGACGCTCCTCGGGGCGCGTCTTGCTGTGGCTTCTCTCATGGAGGCACTCAGTCAGACCCAGTGTTGACATGTGGCAAGATGCTCGTCGGGGCACGTCTTGCTTGGGCCTCTCTCCTGGAGGCGCTCAGTCAGACTGAGTAGTGACATGTGGCCTGACGCTCCTCGGGGCGCTTGTTGCTTGGGCCTCTCTCCTGGAGGCGCTCAGTCAGACCAAGTGGTGACATGTGGCAAGACACTCCTCGGGGCGCGTCTTGCTTGGGCCTCTCTCCTGGAGGCGCTCAGTCAGACCGAGTGCTGACATGTGTCAAGACGCTCCTCGGGGCGCGTCTTGCTTGGGCTTCTCTCCTGGAGGCCCTCAGTCATACCCAGTGTTGATATGTGAAAAGTCTCTCCTCGGGGCGCGTCTTGCTTGGGCCTCTCTCCTGGAGGCGCTCAGTTAGACCCAGTGGTGATATGTGGCAAGACACTCCTCAGGGCGCGTCTTGCTTGGGCCTCTCTCCTGGAGGCCCTCTGTCAGACCCAGTGTTGGCATGTGGCAAGACGCTCCTCAGGGCGCGTCTTGGTTGGGCCTCTCTCCTGGAGGCGCTCAGTCAGACCCATTGTGACATGTGGCAAGACGCTCCTCGGGGCGCGTATTGCTTGGGCCTCTCTCCTGGATGCCCTCTGTCAGACCGAGTGTTGACATGTGGCAAGACTCTCCTCGGGGTGCGTCTTGCTTGGGCTTACCTCATGGAGAACCTCAGTCAGACCCAGTGTTGACATGTGTCAAGACGCTCCTCGGGGCGTGTCTTGCTTGGGCCTCTCTCCTGGAGGCGCTCAGTCAGACCCAGTGTTGACATGTGGCAAGACGCTCCTCGGGGCGCGTCTTGCTTGGGCTTCTCTCCTGGAGGCCCTCAGTCAGACCCATTGTTGACATTTGTCAAGACGCTCCTCAGGGCACGTCTTGCTTGGGCCTCTCTCCTGGAGGCGCTCAAACAGACCGAGTAGTGACATGTGGCAAGACGCTCCTCGGGGCGCGTCTTGCATGGGCTTCTCTCATGGAGGCACTCAGTCAGACCCAGTGTTGACATGTGGCAAGATGCTCCTCGGGGTGCGTCTTGCTTGGACCTCTCTCCCTGAGGCGCTCAGTCAGACCGAGTAGTGACATGTGGCAAGACGCTCCTCGGGGCGCGTCTTGCTTGGACCTCTCTCCCTGAGACGCTCAGTCAGACCCAGTGTTGACATTTGGCAAGACACTCCTCTGGGCGCGTCTTGATTGGGCCTCTCTCATGGAGGCCCTCTGTCAGACCCAGTGTTGACATGTGTCAAGACGCTCCTCGGGGGGCGTCTTGCTTTGGCCTCTCTCCTGGAGGCGCTCAGTCAGACCGAGTGCTGACATGTGGCAAGAAGCTCCTCGGGGCGCGTCTTGCTTGGGCTTCTCTCCCGGAGGCCCTCAGTAAGAACCATTGTTGACATGTGGCAAGACGCTCCTCGGGGCGCGTCTTGCTTGGGCCTCTCTCCAGAAGGCCCTCAATCAGACCCAGTGTTGACACGTGGCAAGAAGCTCCTCGGGGCGCGTCTTGCTTGGGCCTCTCTCCTGGAGGCGCTCAGTCAGACTGAGTAGTGACATGAGGCCTGACGCTCCTCGGGGCGCGTGTTGCTTGGGCCTCTCTCCTGGAGGAGCTCAGTCAGACCAAGTTGTGACATGTGGCAAGACACTCCTCGGGGCGCGTCTTGCTTGGGCCTCTCTCCTGGAGGCCCTCTGTCAGACCCAGTGTTGACATGTGTCAAGACGCTCCTCGGGGCGCGTCTTGCTTGGGCTTCTCTCCTGGAGGCCCTCAGTCAGACCCATTGTTGACATGTGGCAAGACGCTCCTCGGGGCGCGTCTTGCTTGGGCTTCTCTCCTGGAGGCGCTCAGAAAGACCCAGTGTTGACATGTGACAAGACGCTCCTCGGGGCGCGTCTTGCTTGGGCCTCTCTCCTGGAGGCCCTCTGTCAGACCCAGTGTTGACATGTGGCAAGACGCTCCTCCGGGCGCATCTTGCTTGGGCCTCTCTCCTGGAGGCCCTCAGTCAGACCCATTGTTGACATGTGGCAAGACGCTCCTCGGGGCGCGTCTTGCTTGGGCCTCTCTCCTGGAGGCGCTCAGTCAGACCGAGTGCTGACATAAGGCAAGACGCTCCTCGGGGCGCGTCTTGCTGGGGCCTCTCTCCTGGAGGCGCTCGGTCAGACCCAGTGCTGACATGTGGCAAGACGCTCCTCGGGGCGCGTCTTGCTTGGGCTTCTCTCCTGGAGGCGCTCAGACAGACCCAGTGTTGATATGTGACAAGACGCTCCTCGGGGCGCGTCTTGCTTGGGCCTCTCTCCTGGAGGCGCTCAGTCAGACCCAGTGGTGACATGTGGCAAGACACTCCTCGGGGCGCGTCTTTCTTGGGCCTCTCTCGTGGAGGCCCTCTGTCAGACCCAGTGTTGACATGTGTCAAGACTCTCCTCGGGGCGCGTCTTGCATGGGCTTCTCTCCTGGAGGCCCTCAGTCAGACCCATTGTTGACATGTGGCAAGACGCTCCTCGGGGCGCGTCTTACTTGGGCTTCTCTCCTGGAGGCGCTCAGACAGACCCAGTGTTGACATGTGACAAGACGCTCCTCGGGGCGCGTCTTGCTTGGGCCTCTCTCCTGGAGGCCCTCAGTCAGAACCAGAGGTGGCATGTGGCAAGACCCTCCTCGGGGCGCGTCTTGCTTGGGCCTCTCTCCTGGAGGCCCTCTGTCAGACCCAGTGTTGACATGTGGCAAGACGCTCCTCCGGGCGCATCTTGCTTGGGCCTCTCTCCTGGAGGCCCTCAGTCAGACCCATTGTTGACAAGTGGCAAGACGCTCCTCGGGGCGCGTCTTGCTTGGGCCTCTCTCCTGGAGGCGCTCAGTCAGACCCAGTGTTGACATGTGGCAAGACGCTCCTCGGAGCGCGTCTTGCTTGGGCCTCTCTCCTGGAGGCGCTCAGTCAGACCCAGTGTTGTCATGTGGCAAGACGCTCCTCGGGGCGCGTCTTGCTTGGGCCTCTCTCCTGGAGGCGCTCAGTCAGACTGAGTAGTGACATGTGGCCTGACGCTCCTCGGGGCGCGTGTTGCTTGGGCCTCTCTCCTGGAGGCGCTCAGTCAGACCAAGTGGTGAAATGTGGAAAGACACTCCTCGGGGCGCGTCTTGCTTGGGCCTCTCTCCTGGAGGCCCTCTGTCAGAACCAGTGTTGACATGTGTCAAGACGCTCCTCGGGGCGCGTCTTGCTTGGGCTTCTCTCCTGGAGGCCCTCAGTCAGACCCATTGTTGACATGTGGCAAGACGCTCCTCGGGGCGCGTCTTGCTTGGGCTTCTCTCCTGGAGGCGCTCAGAAAGACCCAGTGTTGACATGTGACAAGACGCTCCTCGGGGCGCGTCTTGCTTGGGCCTCTCTCCTGGAGGCGCTCAGTCAGAACCAGAGGTGACATGTGGCAAGACGCTCCTCGGGGCGCGTCTTGCTTGGGCCTCTCTCCTGGAGGCCCTCTGTCAGACCCAGTGTTGACATGTGGCAAGACGCTCCTCCGGGCGCATCTTGCTTGGGCCTCTCTCCTGGAGGCCCTCAGTCAGACCCATTGTTGACATGTGGCAAGACGCTCCTCGGGGCGCGTCTTGCTTGGGCCTCTCTCCTGGAGGCGCTCAGTAAGACCGAGTGCTGACTGAAGGCAAGACGCTCCTCGGGGCGCGTCTTGCTGGTGCCTCTCTCCTGGAGGCGCTCGGTCAGACCCAGTGCTGACATGTGGCAAGACGCTCCTCGGGGCGCGTCTTGCTTGGGCCTCTCTCCTGGAGGCGCTCAGTCAGACTGAATAGTGACATGTGGCCTGATGCTCCTCGGGGCACGTCTTGCTTGGGCCTCTCTCCTGGAGGCGCTCAGTCAGACCCAGTGGTGACATGTGGATAGACACTCCTCGGGGCGCGTCTTGCTTGGGCCTCTCTCATGGAGGCCCTCTGTCAGACCCAGTGTTGACATGTGTCAAGACGCTCCTCGGGGCGCGTCTTGCTTGGGCTTCTCTCCTGGAGGCCCTCAGTCAGACCCATTGTTGACATGTGTCAAGACGCTCCTCGGGGCGCGTCTTGCTTGGGCTTCTCTCCTGGAGGCGCTCAGACAGACCCAGTGTTGACATGTGACAAGACGCTCCTCGGGGCGCGTCTTGCTTGGGCCTCTCTCCTGGAGGCGCTCAGTCAGAACCAGAGGTGGCATGTGGCAAGACGCTCCTCGGGGCGCGTCTTGCTTGGGCCTCTCTCCTGGAGGCCCTGTGTCAGACCCAGTGTTGACATGTGGCAAGATGCTCCTCCGGGCGCATCTTGCTTGGGCCTCTCTCCTGGAGGCCCTCAGTCAGACCCATTGTTGACCCGTGGCAAGACGCTCCTCGGGGCGCGTCTTGCTTGGGCCTCTCTCCTGGAGGCGCTCAGTCAGACCCAGTGTTGACATGTGGCAAGACTCTCCTCGGGGTGCGTCTTGCTTGGGCTTACCTCATGGAGAACCTCAGTCAGACCCAGTGTTGACATGTGTCAAGATGCTCCTCGGGGCGTGTCTTGCTTGGGCCTCTCTCCTGGAGGCGCTCAGTCAGACCCAGTGTTGACATGTGGCAAGACGCTCCTCGGGGCGCGTCTTGCTTGGGCTTCTCTCCTGGAGGCCCTCAGTCAGACCCATTGTTGACATGTGGCAAGACGCTCCTCGGGGCACGTCTTGCTTGGGCCTCTCTCCTGGAGGCGCTCAAAAAGACCGAGTAGTGACATGTGGCAAGAGGCTCCTCGGGGCGCGTCTTGCTGGGGCTTCTCTCATGGAGGCACTCAGTCAGACCCAGTGTTGACATGTGGCAAGATGCTCCTCGGGGCGCGTCTTGCTTGGACCTCTCTCCCTGATGCACTCAGTCAGACCGAGTAGTGACATGTGGCAAGACGCTCCTCGGGGCGCGTCTTGCTTGGACCTTTCTCCCTGAGACGCTCAGTCAGACCCAGTGTTGACATTTGGCAAGACACTCCTCGGGGCGCGTCTTGCTTGGGCCTCTCTCATGGAGGCCCTCTGTCAGACCCAGTGTTGACATGTGTCAAGACGCTCCTCGGGGGGCGTCTTGCTTTGGCCTCTCTCCTGGAGGCGCTCAGTCAGACCGAGTGCTGACATGTGGCAAGAAGCTCCTCGGGGCGCGTCTTGCTTGGGCTTCTCTCCCGGAGGCCCTCAGTAAGAACCATTGTTGACATGTGGCAAGACCCTCCTCGGGGCGCGTCTTGCTTGGGCCTCTCTCCAGAAGGCCCTCAATCAGACCCAGTGTTGACACGTGGCAAGACGCTCCTCGGGGCGCGTCTTGCTTGGGCCTCTCTCCTGGAGGCGCTCAGTCAGACTGAGTAGTGACATGAGGCCTGACGCTCCTCGGGGCGCGTGTTGCTTGCGCCTCTCTCCTGGAGGAGCTCAGTCAGACCAAGTTGTGACATGTGGCAAGACACTCCTCGGGGTGCGTCTTGCTTGGGCCTCTCTCCTGGAGGCCCTCTGTCAGACCCAGTGTTGACATGTGTCAAGACGCTCCTCGGGGCGCGTCTTGCTTGGGCTTCTCTCCTGGAGGCCCTCAGTCAGACCCATTGTTGACATGTGGCAAGACGCTCCTCGGGGCGCGTCTTGCTTGGGCTTCTCTCCTGGAGGCGCTCAGAAAGACCCAGTGTTGACATGTGACAAGACGCTCCTCGGGGCGCGTCTTGCTTGGGCCTCTCTCCTGGAGGCCCTCTGTCAGACCCAGTGTTGACATGTGGCAAGACGCTCCTCCGGGCGCATCTTGCTTGGGCCTCTCTCCTGGAGGCCCTCAGTCAGACCCATTGTTGACACGTGGCAAGACGCTCCTCGGGGCGCGTCTTGCTCGGGCCTCTCTCCTGGAGGCGCTCAGTCAGACCGAGTGCTGACATAAGGCAAGACGCTCCTCGGGGCGCGTCTTGCTGGGGCCTCTCTCCTGGAGGCGCTCGGTCAGACCCAGTGCTGACATGTGGCAAGACGCTCCTCGGGGCGCATCTTGCTTGGGCTTCTCTCCTGGAGGCGCTCAGACAGACCCAGTGTTGACATGTGACAAGACGCTCCTCGGGGCGCGTCTTGCTTGGGCCTCTCTCCTGGAGGCGCTCAGTCAGACCCAGTGGTGACATGTGGCAAGACACTCCTCGGGGCGCGTCTTTCTTGGGCCTCTCTCGTGGAGGCCCTCTGTCAGACCCAGTGTTGACATGTGTCAAGACTCTCCTCGGGGCGCGTCTTGCATGGGCTTCTCTCCTGGAGGCCCTCAGTCAGACCCATTGTTGACATGTGGCAAGACGCTCCTCGGGGCGCGTCTTGCTTGGGCTTCTCTCCTGGAGGCGCTCAGACAGACCCAGTGTTGACATGTGACAAGACGCTCCTCGGGGCGCGTCTAGCTTGGGCCTCTCTCCTGGAGGCCCTCAGTCAGAACCAGAGGTGGCATGTGGCAAGACCCTCCTCGGGGCGCGTCTTGCTTGGGCCTCTCTCCTGGAGGCCCTCTGTCAGACCCAGTGTTGACATGTGGCAAGACGCTCCTCCGGGCGCATCTTGCTTGGGCCTCTCTCCTGGAGGCCCTCAGTCAGACCCATTGTTGACAAGTGGCAAGACGCTCCTCGGGGCGCGTCTTGCTTGGGCCTCTCTCCTGGAGGCGCTCAGTCAGACCCAGTGTTGACATGTGGCAAGACGCTCCTCGGAGCGCGTCTTGCTTGGGCCTCTCTCCTGGAGGCGCTCAGTCAGACCCAGTGTTGTCATGTGGCAAGACGCTCCTCGGGGCGCGTCTTGCTTGGGCCTCTCTCCTGGAGGCGCTCAGTCAGACTGAGTAGTGACATGTGGCCTGACGCTCCTCGGGGCGCGTGTTGCTTGGGCCTCTCTCCTGGAGGCGCTCAGTCAGACCCAGTGTTGACATGTGGCAAGACTCTCCTCGGGGTGCGTCTTGCTTGGGCTTACCTCATGGAGAACCTCAGTCAGACCCAGTGTTGACATGTGTCAAGACGCTCCTCGGGGCGTGTCTTGCTTGGGCCTCTCTCCTGGAGGCGCTCAGTCAGACCCAGTGTTGACATGTGGCAAGACTCTCCTCGGGGCGCGTCTTGCGTGGGCTTCTCTCCTGGAGGCCCTCAGTCAGACCCATTGTTGACATGTGGCAAGACGCTCCTCGGGGCACGTCTTGCTTGGGCCTCTCTCCTGGAGGCGCTCAAACAGACCGAGTAGTGACATGTGGCAAGACGCTCCTCGGGGCGCGTCTTGCTTGGACCTCTCTCCAGAAGGCCCTCAATCAGACCCAGTGTTGACACGTGGCAAGACGCTCCTCGGGGCGCGTCTTGCTTGGGCCTCTCTCCTGGAGGCGCTCAGTCAGACTGAGTAGTGACATGAGGCCTGACGCTCCTCGGGGCGCGTGTTGCTTGGGCCTCTCTCCTGGAGGAGCTCAGTCAGACCAAGTTGTGACATGTGGCAAGACACTCCTCGGGGCGCGTCTTGCTTGGGCCTCTCTCCTGGAGGCCCTCTGTCAGACCCAGTGTTGACATGTGTCAAGACGCTCCTCGGGGCGCGTCTTGCTTGGGCTTCTCTCCTGGAGGCCCTCAGTCAGACCCATTGTTGACATGTGGCAAGACGCTCCTCGGGGCGCGTCTTGCTTGGGCTTCTCTCCTGGAGGCGCTCAGAAAGACCCAGTGTTGACATGTGACAAGACGCTCCTCGGGGCACGTCTTGCTTGGGCCTCTCTCCTGGAGGCGCTCAAACAGACCGAGTAGTGACATGTGGCAAGACGCTCCTCGGGGCGCGTCTTGCTGGGGCTTCTCTCATGGAGGCACTGAGTCAGACCCAGTGTTGACATGTGACAAGACGCTCCTCGGGGCGCGTCTTGCTTGGGCCTCTCTCCTGGAGGCCCTCTGTCAGACCCAGTGTTGACATGTGGCAAGACGCTCCTCCGGGCGCATCTTGCTTGGGCCTCTCTCCTGGAGGCCCTCAGTCAGACCCATTGTTGACATGTGGCAAGACGCTCCTCGGGGCGCGTCTTGCTCGGGCCTCTCTCCTGGAGGCGCTCAGTCAGACCGAGTGCTGACATAAGGCAAGACGCTCCTCGGGGCGCGTCTTGCTGGGGCCTCTCTCCTGGAGGCGCTCGGTCAGACCCAGTGCTGACATGTGGCAAGACGCTCCTCGGGGCGCGTCTTGCTTGGGCTTCTCTCCTGGAGGCGCTCAGACAGACCCAGTGTTGATATGTGACAAGACGCTCCTCGGGGCGCGTCTTGCTTGGGCCTCTCTCCTGGAGGCGCTCAGTCAGACCCAGTGGTGACATGTGGCAAGACACTCCTCGGGGCGCGTCTTTCTTGGGCCTCTCTCGTGGAGGCCCTCTGTCAGACCCAGTGTTGACATGTGTCAAGACTCTCCTCGGGGCGCGTCTTGCATGGGCTTCTCTCCTGGAGGCGCTCAGACAGACCCAGTGTTGACATGTGACAAGACGCTCCTCGGGGCGCGTCTTGCTTGGGCCTCTCTCCTGGAGGCCCTCAGTCAGAACCAGAGGTGGCATGTGGCAAGACCCTCCACGGGGCGCGTCTTGCTTGGGCCTCTCTCCTGGAGGCCCTCTGTCAGACCCAGTGTTGACATGTGGCAAGACGCTCCTCCGGGCGCATCTTGCTTGGGCCTCTCTCCTGGAGGCCCTCAGTCAGACCCATTGTTGACAAGTGGCAAGACGCTCCTCGGGGCGCGTCTTGCTTGGGCCTCTCTCCTGGAGGCGCTCAGTCGAACCCAGTGTTGTCATGTGGCAAGACGCTCCTCGGGGCGCGTCTTGCTTGGGCCTCCCTCCTGGAGGCGCTCAGTCAGACTGAGTAGTGACATGTGGCCTGACGCTCCTCGGGGCGCGTGTTGCTTGGGCCTCTCTCCTGGAGGCGCTCAGTCAGACCAAGTGGTGAAATGTGGAAAGATACTCCTCGGGGCGCGTCTTGCTTGGGCCTCTCTCCTGGAGGCCCTCTGTCAGACCCAGTGTTGACATGTGTCAAGACGCTCCTCGGGGCGCGTCTTGCTTGGGCTTCTCTCCTGGAGGCCCTCAGTCAGACCCATTGTTGACATGTGGCAAGACGCTCCTCGGGGCGCGTCTTGCTTGGGCTTCTCTCCTGGAGGCGCTCAGACAGACCCAGTGTTGACATGTGACAAGACGCTCCTCGGGGCGCGTCTTGCTTGGGCCTCTCTCCTGGAGGTGCTCAGTCAGAACCAGAGGTGGCATGTGGCAAGACGCTCCTCGGGGCGCGTCTTGCTTGGGCCTCTCTCCTGGAGGCCCTCTGTCAGACCCAGTGTTGACATGTGGCAAGATGCTCCTCCGGGCGCATCTTGCTTGGGCCTCTCTCCTGGAGGCCCTCAGTCAGACCCATTGTTGACCCGTGGCAAGACGCTCCTCGGGGCGCGTCTTGCTTGGGCTTCTCTCCCGGAGGCCCTCAGTAAGAACCATTGTTGACATGTGGCAAGACGCTCCTCGGGGCGCGTCTTGCTTGGACCTCTCTCCAGAAGGCCCTCAATCAGACCCAGTGTTGACACGTGGCAAGACGCTCCTCGGGGCGCGTCTTGCTTGGGCCTCTCTCCTGGAGGCGTTCAGTCAGACTGAGTAGTGACATGAGGCCTGACGCTCCTCGGGGCGCGTGTTGCTTGGGCCTCTCTCCTGGAGGAGCTCAGTCAGAGCAAGTTGTGACATGTGGCAAGACACTCCTCGGGGCGCGTCTTGCTTGGGCCTCTCTCCTGGAGGCCCTCTGTCAGACCCAGTGTTGACATGTGTCAAGACGCTCCTCGGGGCGCGTCTTGCTTGGGCTTCTCTCCTGGAGGCCCTCAGTCAGACCCATTGTTGACATGTGGCAAGACGCTCCTCGGGGCGCGTCTTGCTTGGGCTTCTCTCCTGGAGGCGCTCAGAAAGACCCAGTGTTGACATGTGACAAGACGCTCCTCGGGGCGCGTCTTGCTTGGGCCTCTCTCCTGGAGGCCCTCAGTCAGACCCATTGTTGACATGTGGCAAGACGCTCCTCGGGGCGCGTCTTGCTCGGGCCTCTCTCCTGGAGGCGCTCAGTCAGACCGAGTGCTGACATAAGGCAAGACGCTCCTCGGGGCGCGTCTTGCTGGGGCCTCTCTCCTGGAGGCGCTCGGTCAGACCCAGTGCTGACATGTGGCAAGACGCTCCTCGGGGCGCGTCTTGCTTGGGCTTCTCTCCTGGAGGCGCTCAGACAGACCCAGTGTTGATATGTGACAAGACGCTCCTCGGGGCGCGTCTTGCTTGGGCCTCTCTCCTGGAGGCGCTCAGTCAGACCCAGTGGTGACATGTGGCAAGACACTCCTCGGGGCGCGTCTTTCTTGGGCCTCTCTCGTGGAGGCCCTCTGTCAGACCCAGTGTTGACATGTGTCAAGACTCTCCTCGGGGCGCGTCTTGCATGGGCTTCTCTCCTGGAGGCGCTCAGACAGACCCAGTGTTGACATGTGACAAGACGCTCCTCGGGGCGCGTCTTGCTTGGGCCTCTCTCCTGGAGGCCCTCAGTCAGAACCAGAGGTGGCATGTGGCAAGACCCTCCACGGGGCGCGTCTTGCTTGGGCCTCTCTCCTGGAGGCCCTCAGTCAGACCCATTGTTGACAAGTGGCAAGACGCTCCTCGGGGCGCGTCTTGCTTGGGCCTCTCTCCTGGAGGCGCTCAGTCAGACCCAGTGTTGACATGTGGCAAGACGCTCCTCGGAGCGCGTCTTGCTTGGGCCTCTCTCCTGGAGGCGCTCAGTCGAACCCAGTGTTGTCATGTGGCAAGACGCTCCTCGGGGCGCGTCTTGCTTGGGCCTCCCTCCTGGAGGCGCTCAGTCAGACTGAGTAGTGACATGTGGCCTGACGCTCCTCGGGGCGCGTGTTGCTTGGGCCTCTCTCCTGGAGGCGCTCAGTCAGACCAAGTGGTGAAATGTGGAAAGATACTCCTCGGGGCGCGTCTTGCTTGGGCCTCTCTCCTGGAGGCCCTCTGTCAGACCCAGTGTTGACATGTGTCAAGACGCTCCTCGGGGCGCGTCTTGCTTGGGCTTCTCTCCTGGAGGCCCTCAGTCAGACCCATTGTTGACATGTGGCAAGACGCTCCTCGGGGCGCGTCTTGCTTGGGCTTCTCTCCTGGAGGCGCTCAGACAGACCCAGTGTTGACATGTGACAAGACGCTCCTCGGGGCGCGTCTTGCTTGGGCCTCTCTCCTGGAGGTGCTCAGTCAGAACCAGAGGTGGCATGTGGCAAGACGCTCCTCGGGGCGCGTCTTGCTTGGGCCTCTCTCCTGGAGGCCCTCTGTCAGACCCAGTGTTGACATGTGGCAAGATGCTCCTCCGGGCGCATCTTGCTTGGGCCTCTCTCCTGGAGGCCCTCAGTCAGACCCATTGTTGACCCGTGGCAAGACGCTCCTCGGGGAGCGTCTTGCTTTGGCCTCTCTCCTGGAGGCGCTCAGTAAGACCGAGTGCTGACATGTGGCAAGAAGCTCCTCGGGGCGCGTCTTGCTTGGGCTTCTCTCCCGGAGGCCCTCAGTAAGAACCATTGTTGACATGTGGCAAGACGCTCCTCGGGGCGCGTCTTGCTTGGACCTCTCTCCAGAAGGCCCTCAATCAGACCCAGTGTTGACACGTGGCAAGACGCTCCTCGGGGCGCGTCTTGCTTGGGCCTCTCTCCTGGAGGCGTTCAGTCAGACTGAGTAGTGACATGAGGCCTGACGCTCCTCGGGGCGCGTGTTGCTTGGGCCTCTCTCCTGGAGGAGCTCAGTCAGAGCAAGTTGTGACATGTGGCAAGACACTCCTCGGGGCGCGTCTTGCTTGGGCCTCTCTCCTGGAGGCCCTCTGTCAGACCCAGTGTTGACATGTGTCAAGACGCTCCTCGGGGCGCGTCTTGCTTGGGCTTCTCTCCTGGAGGCCCTCAGTCAGACCCATTGTTGACATGTGGCAAGACGCTCCTCGGGGCGCGTCTTGCTTGGGCTTCTCTCCTGGAGGCGCTCAGAAAGACCCAGTGTTGACATGTGACAAGACGCTCCTCGGGGCGCGTCTTGCTTGGGCCTCTCTCCTGGAGGCCCTCTGTCAGACCCAGTGTTGACATGTGGCAAGACGCTCCTCCGGGCGCATCTTGCTTGGGCCTCTCTCCTGGAGGCCCTCAGTCAGACCCATTGTTGACATGTGGCAAGACGCTCCTCGGGGCGCGTCTTGCTCGGGCCTCTCTCCTGGAGGCGCTCAGTCAGACCGAGTGCTGACATAAGGCAAGACGCTCCTCGGGGCGCGTCTTGCTGGGGCCTCTCTCCTGGAGGCGCTCGGTCAGACCCAGTGCTGACATGTGGCAAGACGCTCCTCGGGGCGCGTCTTGCTTGGGCTTCTCTCCTGGAGGCGCTCAGACAGACCCAGTGTTGATATGTGACAAGACGCTCCTCGGGGCGCGTCTTGCTTGGGCCTCTCTCCTGGAGGCGCTCAGTCAGACCCAGTGGTGACATGTGGCAAGACACTCCTCGGGGCGCGTCTCTCTTGGGCCTCTCTCGTGGAGGCCCTCTGTCAGACCCAGTGTTGACATGTGTCAAGACTCTCCTCGGGGCGCGTCTTGCATGGGCTTCTCTCCTGGAGGCGCTCAGACAGACCCAGTGTTGACATGTGACAAGACGCTCCTCGGGGCGCGTCTTGCTTGGGCCTCTCTCCTGGAGGCCCTCAGTCAGAACCAGAGGTGGCATGTGGCAAGACCCTCCTCGGGGCGCGTCTTGCTTGGGCCTCTCTCCTGGAGGCCCTCTGTCAGACCCAGTGTTGACATGTGGCAAGACGCTCCTCCGGGCGCATCTTGCTTGGGCCTCTCTCCTGGAGGCCCTCAGTCAGACCCATTGTTGACAAGTGGCAAGACGCTCCTCGGGGCGCGTCTTGCTTGGGCCTCTCTCCTGGAGGCGCTCAGTCAGACCCAGTGTTGACATGTGGCAAGACGCTCCTCGGAGCGCGTCTTGCTTGGGCCTCTCTCCTGGAGGCGCTCAGTCGAACCCAGTGTTGTCATGTGGCAAGCCGCTCCTCGGGGCGCGTCTTGCTTGGGCCTCTCTCCTGGAGGCGCTCAGTCAGACTGAGTAGTGACATGTGGCCTGACGCTCCTCGGGGCGCGTGTTGCTTGGGCCTCTCTCCTGGAGGCGCTCAGTCAGACCAAGTGGTGAAATGTGGAAAGACACTCCTCGGGGCGCGTCTTGCTTGGGCCTCTCTCCTGGAGGCCCTCTGTCAGACCCAGTGTTGACATGTGTCAAGACGCTCCTCGGGGCGCGTCTTTCTTGGGCTTCTCTCCTGGAGGCGCTCAAACAGACCCAGTGTTGACATGTGACAAGACGCTCCTCGGGGCGCGTCTTGCTTGGGCCTCTCTCCTGGAGGTGCTCAGTCAGAACCAGAGGTGGCATGTGGCAAGACGCTCCTCGGGGCGCGTCTTGCTTGGGCCTCTCTCCTGGAGGCCCTCTGTCAGACCCAGTGTTGACATGTGGCAAGATGCTCCTCCGGGCGCATCTTGCTTGGGCCTCTCTCCTGGAGGCCCTCAGTCAGACCCATTGTTGACCCGTGGCAAGACGCTCCTCGGGGCGCGTCTTGCTTGGGCCTCTCTCCTGGAGGCGCTCAGTCAGACCCAGTGTTGACATGTGGCAAGACGCTCCTCGGAGCGCGTCTTGCGTGGGCCTCTCTCCTAGAGGCGCTCAGTCAGACCCAGTGGTGACACGTGGAAAGACGCTCCTCGGGGCGCGTCTTGCTTGGGCCTCTCTCCTGGAGGCGCTCAGTCAGACCCAGTGTTGACACGTGGCAAGACACTCCTCGGGGCGCGTCTTGCTTGGGCCTCTCTCCTGGAGGCGCTGAGTCAGACCCAGTTTTGGCATTTGGCAAGACACTCCTCGGGGCGCGTCTTGGTTGGGCCTCTCTCCTGGAGGCGCTCATTCAGACCCAGTGGTGACATGTGGCAAGACGCTCCTCGGGGCGCGTATTGCTTGGGCCTCTCTCCTGAATGCCCTCTGTCAGACCCAGTGTTGACGTGTGGCAAGACTCTCCTCGGGGCGCGTCTTGCTTGGGCTTCTCTCATGGAGGCCCTCAGTCCGACCCAGTGTTGACATGTGTCAAGACGCTCCTCGGGGCGTGTCTTGCTAGGGCCTCTCTCCTGGAGGCGCTCATTCAGACCCAGTGTTGACATGTGGCAAGACGCTCTTCTGGGCACGTCTTGCTTGGGCCTCTCTCCTGGAGGCGAGCAGTCAGACCGAGTAACAAACCTGACCTCTCTGACACATTCAGAAGCCAAGTTATAAGCCCCCAAACGTGTGTTTGGAATACCCCCTTTAAGGAACAAGTGATCCGGTGACCTTTATGACCTGATTTGACCCCCTTAGGAATGTGCTATCATCAAGAAACACAGGAATCATTTACAACTCAATAGATTCTACTTTTCTGTGATGTTTCAGCCTGACTGAAGCTTTTTCTGAGAAATGGACCCGGAATGATGTGAAATTGTGCTTTGTTCGACACAATTCTGGGTGCCATTTAAAAACAATAAGTGCTAATGACTCCATTCCTTTTTGGGGTTGTAGGGGCTGTTAATTGGAGAACTCTAAAACAAACCTGACCTCTCTAGGACATTCAGAAGAAAAGTTATAAGCCCACAAAGGTGTAACTGGACTACTTCTTTAAAGTGACACCAGGCCCGGTGACCTTTATGACCTGATTTGACCCCTTAGGAAAGTGCTATCGTCATGAAACACAGGAATCATTTACAACTCAATAGATTCTACTTTTCTGTGACGTTTCAGCCTGATTGAAGCTTTTTTCTGAGAAATGGACCCGGAATGAGGTGAAATTGTGCTTTGTGCAACATAATTCTGGGTGCCATTTAAAAACCATAGGTGCTAATGACTCCATTCCTTTTTGGGGTTGTAGGGGCTGTTAATTGAAGTACTCTAAAACAAACCTGACCTCTCTAGGACATTAAGAAGAACCTTATAAGGCCACAAAAGTGTAACTGGACTACTTCTTTAAAGTGACACCAGGCCCGGTGACCTTTGGGACATGGTTTGACCCCCTTAGGAATGTGCTATCATCATGAAACATTCAGATCACTTACAACTCAATAGATTCTACCTTCTTGTAACGTTTCAGCCTGATTGGACCTTGTTTTCACACAAATGGACCCAGAATGATGTGAAATTGTGCTTCATGCAACATAATTCTGGGTGCCATTTAAAAACCATAAGTGCTAATGACTCCATTCCTTTTTGGGATTGTAGGGGCTGTTGATTGGAGTACCCTAAAACAAACTTGACCTCTCTGAGACATTTAGAAGCCAACTTATAAGCCCCCAAAAATTTGTTTGGAATACCGCCTTTAAGGAACAAGTGATCCGGTGACCTTTATGACCTGATTTGACCCCCTTAGGAATGTGCTATCATCAAGAAACACAGGAATCATTTACAACTCAATAGATTATACTTTTCTGTGACGTTTCAGCCTGATTGAAGCTTTTTTATGAGAAATGGACCCGGAATGATGTGAAATTGTGCTTTGTGCGACACAATTCTGGGTGCCATTTAAAAACCATAAGTGCTAATGACTCCATTCCTTTTTGGGGTTGTAGGGGCTGTTAATTGGAGAACTCTAAAACAAACCTGAACTCTCTAGGACATTCAGAAGAAAAGTTATAAGCCCACAAAGGTGTAACTGGACTACTTATTTAAAGTGACACCAGGCCCGGTGACCTTTATGACCTGATTTGACCCCCTTAGGAAAGTGCTATCATCATGAAACACAAGAATCATTTACAACTCAATAGATTCTACTTTTCTGTGACGTTTCAGCCTGATTGAAGCTTTTTTCTGAGAAATGGACCCGGAATGATGTGAAATTGTGCATGTGCGACATAATTCTGGGTGCCATTTAAAAACCATAAGAGATAATGACTCCATTCCTTTTTGAGGTTGTAGGGGCCGGTAATTGGAGTACTCTAAAACAAACTTGACCTCTCTAGGACATTTAGAAGAAAAGTTATAAGCCCACAATGGTGTAACAGGACTACTTCTTTAAAGTGACACCAGGCCTGGTGACCTTTGGGACATGGTTTGACCCCCTTAGGAATGTACTATCATCATAAAACGTTCAGATCACTTACAACTCAATAGAATCTACCTTCCTGTAGCGTTTCAGCCTGATTGGACTTATTTTTCACACAAATGGACACAGAATGATGTGAAATTGTGCTTCGTGCAACATAATTCTGGGTGCCATTTAAAAACCATAAGTGCTAATGACTCCATTCCTTTTTGGGGTTGTAGGGGCTGTTAATTGGAGTACCCTCAAACAAACCTGACCTCTCTGAGACATTCAGAAGCCAAGTTATAAGCCCCCAAAGGTGTGTTTGGAATACCGCCTTTAAGGAACAAGTGATCCGGTGACATTTATGACCTGATTTGATGCCCTTAGGACTGTGCTATCATCATGAAACACAGGAATACTTTACATCTCCATAGATTCTACTTTTCTGTGACGTTACAGCCTGATTGAAGCTTTTTTCTGAGAAATGGACCCGGAATGATATGAAATTGTGCTTTGTGCGACATAATTCTCGGCGCCATTTAAAAACCATAAGTGCTAATGACTCCATTCCTTTTTGGGGCTGTAGGGGCTGTTAATTGGAGAACTATAAAACAAACCTGACCTCTCTAGGACATTCAGAAGAAAAGTTATAAGCCCATAAAGGTGTGTTTGGAACCCGCCTTTAAGGAACAAGTGATCCGGTGACCTTTATGACCTGATTTGACACCCTTAGGAATGTGCTATGATCATGAAACACAGGAATCATTTACAACTCAATAGATTCTACTTTTCTGTGACGTTTCAGCCTGATTGAAGCTTTTTTCTGAGAAATGGACCCGGAATGAGGTGAAATTGTGCTTTGTGCGACATAATTCTGGGTGCCATTTAAAAACCATAGGTGCTAATGACTCCATTCCTTTTTGGGGTTGTAGGGGCTGTTAATTGAAGTACTCTAAAACAAACCTGACCTCTCTAGAACATTCAGAAGAACCATATAAGGCCACAAAAGTGTAACTGGACTACTTCTTTAAAGTGACAACAGGCCCGGTGTCCTTTGGGACATGGTTTGACCCCCTTAGGAATGTGCTATCATCATGAAACGTTCAGATAACTTACAACTCAATAGATTCTACCTTCTTGTAACGTTTCAGCCTGATTGGACATTGTTTTCACACAAATGGACCCAGAATGATGTGAAATTGTGCTTCGTGCAACATAATTCTGGGTGCCATTTAAAAACCATAAGTGCTAATGATTCCATTCCTTTTTGGGATTGTAGGGGCTATTGATTGGAGTACCTTAAAGCAAACCTGACCTCTCTGACATATTCAGAAGCCAACTTATAAGCCCCCAAAAATTTGTTTGGAATACCGCCTTTAAGGAACAAGTGATCCGGTGACCTTTATGACCTGATTTGACCCCATTAGGAATGTGCTATCATCATGAAACACAGGAATCATTTACAACTCAATAGGTTCTACTTTTCTGTGACGTTTCAGCCTGATTGAAGCTTTTTTCTGAGAAATGGACCCGGAATGAGGTGAAATTGTGCTTTGTGCGACATAATTCTGGGTGCCATTTAAAAACCATAGGTGCTAATGACTCCATTCCTTTTTGGGGTTGTAGGGGCTGTTAATTGAAGTACTCTAAAACAAACCTGACCTCTCTAGAACATTCAGCAGAACCTTATAAGGCCACAAAAGTGTAACTGGACTACTTCTTTAAAGTGACAACAGGCCCGGTGTCCTTTGGGACATGGTTTGACCCCCTTAGGAATGTGCTATCATCATGAAACGTTCAGATAACTTACAACTCAATAGATTCTACCTTCTTGTAACGTTTCAGCCTGATTGGACATTGTTTTCACACAAATGGACCCAGAATGATGTGAAATTGTGCTTCGTGCAACATAATTCTGGGTGCCATTTAAAAACCATAAGTGCTAATGACTCCATTCCTTTTTGGGATTGTAGGGGCTGTTGATTGGAGTACCTTAAAGCAAACCTGACCTCTCTGACATATTCAGAAGCCAACTTATAAGCCCCCAAAAATTTGTTTGGAATACCGCCTTTAAGGAACAAGTGATCCGGTGACCTTTATGACCTGATTTGACCCCATTAGGAATGTGCTATCATCAAGAAACACAGGAATCATTTACAACTCAATAGATTCTACTTTTCTGTGACGTTTCAGCCTGATTGAAGCTTTTTTCTGAGAAATGGAACCGGAATGATGTGAAATTGTGCTTTGTGCGACACAATTCTGGGTGCCATTTAAAAACCATAAGTGCTAATGACTCCATTCCTTTTTGGGGTTGTAGGGGATGTTAATTGGAGAACTCTAAAACAAACCTGACCTCTCTAGGATATTCAGAAGAAAAGTTATAAGCCAACAAAGGTGTAACTGGCCTACTTCTTTAAAGTGACACCAGGCCCGGTGACCTTTATGACCTGATTTGACCCCCTTAGGAAAGTGCTATCATCATGAAACACAGGAATCATTTACAACTCAATAGATTCTACTTTTCTGTGACGTTTCAGCCTGATTGGACCTTATTTTCACACAAATGGACCCAGAATGATGTGAAATTGTGCTTTGTGCAACATAATTCTGGGTGCCATTTAAAAACCATAAGTGCTAATGACTCCATTCCTTTTTGGGGTAATAGGGGCTGGTAATTGGAGTACTCTAAAACAAACTTGACCTCTCTAGAACATTCAGAAGAACCTTATAAGGCCACAAAAGTGTAACTGGACTACTTCTTTAAAGTGACAACAGGCCCGGTGTCCTTTGGGACATGGTTTGACCCCCTTAGGAATGTGCTATCATCATGAAACATTCAGATAACTTACAACTCAATAGATTCTACCTTCTTGTAACGTTTCAGCCTGATTGGACATTGTTTTCACACAAATGGACCCAGAATGATGTGAAATTGTGCTTCGTGCAACATAATTCTGGGTGCCATTTAAAAACCATAAGAGCTAATGACTCCATTCCTTTTTGTGATTGTAGGGGCTGTTGATTGGAGTACCTTAAAGCAAACCTGACCTCTCTGACATATTCAGAAGCCAACTTATAAGCCCCCAAAAATTTGTTTGGAATACCGCCTTTAAGGAACAAGTGATCCGGTGACCTTTATGACCTGATTTGACCCCATTAGGAATGTGCTATCATCAAGAAACACAGGAATCATTTACAACTCAATAGATTCTACTTTTCTGTGACGTTTCAGCCTGATTGAAGCTTTTTTCTGAGAAATGGAACCGGAATGATGTGAAATTGTGCTTTGTGCGACACAATTCTGGGTGCCATTTAAAAACCATAAGTGCTAATGACTCCATTCCTTTTTGGGGTTGTAGGGGATGTTAATTGGAGAACTCTAAAACAAACCTGACCTCTCTAGGATATTCAGAAGAAAAGTTATAAGCCAACAAAGGTGTAACTGGCCTACTTCTTTAAAGTGACACCAGGCCCGGTGACCTTTATGACCTGATTTGACCCCCTTAGGAAAGTGCTATCATCATGAAACACAGGAATCATTTACAACTCAATAGATTCTACTTTTCTGTGACGTTTCAGCCTGATTGGACCTTATTTTCACACAAATGGACCCAGAATGATGTGAAATTGTGCTTTGTGCAACATAATTCTGGGTGCCATTTAAAAACCATAAGTGCTAATGACTCCATTCCTTTTTGGGGTAATAGGGGCTGGTAATTGGAGTACTCTAAAACAAACTTGACCTCTCTAGGACATTTAGAAGAAAAGTTTTAAGCCCACAAAGGTGTAACAGGACTACTTCTTGAAAGTGACACCAGGCCCGATGACCTTTGGGACATGGTTTGACCCCATTAGGAATGTGCTATCATCATGAAACGTTCAGATCACTTACAACTCAATAGAATCTACCTTCCTGTAGCGTTTCACCCTGATTGGACCTTGTTTTCACACAAATGGACCCGGAATGATGTGAAATTGTGCTTCGTGCAACATAATTCTGGGTGCCATTTAAAAACCATTTGTGCTATTGACTCCATTCCTTTTTGGGGTTGTAGGGGCTGTTGATTGGAGTACCTTAAAACAAACCTGACCTCTCTGACACATTCAGAAGCCAAGTTATAAGCCCCCAAACGTGTGTTTGGAATACCCCCTTTAAGGAACAAGTGATCCGGTGACCTTTATGACCTGATTTGACCCCCTTAGGAATGTGCTATCATCAAGAAACACAGGAATCATTTACAAATCAATAGATTCTACTTTTCTGTGATTTTTCAGCCTGATTGAAGCTTTTTTCTGAGAAATGGACCCGGAATGATGTGAAATTGTGCTTTGTGCGACACAATTCTGGGTGCCATTTAAAAACAATAAGTGCTAATTACTCCATTCCTTTTTGGGGTTGTAGGGGCTGTTAATTGGAGAACTCTAAAACAAACCTGACCTCTCTAGGACATTCAGAAGAAAAGTTATAAGCCCACAAAGGTGTAACTGGACTACTTCTTTAAAGTGACACCAGGCCTGGTGACCTTTATGACCTGATTTGACCCCCTTAGGAAAGTGCTATCATCATGAAACACAGGAATCATTTACAACTCAATAGATTCTACTTTTCTGTGACGTTTCAGCCTGATTGAAGCTTTTTTCTGAGAAATGGCCCCGGAATGATGTGAAATTGTGCTTTGTGCGACATAATTCTGGGTGCCATTTAAAAACCATAAGGGCTAATGACTCCATTCCTTTTTGGGGTTGTAGGGGCTGTTAATTGAAGTACTCTAAAACAATTCTGACCTCTCTAGGACATTCAGAAGAAAAGTTATAAGCCCACAAAAGTGTAACTGGACTACTTCTTTAAAGTGACACCAGGCCCGGTGACCTTTGGGACATAGTTTGACCCCCTTAGGAATGTGCTATCATCATGAAACGTTCAGATCCCTTACAACTCAATAGATTCGACCTTCTTGTGACGTTTCAGCCTGATTGGACCTTGTTTTCACACAAATGGACCCAGAATGATGTGAAATTGTGCTTCGTGCAACATAATTCTGGGTGCCATTTAAAAACCATAAGTGCTAATGACTCCATTCCTTTTTGGGGTAATAGGGGCTGTTGATTGGAGTACCCTCAAGCAAACCTGACCTCTCTGAGACATTCAGAAGCCAAGTTATAAGCCCCCAAATGTTTGTTTGGAATACCGCCTTTAAGGAACAAGTCATCCGGTGACCTTTATGACCTGATTTGACCCCCTTAGGAATGTGCTATCATCATGAAACACAGGAATCATTTACAACTCAATAGATTATACTTTTCTGTGACGTTTCAGCCTGATTGAAGCTTTTTTATGAGAAATGGACCCGGAATGATGTGAAATTGTGCTTTGTGCGACACAATTCTGGGTGCCATTTAAAAACCATAAGTGCTAATGACTCCATTCCTTTTTGGGGTTGTAGGGGCTGTTAATTGGAGAACTTTAAAACAAACCTGACCTCTCTAGGACATTCAGAAGAAAAGTTATAAGCCCTCAAAGGTGTAACTGGACTACTTCTTTAAAGTGACACCAGGCCCGGTGAACTTTATTACCTGATTTGACCCCCTTAGGAAAGTGCTATCATCATGAAACACAAGAATCATTTACAACTCAATAGATTCTACTTTTCTGTGACGTTTCAGCCTGATTGAAGCTTTTTTCTGAGAAATGGACCCGGAATGATGTGAAATTGTGCATGTGCGACATAATTCTGGGTGCCATTTAAAAACCATGAGAGCTAATGACTCCATTCCTTTTTGGGGTTGTAGGGGCTGGTAATTGGAGTACTCTAAAACAAACTTGACCTCTCTAGGACATTTAGAAGAAAAGTTATAAGCCCACAAAGGTGTAACAGGACTACTTCTTTAAAGTGACACCAGGCCTGGTGACCTTTGGGACATGGCTTGACCCCCTTAGGAATGTGCTATCATCATGAAACGTTCAGATCCCTTACAATTCAATAGATTCGACCTTCTTGTGACGTTTCAGCCTGATTGGACCTTGTTTTCACACAAATGGACCCAGAATGATGTGAAATTGTGCTTCGTGCAACATAATTCTGGGTGCCATTTAAAAACCATAAGTGCTAATGACTCTATTCCTTTTTGGGGTAATATGGGCTGTTCATTGGAGTACCCTCAAACAAACCTGACCTCTCTGAGACATTCAGAAGCCAAGTTATAAGACCCCAAATATTTGTTTGGAATACCACCTTTAAGGAACAAGTCATCCGGTGACCTTTATGACCTGATTTGACCCCCTTAGGAATGTGCTATCATCATGAAACACAGGAATCATTTACAACTCAATAGATTATACTTTTCTGTGACGTTTCAGCCTGATTGAAGCTTTTTTATGAGAAATGGACCCGGAATTATGTGAAATTGTGATTTGTGCGACACAATTCTGGGTGCCATTTAAAAACCTTAAGTGCTAATGACTCCATTCCTTTTTGGGGTTGTAGGGGCTGTTAATTGGAGAACTCTAAAACAAACCTGACCTCTCTAGGACATTCAGAAGAAAAGTTATAAGCCCTCAAAGGTGTAACTGGACTACTTCTTTAAAGTGACACCAGGCCCGGTGAACTTTATTACCTGATTTGACCCCCTTAGGAAAGTGCTATCATCATGAAACACAAGAATCATTTACAACTCAATAGATTCTACTTTTCTGTGACGTTTCAGCCTGATTGAAGCTTTTTTCTGAGAAATGGAACCGGAATGATGTGAAATTGTGCTTTGTGCGACACAATTCTGGGTGCCATTTAAAAACCATAAGTGCTAATGACTCCATTCCTTTTTGGGGTTGTAGGGGATGTTAATTGGAGAACTCTAAAACAAACCTGACCTCTCTAGGATATTCAGAAGAAAAGTTATAAGCCAACAAAGGTGTAACTGGCCTACTTCTTTAAAGTGACAGCAGGCCCGGTGACCTTTATGACCTGATTTGACCCCCTTAGGAAAGTGCTATCATCATGAAACACAGGAATCATTTACAACTCAATAGATTCTACTTTTCTGTGACGTTTCAGCCTGATTGGACCTTATTTTCACACAAATGGACCCAGAATGATGTGAAATTGTGCTTTGTGCAACATAATTCTGGGTGCCATTTAAAAACCATAAGTGCTAATGACTCCATTCCTTTTTGGGGTAATAGGGGCTGGTAATTGGAGTACTCTAAAACAAACTTGACCTCTCTAGAACATTCAGAAGAACCTTATAAGGCCACAAAAGTGTAACTGGACTACTTCTTTAAAGTGACAACAGGCCCGGTGTCCTTTGGGACATGGTTTGACCCCCTTAGGAATGTGCTATCATCATGAAACGTTCAGATAACTTACAACTCAATAGATTCTACCTTCTTGTAACGTTTCAGCCTGATTGGACATTGTTTTCACACAAATGGACCCAGAATGATGTGAAATTGTGCTTCGTGCAACATAATTCTGGGTGCCATTTAAAAACCATAAGAGCTAATGACTCCATTCCTTTTTGTGATTGTAGGGGCTGTTGATTGGAGTACCTTAAAGCAAACCTGACCTCTCTGACATATTCAGAAGCCAACTTATAAGCCCCCAAAAATTTGTTTGGAATACCGCCTTTAAGGAACAAGTGATCCGGTGACCTTTATGACCTGATTTGACCCCATTAGGAATGTGCTATCATCAAGAAACACAAGAATCATTTACAACTCAATAGATTCTACTTTTCTGTGACGTTTCAGCCTGATTGAAGCTTTTTTCTGAGAATTGGAACCGGAATGATGTGAAATTGTGCTTTGTGCGACACAATTCTGGGTGCCATTTAAAAACCATAAGTGCTAATGACTCCATTCCTTTTTGGGGTTGTAGGGGATGTTAATTGGAGAACTCTAAAACAAACCTGACCTCTCTAGGATATTCAGAAGAAAAGTTATAAGCCAACAAAGGTGTAACTGGCCTACTTCTTTAAAGTGACACCAGGCCCGGTGACCTTTATGACCTGATTTGACCCCCTTAGGAAAGTGCTATCATCATGAAACACAGGAATCATTTACAACTCAATAGATTCTACTTTTCTGTGACGTTTCAGCCTGATTGGACCTTATTTTCACACAAATGGACCCAGAATGATGTGAAATTGTGCTTTGTGCAACATAATTCTGGGTGCCATTTAAAAACCATAAGTGCTAATGACTCCATTCCTTTTTGGGGTAATAGGGGCTGGTAATTGGAGTACTCTAAAACAAACTTGACCTCTCTAGAACATTCAGAAGAACCTTATAAGGCCACAAAAGTGTAACTGGACTACTTCTTTAAAGTGACAACAGGCCCGGTGTCCTTTGGGACATGGTTTGACCCCCTTAGGAATGTGCTATCATCATGAAACGTTCAGATAACTTACAACTCAATAGATTCTACCTTCTTGTAACGTTTCAGCCTGATTGGACATTGTTTTCACACAAATGGACCCAGAATGATGTGAAATTGTGCTTCGTGCAACATAATTCTGGGTGCCATTTAAAAACCATAAGAGCTAATGACTCCATTCCTTTTTGTGATTGTAGGGGCTGTTGATTGGAGTACCTTAAAGCAAACCTGACCTCTCTGACATATTCAGAAGCCAACTTATAAGCCCCCAAAAATTTGTTTGGAATACCGCCTTTAAGGAACAAGTGATCCGGTGACCTTTATGACCTGATTTGACCCCATTAGGAATGTGCTATCATCAAGAAACACAGGAATCATTTACAACTCAATAGATTCTACTTTTCTGTGACGTTTCAGCCTGATTGAAGCTTTTTTCTGAGAAATGGAACCGGAATGATGTGAAATTGTGCTTTGTGCGACACAATTCTGGGTGCCATTTAAAAACCATAAGTGCTAATGACTCCATTCCTTTTCGGGGTTGTAGGGGATGTTAATTGGAGAACTCTAAAACAAACCTGACCTCTCTAGGATATTCAGAAGTAAAGTTATAAGCCAACAAAGGTGTAACTGGCCTACTTCTTTAAAGTGACACCAGGCCCGGTGACCTTTATGACCTGATTTGACCCCCTTAGGAAAGTGCTATCATCATGAAACACAGGAATCATTTACAACTCAATAGATTCTACTTTTCTGTGACGTTTCAGCCTGATTGGACCTTATTTTCACACAAATGGACCCAGAATGATGTGAAATTGTGCTTTGTGCAACATAATTCTGGGTGCCATTTAAAAACCATAAGTGCTAATGACTCCATTCCTTTTTGGGGTAATAGGGGCTGGTAATTGGAGTACTCTAAAACAAACTTGACCTCTCTAGGACATTTAGAAGAAAAGTTATAAGCCCACAAAGGTGTAACAGGACTACTTCTTTAAAGTGACACCAGGCCCGATGACCTTTGGGACATGGTTTGACCCCATTAGGAATGTGCTATCATCATGAAACGTTCAGATCACTTACAACTCAATAGAATCTACCTTCCTGTAGCGTTTCAGCCTGATTGGACCTTGTTTTCACACAAATGGACCCGGAATGATGTGAAATTGTGCTTCGTGCAACATAATTCTGGGTGCCATTTAAAAACCATTAGTGCTATTGACTCCATTCCTTTTTGCGGTTGTAGGGGCTGTTGATTGGAGTACCTTAAAACAAACCTGACCTCTCTGACACATTCAGAAGCCAAGTTATAAGCCCCCAAACGTGTGTTTGGAATACCCCCTTTAAGGAACAAGTGATCCGGTGACCTTTATGACCTGATTTGACCCCCTTAGGAATGTGCTATCATCAAGAAACACAGGAATCATTTACAAATCAATAGATTCTACTTTTCTGTGATGTTTCAGCCTGATTGAAGCTTTTTTCTGAGAAATGGACCCGGAATGATGTGAAATTGTGCTTTGTGCGACACAATTCTGGGTGCCATTTAAAAACAATAAGTGCTAATTACTCCATTCCTTTTTGGGGTTGTAGGGGCTGTTAATTGGAGAACTCTAAAACAAACCTGACCTCTCTAGGACATTCAGAAGAAAAGTTATAAGCCTACAAAGGTGTAACTGGACTACTTCTTTAAAGTGACACCAGGCCTGGTGACCTTTATGACCTGATTTGACCCCCTTAGGAAAGTGCTATCGACCATCATAAAACGTTCATATCACTTAAAACTCAATAGATTCTACCTTCCTGTAACGTTTCAGCCTGATTGGACCTTGTTTTCACACAAATGGACCCAGAATGATGTGAAATTGTGCTTCGTGCAACATAATTCTGGGTGCCATTTACAAACCATAAGTGCTAATGACTCCATTCCTTTTTGGGGTAATGGGGGCTGTTGATTGGAGTACTTTAAAACAAACCTGACCTCTCTAGGATATTCATAAGCCAAGTTATAAGCCCGCAAATGTGTAACTGGACTACTTCTTTAAAGTGACACCAGGCCCGGTGACCTTTGGGACATGGTTTGACCCCCCATAGGAATGTGCGATCATCATGAAACGTTCAGATCACTTACAACTCAATAGATTCTACCTTCTTGTAACGTTTCAGCCTGATTGGACCTTGTTTTCACACAAATGGACCCAGAATGATGTGAAATTGTGCTTCGTGCAACATAATTCTGGTTGCCATTTACAAACCATAAGTGCTTATGACTCCATTCCTTTTTGTGGTTGTAGGGGCTGTTGATTGGAGTATACTAAATTAAACCTGATCTCTCTAGGACATTCAGAAGCCAAGTTATAAGCCCACAAATGTGTAACTGGACTACTTCTTTAAATTTTCACATTTTGTGTGAAAACAAGGTCCAGTCAGGCTGAAACGTTACAAGAAGGTAGAATCTATTGAGTTGTAAGTGATCTGAACGTTTCATGATGATCGCACATTCCTATGGGGGGTCAAACCATGTCCCAAAGGTCACCGGGCCTGGTGTCACTTTAAAGAAGTAGTCCAGTTACACATTTGCGGGCTTATAACTTGGCTTATGAATATCCTAGAGAGGTCAGGTTTGTTTTAAAGTACTCCAATCAACAGCCCCCATTACCCCAAAAAGGAATGGAGTCATTAGCACTTATGGTTTTTAAATGGCACCCAGAATGATGTTGCACGAAGCACAATTTCACATCATTCTGGGTTTATTTGTGTGAAAACAAGGTCCAATCAGGCTGAAACGTTACAGGAAGGTAGAATCTATTGAGTTGTAAGTGATCTGAACGTTTCATGATGATAGCAGTTTCCTAACGGGGTCAAACCATGTCCCAAAGGTCACCGGATCTGGTGTCAATTTAAAGAAGTAGTCCAGTTACACATTTGTGGGCTTGTAACTTGGCTTCTGAATGTCCTAGAGAGATCAGGTTTGTTTTAGTGTACTCCAATCAACAGCCCCTACGACCACCAAAAGGAATGGAGTCATTAGCACTTATGGTTTGTAAATGGCAACCAGAATTATGTTGCACGAAGCACAATTTCACATCATTCTGGGTCCATTTGTGTGAAAACAAGGTCCAATCAGGCTGAAACGTTACAAGAAGGTAGAATCTATTGAGTTGTAAGTGATCTGAACGTTTCATGATGATCGCACATTCCTATGGGGGGTCAAACCATGTCCCAAAGGTCACCGGGCCTGGTGTCACTTTAAAGAAGTAGTCCAGTTACACATTTGCGGGCTTATAACTTGGCTTATGAATATCCTAGAGAGGTCAGGTTTGTTTTAAAGTACTCCAATCACCAGCCCCCATTACCCCAAAAAGGAATGGAGTCATTAGCACTTATGGTTTGTAAATGGCACCCAGAATTATGTTGCACGAAGCACAATTTCACATCATTCTGGGTCCATTTGTGTGAAAACAAGGTCCAATCAGGCTGAAACGTTACAGGAAGGTAGAATCTATTGAGTTTTAAGTGATATGAACGTTTCATGATGATAGCACTTTCCTAAGGGGGTCAAACCATGTCCCAAAGGTCACCGGATCTGGTGTCAATATAAAAGAAGTAGTCCAGTTACACATTTGTGGGCTTATAACTTGGCTTCTGAATGTCCTAGAGAGATCAGGTTTGTTTTAGTGTACTCCAATCGACAGCCCCTACAACCACAAAAAGGAATGGAGTCATTAGCACTTATGGTCTTTAAATGGCACCCAGAATTATGTTGCACGAAGCACAATTTCACATCATTCTGGGTCCATTTGTGTGAAAACAAGGTCCAATGAGGCTAAAACGTTACAAGAAGGTAGAATATATTGAGTTGTAAGTGATCTGAACGTTTCAAGATGATCGCACTTTCCTAAGGGGGTCAAACCATGTCCCAAAGGTCACCGGATCTGGTGTCAATTTAAAGAAGTAGTCCAGTTACACATTTGTGGGCTTATAACTTGGCTTCTGAATGTCCTAGAGAGATCAGGTTTGTTTTAGTGTACTCCAACCAACAGCCCCTACAACCACAAAAAGGAATGGAGTCATTAGCACTTATGGTTTTTAAATGGCACCCAGAATTATGCTGCACGAAGCACAATTTCACATTTTTCTGGGTTCATTTGTTTGAAAACAAGGTCCAATCAGGCTGAAACGTTACAGGAAGGTAGAATCTATTGAGTTGTAAGTGATCTGAACGTTTCATGATGATCGCACATTCCTAAGGGGGTCAAGCCATGTCCCAAAGGTCACCGGATCTTGTGTCAATTTAAAGAAGTAGTCCAGTTACACATTTGTGTGCTTATAACTTGGCTTCTGAATGTCCTAGAGGGATCAGGTTTGTTTTAGTGTACTCCAATCAACAACCCCTACAACCTCAAAAAAGGAATGGAGTCATTAGCACTCATGGTTTTTAAATGGCACCCAGAATTATGCTGCACTAAGCAAAATTTCATATCATTCTGGGTTCATTTGTGTGAAAACAAGGTCCAATCAGGCTGAAACGTTACAGGAAGGTAGAATCTATTGAGTTGTAAGTGATCTGAACGTTTCATGATGATAGCACTTTCCTAAGGGGGTCAAACCATGTCCCAAAGGTCATCGGATCTGGTGTAAATTTAAAGAAGTAGTCCAGTTACACATTTGTGGGCTTATAACTTGGCTTCTGAATGTCCTAGAGAGATCAGGTTTAATTTAGTATACTCCAATCAACAGCCCCTACAACCACAAAAAGGAATGGAGTCATAAGCACTTATGGTCTTTAAATGGCACCCAGAATTATGCTGCACGAAGCACAATTTCACATCATTCTGCGTCCATTTGTGTGAAAACAAGGTCCAATCAGGCTGAAACGTTACAAGAAGGTAGAATCTATTGAGTTGTAAGTGATCTGAACGTTTCAAGATGATTGCACTTTCCTAAGGGGGTCAAACCATGTCCCAAAGGTCACCGGATCTGGTGTCAATTTAAAGAAGTAGTCCAGTTACACATTTGTGGGCTTATAACTTGGCTTCTGAATGTCCTAGAGAGATCAGGTTTGTTTTAGTGTACTCCAACCAACAGCCCCTACAACCACAAAAAGGAATGGAGTCATTAGCACTTATGGTTTGTAAATGGCACCCAGAATTATGTTGCACGAAACACAATTTCACATCATTCTGGGTCCATTTGTGTGAAAACAAGGTCCAATCAGGCTGAAACGTTACACGAAGGTAGAATCTATTGAGTTGTAAGTGATCTGAACGTTTCATGATGATTGCTCATTCCTATAGGGGGTCAAACCATGTCCCAAAGGTCACCGGGCCTGGTGTCACTTTAAAGAAGTAGTCCAGTTACACCTTTGTGGGCTTATAACTTGGCTTCTGAATATCCTAGAGAGGTTAGGTTTGTTTTAGAGTACTCCAATTAACAGCCCCCATTACCCCAAAAAGGAATGGAGTCATTAGCACTTATGGTTTTTAAATGGCACCCAGAATGATGTTGCACGAAGCACAATTTCACATCATTCTGGGTTTATTTGTGTGAAAACAAGGTCCAATCAGGCTGAAACGTTACAGGAAGGTAGAATCTATTGAGTTGTAAGTGATCTGAACGTTTCATGATGATAGCAGTTTCCTAAGGGGGTCAAACCATGTCCCAAAGGTCACCGGATCTGGTGTCAATTTAAAGTAGTCCAGTTACACATTTGTGGGCTTGTAACTTGGCTTCTGAATGTCCTAGAGAGATCAGGTTTGTTTTAGTGTACTCCAATCAACAGCCCCTACAACCACCAAAAGGAATGGAGTCATTAGCACTTATGGTTTGTAAATGGCAACCAGAATTATGTTGCACGAAGCACAATTTCACATCATTCTGGGTCCATTTGTGTGAAAACAAGGTCCAATCAGGCTGAAACGTTACAAGAAGGTAGAATCTATTGAGTTGTAAGTGATCTGAACGTTTCATGATGATCGCACATTCCTATGGGGGGTCAAACCATGTCCCAAAGGTCACCGGGCCTGGTGTCACTTTAAAGAAGTAGTCCAGTTACACATTTGCGGGCTTATAACTTGGCTTATGAATATCCTAGAGAGGTCAGGTTTGTTTTAAAGTACTCCAATCAACAGCCCCCATTACCCCAAAAAGGAATGGAGTCATTAGCACTTATGGTTTGTAAATGGCACCCAGAATTATGTTGCACGAAACACAATTTCACATCATTCTGGGTCCATTTGTGTGAAAACAAGGTCCAATCAGGCTGAAACGTTACACGAAGGTAGAATCTATTGAGTTGTAAGTGATCTGAACGTTTCATGATGATTGCTCATTCCTATAGGGGGTCAAACCATGTCCCAAAGGTCACCGGGCCTGGTGTCACTTTAAAGAAGTAGTCCAGTTACACCTTTGTGGGCTTATAACTTGGCTTCTGAATATCCTAGAGAGGTTAGGTTTGTTTTAGAGTACTCCAATTAACAGCCCCCATTACCCCAAAAAGGAATGGAGTCATTAGCACTTATGGTTTTTAAATGGCACCCAGAATGATGTTGCACGAAGCACAATTTCACATCATTCTGGGTTTATTTGTGTGAAAACAAGGTCCAATCAGGCTGAAACGTTACAGGAAGGTAGAATCTATTGAGTTGTAAGTGATCTGAACGTTTCATGATGATAGCAGTTTCCTAAGGGGGTCAAACCATGTCCCAAAGGTCACCGGATCTGGTGTCAATTTAAAGAAGTAGTCCAGTTACACATTTGTGGGCTTGTAACTTGGCTTCTGAATGTCCTAGAGAGATCAGGTTTGTTTTAGTGTACTCCAATCAACAGCCCCTACAACCACCAAAAGGAATGGAGTCATTAGCACTTATGGTTTGTAAATGGCAACCAGAATTATGTTGCACGAAGCACAATTTCACATCATTCTGGGTCCATTTGTGTGAAAACAAGGTCCAATCAGGCTGAAACGTTACAAGAAGGTAGAATCTATTGAGTTGTAAGTGATCTGAACGTTTCATGATGATCGCACATTCCTATGGGGGGTCAAACCATGTCCCAAAGGTCATCGGGCCTGGTGTCACTTTAAAGAAGTAGTCCAGTTACACATTTGCGGGCTTATAACTTGGCTTATGAATATCCTAGAGAGGTCAGGTTTGTTTTAAAGTACTCCAATCAACAGCCCCCATTACCCCAAAAAGGAATGGAGTCATTAGCACTTATGGTTTGTAAATGGCACCCAGAATTATGTTGCACGAAGCACAAATTCACATCATTCTGGGTCCATTTGTGTGAAAACAAGGTCCAATCAGGCTGAAACGTTACAGGAAGGTAGAATCTATTGAGTTTTAAGTGATATGAACGTTTTATGATGATCGATAGCACTTTCCTAAGGGGCTCAAATCAGGTCATAAAGGTCACCAGGCCTGGTGTCACTTTAAAGAAGTAGTCCAGTTACACCTTTGTGGGCTTATAACTTTTCTTCTGAATGTCCTAGAGAGGTCAGGTTTGTTTTAGAGTTCTCCAATTAACAGCCCCTACAACCCCAAAAAGGAATGGAGTAATTAGCACTTATTGTTTTTAAATGGCACCCAGAATTGTGTCGCACAAAGCACAATTTCACATCATTCCGGGTCCATTTCTCAGAAAAAAGCTTCAATCAGGCTGAAACATCACAGAAAAGTAGAATCTATTGATTTGTAAATGATTCCTGTGTTTCTTGATGATAGCACATTCCTAAGGGGGTCAAATCAGGTCATAAAGGTCACCGGATCACTTGTTCCTTAAAGGGGGTATTCCAAACACACGTTTGGGGGCTTATAACTTGGCTTCTGAATGTGTCAGAGAGGTCAGGTTTGTTTTAAGGTACTCCAATCAACAGCCCCTACAACCCCAAAAAGGAATGGAGTCAATAGCACTAATGGTTTTTAAATGGCACCCAGAATTGTGTCGCACAAAGCACAATTTCACATCATTCTGGGTTCATTTGTGTGAAAACAAGGTCCAATCAGGCTGAAACTCTACAAGAAGGTAGAATCTATTGAGTTGTAAGTGATCTGAACATTTCAAGATGATCGCACATTCCTATAGGGGGTAAAACCATGTCCCAAAGGTCACCGTATCTGGTGTCAATTTAAAGAAGTAGTCCAGTTACACATTTGTGGGCTTATAACTTGGCTTCTGAATGTCCTAGAGAGATCAGGTTTGTTTTAGAGTACTCCAATTAACAGCCCCCATTACCCCAAAAAGGAATGGAGTCATTAGCACTAATGGTTTTTAAATGGCACCCAGAATGATGTTGCACGAAGCACAATTTCACATCATTCTGGGTTCATTTGTGTGAAAACAAGGTCCAATCAGGCTGAAACGTTACAGGAAGGTAGAATCTATTGAGTTGTAAGTGGTCTGAACGTTTCATGATGATAGCACTTTCCTAAGGGGGTCAAACCATGTCCCAAAGGTCACCGGATCTGGTGTCAATTTAAAGAAGTAGTCCAGTTACACATTTGTGGGCTTGTAACTTGGCTTCTGAATGTCCTACAGAGATCAGGTTTGTTTTAGTGTACTCCAATCAACAGCCCCTACAACCACAAAAAGGAATGGAGTCATTAGCACTTATGGTTTGTAAATGGCAACCAGAATTATGTTGCACGAAGAACAATTTCACATCATTCTGGGTCCATTTGTGTGAAAACAAGGTCCAATCAGGCTGAAACATTACAAGAAGGTAGAATCTATTGAGTTGTAAGTGATCTGAACGTTTCATGATGATCACACATTCCTATAGGGGGTCAAACCATGTCCCAAAGGTCACCGGGCCTGGTGTCAATTTAAAGAAGTAGTCCAGTTACACCTTTGTGGGCTTATAACTTGGCTTCTGAATATCCTAAAGAGGTCAGGTTTGTTTTTGTATACTCCAATCAACAGCCCCTACAACCATGAAAAGGACTGGAGTAATTAGCACTTATGGTTTTTAAATGGCATGGTTTTTAAATGGCACCCAGAATTATGTTGCACGAAGCACAATTTCACATCATTCTGGGTTCATTTGTGTGAAAACAAGGTCCAATCAGGCTCAAACGTTACAGGAGGGTAGAATCTATTGAGTTGTAAGTGATCTGAACGTTTCATGATGATAGCACTTTCCTAAGGGGGTCAAACCATGTCCCAAAGGTCACCGGATCTGGTGTCATTTAAAGTAGTCCAGTTACACATTTGTGGGCTTATAACTTGGCTTCTGAATGTCCTAGAGAGATCAGGTTTGTTTTAGTGTACTCCAATCAACAGCCCCTACAACCACAAAAAGGAATGGAGTCATTAGCACTTATGGTTTGTAAATGGCACCCAGATATATGTTGCACAAAGCACAATTTCACATCATTCTGGGTCCATTTGTGAGAAAACAAGGTCCAATCAGGCTGAAACGTTACAAGAAGGTAGAATCTATTGAGTTGTAAGTGATCTGAACGTTTCATGATGATAGCACTTTCCTAAGGGGGTCAAACCATGTCCCAAAGGTCACCGTATCTGGTGTCAATTTAAAGAAGTAGTCCAGTTACACATTTGTGGGCTTATAACTTGGCTTCTGAATGTCCTAGAGAGATCAGGTTTGTTTTAGAGTACTCCAATTAACAGCCCCAATTACCCCAAAAAGGAATGGAGTCATTAGCACTTATGGTTTTTAAATGGCACCCAGAATGACGTTGCACGAAGCACAATTTCACATCATTCTGGGTTCATTTGTGTGAAAACAAGGTCCAATCAGGCTGAAACGTTACAGGAAGGTAGAATCTATTGAGTTGTAAGTGATCTGAACGTTTCATGATGATGGCAGTTTCCTAAGGGGGTCAAACCATGTCCCAAAGGTCACCGGGCCTGGTGTCAATTTAAAGAAGTAGTCCAGTTACACATTTGTGGGCTTGTAACTTGGCTTCTGAATGTCCTAGAGAGGTCAGGTTTGTTTTAGAGTAGTTCAATTAACAGCCCCTACAACCCCAAAAAGAAATGGAGTCATTAGCACTTATGGTTTTTAAATGGCACCCAGAATTATGTCGCACAAAGCACAATTTCACATCATTCCGGGTCCATTTCTCAGAAAAAAGCTTCAATCAGGCTGAAACGTCACAGAAAAGTAGAATCTATTGAGTTGTAAATGATTCCTGTGTTTCATGATGATAGCACTTTCCTAAGGGGGTCAAATCAGGTCATAAAGGTCACCGGGCCTGGTGTCACTTTAAAGAAGTAGTCCAGTTACACCTTTGTGGGCTTATAACTTTTCTTCTGAATGTCCTAGAGAGGTCAGGTTTGTTTTAGAGTTCTCCAATTAACAGCCCCTACAACCCCAAAAAGGAATGGAGTCATTAGCACTTATGGTTTTTAAATGGCACCAAGAATTGTGTCGCACAAAGCACAATTTCACATCATTCCGGGTCCATTTCTCAGAAAAAAGCTTCAATCAGGCTGAAACATCACAGAAAAGTAGAATCTATTGAGTTGTAAATGATTCCTGTGTTTCATGATGATAGCACATTCCTAAGGGGGTCAAATCAGGTCATAAAGGTCACCGGATGACTTGTTCCTTAAAGGCGGTATTCCATACAAACATTTGGGGGCTTATAACTTGGCTTCTGAATGTCTTAGAGAGGTCAGGTTTGTTTGAGGGTACTCCAATCAACAGCCCCTATTACCCCAAAAAAGGAATGGAGTCATTAGCACTCATGGTTTTTAAATGGCACCCAGAATTATGTTGCACGAAGCACAATTTCACATCATTCTGGGTCCATTTTTGTGAAAACAAGGTCCAATCAGGCTGAAACGTTACAAGAAGGTCGAATCTATTGAGTTGTAAGGGATCTGAACGTTTCATGATGATAGCACATTCCTAAGGGGGTCAAACCATGTCCCAAAGGTCACCGGGCCTGGTGTCACTTTAAAGAAGTAGTCCAGTTACACCTTTGTGGGCTTATAACGTTTCTTCTGAATGTCCTAGAGAGGTCAGGTTTGTTTTAGAGTACTTCAATTAACAGCCCCTACAACCCCAAAAAGAAATGGAGTCATTAGCACTTATGGTTTTTAAATGGCACCCAGAATTATGTCGCACAAAGCACAATTTCACATCATTCCGGGTCCATTTCTCAGAAAAAAGCTTCAATCAGGCTGAAACGTCACAGAAAAGTAGAATCTATTGAGTTGTAAATGATTCCTGTGTTTCATGATGATAGCACTTTCCTAAGGGGGTCAAATCAGGTCATAAAGGTCACCGGGCCTGGTGTCACTTTAAAGAAGTAGTCCAGTTACACCTTTGTGGGCTTGTAACTTTTCTTCTGAATGTCCTAGAGAGGGCAGGTTTGTTTTAGAGTTCTCCAATTAACAGCCCCTACAACCCCAAAAAGGAATGGAGTCATTAGCACTTATGGTTTTTAAATGGCACCCAGAATTGTGTCGCACAAAGCACAATTTCACATCATTCCGGGTCCATTTCTCAGAAAAAAGCTTCAATCAGGCGGAAAAGTCACAGAAAAGTAGAATCTATTGAGTTGTAAATGATTCCTGTGTTTCTTGATGATTGCACATTCCTAAGGGGGTCAAATCAGGTCATAAAGGTCACTGGATCACTTGTTCCTTAAAGGGGGTATTCCAAACACACGTTTGGGGGCTTATAACTTGGCTTCTGAATGTGTCAGAGAGGTCAGGTTTGTTTTAAGATACTCCAATCAACAGCCCCTACAACCCCAAAAAGGAATGGAGTCAATAGCACTTATGGTTTTTAAATGGCACTTAGAATTATGTTGCACGAAGCACAATTTCACATCATTCCAGGTCTATTTGTGTGAAAACAAGGTCCAATCAGGCTGAAACGCTACAGGAAGGTAGATTGTATTGAGTTGTAAGTGATCTGAACGTTTCATGATGATAGCACATTCCTAATGGGGTCAAACCATGTCCCAAAGGTCATCGGGCCTGGTGTCACTTTAAAGAAGTAGTCCTGTTACACCTTTGTGGGCTTATAACTTTTCTTCTAAATGTCCTAGAGAGGTCAAGTTTGTTTTAGAGTACTCCAATTACCAGCCCCTATTACCCCAAAAAGGAATGGAGTCATTAGCACTCATGGTTTTTAAATGGCACCCAGAATTATGTTGCAAAAAGCACAATTTCACATCATTCTGGGTCCATTTGTGTGAAAACAAGGTCCAATCAGGCTGAAACGTCACAGAAAAGTAGAATCTATTGAGTTGTAAAAGATTCCTGTGTTTCATGATGATAGCACTTTCCTAAGGGGGTCAAATCAGGTCATAAATGTCACCGGGCCTGGTTTCACTTTAAAGAAGTAGTCCAGTTACACCTTTGTGGGCTTATAACTTTTCTTCTGAATGTCCTAGAGAGTTCAGGTTTGTTTTAGAGTTCTCCAATTAACAGCCCCTACAACCCCAAAAAGGAATGGAGTCATTAGCACTTATGGTTTTTAAATGGCACCCAGAATTGTGTCGCACAAAGCACAATTTCACATCATTCCGGTTCCATTTCTCAGAAAAAAGCTTCAATCAGGCTGAAACGTCACAGAAAAGTAGAATCTATTGAGTTGTAAATGATTCCTGTGTTTCTTGATGATAGCACATTCCTAAGGGGGTCAAATCAGGTCATAAAGGTCACCGGATCACTTGTTCCTTAAAGGCGGTATTCCAAACAAATTTTTGGGGGCTTATAAGTTGGCTTCTGAATATGTCAGAGAGGTCAGGCTTGTTTTAAGGTACTCCAATGAACAGCCCATATTACCCCAAAAAGGAATGGAGTCATTAGCACTTATGGTTTTTAAATGGCACCCAGAATTATGTTGCACGAAGCACAATTTCACATCATTCTGGGTCCATTTGTGTGAAAACAAGGTCCAATCAGGCTGAAACGTCACAAGAAGGTCGAATCTATTGAGTTGTAAGGGATCTGAACGTTTCATGATGATAGCACATTCCTAAGGGGGTCAAACTATGTCCCAAAGGTCACCGGGCCTGGTGTCACTTTAAAGTAGTCCAGTTACACTTTTGTGGGCTTATAACTTTTCTTCTGAATGTCCTAGAGAGGTCAGAATTGTTTTAGAGTACTTCAATTAACAGCCCCTACAACCCCAAAAAGGAATGGAGTCATTAGCCCTTATGGTTTTTAAATGGCACCCAGAATTATGTCGCACAAAGCACAATTTCACATCATTCCGGGGCCATTTCTCAGAAAAAAGCTTCAATCAGGCTGAAACGTCACAGAAAAGTAGAATCTATTGAGTTGTAAATGATTCCTGTGTTTCATGATGATAGCACTTTCCTAAGGGGGTCAAATCAGGTCATAAAGGTCACCAGGCCTGGTGTCACTTTAAAGAAGTAGTCCAGTTACACCTTTGTGGGCTTATAACTTTTCTTCTGAATGTCCTAGAGAGGTCAGGTTTGTTTTAGAGTTCTCCAATTAACAGCCCCTACAACCCCAAAAAGGAATGGAGTAATTAGCACTTATTGTTTTTAAATGGCACCCAGAATTGTGTCGCACAAAGCACAATTTCACATCATTCCGGGTCCATTTCTCAGAAAAAAGCTTCAATCAGGCTGAAACATCACAGAAAAGTAGAATCTATTGATTTGTAAATGATTCCTGTGTTTCTTGATGATAGCACATTCCTAAGGGGGTCAAATCAGGTCATAAAGGTCACCGGATCACTTGTTCCTTAAAGGGGGTATTCCAAACACACGTTTGGGGGCTTATAACTTGGCTTCTGAATGTGTCAGAGAGGTCAGGTTTGTTTTAAGGTACTCCAATCAACAGCCCCTACAACCCCAAAAAGGAATGGAGTCAATAGCACTAATGGTTTTTAAATGGCACCCAGAATTATGTTGCACGAAGCACAATTTCACATCATTCCGGGTCCATTTGTGTGAAAACCAGGTCCAATCAGGCTGAAACGCTACAGGAAGGTAGATTCTATTGAGTTGTAAGTGATCTGAACGTTTCATGATGATAGCACATTCCTAATGGGGTCAAACCATGTCCCAAAGGTCATCGGGCCTGGTGTCACTTTAAAGAAGTAGTCCTGTTACACCTTTGTGGGCTTATAACTTTTCTTCTAAATGTCCTAGAGAGGTCAAGTTTGTTTTAGAGTACTCCAATTACCAGCCCCTATTACCCCAAAAAGGAATGGAGTCATTAGCACTTATGGTTTTTAAATGGCACCCAGAATTATGTTGCACAAAGCACAATTTCCCATCATTCTGGGTCCATTTGTGTGAAAATAAGGTCCAATCAGGCTGAAACGTCACAGAAAAGTAGAATCTATTGAGTTGTAAATGATTCCTGTGTTTCATGATGATAGCACTTTCCTAAGGGGGTCAAATCAGGTCATAAAGGTCACCGGGCCTGGTGTCACTTTAAAGAAGTAGGCCAGTTACACCTTTGTTGGCTTATAACTTTTCTTCTGAATATCCTAGAGAGGTCAGGTTTGTTTTAGAGTTCTCCAATTAACATCCCCTACAACCCCAAAAAGGAATGGAGTCATTAGCACTTATGGTTTTTAAATGGCACCCAGAATTGTGTCGCACAAAGCACAATTTCACATCATTCCGGTTCCATTTCTCAGAAAAAAGCTTCAATCAGGCTGAAACGTCACATAAAAGTAGAATCTATTGAGTTGTAAATGATTCCTGTGTTTCTTGATGATAGCACATTCCTAATGGGGTCAAATCAGGTCATAAAGGTCACCGGATCACTTGTTCCTTAAAGGCGGTATTCCAAACAAATTTTTGGGGGCTTATAAGTTGGCTTCTGAATATGTCAGAGAGGTCAGGTTTGCTTTAAGGTACTCCAATCAACAGCCCCTACAATCACAAAAAGGAATGGAGTCATTAGCTCTTATGGTTTTTAAATGGCACCCAGAATTATGTTGCACGAAGCACAATTTCACATCATTCTGGGTCCATTTGTGTGAAAACAATGTCCAATCAGGCTGAAACGTTACAAGAAGGTAGAATCTATTGAGTTGTAGGTTATCTGAACGTTTCATGATGATAGCACATTCCTAAGGGGGTCAAACCATGTCCCAAAGGACACCGGGCCTGTTGTCACTTTAAAGAAGTAGTCCAGTTACACTTTTGTGGCCTTATAAGGTTCTTCTGAATGTTCTAGAGAGGTCAAGTTTGTTTTAGAGTACTCCAATTACCAGCCCCTATTACCCCAAAAAGGAATGGAGTCATTAGCACTTATGGTTTTTAAATGGCACCCAGAATTATGTTGCACAAAGCACAATTTCACATCATTCTGGGTCCATTTGTGTGAAAATAAGGTCCAATCAGGCTGAAACGTCACAGAAAAGTAGAATCTATTGAGTTGTAAATGATTCCTGTGTTTCATGATGATAGCACTTTCCTAAGGGGGTCAAATCAGGTCATAAAGGTCACCGGGCCTGGTGTCACTTTAAAGAAGTAGGCCAGTTACACCTTTGTTGGCTTATAACTTTTCTTCTGAATATCCTAGAGAGGTCAGGTTTGTTTTAGAGTTCTCCAATTAACATCCCCTACAACCCCAAAAAGGAATGGAGTCATTAGCACTTATGGTTTTTAAATGGCACCCAGAATTGTGTCGCACAAAGCACAATTTCACATCATTCCGGTTCCATTTCTCAGAAAAAAGCTTCAATCAGGCTGAAACGTCACAGAAAAGTAGAATCTATTGAGTTGTAAATGATTCCTGTGTTTCTTGATGATAGCACATTCCTAATGGGGTCAAATCAGGTCATAAAGGTCACCGGATCACTTGTTCCTTAAAGGCGGTATTCCAAACAAATTTTTGGGGGCTTATAAGTTGGCTTCTGAATATGTCAGAGAGGTCAGGTTTGCTTTAAGGTACTCCAATCAACAGCCCCTACAATCCCAAAAAGGAATGGAGTCATTAGCACTTATGGTTTTTAAATGGCACCCAGAATTATGTTGCACGAAGCACAATTTCACATCATTCTGGGTCCATTTGTGTGAAAACAATGTCCAATCAGGCTGAAACGTTACAAGAAGGTAGAATCTATTGAGTTGTAAGTTATCTGAACGTTTCATGATGATAGCACATTCCTAAGGGGGTCAAACCATGTCCCAAAGGACACCGGGCCTGTTGTCACTTTAAAGAAGTAGTCCAGTTACAATTTTGTGGCCTTATAAGGTTCTTCTGAATGTTCTAGAGAGGTCAGGTTTGTTTTAGAGTACTTCAATTAACAGCCCCTACAACCCCAAAAAGGAATGGAGTCATTAGCACCTATGGTTTTTAAATGGCACCCAGAATTATGTCGCACAAAGCACAATTTCACCTCATTCCGGGTCCATTTCTCAGAAAAAAGCGTCAATCAGGCTGTAACGTCACAGAAAAGTAGAATCTATGGAGATGTAAAGTATTCCTGTGTTTCATGATGATAGCACATTCCTAAGGGCATCAAATCAGGTCATAAATGTCACCGGATCACTTGTTCCTTAAAGGCGGTATTCCAAACACACCTTTGGGGGCTTATAACTTGGCTTCTGAATGTCTCAGAGAGGTCAGGTTTGTTTGAGGGTACTCCAATTAACAGCCCCTACAACCCCAAAAAGGAATGGAGTCATTAGCACTTATGGTTTTTAAATGGCACCCAGAATTATGTTGCACGAAGCACAATTTCACATCATTCTGTGTCCATTTGTGTGAAAAATAAGTCCAATCAGGCTGAAACGCTACAGGAAGGTAGATTCTATTGAGTTGTAAGTGATCTGAACGTTTTATGATGATAGTACATTCCTAAGGGGGTCAAACCATGTCCCAAAGGTCACCAGGCCTGGTGTCACTTTAAAGAAGTAGTCCTGTTACACCATTGTGGGCTTATAACTTTTCTTCTAAATGTCCTAGAGAGGTCAAGTTTGTGTTAGAGTACTCCAATTACCGGCCCCTACAACCTCAAAAAGGAATGGAGTCATTATCTCTTATGGTTTTTAAATGGCACCCAGAATTATGTCGCACATGCACAATTTCACATCATTCCGGGTCCATTTCTCAGAAAAAAGCTTCAATCAGGCGGAAACGTCACAGAAAAGTAGAATCTATTGAGTTGTAAATGATTCTTGTGTTTCATGATGATAGCACTTTCCTAAGGGGGTCAAATCAGGTCATAAAGGTCACCGGGCCTGGTGTCACTTTAAATAAGTAGTCCAGTTACACCTTTGTGGGCTTATAACTTTTCTTCTGAATGTCCTAGAGAGTTAAGGTTTGTTTTAGAGTTCTCCAATTAACAGCCCCTACAACCCCAAAAAGGAATGGAGTCATTAGCACTTATGGTTTTTAAATGGCACCCAGAATTGTGTCGCACAAAGCACAATTTCACATCATTCCGGGTCCATTTCTCATAAAAAAGCTTCAATCAGGCTGAAACGTCACAGAAAAGTATAATCTATTGAGTTGTAAATGATTCCTGTGTTTCTTGATGATAGCACATTCCTAAGGGGTTCAAATCAGGTCATAAAGGTCACCGGATCACTTATTCCTTAAAGGCGGTATTCCAAACAAATTTTTGGGGGCTTATAAGTTGGCTTCTAAATGTCTCAGAGAGGTCAAGTTTGTTTTAGGGTACTCCAATCAACAGCCCCTACAATCCCAAAAAGGAATGGAGTCATTAGCACTTATGGTTTTTAAATGGCACCCAGAATTATGTTGCATGAAGCACAATTTCACATCATTCTGGGTCCATTTGTGTGAAAACAAGGTCCAATCAGGCTGAAACGTTACAAGAAGGTAGAATCTATTGAGTTGTAAGTGATCTGAACGTTTCATGATGATAGCACATTCCTAAGGGGGTCAAACCATGTCCCAAAGGTCACCGGGCCTGGTGTCACTTTAAAGAAGTAGTCCAGTTACACTTTTGTGGCCTTATAAGGTTCTTCTTAATGTCCTAGAGAGGTCAGGTTTGTTTTAGAGTACTTCAATTAACAGCCCCTACAACCCCAAAAAGGAATGGAGTCATTAGCACCTATGGTTTTTAAATGGCACCCAGAATTATGTCGCACAAAGCACAATTTCACCTCATTCCGGGTCCATTTCTCAGAAAAAAGCTTCAATCAGGCTGAAACGTCACAGAAAAGTAGAATCTATTGAGTTGTAAATGATTCCTGTGTTTCATGACGATAGCACTTTCCTAAGGGGTCAAATCAGGTCATAAAGGTCACCGGGCCTGGTGTCACTTTAAAGAAGTAGTCCAGTTACACCTTTGTGGGCTTATAACTTTTCTTCTGAATGTCCTAGAGAGGTCAGGTTTGTTTTAGAGTTCTCCAATTAAAAGCCCCTACAACCCCAAAAAGGAATGGAGTCATTAGCACTTATTGTTTTTAAATGGCACCCAGAATTGTGTCGAACAAAGCACAATTTCACATCATTCCGGGTCCATTTCTCAGAAAAAAGCTTCAGTCAGGCTGAAACATCACAGAAAAGTAGAATCTATTGAGTTGTAAATGATTCCTGTGTTTCTTGATGATAGCACATTCCTAAGGGGGTCAAATCAGGTCATAAAGGTCACCGGATCACTTGTTCCTTAAAGGGGGTATTCCAAACACACGTTTGGGGGCTTATAACTTGGCTTCTGAATGTGTCAGAGAGGTCAGGTTTGTTTTAAGGTACTCCAATCAACAGCCCCTACAACCCCAAAAAGGAATGGAGTCAATAGCACTTATGGTTTTTAAATGGCACCCAGAATTATGTTGCACGAAGCACAATTTCACATCATTCCGGGTCCATTTGTGTGAAAACAAGGTCCAATCAGGCTGAAACGCTACAGGAAAGTAGATTCTATTGAGTTGTAAGTGATCTGAACGTTTCATGATGATAGCACATTCCTAATGGGGTCAAACCATGTCCCAAAGGTCATCGGGCCTGGTGTCACTTTAAAGAAGTAGTCCTGTTACACCTTTGTGGGCTCATAACTTTTCTTCTAAATGTCCTAGAGAGGTCAAGTTTGTTTTAGAGTACTCCAATTACCAGCCCCTATTACCCCAAAAAGGAATGGAGTCATTAGCACTTATGGTTTTTAAACGGCACCCAGAATTATGTTGCACAAAGCACAATTTCACGCCATTCTGGGTCCATTTGTGTGAAAACAAGGTCCAATCAGGCTGAAACGTCACAGAAAAGTAGAATCTATTGAGTTGTAAATGATTCCTGTGTTTCTTGATGATAGCACATTCCTAATGGGGTCAAACCATGTCCCAAAGGTCATCGGGCCTGGTGTCACTTTAAAGAAGTAGTCCAGTTACACCTTTGTTGGCTTATAACTTTTCTTCTGAATGTCCTAGAGAGGTCAGGTTTGTTTTAGAGTTCTCCAATTAACATCCCCTACAACCCCAAAAAGGAATGGAGTCATTAGCACTTATGCTTTTTAAATGGCACCCAGAATTGTGTCGCACAAAGCACAATTTCACATCATTCCGGTTCCATTTCTCAGAAAAAAGCTTCAATCAGGCTGAAACGTCACAGAAAAGTAGAATCTATTGAGTTGTAAATGATTCCTGTGTTTCTTGATGATAGCACATTCCTAATGGGGTCAAACCATGTCCCAAAGGTCATCGGGCCTGGTGTCACTTTAAAGAAGTAGTCCTGTTACACCTTTATGGGCTTATAACTTTTCTTCTGAATGTCCTAGAGAGGTCAAGTTTGTTTTAGAGTACTCCAATTACCAGCCCCTACAACCCCAAAAAGGAATGGAGTCATTAGCTCTTATGGTTTTTAAATGGCACCCAGAATTATGTCGCACATGCACAATTTCACATCATTCCGGGTCCATTTCTCAGAAAAAAGCTTCAATCAGGCTGAAACGTCACAGAAAAGTAGAATCTATTGAGTTGTAAATGATTCTTGTGTTTCATGATGATAGCACTTTCCTAAGGGGGTCAAATCAGGTCATAAAGGTCTCCGGGCCTGGTGTCACTTTAAAGAAGTAGTCCAGTTACAACTTTGAGGGCTTATAACTTTTCTTCTGAATGTCCTAGAGAGGTCAGGTTTGTTTTAGAGTTCTCCAATTAACAGCCCCAGAACCCCAAAAAGGAATGGAGTCATTAGCACTTATGGTTTTTAAATGGCACCCAGAATTGTGTCTCACAAAGCACAATTTCACATCATTCCGGGTCCATTTCTCATAAAAAAGCTTCAATCAGGCTGAAACGTCACACAAAAGTATAATTTATTGAGTTGTAAATGATTCCTGTGTTTCATGATGATAGCACATTCCTAAGGGGGTCAAATCAGGTCATAAAGGTCACCGGATGACTTGTTCCTTAAAGGCGGTATTCCAAACAAACATTTGGGGGCTTATAACTTGGCTTCTGAATGTCTCAGAGAGGTCAGGTTTGTTTGAGGGTACTCCAATCAACAGCCCCTATTACCCCAAAAAGGAATGGAGTCATTAGCACTTATGGTTTTTAAATGGCACCCAGAATTATGTTGCACGAAGCACAATTTCACATCATTCTGGGTCCATTTGTGTGAAAACAAGGTCCAATCAGGCTGAAACGTCACAAGAAGGTAGAATCTATTGAGTTGTAAGGGATCTGAACGTTTCGTGATGATAGCACATTCCTAAGGGGGTCAAACCATGTCCCAAAGGTCACCGGGCCTGGTGTCACTTTAAAGAAGTAGTCCAGTTACACCTTTGTGGGCTTATAACGTTTCTTCTGAATGTCTTAGAGAGGTCAGGTTTGTTTTAGAGTACTTCAATTAACAGCCCCTACAACCCCAAAAAGAAATGGAGTCATTAGCACTTATGGTTTTTAAATGGCACCCAGAATTATGTCGCACAAAGCACAATTTCACATCATTCCGGGTCCATTTCTCAGAAAAAATCTTCAATCAGGCTGAAACGTCACAGAAAAGTAGAATCTATTGAGTTGTAAATGATTCCTGTGTTTCATGATGATAGCACTTTCCTAAGGGGGTCAAATCAGGTCATAAAGGTCACCGGGCCTGGTGTCACTTTAAAGAAGTAGTCCAGTTACACCTTTGTGGGCTTATAACTTTTCTTCTGAATGTCCTAGAGAGGTCAGGTTTGTTTTAGAGTTCTCCAATTAACAGCCCCTACAACCCCAAAAAGGAATGGAGTCATTAGCACTTATGCTTTTTAAATGGCACCCAGAATTGTGTCGCACAAAGCACAATTTCACATCATTCCGGGTCCATTTCTCAGAAAAAAGCTTCAATCAGGCTGAAACATCACAGAAAAGTAGAATCTATTGAGTTGTAAATGATTCCTGTGTTTCTTGATGATAGCACATTCCTAAGGGGGTCAAATCAGGTCATAAAGGTCACCGGATCACTTGTTCCTTAAAGGGGGTATTCCAAACACACGTTTGGGGGCTTATAACTTGGCTTCTGAATGTGTCAGAGAGGTCAGGTTTGTTTTAAGGTACTCCAATCAACAGCCCCTACAACCCCAAAAAGGAATGGAGTCAATAGCACTTATGGTTTTTAAATGGCACCCAGAATTATGTTGCACGAAGCACAATTTCACATCATTCCGGGTCCATTTGTGTGAAAACAAGGTCCAATCAGGCTGAAACGCTACAGGAAGGTAGATTCTATTGAGTTGTAAGTGATCTGAACGTTTCATGATGATAGCACATTCCTAATGGGGTCAAACCATGTCCCAAAGGTCATCGGGCCTGGTGTCACTTTAAAGAAGTAGTCCTGTTACACCTTTGTGGGCTTATAACTTTTCTTCTAAATGTCCTAGAGAGGTCAAGTTTGTTTTAGAGTACTCCAATTACCAGCCCCTATTACCCCAAAAAGGAATGGAGTCATTAGCACTTATGGTTTTTAAATGGCACCCAGAATTATGTTGCACAAAGCACAATTTCACATCATTCTGGGTCCATTTGTGTGAAAATAAGGTCCAATCAGGCTGAAACGTCACAGAAAAGTAGAATCTATTGAGTTGTAAATGATTCCTGTGTTTCATGATGATAGCACTTTCCTAAGGGGGTCAAATCAGGTCATAAAGGTCACCGGGCCTGGTGTCACTTTAAGGAAGTAGTCCAGTTACACCTTTGTGGGCTTATAACTTTTCTTCTGAATGTCCTAGAGAGGTCAGGTTTGTTTTAGAGTTCTCCAATTAACATCCCCTACAACCCCAAAAGGAATGGAGTCATTAGCACTTATGGTTTTTAAATGGCACCCAGAATTATGTCGCACAAAGCACAATTTCACATCATTCCGGTTCCATTTCTCAGAAAAAAGCTTCAATCAGGCTGAAACGTCACAGAAAAGTAGAATATATTGAGTTGTAAATGATTCCTGTGTTTCTTGATTATAGCACATTCCTAAGTGGGTCAAATCAGGTCATAAAGGTCACCGGATCACTTGTTCCTTAAAGGCGGTATTCCAAACAAATTTTTGGGGGCTTATAAGTTGGCTTCTGAATATGTCAGAGAGGTCAGGTTTGCTTTAAGGTACTCCAATCAACAGCCCCTACAATCCCAAAAAGGAATGGAGTCATTAGCACTTATGGTTTTTAAATGGCACCCAGAATTATGTTGCATGAAGCACAATTTCACATCATTCTGGGTCCATTTGTGTGAAAACAAGGTCCAATCAGGCTGAAACGTTACAAGAAGGTAGAATCTATTGAGTTGTAAGTGATCTGAACGTTTCATGATGATAGCACATTCCTAAGGGGGTCAAACCATGTCCCAAAGGTCACCGGGCCTGGTGTCACTTTAAAGAAGTAGTCCAGTTACACTTTTGTGGCCTTATAAGGTTCTTCTTAATGTCCTAGAGAGGTCAGGTTTGTTTTAGAGTACTTCAATTAAAAGCCCCTACAACCCCAAAAAGGAATGGAGTCATTAGCACCTATGGTTTTTAAATGGCACCCAGAATTATGTCGCACAAAGCACAATTTCACCTCATTCCGGGTCCATTTCTCAGAAAAAAGCTTCAATCAGGCTGAAACGTCACAGAAAAGTAGAATCTATTGAGTTGTAAATGATTCCTGTGTTTCATGACGATAGCACTTTCCTAAGGGGTCAAATCAGGTCATAAAGGTCACCGGGCCTGGTGTCACTTTAAAGAAGTAGTCCAGTTACACCTTTGTGGGCTTATAACTTTTCTTCTGAATGTCCTAGAGAGGTCAGGTTTGTTTTAGAGTTCTCCAATTAAAAGCCCCTACAACCCCAAAAAGGAATGGAGTCATTAGCACTTATTGTTTTTAAATGGCACCCAGAATTGTGTCGAACAAAGCACAATTTCACATCATTCCGGGTCCATTTCTCAGAAAAAAGCTTCAGTCAGGCTGAAACATCACAGAAAAGTAGAATCTATTGAGTTGTAAATGATTCCTGTGTTTCTTGATGATAGCACATTCCTAAGGGGGTCAAATCAGGTCATAAAGGTCACCGGATCACTTGTTCCTTAAAGGGGGTATTCCAAACACACGTTTGGGGGCTTATAACTTGGCTTCTGAATGTGTCAGAGAGGTCAGGTTTGTTTTAAGGTACTCCAATCAACAGCCCCTACAACCCCAAAAAGGAATGGAGTCAATAGCACTTATGGTTTTTAAATGGCACCCAGAATTATGTTGCACGAAGCACAATTTCACATCATTCCGGGTCCATTTGTGTGAAAACAAGGTCCAATCAGGCTGAAACGCTACAGGAAAGTAGATTCTATTGAGTTGTAAGTGATCTGAACGTTTCATGATGATAGCACATTCCTAATGGGGTCAAACCATGTCCCAAAGGTCATCGGGCCTGGTGTCACTTTAAAGAAGTAGTCCTGTTACACCTTTGTGGGCTAATAACTTTTCTTCTAAATGTCCTAGAGAGGTCAAGTTTGTTTTAGAGTACTCCAATTACCAGCCCCTATTACCCCAAAAAGGAATGGAGTCATTAGCACTTATGGTTTTTAAATGGCACCCAGAATTATGTTGCACAAAGCACAATTTCACGCCATTCTGGGTCCATTTGTGTGAAAACAAGGTCCAATCAGGCTGAAACGTCACAGAAAAGTAGAATCTATTGAGTTGTAAATGATTCCTGTGTTTCTTGATGATAGCACATTCCTAATGGGGTCAAACCATGTCCCAAAGGTCATCGGGCCTGGTGTCACTTTAAAGAAGTAGTCCAGTTACACCTTTGTTGGCTTATAACTTTTCTTCTGAATGTCCTAGAGAGGTCAGGTTTGTTTTAGAGTTCTCCAATTAACATCCCCTACAACCCCAAAAAGGAATGGAGTCATTAGCACTTATGCTTTTTAAATGGCACCCAGAATTGTGTCGCACAAAGCACAATTTCACATCATTCCGGTTCCATTTCTCAGAAAAAAGCTTCAATCAGGCTGAAACGTCACAGAAAAGTAGAATCTATTGAGTTGTAAATGATTCCTGTGTTTCTTGATGATAGCACATTCCTAATGGGGTCAAACCATGTCCCAAAGGTCATCGGGCCTGGTGTCACTTTAAAGAAGTAGTCCTGTTACACCTTTATGGGCTTATAACTTTTCTTCTGAATGTCCTAGAGAGGTCAAGTTTGTTTTAGAGTACTCCAATTACCAGCCCCTACAACCCCAAAAAGGAATGGAGTCATTAGCTCTTATGGTTTTTAAATGGCACCCAGAATTATGTCGCACATGCACAATTTCACATCATTCCGGGTCCATTTCTCAGAAAAAAGCTTCAATCAGGCTGAAACGTCACAGAAAAGTAGAATCTATTGAGTTGTAAATGATTCTTGTGTTTCATGATGATAGCACTTTCCTAAGGGGGTCAAATCAGGTCATAAAGGTCTCCGGGCCTGGTGTCACTTTAAAGAAGTAGTCCAGTTACAACTTTGAGGGCTTATAACTTTTCTTCTGAATGTCCTAGAGAGGTCAGGTTTGTTTTAGAGTTCTCCAATTAACAGCCCCTACAACCCCAAAAAGGAATGGAGTCATTAGCACTTATGGTTTTTAAATGGCACCCAGAATTGTGTCTCACAAAGCACAATTTCACATCATTCCGGGTCCATTTCTCATAAAAAAGCTTCAATCAGGCTGAAACGTCACACAAAAGTATAATTTATTGAGTTGTAAATGATTCCTGTGTTTCATGATGATAGCACATTCCTAAGGGGGTCAAATCAGGTCATAAATGTCACCGGATGACTTGTTCCTTAAAGGCGGTATTCCAAACAAACATTTGGGGGCTTATAACTTGGCTTCTGAATGTCTCAGAGAGGTCAGGTTTGTTTGAGGGTACTCCAATCAACAGCCCCTATTACCCCAAAAAGGAATGGAGTCATTAGCACTTATGGTTTTTAAATGGCACCCAGAATTATGTTGCACGAAGCACAATTTCACATCATTCTGGGTCCATTTGTGTGAAAACAAGGTCCAATCAGGCTGAAACGTCACAAGAAGGTAGAATCTATTGAGTTGTAAGGGATCTGAACGTTTCATGATGATAGCACATTCCTAAGGGGGTCAAACCATGTCCCAAAGGTCACCGGGCCTGGTGTCACTTTAAAGAAGTAGTCCAGTTACACCTTTGTGGGCTTATAACGTTTCTTCTGAATGTCTTAGAGAGGTCAGGTTTGTTTTAGAGTACTTCAATTAACAGCCCCTACAACCCCAAAAAGAAATGGAGTCATTAGCACTTATGGTTTTTAAATGGCACCCAGAATTATGTCGCACAAAGCACAATTTCACATCATTCCGGGTCCATTTCTCAGAAAAAAGCTTCAATCAGGCTGAAACGTCACAGAAAAGTAGAATCTATTGAGTTGTAAATGATTCCTGTGTTTCATGATGATAGCACTTTCCTAAGGGGGTCAAATCAGGTCATAAAGGTCACCGGGCCTGGTGTCACTTTAAAGAAGTAGTCCAGTTACACCTTTGTGGGCTTATAACTTTTCTTCTGAATGTCCTAGAGAGGTCAGGTTTGTTTTAGAGTTCTCCAATTAACATCCCCTACAACCCCAAAAGGAATGGAGTCATTAGCACTTATGGTTTTTAAATGGCACCCAGAATTATGTCGCACAAAGCACAATTTCACATCATTCCGGTTCCATTTCTCAGAAAAAAGCTTCAATCAGGCTGAAACGTCACAGAAAAGTAGAATATATTGAGTTGTAAACGATTCCTGTGTTTCTTGATTATAGCACATTCCTAAGTGGGTCAAATCAGGTCATAAAGGTCACCGGATCACTTGTTCCTTAAAGGCGGTATTCCAAACAAATTTTTGGGGGCTTATAAGTTGGCTTCTGAATATGTCAGAGAGGTCAGGTTTGCTTTAAGGTACTCCAATCAACAGCCCCTACAATCCCAAAAAGGAATGGAGTCATTAGCACTTATGGTTTTTAAATGGCACCCAGAATTATGTTGCACGAAGCACAATTTCACATCATTCTGGGTCCATTTGTGTGAAAACAAGGTCCAATCAGGCTGAAACGTTACAAGAAGGTAGAATCTATTGAGTTGTAAGTGATCTGAACGTTTCATGATGATAGCATATTCCTAAGGGGGTCAAACCATGTCCCAAAGGTCACCGGGCCTGGTGTCACTTTAAAGAAGTAGTCCAGTTACACTTTTGTGGCCTTATAAGGTTCTTCTGAATGTCCTAGAGAGGTCAGGTTTGTTTGAGAGTACTTCAATTAACAGCCCCTACAACCCCAAAAAGGAATGGAGTCATTAGCACCTATGGTTTTTAAATGGCACCCAGAATTACAGGTGCTGGCCAGTAAATTAGAATATCATCAAAAGGTTGAAAATATTTCAGTAATTCCATTCAAAACGTGAAACTTGTACATTATATTCATGCAATGCACACAGACCAATGTATTTCCAATGTTCATTACATTTAAATTAGATATTCATAAGTGACAACTAATGAAAACTCCAAATTTGGTATCTCAAAAAATTAGAATATTCTGAAAAGGCTGAATATAGAAGACACCTGCTGCCACTCTAATCAGCTGATTTACTCAAAACACCTGCAAAGGCCTTTAAAAGGTCCCTCAGTCTTGTTTTGAAGGCACCACAATCATGGGGAAGACTTCTGACTTAACAGCTGTCCAAAAGACAATCATTGACACCTTGCACAAGGAGGGCAAGACACAAAAGGTGATTGCTAAAGAAGCTGGCTGTTCGCAGAGCTCTGTGTCCAAGCACATTAACAGACAGGCGAAGGGACGGAAAAAATGTGGTAGAAAAAAGTGTACAAGCTCTAGGGTTAACCGCACCCTGCAGAGAATTGTGAAGAAAAACCCATTCAAAAATGTGGGGGAGATCCACAAAGAGTGGACTGCAGCTGGAGTCAGCGCTTCAAGAACCACCACGAGGAGACTCATGAAAGACATGGGATTCAGGTGTCGCATTCCGTGTGTCAAGCCACTCTTGAACAAGAAACAGCGCAAGAAGCGTCTCGCCTGGGCCAAGGACAAAAAGGACTGGACTGATGCTGAGTGGTCCAAAGTTATGTTTTCTGATGAAAGCAAGTTCTGCATTTCCTTTGGAAATCAAGGACCCAGAGTCTGGAGGAAGAGCGGAGAAGCACAGAATCCACGTTGCATGAGGTCCAGTGTAAAGTTTCCACCGTCAGTGATGGTGTGGGGTGCCATGTCATCTGCCGGTGTTGGCCCACTCTGTTTCCTGAGGTCCAGGGTCAATGCAGCCGTCTACCAGGAAGTTTTAGAGCACTTCATGCTTCCTGCTGTTGACCAACTTTATGGGGATGCAGACTTCACCTTTCAACAGGACTTGGCACCTGCACACAGTGCCAAAACCACCAGCACCTGGTTCAAGGACCATGGTATCCCTGTCCTTGATTGGCCAGCAAACTCGCCTGACCTTAACCCCATAGAAAATCTATGGGGTATTGTGAAGCGGAGGATGCAATACGCTAGACCCAACAATGCAGAGGAGCTGAAGATGACTATCAGAGCAACCTGGGCTCTCATAACACCTGAGCAGTGCCACAGACTGATCGAGTCCATGCCACGCCACATTACTGCAGTTATTGAGGCAAAAGGAGCCCCGACTAAGTATTGAGTGCTATACATGCACATTCTTTTCATGTTCATTCTTTTCAGTTGGCCAACATTAGAGAAACAAACATTTTTTCATTGGCCTTTAGAATATTCTAATTTTCTGAGATACCAGATTTGATGTTTTCATTGGTTATCACCTATAAATATCAAAATTAAACGTAATAAACATCGGAAATACATTGGTCTGTGTGCATTGCATGAATATAATGTACAAGTTTCACGTTTTGAATGGAATTACTGAAATATTTTCAACCTTTTGATGATATTCTAATTTACTGGCCAGCACCTGTATGTCGCACAAAGCACAATTTCACCTCATTCCGGGTCCATTTCTCAGAAAAAAGCTTCAATCAGGCTGAAACGTCACAGAAAAGTAGAATCTATTGAGTTGTAAATGATTCCTGTGTTTCATGATGATAGCACATTCCTAAGGGTGTCAAATCAGGTCATAAAGGTCACCGGATCACTTGTTCCTTAAAGGCGGGTTCCAAACACACCTTTGTGGGCTTATAACTTTTCTTCTGAATGTCCTAGAGAGATCAGGTTGGTTTTAGGGTACTCCAATCAACAGCCCCTACATTACATAGTACATAGTACATTAAAACAAACCTGATCTCTCTAGGACATTCAGAAGCCAAGTTATAAGACCACAAATGGGTAACTGGACTACTTCTTTAAATTGAAACCCAATCCGGTGACCTTTGGGACATGGTTTGACCCCCTTAGGAATGTGCGATCATCTTGAAACGTTCAGATCACTTACAACTCAATAGATTCTACCTTCTTGTAACGTTTCAGCCTGAATGGACCTTGTTTTCACACAGATGGACCCAGAATGATGTGAAATTGTGCTTCGTGCAAAATAATTCTGGGTGCCATTTACAAACCATAAGTGCTAATGACTGCATTCCTTTTTGTGGTTGTCGGGGCTGTTGGTTGGAGTACATTAAAACAAACCTCATCTCTCTAGGACATTCAGAAGCCAAGTTATAAGCCCACAAATGTGTAACTGGACTACTTCTTTATATTGACACCAGATCCGGTGACCTTTGGGACATGGGTTGACCCCCTTAGGAAAGTGCGATCATCTTGAAACGTTCAGATCACTTACAACTCAATAGATTCTACCTTCTTGTAACGTTTCAGCCTGATTGGACCTTGTTTTCACACAAATGGACCCAGAATGATGTGAAATTGTTCTCCGTGCACCATAATTCTGGGTGCCATTTAAAGACCATAAGTGCTAATGACTCCATTCCTTTTTGTGGTTGTAGGGGCTGTTGATTGGAGTATACTAAAACAAACCTGATCTCTCTAGGACATTCAGAAGCCAAGTTATAAGCCCACAAATGTGTAACTGGACTACTTCTTTAAATTTACACCAGATCTGGTGACCTTTGGGACATTGTTTGACCCCCTTAGGAAAGTGCTATCATCATGAAACGTTCAGATCACTTACAACTCAATAAATTCTACCTTCCTGTAACGTTTCAGCCTTATTGGACCTTGTTTTCTCACAAATGAACCCAGAATGATGTGAAATTGTGCTTATTGCAGCATAATTCTGGGTGCCATTTAAAAACCATAAGTGCTAATGACTCCATTCCTTTTTCAGGTTGTAGGGGTTGTTGATTGGAGTACACTAAAACAAACCTGATCTCTCTAGGACATTCAGAAGCCAAGTTATAAGGCCACAAATGTGTAACTGGACTACTTCTTTAAATTGACACCAGATCCGGTGACCTTTGGGACATAATTTGACCCCCTTAGGAATGTGCGATCATCATGAAAAGTTCAGATCACTTACAACTCAATAGATTCTACTTTCCTGTAACGTTTCAGCCTGATTGGACCTTGTTTTCACACAAATGAACCCAGAATGATGTGAAATTGTGCTTCGTGCAACATAATTCTGGGTGCCATTTACAAACCATAAGTGCTAATGACTCCATTCCTTTTTGTGGTTGTAGGGGCTGTTGATTGGAGTACACTAAAACAAACCTAACCTCTCTAGGACTTTCAGAAGCCAAGTTATAAGCCCACAAAGGTGTAACTGGACTACTTCTTTAAAGTGACACCAGGCCCGGTGACCTTTGGGACATGGTTTTACCCCCTATAGGAATATGCGATCATCTTGAAACGTTCAGATCACTTACAACTCAATAGATTCTACCTTCTTGTAGGGTTTCAGCCTGATTGGACCTTGTTTTCACACAAATGGACCCAGAATGATGTGAAATTGTACTTTGTGCAACATAATTCTGGGTGCCATTTACAAACCATAAGTGCTAATGACTCCATTCCTTTTTGAGATTGAAGGGGCTGTTGATTGGAGTACATTAAAACAAACCTGATCTCTCTAGAACATTCAGAAGCCAAGTTATAAGCCCACAAATGTGTAACTGGACTACTTATTTAAATTAACACCAGATCCGGTGACCTTTGGGACATGGTTTGACCCCCTTAGGAAAGTGCTATCATCATGAAACGTTCAGATCACTTACAACTCAAGAGATTCTACCTTCCTGTAACGTTTCAGCATGATTGGACCTTGTTTTTACACAAATGAACAAAGAATGATGTGAAATTGTGCTTCGTGCAACATAATTCTGGGTGCCATTTACAAACCATAAGTGCTAATGACTCCATTCCGTTTTGTGGTTGTAGGGGCTGTTGATTGGAGTACACTAAAACAAATCTAACCTCTCTAGGACATTCAGAAGCCAAGTTATAAGCCCACAAAGGTGTAACTTGACTACTTCTTTAAAGTGACACCTGGCCCGGTGACCTTTGGGACATGGTTTTACCCCCTATAGGAATGTGCGATCATCTTGAAACGTTCAGATCACTTACAACTCAATAGATTCTACCTTCTTGTAGCGTTTCAGCCTGATTGGACCTTGTTTTCACACAAATGGACCCAGAATGATGTGAAATTGTGCTTCGTGCAACATAACTCTGGGTGCCATTTACAAACCATAAGTGCTAATGACTCCATTCCTTTTTGTGGTTGTAGGGGCTGTTGATTGGAGTACATTAAAACAAACCTGATCTCTCTAGGACCACAGAAGCCAAGTTATAAGCCCACAAATGTGTAACTGGACTACTTCTTTAAAGTGACACCAGGCCCGGTGACCTTTGGGACATGGTTTTACCCCCTATAGGAATGTGCGATCATCTTGAAACGTTCAGATCACTTACAACTCAATAGATTCTACCTTCTTGTAGCGTTTCATCCTGATTGGACCTTGTTTTCACACAAATGGACCCAGAATGATGTGAAATTGTGCTTCGTGCAACATAATTCTGGGTGCCATTTACAAACCATAAGTGCTAATGACTGCATTCCTTTTTGTGGTTGTAGGGGCTGTTGATTGGAGTATACTAAAACAAACCTGGTCTCTCTAGGACATTCAGAAGCCAAGTTATGAGCTCACAAATGTGTAACTGGATTACTTCTTTAAATTGACACCAGATCCGCTGACCTTTGGGACATGGTTTGACCCCCTTAGGAAAGTGCTATCATCATGAAACGTTCAGATCACTTACAACTCAATAGATTCTACCTTCTTGTAGCGTTTCAGCCTGATTGGACCTTGTTTTCACACAAATGGACCCAGAATGATTTGAAATTGTGCTTCGTGCAACATAATTCTGGGTGCCATTTACAAACCATAAGTGCTAATGACTCCATTCCTTTTGTGGTTGTAGGGGCTTTTTATTGGAGTACATTAAAACAAACCTGATCTCTCTAGGACATTCATAAGCCAAGTTATAAGCCCACAAATGTGTAACTGGACTACTTCTTTAAATTGACACTAGATCCGGTGACCTTTGGGACATGGTTTAAACCCCTTAGGAAAGTGCTCTCATCATGAAACGTTCAGATCACTTACAACTCAATAGATTCTACCTTCCTGTAACATTTCAGCCTGTTTGGACCTTGTTTTCACACAAATGGACCCAGAATGATGTGAAATTGTGCTTCGTGCAACATAATTCTGGGTGCCATTTACAAACCATAAGTGCTAATGACTCCATTCCTTTTTGAGATTGAAGGGGCTGTTGATTGGAGTACATTAAAACAAACCTGATCTCTCTAGGACATTCAGAAGCCAAGTTATAAGCCCACAAATGTGTAACTGGACTACTTCTTTAAAGTGACACCAGGCCCGGTGACCTTTGGGACATGGTTTTACACCCTATAGGAATGTGAGATCATCATGAAACGTTCAGATCACTTACAACTCAATAGATTCTACCTTCCTGTAAGGTTTCAGCCTGATTGGACCTTGTAATCACACAAATGGACCCAGAATGATGTGAAATTGTGCTTCGTGCAACATAATTCTGGGTGCCATTTAAAAACCATAAGTGCTAATGACTCCATTCTTTTTGGGGTATTTGGGGCTGTTGATTGGAGTACCCTAAAACAAACTTGATCTCTCTGAGACATTCAGAAGCCAAGTTATAAGCCCCCAAATGTGTGTTTGGAATACCGCCTTTAAGGAACAAGTGATCCGGTGAACTTTATGACCTGATTTGACCCCCTTAGGAATGTGCTATCATCATGTAACACGGGAGTCATTTACAACTCAATAGATTCTACTTTTCTGTGACGTTTCAGCCTGATTGAAGCTTTTTTCTGAGAAATGGACCCGGAATGATGTGAAATTGTGCTTTGTGCGACATAATTCTGGGTGCCATTTAATAACCATCAGTGCTAATGACTCCATTCCTTTTTGGGGTTGTAGGGGCTGTTAATGGGAGTACTCTAAAACAAACCTGACCTCTCTAGGACATTCAGAAGAAAAGTTATAAGCCCACAAAGGTGTAACTGGACTACTTCTTTAAAGTGACACCAGTCCCGGTGACCTTTGGGACATGGTTTGACCCCCTTAGGAATGTGCTATCATCATGAATCTTTCAGATCACTTACAACTCAATAGAATCTACCTTCCTGTAGCGATTCAGCCAGATTGGACCTATTTTTCACACAAATGGACCCAGAATGATGTGAAATTGTGCTTTGTGCAACATAATTCTGGGTGCCATTTAAAAGCCATAAGTGCTAATGACTCCATTCCTTTTTGGGGTAATAGGGGCTGGTAATTGGAGTACTCTAAAACAAACTTGACCTCTCTAGGACATTTAGAAGAAAAGATATAAGCCCACAAATGTGTAACAGGACTACTTCTTTAAAGTGACACCAGGCCCGTTGACCTTTGGGACATGGTTTGACCCCATTAGGAATGTGCTATCATCATGAAACGTTCAGATCACTTACAACTCAATAGAGTCAACCTTCCTGTAGCGTTTCAGCCTTATTGGACCTTGTTTTCACACAAATGGACCCGGAATGATGTGAAATTGTGCTTCGTGCAACATAATTCTGGTTGCCATTTAAAAACCATAAATGCTAATGACTCCATTCCTTTTTGGGGTTGTAGGGGCTGTTGATTGGTGTACCTTAAAACAAACCTGACCTCTCTGACACATTCAGAAGCCAAGTTATATGCCCACAAACGTGTGTTTGGAATACCCCCTTTAAGGAACAAGTAATCCGGTGACCTTTATGACCTGATTTGACCCCCTTAGGAATGTGCTATCATCAAGAAACACAGGAATCATTTACAACTCAATAGATTCTACTTTTCTGTGATGTTTCAGCCTGATTGAAGCTTTTTTCTGAGAAATGGACCCAGAATGATGTGAAATTGTGCTTCGTGCAACATAATTCTGGGTGCCATTTAAAAACCATAAGTGCTAATGACTCCATTCCTTTTTGGGGTAATAGGGGCTGTTGATTGGAATACCCTCAAACAAACCTGACCTCTCTGAGACATTCAGAAGCCAAGTTATAAGCCCCCAAATGTGTGTTTGGAATACCGCCTTTAAGGAACAAGTGATCCGGTGACCTTTATGACCTGATTTGACCTCCTTAGGAATGTGCTATCATCATGAAACACAGGAATCATTTACAACTCAAGAGATTCTACTTTTCTGTGACGTTTCAGCCTGATTGAAGCTTTTTTCTGAGAAATGGACCCGGAATGATGTGAAATTGTGCTTTGTGCGACATAATTCTGGGTGCCATTTAATAACCATCAGTGCTAATGACTCCATTCCTTTTTGGGGTTATAGGGGCAGTTAATTGGAGTACTCTAAAACAAACCTGACCTCTCTAGGACATTCAGAAGAAAAGTTATAAGCCCACAAAGGTGTAACAGGACTACTTCTTTAAAGTGACACCAGGCCTGGTGACCTTTGGGACATGGTTTGACCCCCTTAGGAATTTACTATCATCATAAAACGTTCAGATCACCTACAACTCAATATATTCTACCTTCTTGTAGCGTTTCAGCCTGATTGGACCTTGTTTTCACACAAATGGACCCAGAATGATGTGAAATTTTGCTTCGTTCAACATAATTCTGGGTGCAATTTAAAAACCATAAGTGCTAATGACTCCATTACTTTTTGGGGTTGTAGGGGCTGTTAATTGGAGTACTCTAAAATAAACTTGACCTCTCTAGGACATTCAGAAGAAAAGTTATATGCCCACAAAGGTGAAACAGGACCACTTCTTTAAAGTGACACCAGGCCCGGTGACCTTTGGGACATGGTTTGACCCCCTAAGGAATGTACTATAATCATAAAACGTTCACATCACTTACAACTCAATAGATTCTACCTTCTTGTAGCATTTCAGCCTGATTGGACCTTGTTTTCACACAAATGGACCCAGAATGATGTGAAATTGTGCTTCGTGCAACATAATTCTGGGCGCCATTTAAAAACCATAAGTGCTAATGACTCCATTCCTTTTTGGGGTAATAGGGGCTGTTGATTGGAGTACCCTAAAACAAACCTGACCTCTCTGAGACATTCAGAAGCCAAGTTAAGAGCCCCCATAAGGTGTGTTTGGAACCCTGCCTTTAAGGAACAAGTGATCCGGTGACCTATATGACCTGATTTGACGCCCTTAGGAATGTGCTATCATCATGAAACACGGGAGTCATTTACAACTCAATAGATTCTACTTTTCTGTGACGTTTCAGCCTGATTGAAGCTTTTTTCTGAGAAATGGACCCGGAATGATGTGAAATTGTGCTTTGTGCGACATAATTCTGGGTGCCATTTAATAACCATCAGTGCTAATGACTCCATTCCTTTTTGGGGTTATAGAGGCTGTTAATTGGAGTACTCTAAAACAAACCTGACCTCTCTAGGACATTCAGAAGAAAAGTTATAAGCCCACAAAGGTGTAACAGGACTACTTCTTTAAAGTGACACCAGGCCTGGTGACCTTTGGGACATGGTTTGACCCCCTTAGGAATTTACTATCATCATAAAACGTTCAGATCACCTACAACTCAATAGATTCTACCTTCTTGTAGCGTTTCAGCCTGATTGGACCTTGTTTTCACACAAATGGACCCAGAATGATGTGAAATTGTGCTTCGTGCAACATAATTCTGGGTGCCATTTACAAACCATAAGTGCTAATGACTCCATTCCTTTTTGTGGTTGTAGGGGCTGTTGATTGGAGTACATTAAAACAAACCTGATCTCTCTAGGACATCAGAAGCCAAGTTATAAGCCCACAAATGTGTAACTGGACTACTTCTTTAAAGTGACACCAGGCCCGGTGACCTTTGGGACATGGTTTTACCCCCTATAGGAATGTGCGATCATCTTGAAACGTTCAGATCACTTACAACTCAATAGATTCTACCTTCTTGTAGCGTTTCATCCTGATTGGACCTTGTTTTCACACAAATGGACCCAGAATGATGTGAAATTGTGCTTCGTGCAACATAATTCTGGGTGCCATTTACAAACCATAAGTGCTAATGACTGCATTCCTTTTTGTGGTTGTAGGGGCTGTTGATTGGAGTATACTAAAACAAACCTGGTCTCTCTAGGACATTCAGAAGCCAAGTTATGAGCTCACAAATGTGTAACTGGACTACTTCTTTAAATTGACACCAGATCCGCTGACCTTTGGGACATGGTTTGACCCCCTTAGGAAAGTGCTATCATCATGAAACGTTCAGATCACTTACAACTCAATAGATTCTACCTTCTTGTAGCGTTTCAGCCTGATTGGACCTTGTTTTCACACAAATGGACCCAGAATGATTTGAAATTGTGCTTCGTGCAACATAATTCTGGGTGCCATTTACAAACCATAAGTGCTAATGACTCCATTCCTTTTGTGGTTGTAGGGGCTTTTTATTGGAGTACATTAAAACAAACCTGATCTCTCTAGGACATTCATAAGCCAAGTTATAAGCCCACAAATGTGTAACTGGACTACTTCTTTAAATTGACACTAGATCCGGTGACCTTTGGGACATGGTTTGACCCCCTTAGGAAAGTGCTCTCATCATGAAACGTTCAGATAACTTACAACTCAATAGATTCTACCTTCCTGTAACATTTCAGCCTGATTGGACCTTGTTTTCACACAAATGGACCCAGAATGATGTGAAATTGTGCTTCGTGCAACATAATTCTGGGTGCCATTTACAAACCATAAGTGCTAATGACTCCATTCCTTTTTGAGATTGAAGGGGCTGTTGATTGGAGTACATTAAAACAAACCTGATCTCTCTAGGCCATTCAGAAGCCAAGTTATAAGCCCACAAATGTGTAACTGGATTACTTCTTTAAAGTGACACCAGGCCCGGTGACCTTTGGGACATGGTTTTACACCCTATAGGAATGTGCGATCATCATGAAACGTTCAGATCACTTACAACTCAATAGATTCTACCTTCCTGTAAGGTTTCAGCCTGATTGGACCTTGTTTTCACACAAATGGACCCAGAATGATGTGAAATTGTGCTTCGTGCAACATAATTCTGGGTGCCATTTAAAAACCATAAGTGCTAATGACTCCATTCCTTTTGGGGTATTTGGGGCTGTTGATTGGAGTACCCTAAAACAAACTTGATCTCTCTGAGACATTCAGAAGCAAAGTTATAAGCCCCCAAATGTGTGTTTGGAATACCGCCTTTAAGGAACAAGTGATCCGGTGACCTTTATGACCTGATTTGACCCCCTTAGGAATGTGCTATCATCATGTAACACGGGAGTCATTTACAACTCAATAGATTCTACTTTTCTGTGACGTTTCAGCCTGATTGAAGCTTTTTTCTGAGAAATGGACCCGGAATGATGTGAAATTGTGCTTTGTGCGACATAATTCTGGGTGCCATTTAATAACCATCAGTGCTAATGACTCCATTCCTTTTTGGGGTTGTAGGGGCTGTTAATGGGAGTACTCTAAAACAAACCTGACCTCTCTAGGACATTCAGAAGAAAAGTTATAAGCCCACAAAGGTGTAACTGGACTACTTCTTTAAAGTGACACCAGTCCCGGTGACCTTTGGGACATGGTTTGACCCCCTTAGGAATGTGCTATCATCATGAATCTTTCATATCACTTACAACTCAATAGAATCTACCTTCCTGTAGCGATTCAGCCTGATTGGACCTATTTTTCACACAAATGGACCCAGAAAGATGTGAAATTGTGCTTTGTGCAACATAATTCTGGGTGCCATTTAAAAGCCATAAGTGCTAATGACTCCATTACTTTTTGGCGTAATAGGGGCTGGTAATTGGAGTACTCTAAAACAAACTTGACCTCTCTAGGACATTTAGAAGAAAAGATATAAGCCCACAAATGTGTAACAGGACTACTTCTTTAAAGTGACACCAGGCCCGTTGACCTTTGGGACATGGTTTTACCCCCTATAGGAATGTGCTATCATCATGAAACGTTCAGATCACTTACAACTCAATAGAATCTACCTTCCTGTAGCGTTTCAGCCTTATTGGACCTTGTTTTCACACAAATGGACCCGGAATGATGTGAAATTGTGCTTCGTGCAACATAATTCTGGGTGCCATTTAAAAACCATAAATGCTAATGACTCCATTCCTTTTTGGGGTTGTAGGGGCTGTTGATTGGAGTACCTTAAAACAAACCTGACCTCTCTGACACATTCAGAAGCCAAGTTATAAGCCCCCAAATGTGTGTTTGGAATACCGCCTTTAAGGAACAAGTGATCCGGTGACCTTTATGACCTGATTTGACCCCCTTAGGAATGTGCTATCATCATGAAACACAGGAATCATTTACAACTCAAGAGATTTTACTTTTCTGTGACGTTTCAGCCTGATTGAAGCTTTTTTCTGAGAAATGGACCCGGAATGATGTGAAATTGTGCTTTGTGCGACATAATTCTGGGTGACATTTAATAACCATCAGTGCTAATGACTCCATTCCTTTTTGGGGTTATAGGGTCTGTTAATTGGAGTACTCTAAAACAAACCTGACCTCTCTAGGACATTCAGAAGAAAAGTTATAAGCCCACAAAGGTGTAACAGGACTACTTCTTTAAAGTGACACCAGGCCTGGTGACCTTTGGGACATGGTTTGACCCCCTTATGAATTTACTATCATCATAAAACATTGAGATCACCTACAACTCAATAGATTCTACCTTCCTGTAGCGTTTCAGCCTGATTGGACCTTGTTTTCACACAAATGGACCCAGAATGATGTGAAATTTTGCTTCGTGCAACATAATTCTGGGTGCCATTTAAAAACCATAAGTGCTAATGACTCCATTCCTTTTTGGGGTTGTAGGGGCTTTTAATTGGAGTACTCTAAAATAAACTTGACCTCTCTAGGACATTCAGAAGAAAAGTTATAAGCCCACAAAGGTGTAACAGGACTACTTCTTTAAAGTGACACCAGGCCCGGTGACCTTTGGGACATGGTTTGACACCCTTAGGAATGTACTATAATCATAAAACGTTCACATCACTTACAACTCAATAGATTCTACCTTCTTGTAGCATTTCAGCCTGATTGGACCTTGTTTTCACACAAATGGACCCAGAATGATGTGAAATTGTGCTTCGTGCAACATAATTCTGGGCGCCATTTAAAAACCATAAGTGCTAATGACTCCATTCCTTTTTGGGGTAATAGGGGCTGTTGATTGGAGTACCCTAAAACAAACCTGACCTCTCTGAGACATTCAGAAGCTAAGTTAAGAGCCCCCATAAGGTGTGTTTGGAACCCTGCCTTTAAGGAACAAGTGATCCGGTGACCTATATGACCTGATTTGATGCCCTTAGGAATGTGCTATCATCATGAAACATGGGAGTCATTTACAACTCAATAGATTCTACTTTTCTGTGACGTTTCAGCCTGATTGAAGCTTTTTTCTGAGAAATGGACCCGGAATGATGTGAAATTGTGCTTTGTGCGACATAATTCTGGGTGCCATTTAATAACCATCAGTGCTAATGACTCCATTCCTCTTTGGGGTTGTAGGGGCTGTTAATGGGAGTACTCTAAAACAAACTTGACCTCTCTAGGACATTTAGAAGAAAAGATATAAGCCCACAAATGTGTAACAGGACTACTTCTTTAAAGTGACACCAGGCCCGTTGACCTTTGGGACATGGTTTGACCCAATTAGGAATGTGCTATCATCATGAATCGTTCAGATCACTTACAACTCAATAGAATCTACCTTCCTGTAGCGTTTCATTCTTATTGGACCTTGTTTTCACACAAATGGACCCAGAATGATGTGAAATTGTGCTTCGTGCAACATAATTCTGGGTGCCATTTAAAAACCATAAGTGCTAATGACTCCATTCCTTTTTGGGGTTGTAGGGGCTGTTGATTGGAGTACCTTAAAACAAACCTGACCTCTCTGACACATTCAGAAGCCAAGTTATAAGCCCACAAACGTGTGTTTGGAATACCCCCTTTAAGGAACAAGTGATCCGGTGACCTTTATGACCTGATTTGAGCCCCTTAGGAATGTGCTGTCATCAAGAAACACAGGAATCATTTACAACTCAATAGATTCTACTTTTCTGTGATGTTTCAGCCTGATTGAAGAATTTTTTCTGAGAAATGGACCCGGAATGATGTGAAATTGTGATTTGTGCGACACAATTCTGGGTGCCATTTAAAAACCATAAGTGCTAATGACTCCATTCCTTTTTGGGGTTGTAGGGGCTGTTAATTGGAGAACTCTAAAACAAACCTGACCTCTCTAGCACATTCAGAAGAAAAGTTATAAGCCCACAAAGGTGTAACTGGACTACTTCTTTAAAGTTACACCAGGCCCGGTGACCTTTATGACCTGATTTGACCCCCTTAGGAAAGTCCTATCATCATGAAACACAGGAAACATTTACAACTCAATAGATTCTACTTTTCTGTAATGTTTGAGCCTGATTGAAGCTTTTTTCTGAGAAATGGACCCGGAATGATGTGAAATTGTGCTTTGTGTGACATAATTCTGGGTGCCATTTAAAAATCATAAGTGCTAATGACTCCATTTCTTTTTGGGGTTGTAGGGGCTGTTAATTGAAGTACTCTAAAACAAACCTGACCTCTCTAGGACATTCAGAAGAAATGTTATAAGCCCACAAAGGTGTAACTGGACTACTTCTTTAAAGTGACACCAGGCCCGGTGACCTTTGGGACATGGTTTTACCCCCTATAGGAATGTGCGATCATCTTGAAACGTTCAGATCACGTACAACTCAATAGATTCTACCTTCTTGTAGCGTTTCAGCCTGATTGGACCTTGTTTTCACACAAATGGACCCAGAATGATGTGAAATTGTGCTTCGTGCAACATAATTCTGGGTGCCATTTACAAACCATAAGTGCTAATGACTCCATTCCTTTTTGTGGTTGTAGGGGCTGTTTATTGGAGTACACTAAAACAAACCTGATCTCTCTAGGACATTCAGAAGCCAAGTTATAAGCCCACAAATGTGTAACTGGACTACTTCTTTAAATTGACACCAGATCCGGTGACCTTTGGGACATGGTTTGACCCCCTTAGGAAAGTGCTATCATCATGAAACGTTCAGATCACTTACAACTCAATAGATTCTACCTTCATAGAATGTTTCAGCCTGATAAGACCTTGTTTTCACACAAATGAACCCAGAATGATGTGAAATTGTGCTTCGTGCAACATAATTCTGGGTGCCATTTAAAAGCCATAAGTGCTAATGACTCCATTCCTTTTTGGGGTAGCAGGGGCTGGTAATTGGAGTACTGTAAAACAAACTTGACCTCTCTAGGACATTTAGAAGAAAAGATATAAGCCCACAAATGTGTAACAGGACTACTTCTTTAAAGTGACACCAGGCCCGTTGACCTTTGGGACATGGTTTGACCCCATTAGGAATGTGCTATCATCATGAAACGTTCAGATCACTTACAACTCAATAGAATCTACCTTCCTGTAGCGTTTCAGCCTTATTGGACCTTGTTTTCACACAAATGGACCCAGAATGATGTGAAATTGTGCTTCGTGCAACATAATTCTGGGTGCCATTTAAAAACCATAAGTGCTAATGACTCCATTCCTTTTTGGGGTTGTAGGGGCTATTGATTGGAGTACCTTAAAACAAACCTGACCTCTCTGACACATTCAGAAGCCAAGTTATAAGCCCACAAACGTGTGTTTGGAATACCCCCTTTAAGGAACAAGTGATCCGGTGACCTTTATGACCTGATTTGACCCCCTTAGGAATGTGCTATCATCAAGAAACACAGGAATCATTTACAACTCAATAGATTCTACTTTTCCGTGATGTTTCAGCCTGATTGAAGCTTTTTTCTGAGAAATGGACCCGGAATGATGTGAAATTGTGCTTTGTGCGACACAATTCTGGGTGCCATTTAAAAACCATAAGTGCTAATGACTCCATTCCTTTTTGGGGTTGTAGGGGCTGTTAATTGGAGAACTCTAAAACAAACCTGACCTCTCTAGCACATTCAGAAGAAAAGTTATAAGCCCACAAAGGTGTAACTGGACTACTTCTTTAAAGTTACACCAGGCCCGGTGACCTTTATGACCTGATTTGACCCCCTTAGGAAAGTCCTATCATCATGAAACACAGGAATCATTTACAACTCAATAGATTCTACTTTTCTGTGACGTTTCAGCCTGATTGAAGCTTTTTTCTGAGAAATGGACCCGGAATGATGTGAAATTGTGCTTTGTGCGACATAATTCTGGGTGCCATTTAAAAATCATAAGTGCTAATGACTCCATTTCTTTTTGGGGTTGTAGGGGCTGTTAATTGAAGTACTCTAAAACAAACCTGACCTCTCTAGGACATTCAGAAGAAATGTTATAAGCCCACAAAGGTGTAACTGAACTACTTCTTTAAAGTGACACCAGGCCCGGTGACCTTTGGGACATGGTTTGACCCCCTTAGGAATGTGCTATCATCATGAAACGTTCAGATCACTTACAACTCAATAGATTCTACCTTCATAGAATGTTTCAGCCTGATAAGACCTTGTTTTCACACAAATGAACCCAGAATGATGTGAAATTGTGCTTCGTGCAACATAATTCTGGGTGCCATTTAAAAGCCATAAGTGCTAATGACTCCATTCCTTTTTGGGGTAGCAGGGGCTGGTAATTGGAGTACTGTAAAACAAACTTGACCTCTCTAGGACATTTAGAAGAAAAGATATAAGCCCACAAATGTGTAACAGGACTACTTCTTTAAAGTGACACCAGGCCCGTTGACCTTTGGGACATGGTTTGACCCCATTAGGAATGTGCTATCATCATGAAACGTTCAGATCACTTACAACTCAATAGAATCTACCTTCCTGTAGCGTTTCAGCCTTATTGGACCTTGTTTTCACACAAATGGACCCAGAATGATGTGAAATTGTGCTTCGTGCAACATAATTCTGGGTGCCATTTAAAAACCATAAGTGCTAATGACTCCATTCCTTTTTGGGGTTGTAGGGGCTATTGATTGGAGTACCTTAAAACAAACCTGACCTCTCTGACACATTCAGAAGCCAAGTTATAAGCCCACAAACGTGTGTTTGGAATACCCCCTTTAAGGAACAAGTGATCCGGTGACCTTTATGACCTGATTTGACCCCCTTAGGAATGTGCTATCATCAAGAAACACAGGAATCATTTACAACTCAATAGATTCTACTTTTCCGTGATGTTTCAGCCTGATTGAAGCTTTTTTCTGAGAAATGGACCCGGAATGATGTGAAATTGTGCTTTGTGCGACACAATTCTGGGTGCCATTTAAAAACCATAAGTGCTAATGACTCCATTCCTTTTTGGGGTTGTAGGGGCTGTTAATTGGAGAACTCTAAAACAAACCTGACCTCTCTAGCACATTCAGAAGAAAAGTTATAAGCCCACAAAGGTGTAACTGGACTACTTCTTTAAAGTTACACCAGGCCCGGTGACCTTTATGACCTGATTTGACCCCCTTAGGAAAGTCCTATCATCATGAAACACAGGAATCATTTACAACTCAATAGATTCTACTTTTCTGTGACGTTTCAGCCTGATTGAAGCTTTTTTCTGAGAAATGGACCCGGAATGATGTGAAATTGTGCTTTGTGCGACATAATTCTGGGTGCCATTTAAAAATCATAAGTGCTAATGACTCCATTTCTTTTTGGGGTTGTAGGGGCTGTTAATTGAAGTACTCTAAAACAAACCTGACCTCTCTAGGACATTCAGAAGAAATGTTATAAGCCCACAAAGGTGTAACTGAACTACTTCTTTAAAGTGACACCAGGCCCGGTGACCTTTGGGACATGGTTTGACCCCCTTAGGAATGTGCTATCATCATGAAACGTTCAGATCACTTACAACTCAATAGATTCTACCTTCTTGTAACGTTTCAGCCTGATTGGACCTTGTTTTCACACAAATGGACCCAGAATGATGTGAAATTGTGCTTCGTGCAACATAATTCTGTGTGCCTTTTAAAATCCATAAGTGCTAATGACTCCATTCCTTTTTGTGGTTGTAGGGGCTGTTGATTGGAGTACACTAAAACAAACCTAACCTCTCTAGGACATTCAGAAGCCAAGTTATAAGCCCACAAATGTGTAACTGGACTACTTCTTTAAAGTGACACCAGGCCCGGTGACCTTTGGGACATGGTTTTACCCCCTATAGGAATGTGGGATCATCTTGAAACGTTCAGATCACGTACAACTCAATAGATTCTACCTTCTTGTAGCGTTTCAGCCTGATTGGACCTTGTTTTCACACAAATGGACCCAGAATGATGTGAAATTGTGCTTCGTGCAACATAATTCTGGGTGCCATTTACAAACCATAAGTGCTAATGACTCCATTCCTTTTTGTGGTTGTAGGGGATGTTGATTGGAGTACACTAAAACAAACCTGATCTCTCTAGGACATTCAGAAGCCAAGTTATAAGCCCACAAATGTGTAACTGGACTACTTCTTTAAATTGACACCAGATCCGGTGACCTTTGGGACATGGTTTGACCCCCTTAGGAAAGTGCTATCATCATGAAACGTTCAGATCACTTACAACTCAATAGATTCTACCTTCTTGTAGCGTTTCAGCCTGATTGGACCTTGTTTTCACACAAATGAACCCAGAATGATGTGAAATTGTGCTTCGTGCAACATAATTCTGGGTGCCATTTAAAAACCATAAGTGCTAATGACTCCATTCCTTTTTGGGGTAATGGGGGCTGTTAATTGGAGTATGCTAAAACAAACCTGATCTCTCTAGGACATTCAGAAGCCAAGTTATAAGCCCACAAATGTGTAACTGGACTACTTCTTTAAATTGACACCAGTTCCAGTGACCTTTGGGACATGGTTTGACCCCCTTAGGAAAGTGCTATCATCATGAAACGTTCAGATCACTTACAACGCAATAGATTCTACCTTCCTGTAACGTTTCAGCCTGATTGGACCTTGTTTTCACACAAATGAACCCAGAATGATGTGAAATTGTGCTTCGTGCAACATAATTCTGGGTGCCATTTAAAAACCATAAGTGCTAATGACTCCATTCCTTTTTGTGGTTGTAGAGGCTGTTGATTGGAGTATACTAAAACAAACCTGATCTCTCTAGGACATTCAGAAGCCAAGTTATAAGCCCACAAATGTGTAACTGGACTACTTCTTTAAATTGACACCAGATCCGGTGACCTTTGGGACATGGTTTGACCCCCTTAGGAAAGTGCTATCATCATGAAACGTTCAGATCACTTACAACTCAATAGATTCTACCTTCCTGTAACGTTTCAGCCTGATTGGACCTTGCTTTCACACAAATGGACCCAGAATGATGTGAAATTGTGCTTCGTGCAACATAATTCTGGGTGCCATTTACAAACCATAAGTGCTAATGACTCCATTCATTTTTGTGGTTGTAGGGGCTGTTGATTGGAGTACACTAAAACAAACCTGATCTCTCTAGGACATTCAGAAGCCAAGTTATAAGCCCACAAATGTGTAACTGGACTACTTCTTTAAATTGACACCAGATCCGGTGACCTTTGGGACATAGTTTGACCCCCTTAGGAAAGTGCTATCATCATGAAACGTTCAGATCACTTACAACTCAATATATTCTACCTTCCTGTAACGTTTCAGCCTGATTGGACCTTGTTTTCACACAAATGAACCCAGAATGATGTGAAATTGTGCTTCGTGCAACACAATTCTGGGTGCCATTTAAAAACCATAAGTGCTAATGACTCCATTCCTTTTTGTGGTTGTAGGGGCTGTTGATTGGAGTACACTAAAACAAACCTGACCTCTCTAGGAAATTCAGAAGCCAAGTTATAAGCCCACAAATGTGTGACAGGACTACTTCTTTAAAGTGACACCAGGCCCGTTGACCTTTGGGACATGGTTTGACCCCATTAGGAATGTGCTATCATCATGAAACGTTCAGATCACTTACAACTCAATAGAATCTACCTTCCTGTAGCGTTTCAGCCTTATTGGACCTTGTTTTCACACAAATGGACCCAGAATGATGTGAAATTGTGCTTCGTGCAACATAATTCTGGGTGCCATTTAAAAACCATAAGTGCTAATGACTCCATTCCTTTTTGGGGTTGTAGGGGCTATTGATTGGAGTACCTTAAAACAAACCTGACCTCTCTGACACATTCAGAAGCCAAGTTATAAGCCCACAAACGTGTGTTTGGAATACCCCCTTTAAGGAACAAGTGATCCGGTGACCTTTATGACCTGATTTGACCCCCTTAGGAATGTGCTATCATCAAGAAACACAGGAATCATTTACAACTCAATAGATTCTACTTTTCCGTGATGTTTCAGCCTGATTGAAGCTTTTTTCTGAGAAATGGACCCGGAATGATGTGAAATTGTGCTTTGTGCGACACAATTCTGGGTGCCATTTAAAAACCATAAGTGCTAATGACTCCATTCCTTTTTGGGGTTGTAGGGGCTGTTAATTGGAGAACTCTAAAACAAACCTGACCTCTCTAGCACATTCAGAAGAAAAGTTATAAGCCCACAAAGGTGTAACTGGACTACTTCTTTAAAGTTACACCAGGCCCGGTGACCTTTATGACCTGATTTGACCCCCTTAGGAAAGTCCTATCATCATGAAACACAGGAATCATTTACAACTCAATAGATTCTACTTTTCTGTGACGTTTCAGCCTGATTGAAGCTTTTTTCTGAGAAATGGACCCGGAATGATGTGAAATTGTGCTTTGTGCGACATAATTCTGGGTGCCATTTAAAAATCATAAGTGCTAATGACTCCATTTCTTTTTGGGGTTGTAGGGGCTGTTAATTGAAGTACTCTAAAACAAACCTGACCTCTCTAGGACATTCAGAAGAAATGTTATAAGCCCACAAAGGTGTAACTGAACTACTTCTTTAAAGTGACACCAGGCCCGGTGACCTTTGGGACATGGTTTGACCCCCTTAGGAATGTGCTATCATCATGAAACGTTCAGATCACTTACAACTCAATAGATTCTACCTTCTTGTAACGTTTCAGCCTGATTGGACCTTGTTTTCACACAAATGGACCCAGAATGATGTGAAATTGTGCTTCGTGCAACATAATTCTGTGTGCCTTTTAAAATCCATAAGTGCTAATGACTCCATTCCTTTTTGTGGTTGTAGGGGCTGTTGATTGGAGTACACTAAAACAAACCTAACCTCTCTAGGACATTCAGAAGCCAAGTTATAAGCCCACAAATGTGTAACTGGACTACTTCTTTAAAGTGACACCAGGCCCGGTGACCTTTGGGACATGGTTTTACCCCCTATAGGAATGTGGGATCATCTTGAAACGTTCAGATCACGTACAACTCAATAGATTCTACCTTCTTGTAGCGTTTCAGCCTGATTGGACCTTGTTTTCACACAAATGGACCCAGAATGATGTGAAATTGTGCTTCGTGCAACATAATTCTGGGTGCCATTTACAAACCATAAGTGCTAATGACTCCATTCCTTTTTGTGGTTGTAGGGGATGTTGATTGGAGTACACTAAAACAAACCTGATCTCTCTAGGACATTCAGAAGCCAAGTTATAAGCCCACAAATGTGTAACTGGACTACTTCTTTAAATTGACACCAGATCCGGTGACCTTTGGGACATGGTTTGACCCCCTTAGGAAAGTGCTATCATCATGAAACGTTCAGATCACTTACAACTCAATAGATTCTACCTTCTTGTAGCGTTTCAGCCTGATTGGACCTTGTTTTCACACAAATGAACCCAGAATGATGTGAAATTGTGCTTCGTGCAACATAATTCTGGGTGCCATTTAAAAACCATAAGTGCTAATGACTCCATTCCTTTTTGGGGTAATGGGGGCTGTTAATTGGAGTATGCTAAAACAAACCTGATCTCTCTAGGACATTCAGAAGCCAAGTTATAAGCCCACAAATGTGTAACTGGACTACTTCTTTAAATTGACACCAGTTCCAGTGACCTTTGGGACATGGTTTGACCCCCTTAGGAAAGTGCTATCATCATGAAACGTTCAGATCACTTACAACGCAATAGATTCTACCTTCCTGTAACGTTTCAGCCTGATTGGACCTTGTTTTCACACAAATGAACCCAGAATGATGTGAAATTGTGCTTCGTGCAACATAATTCTGGGTGCCATTTAAAAACCATAAGTGCTAATGACTCCATTCCTTTTTGTGGTTGTAGAGGCTGCTGATTGGAGTATACTAAAACAAACCTGATCTCTCTAGGACATTCAGAAGCCAAGTTATAAGCCCACAAATGTGTAACTGGACTACTTCTTTAAATTGACACCAGATCCGGTGACCTTTGGGACATGGTTTGACCCCCTTAGGAAAGTGCTATCATCATGAAACGTTCAGATCACTTACAACTCAATAGATTCTACCTTCCTGTAACGTTTCAGCCTGATTGGACCTTGCTTTCACACAAATGGACCCAGAATGATGTGAAATTGTGCTTCGTGCAACATAATTCTGGGTGCCATTTACAAACCATAAGTGCTAATGACTCCATTCATTTTTGTGGTTGTAGGGGCTGTTGATTGGAGTACACTAAAACAAACCTGATCTCTCTAGGACATTCAGAAGCCAAGTTATAAGCCCACAAATGTGTAACTGGACTACTTCTTTAAATTGACACCAGATCCGGTGACCTTTGGGACATAGTTTGACCCCCTTAGGAAAGTGCTATCATCATGAAACGTTCAGATCACTTACAACTCAATATATTCTACCTTCCTGTAACGTTTCAGCCTGATTGGACCTTGTTTTCACACAAATGAACCCAGAATGATGTGAAATTGTGCTTCGTGCAACACAATTCTGGGTGCCATTTAAAAACCATAAGTGCTAATGACTCCATTCCTTTTTGTGGTTGTAGGGGCTGTTGATTGGAGTACACTAAAACAAACCTGACCTCTCTAGGAAATTCAGAAGCCAAGTTATAAGCCCACAAATGTGTGACAGGACTACTTCTTTAAAGTGACACCAGGCCCGTTGACCTTTGGGACATGGTTTGACCCCATTAGGAATGTGCTATCATCATGAAACGTTCAGATCACTTACAACTCAATAGAATCTACCTTCCTGTAGCGTTTCAGCCTTATTGGACCTTGTTTTCACACAAATGGACCCAGAATGATGTGAAATTGTGCTTCGTGCAACATAATTCTGGGTGCCATTTAAAAACCATAAGTGCTAATGACTCCATTCCTTTTTGGGGTTGTAGGGGCTATTGATTGGAGTACCTTAAAACAAACCTGACCTCTCTGACACATTCAGAAGCCAAGTTATAAGCCCACAAACGTGTGTTTGGAATACCCCCTTTAAGGAACAAGTGATCCGGTGACCTTTATGACCTGATTTGACCCCCTTAGGAATGTGCTATCATCAAGAAACACAGGAATCATTTACAACTCAATAGATTCTACTTTTCCGTGATGTTTCAGCCTGATTGAAGCTTTTTTCTGAGAAATGGACCCGGAATGATGTGAAATTGTGCTTTGTGCGACACAATTCTGGGTGCCATTTAAAAACCATAAGTGCTAATGACTCCATTCCTTTTTGGGGTTGTAGGGGCTGTTAATTGGAGAACTCTAAAACAAACCTGACCTCTCTAGCACATTCAGAAGAAAAGTTATAAGCCCACAAAGGTGTAACTGGACTACTTCTTTAAAGTTACACCAGGCCCGGTGACCTTTATGACCTGATTTGACCCCCTTAGGAAAGTCCTATCATCATGAAACACAGGAATCATTTACAACTCAATAGATTCTACTTTTCTGTGACGTTTCAGCCTGATTGAAGCTTTTTTCTGAGAAATGGACCCGGAATGATGTGAAATTGTGCTTTGTGCGACATAATTCTGGGTGCCATTTAAAAATCATAAGTGCTAATGACTCCATTTCTTTTTGGGGTTGTAGGGGCTGTTAATTGAAGTACTCTAAAACAAACCTGACCTCTCTAGGACATTCAGAAGAAATGTTATAAGCCCACAAAGGTGTAACTGGACTACTTCTTTAAAGTGACACCAGGCCCGGTGACCTTTGGGACATGGTTTGACCCCCTTAGGAATGTGCTATCATCATGAAACGTTCAGATCACTTACAACTCAATAGATTCTACCTTCTTGTAACGTTTCAGCCTGATTGGACCTTGTTTTCACACAAATGGACCCAGAATGATGTGAAATTGTGCTTCGTGCAACATAATTCTGTGTGCCTTTTAAAATCCATAAGTGCTAATGACTCCATTCCTTTTTGTGGTTGTAGGGGCTGTTGATTGGAGTACACTAAAACAAACCTAACCTCTCTAGGACATTCAGAAGCCAAGTTATAAGCCCACAAATGTGTAACTGGACTACTTCTTTAAAGTGACACCAGGCCCGGTGACCTTTGGGACATGGTTTTACCCCCTATAGGAATGTGGGATCATCTTGAAACGTTCAGATCACGTACAACTCAATAGATTCTACCTTCTTGTAGCGTTTCAGCCTGATTGGACCTTGTTTTCACACAAATGGACCCAGAATGATGTGAAATTGTGCTTCGTGCAACATAATTCTGGGTGCCATTTACAAACCATAAGTGCTAATGACTCCATTCCTTTTTGTGGTTGTAGGGGATGTTGATTGGAGTACACTAAAACAAACCTGATCTCTCTAGGACATTCAGAAGCCAAGTTATAAGCCCACAAATGTGTAACTGGACTACTTCTTTAAATTGACACCAGATCCGGTGACCTTTGGGACATGGTTTGACCCCCTTAGGAAAGTGCTATCATCATGAAACGTTCAGATCACTTACAACTCAATAGATTCTACCTTCTTGTAGCGTTTCAGCCTGATTGGACCTTGTTTTCACACAAATGAACCCAGAATGATGTGAAATTGTGCTTCGTGCAACATAATTCTGGGTGCCATTTAAAAACCATAAGTGCTAATGACTCCATTCCTTTTTGGGGTAATGGGGGCTGTTAATTGGAGTATGCTAAAACAAACCTGATCTCTCTAGGACATTCAGAAGCCAAGTTATAAGCCCACAAATGTGTAACTGGACTACTTCTTTAAATTGACACCAGTTCCAGTGACCTTTGGGACATGGTTTGACCCCCTTAGGAAAGTGCTATCATCATGAAACGTTCAGATCACTTACAACGCAATAGATTCTACCTTCCTGTAACGTTTCAGCCTGATTGGACCTTGTTTTCACACAAATGAACCCAGAATGATGTGAAATTGTGCTTCGTGCAACATAATTCTGGGTGCCATTTAAAAACCATAAGTGCTAATGACTCCATTCCTTTTTGTGGTTGTAGAGGCTGTTGATTGGAGTATACTAAAACAAACCTGATCTCTCTAGGACATTCAGAAGCCAAGTTATAAGCCCACAAATGTGTAACTGGACTACTTCTTTAAATTGACACCAGATCCGGTGACCTTTGAGACATGGTTTGACCCCCTTAGGAAAGTGCTATCATCATGAAACGTTCAGATCACTTACAACTCAATAGATTCTACCTTCCTGTAACGTTTCAGCCTGATTGGACCTTGCTTTCACACAAATGGACCCAGAATGATGTGAAATTGTGCTTCGTGCAACATAATTCTGGGTGCCATTTACAAACCATAAGTGCTAATGACTCCATTCATTTTTGTGGTTGTAGGGGCTGTTGATTGGAGTACACTAAAACAAACCTGATCTCTCTAGGACATTCAGAAGCCAAGTTATAAGCCCACAAATGTGTAACTGGACTACTTCTTTAAATTGACACCAGATCCGGTGACCTTTGGGACATAGTTTGACCCCCTTAGGAAAGTGCTATCATCATGAAACGTTCAGATCACTTACAACTCAATATATTCTACCTTCCTGTAACGTTTCAGCCTGATTGGACCTTGTTTTCACACAAATGAACCCAGAATGATGTGAAATTGTGCTTCGTGCAACACAATTCTGGGTGCCATTTAAAAACCATAAGTGCTAATGACTCCATTCCTTTTTGTGGTTGTAGGGGCTGTTGATTGGAGTACACTAAAACAAACCTGACCTCTCTAGGAAATTCAGAAGCCAAGTTATAAGCCCACAAATGTGTGACAGGACTACTTCTTTAAAGTGACACCAGGCCCGTTGACCTTTGGGACATGGTTTGACCCCATTAGGAATGTGCTATCATCATGAAACGTTCAGATCACTTACAACTCAATAGAATCTACCTTCCTGTAGCGTTTCAGCCTTATTGGACCTTGTTTTCACACAAATGGACCCAGAATGATGTGAAATTGTGCTTCGTGCAACATAATTCTGGGTGCCATTTAAAAACCATAAGTGCTAATGACTCCATTCCTTTTTGGGGTTGTAGGGGCTATTGATTGGAGTACCTTAAAACAAACCTGACCTCTCTGACACATTCAGAAGCCAAGTTATAAGCCCACAAACGTGTGTTTGGAATACCCCCTTTAAGGAACAAGTGATCTGGTGACCTTTATGACCTGATTTGACCCCCTTAGGAATGTGCTATCATCAAGAAACACAGGAATCATTTACAACTCAATAGATTCTACTTTTCCGTGATGTTTCAGCCTGATTGAAGCTTTTTTCTGAGAAATGGACCCGGAATGATGTGAAATTGTGCTTTGTGCGACACAATTCTGGGTGCCATTTAAAAACCATAAGTGCTAATGACTCCATTCCTTTTTGGGGTTGTAGGGGCTGTTAAATGGAGAACTCTAAAACAAACCTGACCTCTCTAGCACATTCAGAAGAAAAGTTATAAGCCCACAAAGGTGTAACTGGACTACTTCTTTAAAGTTACACCAGGCCCGGTGACCTTTATGACCTGATTTGACCCCCTTAGGAAAGTCCTATCATCATGAAACACAGGAATCATTTACAACTCAATAGATTCTACTTTTCTGTGACGTTTCAGCCTGATTGAAGCTTTTTTCTGAGAAATGGACCCGGAATGATGTGAAATTGTGCTTTGTGCGACATAATTCTGGGTGCCATTTAAAAATCATAAGTGCTAATGACTCCATTTCTTTTTGGGGTTGTAGGGGCTGTTAATTGAAGTACTCTAAAACAAACCTGACCTCTCTAGGACATTCAGAAGAAATGTTATAAGCCCACAAAGGTGTAACTGAACTACTTCTTTAAAGTGACACCAGGCCCGGTGACCTTTGGGACATGGTTTGACCCCCTTAGGAATGTGCTATCATCATGAAACGTTCAGATCACTTACAACTCAATAGATTCTACCTTCTTGTAACGTTTCAGCCCTATTGGACCTTGTTTTCACACAAATGGACCCAGAATGATGTGAAATTGTGCTTCGTGCAACATAATTCTGTGTGCCTTTTAAAAACCATAAGTGCTAATGACTCCATTCCTTTTTGTGGTTGTAGGGGCTGTTGATTGGAGTACACTAAAACAAACCTAACCTCTCTAGGACATTCAGAAGCCAAGTTATAAGCCCACAAATGTGTAACTGGACTACTTCTTTAAAGTGACACCAGGCCCGGTGACCTTTGGGACATGGTTTTACCCCCTATAGGAATGTGGGATCATCTTGAAACGTTCAGATCACGTACAACTCAATAGATTCTACCTTCTTGTAGCGTTTCAGCCTGATTGGACCTTGTTTTCACACAAATGGACCCAGAATGATGTGAAATTGTGCTTCGTGCAACATAATTCTGGGTGCCATTTACAAACCATAAGTGCTAATGACTCCATTCCTTTTTGTGGTTGTAGGGGCTGTTGATTGGAGTACACTAAAACAAACCTGATCTCTCTAGGACATTCAGAAGCCAAGTTATAAGCCCACAAATGTGTAACTGGACTACTTCTTTAAATTGACACCAGATCCGGTGACCTTTGGGACATGGTTTGACCCCCTTAGCAAAGTGCTATCATCATGAAACGTTCAGATCACTTACAACTCAATAGATTCTACCTTCCTAGAACGTTTCAGCCTGATTGGACCTTGTTTTCACACAAATGAACCCAGAATGATGTGAAATTGTGCTTCGTGCAACATAATTCTGGGTGCCATTTAAAAACCATAAGTGCTAATGACTCCATTCCTTTTTGGGGTAATGGGGGCTGTTAATTGGAGTATGCTAAAACAAACCTGATCTCTCTAGGACATTCAGAAGCCAAGTTATAAGCCCACAAATGTGTAACTGGACTACTTCTTTAAATTGACACCAGTTCCAGTGACCTTTGGGACATGGTTTGACCCCCTTAGGAAAGTGCTATCATCATGAAACGTTCAGATCACTTACAACGCAATAGATTCTACCTTCCTGTAACGTTTCAGCCTGATTGGACCTTGTTTTCACACAAATGAACCCAGAGTGATGTGAAATTGTGCTTCGTGCAACATAATTCTGGTTGCCATTTAAAAACCATGCTAATGACTCCATTCCTTTTTGTGGTTGTAGGGGCTGTTGATTGGAGTACACTAAAACAAACCTGATCGCTCTAGGACATTCAGAAGCCAAGTTATAAGCCCACAAATGTGTAACTGGACTACTTCTTTAAATCGACACCAGGCCCGGTGACCTTTGGGACATGGTTTGACCCCCTTAGGAAAGCGCTATCATCATGAAACGTTCAGATCACTTACAACTCAATAGATTCTACCTTCCTGTAACGTTTCAGCCTGATTGGACCTTGCTTTCACACAAATGGACCCAGAATGATGTGAAATTGTGCTTCGTGCAACATAATTCTGGGTGCCATTTACAAACCATAAGTGCTAATGACTCCATTCATTTTTGTGGTTGTAGGGGCTGTTGATTGGAGTACACTAAAACAAACCTGATCTCTCTAGGACATTCAGAAGCCAAGTTATAAGCCCACAAATGTGTAACTGGACTACTTCTTTAAATTGACACCAGATCCGGTGACCTTTGGGACATAGTTTGACCCCCTTAGGAAAGTGCTATCATCATGAAACGTTCAGATCACTTACAACTCAATATATTCTACCTTCCTGTAACGTTTCAGCCTGATTGGACCTTGTTTTCACACAAATGAACCCAGAATGATGTGAAATTGTGCTTCGTGCAACACAATTCTGGGTGCCATTTAAAAACCATAAGTGCTAATGACTCCATTCCTTTTTGTGGTTGTAGGGGCTGTTGATTGGAGTACACTAAAACAAACCTGACCTCTCTAGGAAATTCAGAAGCCAAGTTATAAGCCCACAAATGTGTGACAGGACTACTTCTTTAAAGTGACACCAGGCCCGTTGACCTTTGGGACATGGTTTGACCCCATTAGGAATGTGCTATCATCATGAAACGTTCAGATCACTTACAACTCAATAGAATCTACCTTCCTGTAGCGTTTCAGCCTTATTGGACCTTGTTTTCACACAAATGGACCCAGAATGATGTGAAATTGTGCTTCGTGCAACATAATTCTGGGTGCCATTTAAAAACCATAAGTGCTAATGACTCCATTCCTTTTTGGGGTTGTAGGGGCTATTGATTGGAGTACCTTAAAACAAACCTGACCTCTCTGACACATTCAGAAGCCAAGTTATAAGCCCACAAACGTGTGTTTGGAATACCCCCTTTAAGGAACAAGTGATCCGGTGACCTTTATGACCTGATTTGACCCCCTTAGGAATGTGCTATCATCAAGAAACACAGGAATCATTTACAACTCAATAGATTCTACTTTTCCGTGATGTTTCAGCCTGATTGAAGCTTTTTTCTGAGAAATGGACCCGGAATGATGTGAAATTGTGCTTTGTGCGACACAATTCTGGGTGCCATTTAAAAACCATAAGTGCTAATGACTCCATTCCTTTTTGGGGTTGTAGGGGCTGTTAAATGGAGAACTCTAAAACAAACCTGACCTCTCTAGCACATTCAGAAGAAAAGTTATAAGCCCACAAAGGTGTAACTGGACTACTTCTTTAAAGTTACACCAGGCCCGGTGACCTTTATGACCTGATTTGACCCCCTTAGGAAAGTCCTATCATCATGAAACACAGGAATCATTTACAACTCAATAGATTCTACTTTTCTGTGACGTTTCAGCCTGATTGAAGCTTTTTTCTGAGAAATGGACCCGGAATGATGTGAAATTGTGCTTTGTGCGACATAATTCTGGGTGCCATTTAAAAATCATAAGTGCTAATGACTCCATTTCTTTTTGGGGTTGTAGGGGCTGTTAATTGAAGTACTCTAAAACAAACCTGACCTCTCTAGGACATTCAGAAGAAATGTTATAAGCCCACAAAGGTGTAACTGAACTACTTCTTTAAAGTGACACCAGGCCCGGTGACCTTTGGGACATGGTTTGACCCCCTTAGGAATGTGCTATCATCATGAAACGTTCAGATCACTTACAACTCAATAGATTCTACCTTCTTGTAACGTTTCAGCCCTATTGGACCTTGTTTTCACACAAATGGACCCAGAATGATGTGAAATTGTGCTTCGTGCAACATAATTCTGTGTGCCTTTTAAAAACCATAAGTGCTAATGACTCCATTCCTTTTTGTGGTTGTAGGGGCTGTTGATTGGAGTACACTAAAACAAACCTAACCTCTCTAGGACATTCAGAAGCCAAGTTATAAGCCCACAAATGTGTAACTGGACTACTTCTTTAAAGTGACACCAGGCCCGGTGACCTTTGGGACATGGTTTTACCCCCTATAGGAATGTGGGATCATCTTGAAACGTTCAGATCACGTACAACTCAATAGATTCTACCTTCTTGTAGCGTTTCAGCCTGATTGGACCTTGTTTTCACACAAATGGACCCAGAATGATGTGAAATTGTGCTTCGTGCAACATAATTCTGGGTGCCATTTACAAACCATAAGTGCTAATGACTCCATTCCTTTTTGTGGTTGTAGGGGCTGTTGATTGGAGTACACTAAAACAAACCTGATCTCTCTAGGACATTCAGAAGCCAAGTTATAAGCCCACAAATGTGTAACTGGACTACTTCTTTAAATTGACACCAGATCCGGTGACCTTTGGGACATGGTTTGACCCCCTTAGCAAAGTGCTATCATCATGAAACGTTCAGATCACTTACAACTCAATAGATTCTACCTTCCTAGAACGTTTCAGCCTGATTGGACCTTGTTTTCACACAAATGAACCCAGAATGATGTGAAATTGTGCTTCGTGCAACATAATTCTGGGTGCCATTTAAAAACCATAAGTGCTAATGACTCCATTCCTTTTTGGGGTAATGGGGGCTGTTAATTGGAGTATGCTAAAACAAACCTGATCTCTCTAGGACATTCAGAAGCCAAGTTATAAGCCCACAAATGTGTAACTGGACTACTTCTTTAAATTGACACCAGTTCCAGTGACCTTTGGGACATGGTTTGACCCCCTTAGGAAAGTGCTATCATCATGAAACGTTCAGATCACTTACAACGCAATAGATTCTACCTTCCTGTAACGTTTCAGCCTGATTGGACCTTGTTTTCACACAAATGAACCCAGAGTGATGTGAAATTGTGCTTCGTGCAACATAATTCTGGTTGCCATTTAAAAACCATGCTAATGACTCCATTCCTTTTTGTGGTTGTAGGGGCTGTTGATTGGAGTACACTAAAACAAACCTGATCGCTCTAGGACATTCAGAAGCCAAGTTATAAGCCCACAAATGTGTAACTGGACTACTTCTTTAAATCGACACCAGGCCCGGTGACCTTTGGGACATGGTTTGACCCCCTTAGGAAAGCGCTATCATCATGAAACGTTCAGATCACTTACAACTCAATAGATTCTACCTTCCTGTAACGTTTCAGCCTGATTGGACCTTTTTTTCCACACAAATGAACCCAGAATGATGTGAAATTGTGCTTCGTGCAACATAATTCTGGGTGCCATTTACAAACCATAAGTGCTAATGACTCCATTCATTTTTGTGGTTGTAGGGGCTGTTGATTGGAGTACACTAAAACAAACCTGATCTCTCTAGGACATTCAGAAGCCAAGTTATAAGCCCACAAATGTGTAACTGGACTACTTCTTTAAATTGACACCAGATCCGGTGACCTTTGGGACATAGTTTGACCCCCTTAGGAAAGTGCTATCATCATGAAACGTTCAGATCACTTACAACTCAATATATTCTACCTTCCTGTAACGTTTCAGCCTGATTGGACCTTGTTTTCACACAAATGAACCCAGAATGATGTGAAATTGTGCTTCGTGCAACACAATTCTGGGTGCCATTTAAAAACCATAAGTGCTAATGACTCCATTCCTTTTTGTGGTTGTAGGGGCTGTTGATTGGAGTACACTAAAACAAACCTGACCTCTCTAGGAAATTCAGAAGCCAAGTTATAAGCCCACAAATGTGTGACAGGACTACTTCTTTAAAGTGACACCAGGCCCGTTGACCTTTGGGACATGGTTTGACCCCATTAGGAATGTGCTATCATCATGAAACGTTCAGATCACTTACAACTCAATAGAATCTACCTTCCTGTAGCGTTTCAGCCTTATTGGACCTTGTTTTCACACAAATGGACCCAGAATGATGTGAAATTGTGCTTCGTGCAACATAATTCTGGATGCCATTTAAAAACCATAAGTGCTAATGACTCCATTCCTTTTTGGGGTTGTAGGGGCTATTGATTGGAGTACCTTAAAACAAACCTGACCTCTCTGACACATTCAGAAGCCAAGTTATAAGCCCACAAACGTGTGTTTGGAATACCCCCTTTAAGGAACAAGTGATCCGGTGACCTTTATGACCTGATTTGACCCCCTTAGGAATGTGCTATCATCAAGAAACACAGGAATCATTTACAACTCAATAGATTCTACTTTTCCGTGATGTTTCAGCCTGATTGAAGCTTTTTTCTGAGAAATGGACCCGGAATGATGTGAAATTGTGCTTTGTGCGACACAATTCTGGGTGCCATTTAAAAACCATAAGTGCTAATGACTCCATTCCTTTTTGGGGTTGTAGGGGCTGTTAAATGGAGAACTCTAAAACAAACCTGACCTCTCTAGCACATTCAGAAGAAAAGTTATAAGCCCACAAAGGTGTAACTGGACTACTTCTTTAAAGTTACACCAGGCCCGGTGACCTTTATGACCTGATTTGACCCCCTTAGGAAAGTCCTATCATCATGAAACACAGGAATCATTTACAACTCAATAGATTCTACTTTTCTGTGACGTTTCAGCCTGATTGAAGCTTTTTTCTGAGAAATGGACCCGGAATGATGTGAAATTGTGCTTTGTGCGACATAATTCTGGGTGCCATTTAAAAATCATAAGTGCTAATGACTCCATTTCTTTTTGGGGTTGTAGGGGCTGTTAATTGAAGTACTCTAAAACAAACCTGACCTCTCTAGGACATTCAGAAGAAATGTTATAAGCCCACAAAGGTGTAACTGAACTACTTCTTTAAAGTGACACCAGGCCCGGTGACCTTTGGGACATGGTTTGACCCCCTTAGGAATGTGCTATCATCATGAAACGTTCAGATCACTTACAACTCAATAGATTCTACCTTCTTGTAACGTTTCAGCCCTATTGGACCTTGTTTTCACACAAATGGACCCAGAATGATGTGAAATTGTGCTTCGTGCAACATAATTCTGTGTGCCTTTTAAAAACCATAAGTGCTAATGACTCCATTCCTTTTTGTGGTTGTAGGGGCTGTTGATTGGAGTACACTAAAACAAACCTAACCTCTCTAGGACATTCAGAAGCCAAGTTATAAGCCCACAAATGTGTAACTGGACTACTTCTTTAAAGTGACACCAGGCCCGGTGACCTTTGGGACATGGTTTTACCCCCTATAGGAATGTGGGATCATCTTGAAACGTTCAGATCACGTACAACTCAATAGATTCTACCTTCTTGTAGCGTTTCAGCCTGATTGGACCTTGTTTTCACACAAATGGACCCAGAATGATGTGAAATTGTGCTTCGTGCAACATAATTCTGGGTGCCATTTACAAACCATAAGTGCTAATGACTCCATTCCTTTTTGTGGTTGTAGGGGCTGTTGATTGGAGTACACTAAAACAAACCTGATCTCTCTAGGACATTCAGAAGCCAAGTTATAAGCCCACAAATGTGTAACTGGACTACTTCTTTAAATTGACACCAGATCCGGTGACCTTTGGGACATGGTTTGACCCCCTTAGCAAAGTGCTATCATCATGAAACGTTCAGATCACTTACAACTCAATAGATTCTACCTTCCTAGAACGTTTCAGCCTGATTGGACCTTGTTTTCACACAAATGAACCCAGAATGATGTGAAATTGTGCTTCGTGCAACATAATTCTGGGTGCCATTTAAAAACCATAAGTGCTAATGACTCCATTCCTTTTTGGGGTAATGGGGGCTGTTAATTGGAGTATGCTAAAACAAACCTGATCTCTCTAGGACATTCAGAAGCCAAGTTATAAGCCCACAAATGTGTAACTGGACTACTTCTTTAAATTGACACCAGTTCCAGTGACCTTTGGGACATGGTTTGACCCCCTTAGGAAAGTGCTATCATCATGAAACGTTCAGATCACTTACAACGCAATAGATTCTACCTTCCTGTAACGTTTCAGCCTGATTGGACCTTGTTTTCACACAAATGAACCCAGAATGATGTGAAATTGTGCTTCGTGCAACATAATTCTGGTTGCCATTTAAAAACCATGCTAATGACTCCATTCCTTTTTGTGGTTGTAGGGGCTGTTGATTGGAGTACACTAAAACAAACCTGATCGCTCTAGGACATTCAGAAGCCAAGTTATAAGCCCACAAATGTGTAACTGGACTACTTCTTTAAATCGACACCAGGCCCGGTGACCTTTGGGACATGGTTTGACCCTCTTAGGAAAGCGCTATCATCATGAAACGTTCAGATCACTTACAACTCAATAGATTCTACCTTCCTGTAACGTTTCAGCCTGATTGGACCTTTTTTTCCACACAAATGAACCCAGAATGATGTGAAATTGTGCTTCGTGCAACATAATTCTGGGTGCCATTTACAAACCATAAGTGCTAATGACTCCATTCATTTTTGTGGTTGTAGGGGCTGTTGATTGGAGTACACTAAAACAAACCTGATCTCTCTAGGAAATTCAGAAGCCAAGTTATAAGCCCACAAATGTGTAACTGGACTACTTCTTTAAATTGACACCAGATCCGGTGACCTTTGGGACATAGTTTGACCCCCTTAGGAAAGTGCTATCATCATGAAACGTTCAGATCACTTACAACTCAATATATTCTACCTTCCTTTAACGTTTCAGCCTGATTGGACCTTGTTTTCACACAAATGAACCCAGAATGATGTGAAATTGTGCTTCGTGCAACACAATTCTGGGTGCCATTTAAAAACCATAAGTGCTAATGACTCCATTCCTTTTTGTGGTTGTAGGGGCTGTTGATTGGAGTACACTAAAACAAACCTGACCTCTCTAGGAAATTCAGAAGCCAAGTTATAAGCCCACAAATGTGTAACAGGACTACTTCTTTAAAGTGACACCAGGCCCGTTGACCTTTGGGACATGGTTTGACCCCATTAGGAATGTGCTATCATCATGAAACGTTCAGATCACTTACAACTCAATAGAATCTACCTTCCTGTAGCGTTTCAGCCTTATTGGACCTTGTTTTCACACAAATGGACCCAGAATGATGTGAAATTGTGCTTCGTGCAACATAATTCTGGGTGCCATTTAAAAACCATAAGTGCTAATGACTCCATTCCTTTTTGGGGTTGTAGGGGCTATTGATTGGAGTACCTTAAAACAAACCTGACCTCTCTGACACATTCAGAAGCCAAGTTATAAGCCCACAAACGTGTGTTTGGAATACCCCCTTTAAGGAACAAGTGATCCGGTGACCTTTATGACCTGATTTGACCCCCTTAGGAATGTGCTATCATCAAGAAACACAGGAATCATTTACAACTCAATAGATTCTACTTTTCCGTGATGTTTCAGCCTGATTGAAGCTTTTTTCTGAGAAATGGACCCGGAATGATGTGAAATTGTGCTTTGTGCGACACAATTCTGGGTGCCATTTAAAAACCATAAGTGCTAATGACTCCATTCCTTTTTGGGGTTGTAGGGGCTGTTAATTGGAGAACTCTAAAACAAACCTGACCTCTCTAGGACATTCAGAAGAAATGTTATAAGCCCACAAAGGTGTAACTGAACTACTTCTTTAAAGTGACACCAGGCCCGGTGACCTTTGGGACATGGTTTGACCCCCTTAGGAATGTGCTATCATCATGAAACGTTCAGATCACTTACAACTCAATAGATTCTACCTTCTTGTAACGTTTCAGCCTGATTGGACCTTGTTTTCACACAAATGGACCCAGAATGATGTGAAATTGTGCTTCGTGCAACATAATTCTGTGTGCCTTTTAAAAACCATAAGTGCTAATGACTCCATTCCTTTTTGTGGTTGTAGGGGCTGTTGATTGGAGTACACTAAAACAAACCTAACCTCTCTAGGACATTCAGAAGCCAAGTTATAAGCCCACAAATGTGTAACTGGACTACTTCTTTAAAGTGACACCAGGCCCGGTGACCTTTGGGACATGGTTTTACCCCCTATAGGAATGTGGGATCATCTTGAAACGTTCAGATCACGTACAACTCAATAGATTCTACCTTCTTGTAGCGTTTCAGCCTGATTGGACCTTGTTTTCACACAAATGGACCCAGAATGATGTGAAATTGTGCTTCGTGCAACATAATTCTGGGTGCCATTTACAAACCATAAGTGCTAATGACTCCATTCCTTTTTGTGGTTGTAGGGGCTGTTGATTGGAGTACACTAAAACAAACCTGATCTCTCTAGGACATTCAGAAGCCAAGTTATAAGCCCACAAATGTGTAACTGGACTACTTCTTTAAATTGACACCAGATCCGGTGACCTTTGGGACATGGTTTGACCCCCTTAGCAAAGTGCTATCATCATGAAACGTTCAGATCACTTACAACTCAATAGATTCTACCTTCCTAGAACGTTTCAGCCTGATTGGACCTTGTTTTCACACAAATGAACCCAGAATGATGTGAAATTGTGCTTCGTGCAACATAATTCTGGTTGCCATTTAAAAACCATGCTAATGACTCCATTCCTTTTTGTGGTTGTAGGGGCTGTTGATTGGAGTACACTAAAACAAACCTGATCGCTCTAGGACATTCAGAAGCCAAGTTATAAGCCCACAAATGTGTAACTGGACTACTTCTTTAAATTGACACCAGATCCGGTGACATTTGGGACATGGTTTGACCCCCTTAGGAAAGTGCTATCATCATGAAACGTTAAGATCACTTACAACTCAATAGATTCTACCTTCCTGTAACGTTTCAGCCTGATTGGACCTTGTTTTCACACAAATGAACCCAGAATGATGTGAAATTGTGCTTCGTGCAACATAATTCTTGGTGCCATTTAAAAACCATAAGTGCTAATGTCTCCATTCCTTTTTGTGGTTGTAGGGGCTGTTGATTGGAGTACACTAAAACAAACCTGACCTCTCTAGGGCATTCAGAAGCCAAGTTATAAGCCCACAAATGTGTAACTGGACTACTTCTTTAAATTGACACCAGTTCCAGTGACCTTTGGGACATGGTTTGACCCCCTTAGGAAAGTGCTATCATCATGAAACGTTCAGATCACTTACAACGCAATAGATTCTACCTTCCTGTAACGTTTCAGCCTGATTGGACCTTGTTTTCACACAAATGAACCCAGAATGATGTGAAATTGTGCTTCGTGCAACATAATTCTGGTTGCCATTTAAAAACCATGCTAATGACTCCATTCCTTTTTGTGGTTGTAGGGGCTGTTGATTGGAGTACACTAAAACAAACCTGATCGCTCTAGGACATTCAGAAGCCAAGTTATAAGCCCACAAATGTGTAACTGGACTACTTCTTTAAATCGACACCAGATCCGGTGACCTTTGGGACATGGTTTGACCCCCTTAGGAAAGCGCTATCATCATGAAACGTTCAGATCACTTACAACTCAATAGATTCTACCTTCCTGTAACGTTTCAGCCTGATTGGACCTTTTTTTCCACACAAATGAACCCAGAATGATGTGAAATTGTGCTTCGTGCAACATAATTCTGGGTGCCATTTAAAAACCATAAGTGCTAATGACTCCATTCCTTTTTGTGGTTGTAGAGGCTGTTGATTGGAGTATACTAAAACAAACCTGATCTCTCTAGGACATTCAGAAGCCAAGTTATAAGCCCACAAATGTGTAACTGGACTACTTCTTTAAATTGACACCAGATCCGGTGACCTTTGGGACATGGTTTGACCCCCTTAGGAAAGTGCTATCATCATGAAACGTTCAGATCACTTACAACTCAATAGATTCTACCTTCCAACTCAATAGATTCTACCTTCCTGTAACGTTTCAGCCTGATTGGACCTTGCTTTCACACAAATGGACCCAGAATGATGTGAAATTGTGCTTCGTGCAACATAATTCTGGGTGCCATTTACAAACCATAAGTGCTAATGACTCCATTCATTTTTGTGGTTGTAGGGGCTGTTGATTGGAGTACACTAAAACAAACCTGATCTCTCTAGGACATTCAGAAGCCAAGTTATAAGCCCACAAATGTGTAACTGGACTACTTCTTTAAATTGACACCAGATCCGGTGACCTTTGGGACATAGTTTGACCCCCTTAGGAAAGTGCTATCATCATGAAACGTTCAGATCACTTAAAACTCAATATATTCTACCTTCCTGTAACGTTTCAGCCTGATCGGACCTTGTTTTCACACAAATGAACCCAGAATGATGTGAAATTGTGCTTCGTGCAACACAATTCTGGGTGCCATTTAAAAACCATAAGTGCTAATGACTCCATTCCTTTTTGTGGTTGTAGGGGCTGTTGATTGGAGTACACTAAAACAAACCTGACCTCTCTAGGAAATTCAGAAGCCAAGTTATAAGCCCACAAAGGTGTAACTGGACTACTTCTTTAAAGTGACACCAGGCCCGGTGACCTTTGGGACATGGTTTTACCCCCTATAGGAATGTGCGATCATCTTGAAACTTTCAGATCACTTACAACTCAATAGATTCTACCTTCTTGTAACGTTTCAGCCTGATTGGACCTTGTTTTCACACAAATGGACCCAGAATGATGTGAAATTGTGCTTCGTGACACATAATTCTGGGTGCCATTTACAAACCATAAGTGCTAATGACTCCATTCCTTTTTGTGGTTGTAGGGGCTGTTGATTGGAGTACATTAAAACAAACCTGATCTCTCTAGGACATTCAGAAGCCAAGTTATAAGCCCACAAATGTGTAACTGGACTACTTCTTTAAATTGACAACAGATCCGGTGACCTTTAGGACATGGTTTGACCCCCTTAGGAAAGTGCTATCATCATGAAACATTCAGATCACTTACAACTCAATAGATTCTAGCTTCCTGTAACGTTTCAGCCTGATTGGACCTTGTTTTCACACAAATGAACCCAGAATGATTTGAAATTGTGCTTCGTGCAACATAATTCTGGGTGCCATTTACAAACCATAAGTGCTAATGACTCCATTCCTTTTTGTGGTTGTAGGGGCTGTTGATTGGAGTACACTAAAACAAACCTAACCTCTCTAGGACATTCAGAAGCCAAGTTATAAGCCCACAAAGGTGTAATTGGACTACTTCTTTAAAGTGACACCAGATCCGGTGACCTTTGGGACATGGTTTGACCCCCATAGGAATGTGCGATCATCTTGAAACGTTCAGATCACTTACAACTCAATAGATTCTACCTTCTTGTAGCGTTTCAGCCTGATTGGACCTTGTTTTCACACAAATGGACCCAGAATGATGTGAAATTGTGCTTCGTGCAGCATAATTCTGGGGGCCATTTACAAACCATAAGTGCTAATTACTCCATTCCTTTTTGTGGTTGTAGGGGCTGTTGATTGGAGTACACTAAAACAAACCTGACCTCTCTAGGACATTCAGAAGCCAAGTTATAAGCCCACAAAGGTGTAACTGGACTACTTCTTTAAAGTGACACCAGGCCCGGTGACCTTTGGGACATGGTTTGACCCCCTATAGGAATGTGCGATCATCATGAAATGTTCAGATCACTTACAACTCAATAGATTCTACCTTCTTGTAACGTTTCAGCCTGATTGGACCTTGTTTTCACACAAATGAACCCAGAATGATATGAAATTGTGCTTCGTGCAACATAATTCTGGGTGCCATTTACAAACCATAAGTGCTAATGACTTCATTCCTTTTTGTGGTTGTAGGGGCTGTTGATTGGAGTACAGTTAAACAAACCTGACCTCTCTAGGACATTCAGAAGCCAAGTTATAAGCCCACAAATGTGTAACTGGACTACTTCTTTAAAAAGACACCAGATCCGGTGACCTTTGGGACATGGTTTGACCCCCTTAGGAAAGTGCTATCATCATGAAACGTTCAGATCACTTACAACTCAATAGATTCTACCTTCCTGTAACGTTTCAGCCTGATTGGACCTTGTTTTCACACAAATGAACCCAGAATGATGTGAAATTGTCTTTCGTGCAACATAATTCTGGGTGCCATTTAAAAACCATGCTAATGACTCCATTCCTTTTTGTGGTTGTAGGGGCTGTTGATTGGAGTACACTAAAACAAACCTGATCGCTCTAGGACATTCAGAAGCCAAGTTATAAGCCCACAAATGTGTAACTGGACTACTTCTTTAAATTGACACCAGATCCGGTGACCTTTGGGACATGGTTTGACCCCCTTAGGAAAGCGCTATCATCATGAAACGTTCAGATCACTTACAACTCAATAGATTCTACCTTCCTGTAACGTTTCAGCCTGATTGGACCTTTTTTTCACACAAATGAACCCAGAATGATGTGAAATTGTGCTTCGTGCAACATAATTCTGGGTGCCATTTAAAAACCATAAGTGCTAATGACTCCATTCCTTTTTGTGGTTGTAGGGGCTGTTGATTGGAGTATACTAAAACAAACCTGATCTCTCTAGGACATTCAGAAGCCAAGTTATAAGCCCACAAATGTGTAACTGGACTACTTCTTTAATTGACACCAGATCCGGTGACCTTTGGGACATGGTTTGACCCCCTTAGGAAAGTGCTATCATCATGAAACGTTCAGATCACTTACAACTCAATAGATTCTACCTTCCTGTAACGTTTCAGCCTGATTGGACTTTTTTTCACACAAATGAACCCAGAATGATGTGAAATTGTGCTTCGTGCAACATAATTCTGGCTGCCATTTAAAAGCCATAAGTGCTAATGACTCCATTCCTTTTTGTGGTTGTAGGGGCTGTTGATTGGAGTACACTAAAACAAACCTGATCTCTCTAGGACATTCAGAAGCCAAGTTATAAGCCCACAAATGTGTAACTGGACTACTTCTTTAAATTGACACCAGATCCGGTGATCTTTGGGACATAGTTTGACCCCCTTAGGAAAGTGCTATCATCATGAAACGTTCAGATCACTTACAACTCAATATATTCTACCTTCCTGTAACGGTTCAGCCTGATTGGACCTTTTTTTCACACAAATGAACCCAGAATGATGTGAAATTGTGCTTCATGCAACACAATTCTGGGTGCCATTTAAAAACCATAAGTGCTAATTACTCCATTCCTTTTTGTGGTTGTAGGGGATGTTGATTGGAGTACACTAAAACAAACCTGACCTCTCTAGGAAATTCAGAAGCCAAGTTATAAGCCCACAAAGGTGTAACTGGACTACTTCTTTAAAGTGACACCAGGCCCGGTGACCTTTGGGACATGGTTTTACACCCTATAGGAATGTGCGATCATCTTGAAACGTTCAGATCAATTACAACTCAATAGATTCTACCTTCTTGTAACGTTTCAGCCTGATTGGACCTTGTTTTCACACAAATGGACCCAGAATGATGTGAAATTGTGCTTCGTGACACATAATTCTGGGTGCCATTTACAAACCATAAGTGCTAATGACTCCATTCCTTTTTGTGGTTGTAGGGGCTGTTGATTTGAGTACATTAAAACAAACCTGATCTCTGTAGGACATTCAGAAGCCAAGTTATAAGCCCACTAATGTGTAACTGGACTACTTCTTTAAATTGACACCAGATCCGGTGACCTTTGGGACATGGTTTGACCCCCTTAGGAAAGTGCTATCATCATGAAACGTTAAGATCACTTACAACTCAATAGATTCTACCTTCCTGTAACGTTTCAGCCTGATTGGACCTTGTTTTCACACAAATGAACCCAGAATGATGTGAAATTGTACTTCGTGCAACACAATTCTGGGTGCCATTTAAAAACCATAAGTGCTAATGACTCCATTCCTTTTTGTGGTTGTAGGGGCTGTTGATTGGAGTACACTAAAACAAACCTGACCTCTCTAGGACATTCAGAAGCCAAGTTATAAGCCCACAAAGGTGTAACTGGACTACTTCTTTAAAGTGACACCAGGCCCGGTGACCTTTGGGACATGGTTTGACCCCCTATAGGAATGTGCGATCATCATGAAACGTTCAGATCACTTACAACTCAATAGATTCTACCTTCTTGTAACGTTTCAGCCTGATTGGACCTTGTTTTCACACAAATGAACCCAGAATGATATGAAATTGTGCATCGTGCAACATAATTCTGGGTGCCATTTACAAACCATAAGTGCTAATGACTCCATTCCTTTTTGTGGTTGTAGGGGCTGTTGATTGGAGTACACTAAAACAAACCTGACCTCTCTAGGACATTCAGAAGCCAAGTTATAAGCCCACAAATGTGTAACTGGACTACTTCTTTAAATTGACACCAATTCCGGTGACATTTGGGACATGGTTTGACCCCCTTAGGAAAGTGCGATCATCATGAAACATTCAGATCACTTACAACGCAATAGATTCTACCTTCCTGTAACGTTTCAGCCTGATTGGACCTTGTTTTCACACAAATGAACCCAGAATGATGTGAAATTGTGCTTCGTGCAACATAATTCTGGTTGCCATTTAAAAACCATAAGTGCTAATGACTCCATTCCTTTTTGTGGATGTAGGGGCTGTTGATTGGAGTACACTAAAAAAAACCTGACCTCTCTAGGACATTCAGAAGCCAAGTTATAAGCCCACAAATGTGTGACTGGACTACTTCTTTAAAGTGACACCAGATCCGGTGACCTTTGGGACATGGTTTGACCCCCTTAGGAAAGTGCTATCATCATGAAACGTTCAGATCACTTACAACTCAATAGATTCTACCTTCCTGTAACGTTTCAGCCTGATTGGACCTTGTTTTCACACAAATGAACTCAGAATGATGTGAAATTGTGCTTCGTGCAACACATTTCTGGGTGCCATTTACAAACCATAAGTGCTAATGACTCCATTCCTTTTTGTGGTTGTAGGGGCTGTTGATTGGAGTACACTAAAACAAACCTAACCTCTCTAGGACATTCAGAAGCCAAGTTATAAGCCCACAAAGGTGTAACTGGACTACTTCTTTAAAGTGACACCAGATCCGGTGACCTTTGGGACACTGTTTGACCCCCTTAGGAAAGTGCTATCATCATGAAACGTTCAGATCACTTACAACTCAATAGATTCTACCTTCCTGTAACGTTTCAGCCTGATTGGACCTTGTTTTCACACAAATGAACCCAGAATGATGAGAAATTGTGCTTCGTTCAACATAATTCTGGGTGCCATTTACAAACCATAAGTGCTAATGACTCCATTCCTTTTTGTGGTTGTAGGGGCTGTTGATTGGAGTACACTAAAACAAACCTGACCTCTCTAGGACATTCAGAAGCCAAGTTATAAGCCCACAAAGGTGTAACTGGACTACTTCTTTAAAGTGACACCAGGCCCGGTGACCTTTGGGACATGGTTTGACCCCCTATAGGAATGTGCGATCATCATGAAACGTTCAGATCACTTACAACTCAATAGATTCTACCTTCTTGTAACGTTTCAGCCTGATTGGACCTTGTTTTCACACAAATGAACCCAGAATGATATGAAATTGTGCATCGTGCAACATAATTCTGGGTGCCATTTACAAACCATAAGTGCTAATGACTCCATTCCTTTTTGTGGTTGTAGGGGCTGTTGATTGGAGTACACTAAAACAAACCTGACCTCTCTAGGACATTCAGAAGCCAAGTTATAAGCCCACAAATGTGTAACTGGACTACTTCTTTAAATTGACACCAATTCCGGTGACATTTGGGACATGGTTTGACCCCCTTAGGAAAGTGCGATCATCATGAAACATTCAGATCACTTACAACGCAATAGATTCTACCTTCCTGTAACGTTTCAGCCTGATTGGACCTTGTTTTCACACAAATGAACCCAGAATGATGTGAAATTGTGCTTCGTGCAACATAATTCTGGTTGCCATTTAAAAACCATAAGTGCTAATGACTCCATTCCTTTTTGTGGATGTAGGGGCTGTTGATTGGAGTACACTAAAAAAAACCTGACCTCTCTAGGACATTCAGAAGCCAAGTTATAAGCCCACAAATGTGTGACTGGACTACTTCTTTAAAGTGACACCAGATCCGGTGACCTTTGGGACATGGTTTGACCCCCTTAGGAAAGTGCTATCATCATGAAACGTTCAGATCACTTACAACTCAATAGATTCTACCTTCCTGTAACGTTTCAGCCTGATTGGACCTTGTTTTCACACAAATGAACTCAGAATGATGTGAAATTGTGCTTCGTGCAACACATTTCTGGGTGCCATTTACAAACCATAAGTGCTAATGACTCCATTCCTTTTTGTGGTTGTAGGGGCTGTTGATTGGAGTACACTAAAACAAACCTAACCTCTCTAGGACATTCAGAAGCCAAGTTATAAGCCCACAAAGGTGTAACTGGACTACTTCTTTAAAGTGACACCAGATCCGGTGACCTTTGGGACACTGTTTGACCCCCTTAGGAAAGTGCTATCATCATGAAACGTTCAGATCACTTACAACTCAATAGATTCTACCTTCCTGTAACGTTTCAGCCTGATTGGACCTTGTTTTCACACAAATGAACCCAGAATGATGAGAAATTGTGCTTCGTTCAACATAATTCTGGGTGCCATTTACAAACCATAAGTGCTAATGACTCCATTCCTTTTTGTGGTTGTAGGGGCTGTTGATTGGAGTACACTAAAACAAACCTAACCTCTCTAGGACATTCAGAAGCCAAGTTATAAGCCCACAAAGGTGTAACTGGACTACTTCTTTAAAGTGACACCAGGCCCGGTGACCTTTGGGACATGGTTTTACCCCCTATAGGAATGTGCGATCGCCTTGAAATGTTCAGATCACTTACAACTCAATAGATTCTACCTTCTTGTAGCGTTTCAGCCTGATTGGACCTTTTTTTCACACAAATGGACCCAGAATGATGTGAAATTGTGCTTCGTGCAACATAATTCTTGGTGCCATTTACAAACCATAAGTGCTAATGACTCCATTCCTTTTTGTGGTTGTAGGGGCTGTTGATTGGAGTACACTAAAATAAACCTGATCTCTCTAGGACATTCAGAAGCCAAGTTATAAGCCCACAAATGTGTAACTGGACTACTTTAAATTGACACCAGATCCGGTGACCTTTGGGACATGGTTTGACCCCCTTAGGAAAGTGCTATCATCATGAAACATTCAGATCACTTACAACTCAATAGATTCTACCTTCCTGTAACGTTTCAGCCTGATTGGACCTTGTTTTCACACAAATGAACCCAGAATGATGTGAAATTGTGCTTCGTGCAACATAATTCTGGGTGCCATTTAAAAACCATAAGTGCTAATGACTCCATTCCTTTTTGGGGTAATGGGGGCTGTTAATTGGAGTACGCTAAAACAAACCTGATCTCTCTAGGACATTCAGAAGCCAAGTTATAAGCCCACAAATGTGTAACTGGACTACTTCTTTAAATTGACACCAGTTCCGGTGACCTTTGGGACAGGGTTTGACCCCCTTAGGAAAGTGCGATAATCATGAAACGTTCAGATCACTTACAACGCAATAGATTCTACCTTCCTGTAATGTTTCAGCCTGACTGGACCTTGTTTTCACACAAATGAACCCAGAATGATGTGAAATTGTGCTTCGTGCAACATAATTCTGGTTGCCATTTAAAAACCATAAGTGCTAATGACTCCATTCCTTTTTGTGGTTGTAGGGGCTGATGATTGGAGTACACTAAAACAAACCTGACCTCTCTAGGACATTCAGAAGCCAAGTTATAAGCCCACAAATGTGTAACTGGACTACTTCTTTAAAGTGACACCAGATCCGGTGACCTTTGGGACATGGTTTGACCCCCTTAGGAAAGTGCTATCATCATGAAACGTTCAGATCACTTACAACTCAATAGATTCTACCTTTCTGTAACGTTTCAGCCTGATTGGACCTTGTTTTCACACAAATGAACCCAGAATGATGTGAAATTGTGCTTCGTGCAACATAATTCTGGGTGCCATTTACAAACCATAAGTGCTAATGACTCCATTCCTTTTTGTGGTTGTAGGGGCTGTTGATTGGAGTACACTAAAACAAACCTAACCTCTCTAGGACATTCAGAAGCCAAGTTATTAGCCCACAAAGGTGTAACTGGACTACTTCTTTAAAGTGACACCAGATCCGGTGACCTTTGGGACATGGTTTGACCCCCTTAGGAAAGTGCTATCATCATGAAACGTTCAGATCACTTACAACTCCATAGATTCTACCTTCCTGTAACGTTTCAGCCTGATTGGACCTTGTTTTCACACAAATGAACCCAGAATGATCTGAAATTGTGCTTCGTGCAACATAATTCTGGGTGCCATTTACAAACCATAAGTGCTAATGACTCCATTCCTTTTTGTGGTTGTAGGGGCTGTTGATTGGAGTACACTAAAACAAACCTAACCTCTCTAGGACATTCAGAAGCCAAGTTATAAGCCCACAAAGGTGTAACTGGACTACTTCTTTAAAGTGACACCAGGCCCGGTGACCTTTGGGACATGGTTTTACCCCCTATAGGAATGTGCAATCACCTTGAAATGTTCAGATCACTTACAACTCAATAGATTCTACCTTCTTGTAGCGTTTCAGCCTGATTGGACCTTTTTTTCCACACAAATGGACCCAGAATGATGTGAAATTGTGCTTCGTGCAACATAATTCTTGGTGCCATTTACAAATCATAAGTGCTAATGACTCCATTCCTTTTTGTGGTTGTAGGGGCTGTTGATTGGAGTACACTAAAACAAACCTGATCTCTCTAGGACATTCAGAAGCCAAGTTATAAGCCCACAAATGTGTAACTGGACTACTTCTTTAAATTGACACCAGATCCGGTGACCTTTGGGACATGGTTTGACCCCCTTAGGAAAGTGCTATCATCATGAAACGTTCAGATCACTTACAACTCAATAGATTCTACCTTCCTGTAACGTTTCAGCCTGATTGGACCTTGTTTTCACACAAATGAACCCAGAATGATGTGAAATTGTGCTTCGTGCAACATAATTCTGGGTGCCATTTAAAAACCATAAGTGCTAATGACTCCATTCCTTTTTGGGGTAATGGGGGCTGTTAATTGGAGTATGCTAAAACAAACCTGATCTCTCTAGGACATTCAGAAGCCAAGTTATAAGCCCACAAATGTGTAACTGGACTACTTCTTTAAATTGACACCAGTTCCGGTGACATTTGGGACATGGTTTGACCCCCTTAGGAAAGTGCGATCATCATGAAACGTTCAGACCACTTACAACTCAATAGATTCTACCTTCCTGTAATGTTTCAGCCTGACTGGACCTTGTTTTCACACAAATGAACCCAGAATGATGTGAAACTGTGCTTCGTGCAACATAATTCTGGTTGCCATTTAAAAACCATCAGTGCTAATGACTCCATTCCTTTTTGTGGTTGTAGGGGCTGTTGATTGGAGTACACTAAAACAAACCTGACCTCTCTAGGACATTCAGAAGCCAAGTTATAAGCCCACAAATGTGTAACTGGACTACTTCTTTAAAGTGACACCAGATCCGGTGACCTTTGGGACATGGTTTGACCCCCTTAGGAAAGTGCGATCATCATGAAACGTTCAGATCACTTACAACGCAATAGATTCTACCTTCCTGTAATGTTTCAGCCTGACTGGACCTTGTTTTCACACAAATGAACCCAGAATGATGTGAAATTGTGCTTCGTGCAACATAATTCTGGTTGCCATTTAAAAACCATCAGTGCTAATGACTCCATTCCTTTTTGTGGTTGTAGGGGCTGTTGATTGGAGTACACTAAAACAAACCTGACCTCTCTAGGACATTCAGAAGCCAAGTTATAAGCCCACAAATGTGTAACTGGACTACTTCTTTAAAGTGACACCAGATCCGGTGACCTTTGGGACATGGTTTGACCCCCTTAGGAAAGTGCTATCGTCATGAAACGTTCAGATCACTTACAACTCAATAGATTCTACCTTCCTGTAACGTTTCAGCCTGATTGGACCTTGTTTTCACACAAATGGACCCAGAATGATGTGAAATTGTGCTTCGTGCAACATAATTCTGGTTGCCATTTACAAACCATAAGTGCTAATGACTCCATTCCTTTTTGTGGTTGTAGGGGCTGTTGATTGGAGTACACTAAAACAAACCTAACCTCTCTAGGACATTCAGAAGCCAAGTTATAAGCCCACAAAGTTGTAACTGGACTACTTCTTTAAAGTGACACCAGGCCCGGTGACCTTTGGGACATGGTTTTACCCCCTATAGGAATGTGCGATCACCTTGAAATGTTCAGATCACTTACAACTCAATAGATTCTACCTTCTTGTAGCGTTTCAGCCTGATTGGACCTTTTTTTCACACAAATGGACCCAGAATGATGTGAAATTGTGCTTCGTGCAACATAATTCTTGGTGCCATTGACAAACCATAAGTGATAATTACTCCATTCCTTTTTGTGGTTGTAGGGGCTGGTGATTGGAGTACACTAAAACAAACCTGATCTCTCTAGGACATTCAGAAGCCAAGTTATAAGCCCACAAATGTGTAACTGGACTACTTCTTTAAATTGACACCAGAACCGGTGACCTTTGGGACATGGTTTGACCCCCTTATTAAAGTGCTATCATCATGAAACGTTCAGATCACTTACAACTCAATAGATTCTACCTTCCTGTAAAGTTTCAGCCTGATTGGACCTTGTTTTCACACAAATGAACCCAGAATGATGTGAATTTGTGTTTCGTGCAACATAATTCTGGGTGCCATTTAAAAACCATAAGTGCTAATGACTCCATTCCTTTTTGGGGTAATGGGGGCTGTTAATTGGAGTACGCTAAAACAAACCTGATCTCTCTAGGACATTTAGAAGCCAAGTTATAAGCCCACAAATGTGTAACTGGACTACTTCTTTAAATTGACACCAGTTCCGGTGACCTTTGGGACATGGTTTGACCCCCTTAGGAAAGTGTGATCATCATGAAACGTTCAGATCACTTACAACGCAATAGATTCTACCTTCCTGTAACGTTTCAGCCTGATTGGACCTTGTTTTCACACAAATGAACCCAGAATGATGTGAATTTGTGCTTAGTGAAACATAATTCTGGTTGCCATTTAAAAACCATAAGTGCTAATGACTCCATTCCTTTTAGTGGTTGTAGGGGCTGTTGATTGGAGTACACTAAAACAAACCTGACCTCTCTAGGACATTCAGAAGCCAAGTTATAAGCCCACAAATGTGTAACTGGACTACTTCTTTAAAGTGACACCAGATCCGGTGACCTTTGGGACATGGTTTGAACCCCTTAGGAAAGTGCTATCATCATGAAACGTTCAGATCACTTACAACTCAATAGATTCTACCTTCCTGTAACGTTTCAGCCTGATTGGACCTTGTTTTCACACAAATGAACCCAGAATGATGTGAAATTGTGCTTCGTGCAACATAATTCTGGGTGCCATTTACAAACCATAAGTGCTAATGACTCCATTCCTTTTTGGGGTTGTAGGGGCTGTTGATTGGAGTACACTAAAACAAACCTAACCTCTCTAGGACATTCAGAAGCCAAGTTATAAGCCCACAAAGGTGTAACTGGACTACTTCTTTAAAGTGACACGAGGCCCGGTGACCTTTGGGACATGGTTTTACCCCCTATAGGAATGTGCGATCATCTTGAAACGTTCAGATCACTTACAACTCAATAGATTCTACCTTCTTGTAGCGTTTCAGCCAGATTGGACCTTGTTTTCACACAAATGGACCCAGAATGATGTGAAATTGTGCTTCGTGCAACATAATTCTGGGTGCTATTTACAAACCATAAGTGCTAATGACTCCATTCCTTTTTGTGGTTTTAGGGGCTGTTGATTGGAGTACACTAAAACAAACCTGATCTATCTAGGACATTCAGAAGCCAAGTTATAAGCCCACAAATGTGTAACTGGACTACTTCTTTAAAGTGACACGAGGCCCGGTGACCTTTGGGACATGGTTTTACCCCCTATAGGAATGTGCGATCATCTTGAAACGTTCAGATCACTTACAACTCAATAGATTCTACCTTCTTGTAGCATTTCAGCCGGATTGGACCATGTTTTCACACAAATGGACCCAGAATGATGTGAAATTGTGTTTCGTGCAACATAATTCTGGGTGCCATTTACAAACCATAAGTGCTAATGACTCCATTCCTTTTTGTTGTTGTAGGGGCTGTTGATTGGAGTACACTAAAACAAACCTGATCTCTCTAGGACATTCAGAAGCCAAGTCATAAGCCCACAAATGTGTAACTGGACTCAATGCTTTCGTTCTTTTTTAAACACAGAAACAGTTTTGTTTACCTGTTTGTAGCTACAGTTTCGCCGACGGCTGCCGGCTTCTTCAGGCTGACGCTGATGGTGGCGCGTCACTTCCTTCTCCGTTTATCTGCGGGCAGCAGAGGACGTTGTCGCCCTCTACTGCCCGCTCTCCCCTCTCCGACGATGTGGTCCCATGCGCGGTCCAGCGTGTAAACTCCGTCGTCCCTGTTCATGGTCCCACATCCACGTCTCCTTATCTCGATTGCTTCCTTGATCCATCTTTTGTATTTTTGTTGTTCGGTGGTTATGATCCGTGTGTTGTCCCAGTCCATTATATGGTTTTCTCTTAAGCAATGATCTGTTACGGCTGACTTTTTTATTGTTTTAGTATACTCCAATCAACAGCCCCTACAACCACAAAAAGGAATGGAGACATTAGCAATTATGGTTTTTAAATGGCACCCAGAATTATGTTGCACGAAGCCCAATTTCACATCATTCTGGGTTCATTTGTGTGAAAACAAGGTCCAGTCAGGCTGAAACGTTACAGGAAGGTAGAATCTATTGAGTTGTAAGTGATCTGAACGTTTCATGATGATAGCACTTTCCTAAGGGGGTCAAACCATGTCCCAAAGGTCACCGGATCTGGTGTCAATTTAAAGAAGTTGTCCAGTTACACATTTGTGGGCTTATAACTTGGCTTCGGAATGTCCTAGAGCGATCAGGTTTGTTTTAGTGTACTCCAATCAACAGCCCCTACAACCACAAAAAGGAATGGAGACATTAGCACTTATGGTTTTTAAATGGCACCCAGAATTATGTTGCACGAAGCACAATTTCACATCATTCTGGGTTCATTTGTGTGAAAACAAGGTCCAATCAGGCTGAAAAGTTACAGGAAGGTAGAATCTATTGAGTTGTAAGTGATCTGAACGTTTCATGATGATAGCACTTTCCTAAGGGGGTCAAACCATGTCCCAAAGGTCACCGGATCTGGTGTCACTTTAAAGAAGTAGTCCAGTTGCACATTTGTGGGCTTACAACTTGGCTTCTGAATGTCCTAGAGAGGTCAGGTTTTTTTTTTATTGTACTCCAATCAACATCCCCTACAACCACAAAAAGGAATGGAGACATTAGCACTTATGGTTTGTAAATGGCACCCAGAATTATGTTGCACGAAGCACAATTTCACATCATTCTGGGTCCATTTGTGTGAAAACAAGGTCCAATCAGGCTGAAACTCTACAAGAAGGTAGAATCTATTGAATTGTAAGTGATCTGAACGTTTCAAGATGATCGCACATTCCTATAGGGGGTAAAACCATGTCCCAAAGTTCACCGGGCCTGGTGTCACTTTAAAGATGTAGTCCAGTTACACCTTTGTGGGCTTATAACTTGGCTTCTGAATGTCCTAGAGAGGTTAGGTTTGTTTTAGTGTACTCCAATCAAAAGCCCCTACAACCACAAAAAGGAATGGAGTCATTAGCACTTATGGTTTGTAAATGGCACCCAGAATTATGTTGCACGAAGCACAATTTCACATCATTCTGGGTTCATTTGTGTGAAAACAAGGTCCAATCAGGCTGAAATGTTACAGGAAGGTAGAATCTATTGAGTTGTAAGTTATCTGAACGTTTCATGATGATAGCACTTTCCTAAGGGGGTCAATCCATGTCCCAAAGGTCACCGGATCTGGTGTCACTTTAAAGAAGTAGTCCAGTTACACATTTGTGGGCTTATAACTTGGCTTCTGAATGTCCTAGAGAGGTCAGGTTTGTTTTAGTGTGCTCCAATCAACAGCCCCTACAACCACAAAAAGGAATGGAGACATTAGCACTTATGGTTTTTAAATGGCACCCAGAATTATGTTGCACGAAGCACAATTTCACATCATTCTGGGTTCATTTGTGTGAAAACAAGGTCCAATCAGGCTGAAACGTTACAGGAAGGTAGAATCTATTGAGTTGTAAGTGATCTGAACGTTTCATGATGATAGCACTTTCCTAAGGGGGTCAAACCATGTCCCAAATGTCACCGGATCTGGTGTCAATTTAAAGAAGTAGTCCAGTTACACCTTTGTGGGCTTATAATTTGGCTTCTGAATGTCCTAGAGAGATCAGGTTTGTGTTACGGTACTCCAATCAACAGCCTCTACAACCACAAAAAGGAATGGAGTCATTAGCACTTATGGTTTTTAAATGGCACCCAGAGTTATGTTGCACGAAGCACAATTTCACATCATTCTGGGTTCATTTGTGTGAAAACAAGGTCCAATCAGGCTGAAACGTTACAGGAAAGTAGAATCTATTGAGTTGTAAGTGATCTGAACGTTTCATGATGATTGCACTTTCCTAAGGGGGTAAAACCATGTCCCAAAGGTCACCGGATCTGGTGTCAATTTAAAGAAGTAGTCCAGTTACACATTTGTGGGCTTATAACTTGGCTTCTGAATGTCCTAGAGAGGTTAGGTTTGTTTTAGTGTACTCCAATCAACAGCCCCTACAACCACAAAAAGGAATGGAGTCATTAGCACTTATGGTTTGTAAATGGCACCCAGAATTATGTTGCACGAAGCACAATTTCACATCATTCTGGGTTCATTTGTGTGAAAACAAGGTCCAATCAGGCTGAAACGTTACAGGAAGGTAGAATCTATTGAGTTGTAAGTGATCTGAACGTTTCATGATGATAGCACTTTCCTAAGGGGGTCAAACCATGTCCCAAAGGTCACCGGATCTGGTGTCACTTTAAAGAAGTAGTCCAGTTACACATTTGTGGGCTTATAGCTTGGCTTCTGAATGTCCTAGAGAGGTCAGGTTTGTTTTAGTGTACTCCAATCAACAGTCCCTACAACCACAAAAAGGAATGGAGTCATTAGCACTTATGTTTTGTAAATGGCACCCAGAATTATGTTGCACAAAGCACAATTTCACATCATTCTGGGTCCATTTGTGTGAAAACAAGGTCCAATCAGGCTGAAACGTTACAAGAAGGTAGAATCTATTGAGTTGTAAGTGATCTGAACGTTTCATGATGATCGCACATTCCTATAGGGGGTCAAACCATGTCCCAAAGGTCACCGGGCCTGGTGTCACTTTAAAGAAGTAGTCCAGTTACACCTTTGTGGGCTTATAACTTGGCTTCCGAATGTCCTAGAGAGGTCAGGTTTGTTTAAGTGTACTCCAATAAACAGCCCCTACAACCACAAAAAGGAATGGAGTCATTAGCACCTATGGTTTGTAAATGGCACCCTGAATTATGTTGCACGAAGCACAATTTCACATCATTCTGGGTCCATTTGTATGAAAACAAGGTCCAATCAGGCTGAAACGTTACAGGAAGGTAGAATCTATTGAGTTGTAAGTGATCTGAACGTTTCATGATGATAGCATTTTCCTAAGGGGGTCAAACCATGTCCCAAAGGTCACCGGATCTGGTGTCAATTTAAAGAAGTAGTCCAGTTACACATTTGTGGGCTTATAACTTGGCTTCTGAATGTCCTAGAGAGGTCAGGTTTGTTTTAGTGTACTCCAATCAACAGTCCCTACAACCACAAAAAGGAATGGAGTCATTAGCACTTATGGTTTGTAAATGGCACCCAGAATTATGTTGCACAAAGCACAATTTCACATCATTCTGGGTCCATTTGTGTGAAAACAAGGTCCAATCAGGCTGAAACGTTACAAGAAGGTAGAATCTATTGCGTTGTAAGTGATCTGAACGTTTCATGATGATCGCACATTCCTATAGGGGGTCAAACCATGTCCCAAAGGTCACCGGGCCTGGTGTCACTTTAAAGAAGTAGTCCAGTTACACCTTTGTGGGCTTATAACTTGGCTTCTGAATGTCCTAGAGAGGTCAGGTTTGTTTAAGTGTACTCCAATAAACAGCCCCTACAACCACAAAAAGGAATGGAGTCATTAGCACTTATGGTTTGTAAATGGCACCCTGAATTATGTTGCACGAAGCACAATTTCACATCATTCTGGGTCCATTTGTATGAAAACAAGGTCCAATCAGGCTGAAACGTTACAGGAAGGTAGAATCTATTGAGTTGTAAGTGATCTGAACGTTTCATGATGATAGCATTTTCCTAAGGGGGTCAAACCATGTCCCAAAGGTCACCGGATCTGGTGTCAATTTAAAGAAGTAGTCCAGTTACACATTTGTGGGCTTATAACTTGGCTTCTGAATGTCCTAGAGAGATCAGGTTTGTTTTAGTATACTCCAATCAACAGCCCCTACAACCACAAAAAGGAATGGAGTCATTAGCACTTATGGTTTTTAAATGGCACCCAGAATTATGTTGCACGAAGCACAATTTCACATCATTCTGGGTTCATTTGTGTGAAAACAAGGTCCAATCAGGCTGAAACGTTACAGGAAGGTAGAATCTATTGAGTTGTAAGTGATCTGAACGTTTCACGATGATAGCACTTTCCTAAGGGGGTCAAACCATGTCCCAAAGTTCACCGGATCTGGTGTCAATTTAAAGAAATAGTCCAGTTACACATTTGTGGGCTTATAACTTGGCTTCTGAATGTCCTAGAGAGATCAGGTTTGTTTTAGTGTACTCCAATCAACAGCCCCTACAACCACAAAAAGGAATGGAGTCATTAGCACTTATGGTTTGTAAATGGCACCCAGAATTATGTTGCACGAAGCACAATTTCACATCATTCTGGGTTCATTTGTGTGAAAACAAGGTCCAATCAGGCTGAAACGTTACAAGAAGGTAGAATCTATTGAGTTGTAAGTGATCTGAACGTTTAATGATGATCACACATTCCTATAGGGGGTCAAACCATGTCCCAAAGGTCACCGGGCCTGGTGTCACTTTAAAGAAGTAGTCCAGTTACACCTTTGTGGGCTTATAACTTGGCTTCTGGATGTCCTAGAGAGGTCAGGTTTGTTTTAGTGTACTCCAATCAACAGCCCCTACAACCACAAAAAGGAATGGAGTCATTAGCACTTATGGTTTGTAAATGGCACCCAGAATTATGTTGCACGAAGCACAATTTCACATCATTCTGGGTTCATTTGTGTGAAAACAAGGTCCAATCAGGCTGAAACGTTACAAGAAGGTAGAATCTATTGAGTTGTAAGTGATCTGAACGTTTCATGATGATCGAACATTCCTATAGGGGGTCAAACCATGTCCCAAAGGTCACCGGGACTGGTGTCACTTTAAAGAAGTAGTCCAGTTACACATTTGTGGGCTTATAACTTGGCTTCTGAATGTCCTAGAGAGGTCAGGTTTGTTTTAGTGTACTCCAATCAACAGCCCCTACAACCACAAAAATGAATGGAGTCTTTAGCACTTATGGTTTGTAAATGGCACCCAGAATTATGTTGCACGAAGCACAATTTCACATCATTCTGGGTCCATTTGTGTGAAAACAAGGTCCAATCAGGCTGAAACGTTACAGGAAGGTAGAATCTATTGAGTTGTAAGTGATCTGAACATTTCAAGATGATAGCACTTTCCTAAGGGGGTCAAACCATGTCCCAAAGGTCACCGGATCTGGTGTCAATTTAAAGAAGTAGTCCAGTTACACATTTGTGGGCTTATAACTTGGCTTCTGAATGTCCTAGAGAGATCAGGTTTGTTTTAGTATACTCCAATCAACAGCCCCTACAACCACAAAAAGGAATGGAGTCATTAGCACTTATGGTTTGTAAATGGCACCCAGAATTATGTTGCACGAAGCACAATTTCACATCATTCTGGGTTCATTTGTGTGAAAACAAGGTCCAATCAGGCTGAAACGTTACAGGAAGGTAGAATCTAGTGAGTTGTAAGTGATCTGAACGTTTCATGATGATAGCACTTTCCTAAGGGGGTCAAACCATGTCCCAAAGGTCACCGGATCTGGTGTCACTTTAATGAAGTAGTCCAGTTACACATTTGTGGGCTTCTAACTTGGCTTCTGAATGTCCTAGAGAGATCAGGTTTGTTTTAGTATACTCCAATCAACAGCCCCTAAAACCACAAAAAGGATCGGAGTCATTAGCACTTATGGTTTTTAAATGGCACCCAGAATTATGTTGCACGAAGCACAATTTCACATCATTCTGGGTTCATTTGTGTGAAAACAAGGTCCAATCAGGCTGAAACGTTACAGGAAGGTAGAATCTATTGAGTTGTAAGTGATCTGAACGTTTCATGATGATAGCACTTTCCTAAGGGGGTCAAACCATGTCCCAAAGGTCACCGGATCTGGTGTCAATTTAAAGAAGTTGTCCAGTTACACATTTGTGGGCTTATAACTTGGCTTCTGAATGTCCTAGAGCGATCAGGTTTGTTTTAGTGTACTCCAAAGAACAGCCCCTACAACCACAAAAAGGAATGGAGACATTAGCACTTATGGTTTTTAAATGGCACCCAGAATTATGTTGCACGAAGCACAATTTCACATCATTCTGGCTTCATTTGTGTGAAAACAAGGTCCAATCAGGCTGAAACGTTACAGGAAGGTAGAATCTACTGAGTTGTAAGTGATCTGAACGTTTCATCATGATAGCACTTTCCTAAGGGGGTCAAACCATGTCCCAAAGGTCACCGGATCAGGTGTCAATTTAAAGAAGTAGTCCAGTTACACATTTGTGGGCTTATAACTTGGCTTCTGAATGTCCTAGAGAGATCAGGTTTGTTTTAGTGTACTCCAATCAACAGCCCCTACAACCACAAAAAGGAATGGAGTCATTAGCACTTATGGTTTGTAAATGGCACCCAGAATTATGTTGCACGAAGCACAATTTCACATCATTCTGTGTCCATTTGTGTGAAAACAAGGTCCAATTAGGCTGAAACGCTACAAGAAGGTAGAATCTATTGAGTTGTAAGTGATCTGAACGTTTCAAGATGATCGCACATTCCTATAGGGGGTAAAACCATGTCCCAAAGGTCACCGGGCCTGGTGTCACTTTAAAGATGTAGTCCAGTTACACCTTTGTGGGCTTATAACTTGGCTTCTGAATGTCCTAGAGAGGTTAGGTTTGTTTTAGTGTACTCCAAACAAATGCCCCTACAACCACAAAAAGGAATGGAGTCATTAGCACTTATGGTTTGTGAATGGCACCCAGAATTATGTTGCACGAAGCACAATTTCACATCATTCTGGGTTCATTTGTGTGAAAACAAGGTCCAATCAGGCTGAAACGTTACAGGAAGGTAGAATCTATTGAGTTGTAAGTGATCTGATTGTTTCATGATGATAGCACTTTCCTAAGGGGGTCAAACCATGTCCCAAAGGTCACCGGATCTGGTGTCACTTTAAAGAAGTAGTCCAGTTACACATTTGTGGGCTTATAACTTGGCTTCTGAATGTCCTAGAGAGGTCAGGTTTGTTTTAGTGTACTCCAATCAACAGCCCCTACAACCACAAAAAGGAATGGAGACATTAGCACTTATGGTTTTTAAATGGCACCCAGAATTATGTTGCACGAAGCACAATTTCACATCATTCTGGGTTCATTTGTGTGAAAACAAGGTCCAATCAGGCTGAAACGTTACAGGAAGGTAGAATCTATTGAGTTGTAAGTGATCTTAACGTTTCATGATGATAGCACTTTCCTAAGGGGGTCAAACCATGTCCCAAATGTCACCGGATCTGGTGTCAATTTAAAGAAGTAGTCCAGTTACACATTTGTGGGCTTATAACTTGGCTTCTGAATGTCCTAGAGAGATCAGGTATGTTTTAGGGTACTCCAATCAACAGCTCCTACAACCACAAAAAGGAATGGAGTCATTAGCACTTATGGTTTTTAAATGGCACCCAGAATTATGTTGCACGAAGCACAATTTCACATCATTCTGGGTTCATTTGTGTGAAAACAAGGTCCAATCAGGCTGAAACGTTACAGGAAGGTAGAATCTATTGAGTTGTAAGTGATCTGAACGTTTCATGATGATAGCACTTTCCTAAGGGGGTAAAACCATGTCCCAAAGGTCACCGGATCTGGTGTCAATTTAAAGAAGTTGTCCAGTTACACATTTGTGGGCTTATAACTTGGCTTCTGAATGTCCTAGAGAGATCAGGTTTGTTTTAATGTACTCCAATCAACAGCCCCTACAACCACAAAAAGGAATGGAGTCATTAGCACTTATGCTTTGTAAATGGCACCCAGAATTATGTTGCACGAAGCACAATTTCAGATCATTCTGGGTCCATTTGTGTGAAAACAATGTCCAATCAGGCTGAAACGCTACAAGAAGGTAGAATCTATTGAGTTGTAAGTGATCTGAACGATTCATGATGATAGCACTTTCCTAAGGGGGTAAAACCATGTCCCAAAGGTCACCGGATCTGGTGTCAATTTAAAGAAGTAGTCCAGTTACACATTTGTGGGCTTATAACTTGGCTTCTGAATGTCCTAGAGAGATCAGGTTTGTTTTAATGTACTCCAATCAACAGCCCCTACAACCACAAAAAGGAATGGAGTCATTAGCACTTATGCTTTGTAAATGGCACCCAGAATTATGTTGCACGAAGCACAATTTCAGATCATTCTGGGTCCATTTGTGTGAAAACAATGTCCAATCAGGCTGAAACGCTACAAGAAGGTAGAATCTATTGAGTTGTAAGTGATCTGAACGTTTCAAGATGATCGCACATTCCTATAGGGGGTAAAACCATGTCCCAAAGGTCACCGGGCCTTGTGTCACTTTAAAGAATAGTCCAGTTACACCTTTGTGGGCTTATAACTTGGCTTCTGAATGTCCTAGAGAGTGTTGAGGGTCTGACCTCATGAGGAAATTACTATGCAGTGATTTTCTCCAAAATGACTGTGCTTAAATTGCTCTGGAAAGCAAATAATCACATCAGCGCCAAGAAACTTCATTTCCCATGATGCTTTGCACACGGAAGCATTGGGTGATGTTACCGCCTAGTACCAGAAACACGTTCTGCGCATGTGCGGGAAGCCGTGGAGCTTTTCCCGCGAACTAAGACCATAAATCTTCAGCAGAGACAAAGAAACTTCGTTCTTTTGCCCAGGATACCTGGCGGTAAGGACACGCTTGTCAACGCTCCGACTCCCTTGAGCACGCGGAAGCTCTAAGTGCACAAGTGGAGCCCACGGAACTGCTGGAAACTAAACTGCAAGCCCATCAGATCTGCTCGTTTCTGCTCCCCTCCAGCTGATGTTTGAGGACACAGAACTGCGGAGGAAAGCAACAACTCCATCAAGCACGCTGTAAGTTATAACTCAGCACAGAAAGAAACTTTGCTGTCTCTGTCCAGCCCGTGGAGAAACACTCGTGAACGCCAAACAACGGAGAAAGCATCAAACCGACGGATGACGCTGGAAACTGCGGAGAAAAACGGAGAACCGTCAAGTCATAACAGCGGGGGACGCCTTGCTGCTTTGGTGATCAGAAAACTCATTTTTTTTCTCTCCTTTTCTTCTCCCGTTTCCTCTATAGTCCAGAATAAGCAATAAAATCGCGCTATTGCTTAAAAAGTAGCTTCGTGTTTTCCTCTTTCGTCCCAAACACGTCCGTCGGGTCATTTTGAAAGAATAAACTGCTTATTGATCATTGTTTGGTATCTTAAAATGGTTTCTGTCATGGCCAGGCTGAAACTAAAAGATATTAATTTGTGATTAATCTTTTGTGTTGTTTCATGATCTTTTGAAATGTTTTGAGTGATTTAAGGTTAAGTTACTACTGATTCTAAGTGCTTTGGAAGTTAAAGTGCAAGTTGCCACCCACACTTTAGCCAGACAAAGGGGTCAGCCATCTTGTATTCAAGACTCCATTTTGAATCCATACACACGCACACACACACACACACACACACACACACTACTCCTTTGTGAGAACAAAGGACCCCATTCATACATCCTCCATCACATACAAACACCTCCATCTTCAATCATATCACACGGTTATTATTCATCTATTCCACTATTTATTCATTTGACAAATTGTTAATTAAATGTTATAAAATTCAGATTTTTGTGTCCAGTAGCTTTGTTGTGTCGAAGAGAAGTCTCTGCTCCGAGGATTCTACGAACTTCAAGAAAGACTGATAAGAGTTTTGGATTCAATTTTTCCCCAGTAAAAGGGGAATGGTGCCCCGTATATCTAAGAATATCTTAATTAATTAATAAATCAGTAAATATTCCCATATTTACAGAATTTATTGAAGAATCCAAAAGTAAGTTGAAGCTTACTAATTGTTCGCTCCTAATAACCCCAACATTTTATTGGTGCAGCCCGTGTGAGGCTTGGATACACAGAGATTTCTATCCGGCACAAACAAACAAATAAATCCAAAGAGCTTGAATTAAAAATAATCCGTTGTTCAGCCTTGAACCAGCAACAGAGTGGTGCTGATTTCGCTGAGCAGGAAGCTGCATCGAACTCTCACCAGTAACTCAGTGCTTCTTTAAAGGTGCAACGTGTAAATTAATTCTGGTTGACCTTTTAGGTTAAAAATTCAGTTTTTCCTTAAAGGTGCAACGTGTAATTAATTCTGGCTAACCTTTTAGGTTAAAATTCAGCTTTTCCTTAAAGGTGCAACGTGTAATTAATTCTGGCTAACCTTTTAGGTTAAGATTCAGTTTTTCCTTAAAGGTGCAACGTGTAATTAATTCTGGCTAACCTTTTAGGTTAAAATTCAGTTCCTCATTAAAGGTGCAGCGTGTAAGTAATTCTGACTAACCCTTTTAGGCTAAAATTAACTGCTAATTTAGCGACTTTAACTCACAGTGGCTATTGTAACTAACTGAAACCTTCACTCAAAGACTGATAACACCTTGTTTGCTAATATTCTGAAGGAATAACTAGCATATTTAACACTGCAAGTGTTGTAAGACGTTGCTACGGCAACGCACCAGCTTTTGCTAAAATACTGAAAGGAATAGTATTTTAGGCGTTAGTCACGGCATTCCGTGCAATCTTAAAACGCTAAAACCTGTGCGCACAAAGGTTAATTTAGTGTTTTTCTGCTACAAAGCTAGCAGTTGCTGCCCAAAAGGTGCAGCTTGAGCTATCTGCAGAAGCTCTACTAGGCTATTTTTGGTTCGGTTGTTAAAAATGGAGGGACAGAGTAGTGAACTGACCAACTCCCAGCAACCAGGTGGCGCTGCGGCCCACGACTATGAACCTGGCCTACTTTCTGGACAAATATTGTCCAAACTGGTCGCGGTTGCTCGAGAACCCGACTACCCTTCTAGGGATTTCACTGAAGAACAGCGTAGCGTCGAGCTAGAAGCTGTAATTGATCAAATAGAAAACCCGGATGGTACAAAACCAATCCAGGTTCATTTAGCTAAGTTAGCCCTGATCCTCTATCAGAGAGGACTCCAACGTGGTCAGAAGATCATGAACCTCCAGAGTATGCTAGCTGAAAAACAGCGAAATGGAAGGCTGATCGAGGAAGACAGCACCGATTCTGGGGAAGATGGGGAGAAGACCCCGCCCCCTTCTGCTGATGACAACAGACAGTGGGAAGGGGGGGAACACCGTGACTCTGAGGCTGAGCCAGAGTGCTCTCCCACACCGGTACGAAAGCAAGCCGGCAAAGCCAACCAGGGTCCGCCCAGGACGATCGCCAAAGACCAATTGGTTTCCTCCACCCAAGGTAGCGAGGGACCGCCGTCCCGCCGTAAAGGTAGGCTACCTCCTGATACGTCTCCATACGATAATCAACAGTATGTGGTGTGGGACTCTCTGGACGGACGCACGCCGCAGGGGAGAGATGAAGCTTATCTGTCCCAACCTTCGGCCCCGTTCCCTACACACACTATAGGGCATTCAGGACCACCTAGGGGCCGAGAGCAGTTCGCCCTCGAACCCCAGGTTGGACCACCACCCTCATCTTCACGGCCTTCTCAATCAGTGAGAAGTCGACCAGCTGAGCGGCACCTCTATTTAGACCGCTCCCCCAGTCCACGAAGGGTGCAAGGTGCCGATTGGGGTTATGCACCCCAAGCTGCACCTCAACCATCTACCCATCCTAGCTACTCCGGTATTCGGCATGCCGATAACCAGCTGCATGACAGAGCATACTACGCAGACGTGCCCCGGGAGGAGGACCTCCCAGAACACCCACGTGACGTGCCAGCAGCCCGTCACAGCATGCCGAACCCCGATTTGGGCCCCAGGAGTCAACATTGGGAGCCCAGAGCACACCAGCGATATCCAGCGCTCTCTGAGACAGACCGTGGGTCAGAGTCAGAGGATGACGCGCCGTACCGTGAGTCAGGGCTCCGTGTACGTCAACTTGAATCGCTAGCTAAAGACATAGAACGCTTTGATCCTAACACCAATGAATCCAATGTCGACGATTATCTCAGGGAGATAGAACGTTGTCTGCTTGATCTTCCAGCACCCTCTTCAAGGGAAAAGCTCAAGCTAATTTGGAAAACCACATCTAGAACGGTGCACGGTTTCATGGAAACTCTACCACCTGACATTCGAGATCGGTACTCCTCGCTCTGCCGATCGTTGAGGGATGAATACGCCACGTATGCAGACTCTGCGTCAGCTACAATGGGGGCCTTCTCCATCAAACACGGGAGAAACGAACCCCCCAGAGAGTATTATCGCCGACTCAAAAGTGCTTATTTCCAAGGTCGAAACGGCCCTGGGCTCGAGGAAGACCCTGCCTTCAGATCCCTGTTCATTCACAACCTGCACGAGTGTGTTCGCTCCGAAGTCTCAATGTATTGTCGGATAAAAAAACTGACAACTCAGGAGATTAGGAGATACGCTCAACAGGCTTGGGAAGCCGGCGGAAAGCCTCAAAAGCCTGATGCACATCACCGCGTCATGCACCTAGCTCCCGACGCCGAGCCGCGTTTGGAGCTCGAAGGCACAGAAGCTCCACCCACTAAGCCAAAATCTGCTAAACCTAGACCTGATAAACCACGAGAGCAGTCCCAATCTCCTCAACAGGGGAAGGGGGGTGCTGATTGGCCGCCTAGGTCTGGACAATCAGACAGGAAGTGGCCCAACCAAAACCAACGGCAGGTAGGTTGGAACAGTGGAAGGTTTAAGGAGCGCCGCCCACAGGTAGGTCCCGAACACAAGTCCGCAGGTGAGTACTTGACCAAAGCCGACCTCCAGGAGATGTTTCAGCAGTTCCTAGCTAAACAGAAGGAACAGCTGAGATCTGCAGATGAGACCCCTGCACCAAAGTCTGCTTTTAAGAAGCCAGACCCAGAGCCAACGTCCGCATGACTAGGCGTGGCTCAACCTCCCAGCGTGGCCAGGACCTACCTGATCAGCTGGGGGAACACTACTGGTAGATCACAGGAGTCTCCTGAAATCTACCCCCCAGAGAAACCTGATACTAAATTTCTGAAGTTCCTTGGTGACTTAACAAACCATGATCATGCTCGCCGTTTGTACTGTAGCACCAAGGTAGGCGGATGCATACAGGTTGATGCTCTGCTGGATACCGGCTCAGAAATCACCCTGATGTGCTCCACACTGTTCCATCGCGTGTCTGACACCATGCGGTCGCTCGGGAAACCAGTCCAGGTTGAACCTTGTGACCTGAAAATCACCAGCTACACCCAGACCCGGGAGTGTATCACTCACCGGGCGTGGCTGGATATCACCTTCCAAGACATGACTCTGGTTCACCCGTTTTATGTCTGCCAGCTAGACACTGAACCACTTCTCATTGGTCAGGACCTGCTTGAACGTCTAGCTCCCCTCATCGACTGCCAGAAAGGTCAACTGTGGGCCCAGGTGGACACACCTAAGCCCTGGAACCCGGATAGCAGCCGACCATCCTCCATTCTTGAAGTCAGCATAAGTGAGCAGCAAAACCCTTGTTCCAAGGTCATGCCCCTCCCTACGGCTCCCACAGACGATGACCGCCTGCAAAGGCATGAAACCGCTCCTGGAACTCCGTTCCGCACACATTCATCTTTTCTCTGCTCGCTGAAGAACGTCAGCCTGCAGCCATATGCACCACACATAGTTGGTGGTCTTACCATCAACTGCACCCACATCTCAGATGCTCGCCTTGCTCTTTGGTCTGAAAAGTCAGCCATCAGCCAGCAGACGTTTGAACACCTGCGTCAGAAGGACCCCCTTCTGGTCAGTGTGACACGTAGCCATCGGCTCTTGTCACCTACTTGGCCGCAGAGGCTCCTGAAAGCGCCAGAGGTCTGCTCTCTGACTATCCAACTTGGAGCAAGACAGCTCACACATACATTCAGCATCATACCACAGCTTGATCCACCTGCACTCATCGGAGCAGATCTGCTGGTTCGACTCGGTGCCCAGCTGGACACTTGCAATCAAGTCCTTTGGGCCCGGGCCACACCATCCTCTGAGCCTTGCTCAGAAGGCCCTGAACACTTGCTGTCCGGTCAGACCATTCCACAGGCCTGCCGTGCAGTGGTTGAGGCCAGCACGGTTCTGCCCCCACTGGTCAAAGGAGTGCCTGTTCGTCTGACTCTGATGAAGCATCAGAAGCTGCCAGGCACACAGGCCTTCTTCCAGCCATCAGCACACTTCTTGGAGCTCAACTTAGCCGTCTGTGGCACGCCACTCTTGGAGCTGAACAATCGTTCTGCCTACTTGTTGGTCGAAAATCCGACCCGGAGTCCTATCCACATGCCGGCAGGAAAGCCCTTGGGCATGCTGATAGATAGCTCATTCCATGACTTCGAACTTTCAGTCCCCGTGATCGGACAACTTCCGTTGTTCTTGAATGACAGACAGGTTGGTGCAGACACATTCAGTAATTTCCCTTCACAAATGATTACCATCAAGCGGCATGAAGCCCTTCCTGAGGAACCCATTTGCAGTGCAACCTTAGATACTGACGGCGGTCAGTGTCTAACGGTTTTTGCAATAAATACTCAACCCTCTGAGTCACCGGTTGAAAGCCCGGAACACCAGAGACCCTCCTCCTCTGAACCTTATGACGGCTTCGAGGCCGAAGTCAGCCAGCAGCTTGACAAAGCGGATGCGCTGGAGTCAGAGGAGCAGAGAGCAGAGCTTAGAAGCCTGTTCTATGAGTTTCAGTCCATCTTATCCAGGGACTCCCTGGACTGTGGACTCACAAACCTGCATACGGTTCGCATTCCAACGAACCCGAATGCCCCTCCTACTTTTGTACGTCAGTACAAGATTCCCCTCGCTGCTTATGAGTCGATCCAGGAGATCCTCGATCAGCTGAAGGAGAAAAACATCATCAGAGAGTGTAACTCCACTTACAACTCTCCCATCTGGCCGGTTCTGAAACCGACTGGGAAATGGCGTCTCACCATAGACTATCGGGCACTGAACAAACAAGTACCTCTCTCCAGGTGGCCTATGATCCATTTAGATAAGGAGCTAGCCAGAGTCAGAGATGCTCGTTTCTTCTCTACGGTTGACGTAGCCAACGGCTTCTGGACCATGAAGGTTGAGCCGGCGGACCAGTATAAACTGGCTTTCTCCTTTGGAAATCGCCAATATACTTGGAACCGCTGCCCCTTTGGCTACTCTAACTCACCTGCCGAGTTCAACATCTTCCTCCACAAAGCCATGTCAGATGCTGCTTCCAGAGGGAACCTCATATATGTCGATGACATCTTGATGAGGAGTCGAACCTTCGAGGAGCACCTGGCCGAACTCCGTCACGTGCTGCAACAGCTCGCTGACGCCGGAGCTAAATTGGCGATTCTCAAGGGACAATGGTGTCGAACCAAAGTGGAGTATGTTGGACTGCTGGTTGGCCCTAATGGAGTCGAGCCCCAAGCGGGACGCATTAGAGCCATTCAGGACATCAAAGCCCCAGCTAATCTGACTGAACTCAGGAGCTTCCTCGGAGTCTGCAACTACTCCAGGCAGTTCATTGAGGAGTACGCTGAAACAGCGAGGCCCCTCACTGAGCTGCTTCGGAACGACACACCTTTCGTGTGGGACAGACCCCAAGAACTCTCCTTCCAGTTCCTAAAACAGAAGTTGGCGTCCGCACCCTGTCTGGCTTACCCAGACAAGGATAAAGAGTTCTACATAGAGGCTACTTTCTCCTCTCACTGCCTGAGCGCTGCTTTGAAGCAGAAACACGATCAGGACATGAGAGTTGTGGCATACGCCAGCAAGCCTCTGAGCAAGGTGGAACTCCAGTTCTCAGACTGTGAGAGAGCCCTCCTCTCTACAGTCTGGGCTGTCGAACACTTTCGTAGTTACATCGGTGGACAGAAAGTGATAATTGAAACGTGTCATCAGCCTGTCACCTTCCTAAACAGCCAGCGTCTGCGCGAAGGAAGAGTGTCAAACAGCCGCATTGCGACGTGGATGATGGTGCTCCAAGGATACGACATTGAGGTCAAGTATGGTCAGAACACCAAGCTAGCGCTAGGACAAGGGCTAGCAGGCTGCCAGCACTGTGACTCTGACTCCGTCATGGCCCCCCTGGACACACCTGCCGCAGTCTACCCAACCGCATCCAATCATCGCTACTTTGATGAGAATGTTTGCCAAGGGCTTCCGAAAGTTTACACTGACGGATGCGCCTACCTTCACGAAGGCCAGCTCCGTGCCGGGGTTGGAGTCGTTTGGGTGGACTGTGACACTAAGCAACCAAATCACTACCGGTTGGGCCAAAAGTCTAGTCAGTACGCCGAAATTGCTGCAGTGTTGATAACCCTCCAGCAGGCGGCAGCCTTGGACATCACTCAAATCGTCCTTTGCTCTGATTCAAACTACGCTAGACACAGCTTCATCTCTCACTTCCCCATGTGGAAGGAGAACCACATGAAAAACGCCAGGAACAGAGACGTGAAACACTCAGAGTTATTCCTAGCGTGTGATCTGCTCACCACTGAGAAAGGCATAATGGTCTACTGGAAAAAGGTCAAAGGTCACTCCAGGACCCTAGGTCCAGAGAAAGATGGTAATGACGAAGCTGACCGCCTTGCTAAGCTCGGTGCTGACCAGGGAACCTGCTGGGAATTCAAAGACGAGTGGCTTCCACCCAAGGCCGTTCACGAGGTCTGTGCGATTACTCGTCGCCATGCTAAACAGGCAGACGAACCTCGGACCGTTGAGGTACCAGTGTTTCTAGGCAGACAACGACAGGACGCGGACTTAGTCACCATGCAGGAACAAGATCCTGACCTGAAGCTCATCCGCGAGCTTCTCCAAAAGGGCCCGATGTCTAAACAACCATCACCACCTATTGGTGCAAGCCAAGATTTGGTAAACCTGCATCGTCAACTCACGCACCTGAAACTACAAAACGATTTGTTAGTTTACATGCGTGACGATCACAGCCCGCCGCGCTGGGTTGTTCCACTCGACCACAGAGGAGTGATGCTTGCCTACGCCCACGACACTCCGGTTGGAGGTCACCGCGGAGCAAAAGCTACCCTCGCGTCACTGACAGAAGTAGCATATTGGCCGTCGATGTCCAAGGACGTACACAGCTATGTCCAAGGCTGCCTCATCTGTGCCCAGTTTCAACCCTCCCAGCCGCTTGCTAGAGCACCACTGCAACGCAGGGGAATAACCTTCCCTTGGTCCCACCTGCAGATCGACTGGGTTGGACCGGTTCCCAAATCGGCAAGAGGAAACAAATATATGCTAACTGTAACTTGCAGTTTCACAAAGTGGGTTGAGTGCCTTCCAGCGCCACACGATACAGCCGTCACAACCGCTGTACTGCTGATTAACCACGTTTTCAGTCGATGGGGACTTCCACTCTGCATTGACTCTGACCGAGGAACTCATTTCACATCCAGTGTAATGACGTCCCTGTTTGAACTTCTGGGAGTGGAAGTGAGATTCCACCTTCCCTATCACCCACAGTCATCCGGACAGGTCGAACGGATGAACCGCACGGTCGTCTCTATGCTCAAAAAGTACGTCTGCTCCACTGGGAAGGACTGGGACGTCAAGCTCCCTCTGGTCCTGATGGCCATACGGTCCACTCCACAGCGATCCACGGGGGTTACGCCCTTTGAGATGATGACCGGCAGACTGATGACTCTACCACTGCACCTCCTGTATCACCCAGAGGATGTCAGTGTTGCCACTGCCTATACCGCTCATCAGTATGTGGCAGACTTGAAAACACACCTCAGAGCTACGTTCGCGCACGCTCAGAAGAAACTGGAGACCAACGTAGAAGGCGCTAAGGCCTACTACGACCAAAAGACAACCAGCCGCGAATACGAGGTGGGTGACAAAGTATTCTACTTTCGGTTCGCCCAACTGGCACGCAAAGCTAAGAAGTTCCTGCCCCGCTGGTCAGGACCATTTGAGATCGTGGCAAAACTCTCTCCAGTTGCATACAGGTTACGCATCACCAAAGCGAGACAGGAGCCTGTCTACAAATGGGTGCATGCAAACCAAATCAAACCCTACGTCAAACCATCCCCGCGGGTACAGAGACCAGACTCCCCGCAGGAGGTAGACGTAGTCTCGACATAGTTCTATGCATGGAAATGGAAAGGGGGGGAAAGTGCACGTTTAACCCACTAACATGTACTAACCGACAAAGAACCAGGCCCCCCCCCCCGCCGTCACTTTCACTAACCAAGAGAAACTCCTTCCTAGACCGCTAACAGGATGTACCTACTAAAACCTTACAGAGTACTCTGGTACTTATACTAGGCTCTGATTAATGAATCTCTACGTGCAATCAAGACTTTGTCTGAAACCATACATCAGGATATTGTGTACACACGAGTGGTGAGAGATTTGATGCAGGACCTGCTCAGGGAAGTAAGTTCCACGCTGGACAGCTTAGTTGAAAGTCGTATTTCCCCGTACTTGGTACCACTGGACCTGCTCAAAGTTAGCTTGACAGCTGCTACCCCTCTACTGTGCACCTTTCACAAATCCACCTAGCGTACAGCCTAGGTAGTGCAATTCCCATTCACGTTGATGCAGAAAATTAGAACTCGGTTTCTTGTTACATGTTCCCATAATTGTGACACCTCACATCTATAGGTTTAAGTCGATGCTGAACATTGGTATTTGAAAGGACGGTAGGCATTTCCACTTTGAACTAGAAACCTGACACTCCATCACCTCAACCTCGAACAGCATGACTCAGAGATTGAGATCATGGACGCTTTCCGGGGTTGTAACTTTGCCTTCGATTTAGAAATTGACCAACAATTACTGATTGAAGGAACCAAATTTGCTAAGTTCACACAAAACCTGCGTGAACTTACTTTGACGCCCAAGACGCTACATTGACACAGATTATACGACTTTAATCTGCACATTGGTCGCCCTGGGGATGGAATGGCTCATCACGGCCGTGATAGCTTATTCCGCCTACAGGCGTGTTAATAAACTCCAAGATAAGATGCACTTGCTCACCTACGGTGTGCCTCGTAACCGCGTTCGGGGAGACTCCAAGCGTGAATGTACCACACCTGTCTAAAGGGGGTGAGCAACATTTTCTTTGTTATTCTGTAAACCTAAGAGTAGTTCTCAATTTAGTCTACCTCACATTTTTATCTGAGTGTTGCATTATGTCACATTCTTTATAAGCTACACACTGAATGTATGACCTAAGAATGTATTTTATGAGACCTCAAGGTTGCTATGAATTTTCTTGGATGTTATATGTTACATGTTTTTTTTTGGGGTTTTCTGTATTTTTGTTTCTTACTTGGTCACATATTGACTAGTGGTTATGTGCCGGCCCAGCTCAGTCTGTCAATGACTCTGTCTGACACACCAGCACATTGTAGTACCTCTTAGTTTTATGGTCCTTGTTTTAGCCCAAAGACTGTCCTGATCCACCCTTTGGACCAAAAAGGGGGGAATCTTGGGACCACATAGGTCAATGCGCGTTTGCGAACTATGGACCTCGTACATCACCGCGTGCTCCATAAACTGAACTGTATGGCCGGCGGTGAGATGCCTTTGTGTCCACTCGTGGAGTTAACCGCCCACCGACCTTCCTCCTTCTACACTACTACCTCTCGCATGGACGACATCATCATTGCGTACCACCTGCGTGAGTGGCTTCTTCTCGTTATGCGCGTTGGGGACTATCCCGTTTCCTATCCTCTTTGTGCCTGACCAGGATCAAAGACCAAAGGCGCCAGGATCCAAGACAAAGACCAAAGACAAAGGCGTCCAAGGAGACCAACGTCCTAAGGGACAAACCCACCTGTGCTTCCGACAATCAAGTCGACCTACGTTCATGAGGAACAAACCCATCTGTGCTTCCGACGATCGAGCTTTGGGCGCGATCCCCGAAACCAAAAGGGGGAATGTTGAGGGTCTGACCTCATGAGGAAATTACTATGCAGTGATTTTCTCCAAAATGACTGTGCTTAAATTGCTCTGGAAAGCAAATAATCACATCAGCGCCAATAAACTTCATTTCCCATGATGCTTTGCACACGGAAGCATTGGGTGATGTTACCGCCTAGTACCAGAAACACGTTCTGCGCATGTGCGGGAAGCCGTGGAGCTTTTCCCGCGAACTAAGACCATAAATCTTCAGCAGAGACAAAGAAACTTCGTTCTTTTGCCCAGGATACCTGGCGGTAAGGACACGCTTGTCAACGCTCCGACTCCCTTGAGCACGCGGAAGCTCTAAGTGCACAAGTGGAGCCCACGGAACTGCTGGAAACTAAACTGCAAGCCCATCAGATCTGCTCGTTTCTGCTCCCCTCCAGCTGATGTTTGAGGACACAGAACTGCGGAGGAAAGCAACAACTCCATCAAGCACGCTGTAAGTTATAACTCAGCACAGAAAGAAACTTTGCTGTCTCTGTCCAGCCCGTGGAGAAACACTCGTGAACGCCAAACAACGGAGAAAGCATCAAACCGACGGATGACGCTGGAAACTGCGGAGAAAAACGGAGAACCGTCAAGTCATAACAGCGGGGGACGCCTTGCTGCTTTGGTGATCAGAAAACTCTTTTTTTTTCTCTCCTTTTCTTCTCCCGTTTCCTCTATAGTCCAGAATAAGCAATAAAATCGCGCTATTGCTTAAAAAGTAGCTTCGTGTTTTCCTCTTTCGTCCCAAACACGTCCGTCGGGTCATTTTGAAAGAATAAACTGCTTATTGATCATTGTTTGGTATCTTAAAATGGTTTCTGTCATGGCCAGGCTGAAACTAAAAGATATTAATTTGTGATTAATCTTTTGTGTTGTTTCATGATCTTTTGAAATGTTTTGAGTGATTTAAGGTTAAGTTACTACTGATTCTAAGTGCTTTGGAAGTTAAAGTGCAAGTTGCCACCCACACTTTAGCCAGACAAAGGGGTCAGCCATCTTGTATTCAAGACTCCATTTTGAATCCATACACACGCACACACACACACACACACACACACACACACACACACACTACTCCTTTGTGAGAACAAAGGACCCCATTCATACATCCTCCATCACATACAAACACCTCCATCTTCAATCATATCACACGGTTATTATTCATCTATTCCACTGTTTATTCATTTGACAAATTGTTAATTAAATGTTATAAAATTCAGATTTTTGTGTCCAGTAGCTTTGTTGTGTCGAAGAGAAGTCTCTGCTCCGAGGATTCTACGAACTTCAAGAAAGACTGATAAGAGTTTTGGATTCAATTTTTCCCCGGTAAAAGGGGAATGGTGCCCCGTATATCTAAGAATATCTTAATTAATTAATAAATCAGTAAATATTCCCATATTTACAGAATTTATTGAAGAATCCAAAAGTAAGTTGAAGCTTACTAATTGTTCGCTCCTAATAACCCCAACAAGAGGTTAGGTTTGTTTTAGTGTACTCCAATCAACAGCCCCTACAACCACAAAAAGGAATGGAGTCATTAGCACTTATGGTTTGTAAATGGCACCCAGAATTATGTTGCACGAAGCACAATTTCACATCATTCTGGGTTCATTTGTGTGAAAACAAGGTCCAATCAGGCTGAAACGTTACAGGAAGGTAGAATCTATTGAGTTGTAAGTGATCTGAACATTTCATGATGATAGCACTTTCCTAAGGGGGTCAAACCATGTCCCAAAGGTCACCGGATCTGGTGTCAATTTAAAGAAGTAGTCCAGTTACACATTTGTGGGCTTATAACTTGGCTTCTGAATGTCCTGGAGCGATGAGGTTTGTTTTAGTGTACTCCAATCAACAGCCCCTACAACCACAAAAAGGAATGGAGTCATTAGCACTTATGGTTTTTTAATGGCACCCAGAATTATGTTGCACGAAGCACAATTTCACAACATTCTGCGTTCATTTGTGTGAAAACAAGGTCCAATCAGGCTGAAACGTTACAGGAAGGTAGAATCTATTGAGTTGTAAGTGATCTGAACGTTTCATGATGATAGGACTTTCCTAAGGGGGTCAAACCATGTCCCAAAGGTCACTGGATCTGGTGTCACTTTAATGAAGTAGTCCAGTTACACATTTGTGGGCTTCTAACTTGGCTTCTGAATGTCCTAGAGAGATCAGGTTTGTTTTAGTATACTCCAATCAACAGCCCCTACAACCACAAAAAGGATCGGAGTCATTAGCACTTATGGTTTTTAAATGGCACCCAGAATTATGTTGCACGAAGCACAATTTCACATCATTCTGGGTTCATTTGTGTGAAAACAAGGTCCAATCAGGCTGAAACGTTACAGGAAGGTAGAATCTATTGAGTTGTAAGTGATCTGAACGTTTCATGATGATAGCACTTTCCTAAGGGGGTCAAACCATGTCCCAAAGGTCACCGGATCTGGTGTCAATTTAAAGAAGTTGTCCAGTTACACATTTGTGGGCTTATAACTTGGCTTCTGAATGTCCTAGAGCGATCAGGTTTGTTTTAGTGTACTCCAATCAACAGCCCCTACAACCACAAAAAGGAATGGAGACATTAGCACTTATGGTTTTTAAATGGCACCCAGAATTATGTTGCACGAAGCACAATTTCACATCATTCTGGCTTCATTTGTGTGAAAACAAGGTCCAATCAGGCTGAAACGTTACAGGAAGGTAGAATCTATTGAGTTGTAAGTGATCTGAACGTTTCATCATGATAGCACTTTCCTAAGGGGATCAAACCATGTCCCAAAGGTCACCGGATCAGGTGTCAATTTAAAGAAGTAGTCCAGTTACACATTTGTGGGCTTATAACTTGGCTTCTGAATGTCCTAGAGCGATCAGGTTTGTTTTAGTGTACTCCAATCAACAGCCCCTACAACCACAAAAAGGAATGGAGTCATTAGCACTTATGGTTTGTAAATGGCACCCAGAATTATGTTGCACGAAGCACAATTTCACATCATTTTGTGTCCATTTGTGTGAAAACAAGGTCCAATCAGGCTGAAACGCTACAAGAAGGTAGAATCTATTGAGTTGTAAGTGATCTGAACGTTTCAAGATGATCGCACATTCCTAAGGGGGTAAAACCATGTCCCAAAGGTCACCGGGCCTGGTGTTACTTTAAAGATGTAGTCCAGTTACACCTTTGTGGGCTTATAACTTGGCTTCTGAATGTCCTAGAGAGGTTAGGTTTGTTTTAGTGTACTCCAATCAAAAGCCCCTACAACCACAAAAAGGAATGGAGTCATTAGCACTTATGGTTTGTAAATGGCACCCAGAATTATGTTGCACGAAGCACAATTTCACATCATTCTGGGTCCATTTGTGTTAAAACAAGGTCCAATCAGGCTGAAACGTTACAGGAAGGTAGAATCTATTGAGTTGTAAGTGATCTGAACGTTTCATCATGATAGCACTTTCCTAAGGGGGTCAAACCATGTCCCAAAGGTCACCGGATCAGGTGTCAATTTAAAGTAGTCCAGTTACACATTTGTGGGCTTATAACTTGGCTTCTGAATGTCCTAGAGAGGTTAGGTTTGTTTTAGTGTACTCCAATCAAAAGCCCCTACAACCACAAAAGTAATGGAGTCATTACCACTTATGGTTTGTAAATGGCACCCAGAATTATGTTGCACGAAGCACAATTTCACATCATTCTGGGTTCATTTGTGTGAAAACAAGGTCCAATCAGGCTGAAATGTTACAGGAAGGTAGAATCTATTGAGTTGTAAGTGATCTGAACGTTTCATGATGATAGCACTTTCCTAAGGGGGTCAAACCATGTCCCAAAGGTCACCGGATCTGGTGTCACTTTAAAGAAGTAGTCCAGTTACACATTTGTGGGCTTATAACTTGGCTTCTGAATGTCCTAGAGAGGTCAGGTTTGTTTTAGTGTACTCCAATCAACAGCCCCTACAACCACAAAAAGGAATGGAGACATTAGCACTTATGGTTTTTAAATGGCACCCAGAATTATGTTGCACGAAGCACAATTTCACATCATTCTGGGTTCATTTGTGTGAAAACAAGGTCCAATCAGTCTGAAACGTTACAGGAAGGTAGAATCTATTGAGTTGTAAGTGATCTTAACGTTTCATGATGATAGCACTTTCCTAAGGGGGTCAAACCATGTCCCAAATGTCACCGGATCTGGTGTAAATTTAAAGAAGTAGTCCAGTTACACATTTGTGGGCTTATAACTTGGCTTCTGAATGTCCTAGAGAGATCAGGTTTGTTTTAGGGTACTCCAATCAACAGCTCCTACAACCACAAAAAGGAATGGAGTCATTAGCACTTATGGTTTTTAAATGGCACCCAGAATTATGTTGCACGAAGTACAATTTCACATCATTCTGGGTTCATTTGTGTGAAAACAAGGTCCAATCAGGCTGAAACGTTACAGGAAGGTAGAATCTATTGAGTTGTAAGTGATCTGAACGTTTCATGATGATAGCACTTTCCTAAGGGAGTAAAACCATGTCCCAAAGGTCACTGGATCTGGTGTCAATTTAAAGAAGTAGTCCAGTTACACATTTGTGGGCTTATAACTTGGCTTCTGAATGTCCTAGAGAGATGAGGTTTGTTTTACTGTACTCCAATCAACAGCCCCTACAACCACAAAAAGGAATGGAGTCATTAGCACTTATGCTTTGTAAATGGCACCCAGAATTATGTTGCACGAAGCACAATTTCAGATCATTCTGGGTCCATTTGTGTGAAAACAATGTCCAATCAGGCTGAAACGCTACAAGAAGGTAGAATCTATTGAGTTGTAAGTGATCTGAACGTTTCAAGATGATCGCACATTCCTATAGGGGGTAAAACCATGTCCCAAAGGTCACCGGGCCTTGTGTCACTTTAGAGAATAGTCCAGTTACACATTTGTGGGCTTATAACTTGGCTTCTGAATGTCCTAGAGAGGTTAGGTTTGTTTTAGTGTACTCCAATCAACAGCCCCTACAACCACAAAAAGGAATGGAGTCATTAGCACTTATGGTTTGTAAATGGCACCCAGAATTATGTTGCACGAAGCACAATTTCACATCATTCTGGGTTCATTTGTGTGAAAACAAGGTCCTTTCAGGCTGAAACGTTACAGGAAGGTAGAATCTATTGAGTTGTAAGTGGTCTGAACATTTCATGATGATAGCACTTTCCTAAGGGGGTCAAACCATGTCCCAAAGGTCACCGGGCCTGGTGTCACTTTAAAGAAGTAGTCCAGTTACACCTTTGTGGGCTTATAACTTGGCTTCTGAATGTCCTAGAGAGGTCAGGTTTGTTTTAGGGTACTCCAATCAACAGCCCCTACAACCACAAAAAGGAATGGAGTCATTAGCACTTATGGTTTGTAAATGGCACCCAGAATTATGTTGCACGAAGCACAATTTCACATCATTCTGGGTCCATTTGTGTGAAAACAAGGTCCAATCAGGCTGAAACGTTACAGGAAGGTAGAATCTATTGAGTTGTAAGTGATCTGAACGATTCATGATGATAGCACTTTCCTAAGGGGGTCAAACCATGTCCCAAAGGTCACCGGATCTGGTGTCAATTTAAAGAAGTAGTCCAGTTACACATTTGTGGGCTTATAACTTGGCTTCTGAATGTCCCTGAGAGATCAGGTTTGTTTTAGTATACTCCAATCAACAGCCCCTACAACCTCAAAAAGGAATGGAGTCATTAGCACGTATGGTTTTTAAATGGCACCCAGAATTATGTTGCACGAAGCACAATTTCACATCATTCTGGGTCCATTTGTGTGAAAACAAGGTCCAATCAGGCTGAAACGTTACAGGAAGGTAGAACCTATTGAGTTGTAAGTGATCTGAACGTTTCATGATGATAGCACTTTCCTAAGGGGGTCAAACCATGTCCCAAAGGTCACCTGATCTGGTGTCAATTTAAAGAAGTAGTCCAGTTACACATTTGTGGGCTTATAACTTGGTTTCTGAATGTCCTAGAGAGATCAGGTTTGTTTTAGTATACTCCAATCAACAGCCCCTAAAACCACAAAAAGGAATGGAGTCATTAGCACTTATGGTTTTTAAATGGCACCCAGAATTATGTTGCACGAAGCACAATTTCACATCATTCTGGGTTCATTTGTGTGAAAACAAGGTCCAATCAGGCTGAAACGTTACAGGAAGGTAGAATCTATTGAGTTGTAAGTGATCTGAACGTTTCATGATGATAGCACTTTCCTAAGCGGGTCAAACCATGTCCCAAAGGTCACCGGATCTGGTGTCAATTTAAAGAAGTTGTCCAGTTACACATTTGTGGGCTTATAACTTGGCTTCTGAATGTCCTAGAGCGATCAGGTTTTTTTTAGTGTACTCCAATGAACAGCCCCTACAACCACAAAAAGGAATGGAGACATTAGCACTTGTGGTTTTTAAATGGCACCCAGAATTATGTTGCACGAAGCACAATTTCACATCATTCTGGCTTCATTTGTGTGAAAACAAGGTCCAATCAGGCTGAAACGTTACAGGAAGGTAGAATCTATTGAGTTGTAAGTGACCTGAACGTTTCATCATGATAGCACTTTCCTAAGGGGGTCAAACCATGTCCCAAAGGTCACCGGATCAGGTGTCAATTTAAAGAAGTAGTCCAGTTACACATTTGTGGGCTTATAACTTGGCTTCTGAATGTCCTAGAGCGATCAGGTTTGTTTTAGTGTACTCCAATCAACAGCCCCTACAACCACAAAAAGGAATGGAGTCATTAGCACTTATGGTTTGTAAATGGCACCCAGAATTATGTTGCACGAAGCACAATTTCACATCATTCTGTGTCCATTTGTGTGAAAACAAGGTCCAATCAGGCTGAAACGTTACAGGAAGGTAGAATCTACTGAGTTGTAAGTGATCTGAACGTTTCATGATGATAGCACTTTCCTAAGGGGGTCAAACCATGTCCCAAAGGTCACCGGATCAGGTGTCAATTTAAAGAAGTAGTCCAGTTACACATTTGTGGGCTTATAACTTGGCTTCTGAATGTCCTAGAGAGATCAGGTTTGTTTTAGTGTACTCCAATCAACAGCCCCTACAACCACAAAAAGGAATGGAGTCATTAGCATTTATGGTTTGTAAATGGCACCCAGAATTATGTTGCACGAAGCACAATTTCACATCATTCTGTGTCCATTTGTGTGAAAACAAGGTCCAATTAGGCTGAAACGCTACAAGAAGGTAGAATCTATTGAGTTGTAAGTGATCTGAACGTTTCAAGATGATCGCACATTCCTATAGGGGGTAAAACCATGTCCCAAAGGTCACCGGGCCTGGTGTCACTTTAAAGATGTAGTCCAGTTACACCTTTGTGGGCTTATAACTTGGCTTCTGAATGTCCTAGAGAGGTTAGGTTTGTTTTAGTGTACTCCAAACAAATGCCCCTACAACCACAAAAAGGAATGGAGTCATTAGCACTTATGGTTTGTAAATGGCACCCAGAATTATGTTGCACGAAGCACAATTTCACATCATTCTGGGTTCATTTGTGTGAAAACAAGGCCCAATCAGGCTGAAACGTTACAGGAAGGTAGAATCTATTGAGTTGTAAGTGATCTGATTGTTTCATGATGATAGCACTTTCCTAAGGGGGTCAAACCATGTCCCAAAGGTCACCGGATCTGGTGTCACTTTAAAGAAGTAGTACAATTACACATTTGTGGGCTTATAACTTGGCTTCTGAATGTCCTAGAGAGGTCAGGTTTGTTTTAGTGTACTCCAATCAACAGCCCCTACAACCACAAAAAGGAATGGAGACATTAGCACTTATGGTTTTTAAATGGCACCCAGAATTATGTTGCACGAAGCACAATTTCACATCATTCTGGGTTCATTTGTGTGAAAACAAGGTCCAATCAGGCTGAAACGTTACAGGAAGGTAGAATCTATTGAGTTGTAAGTGATCTTAACGTTTCATGATGATAGCACTTTCCTAAGGGGGTCAAACCATGTCCCAAATGTCACCGGATCTGGTGTCAATTTAAAGAAGTAGTCCAGTTACACATTTGTGGGCTTATAACTTGGCTTCTGAATGTCCTAGAGAGATCAGGTTTGTTTTAGGGTACTCCAATCAACAGCTCCTACAACCACAAAAAGGAATGGAGTCATTAGCACTTATGGTTTTTAAATGGCACCCAGAATTATGTTGCACGAAGCACAATTTCACATCATTCTGGGTTCATTTGTGTGAAAACAAGGTCCAATCAGGCTGAAACGTTACAGGAAGGTAGAATCTATTGAGTTGTAAGTGATCTGAACGTTTCATGATGATAGCACTTTCCTAAGGGGGTAAAACCATGTCCCAAAGGTCACCGGATCTGGTGTCAATTTAAAGAAGTAGTCCAGTTACACATTTGTGGGCTTATAACTTGGCTTCTGAATGTCCTAGAGAGATCAGGTTTGTTTTAATGTACTCCAATCAACAGCCCCTACAACCACAAAAAGGAATGGAGTCATTAGCACTTATGCTTTGTAAATGGCACCCAGAATTATGTTGCACGAAGCACAATTTCAGATCATTCTGGGTCCATTTGTGTGAAAACAATGTCCAATCAGGCTGAAACGCTACAAGAAGGTAGAATCTATTGAGTTGTAAGTGATCTGAACGTTTCAAGATGATCGCACATTCCTATAGGGGGTAAAACCATGTCCCAAAGGTCACCGGGCCTTGTGTCACTTTAAAGAATAGTCCAGTTACACCTTTGTGGGCTTATAACTTGGCTTCTGAATGTCCTAGAGAGGTTAGGTTTGTTTTAGTGTACTCCAATCAACAGCCCCTACAACCACAAAAAGGAATGGAGTCATTAGCACTTATGGTTTGTAAATGGCACCCAGAATTATGTTGCACGAAGCACAATTTCACATCATTCTGGGTTCATTTGTGTGAAAACAAGGTCCAATCAGGCTGAAACGTTACAGGAAGGTAGAATCTATTGAGTTGTAAGTGATCTGAACATTTCATGATGATAGCACTTTCCTAAGGGGGTCAAACCATGTCCCAAAGGTCACCGGATCTGGTGTCAATTTAAAGAAGTAGTCCAGTTACACATTTGTGGGCTTATAACTTGGCTTCTGAATGTCCTGGAGCGATGAGGTTTGTTTTAGTGTACTCCAATCAACAGCCCCTACAACCACAAAAAGGAATGGAGTCATTAGCACTTATGGTTTTTTAATGGCACCCAGAATTATGTTGCACGAAGCACAATTTCACAACATTCTGCGTTCATTTGTGTGAAAACAAGGTCCAATCAGGCTGAAACGTTACAGGAAGGTAGAATCTATTGAGTTGTAAGTGATCTGAACGTTTCATGATGATAGGACTTTCCTAAGGGGGTCAAACCATGTCCCAAAGGTCACCGGATCTGGTGTCACTTTAATGAAGTAGTCCAGTTACACATTTGTGGGCTTCTAACTTGGCTTCTGAATGTCCTAGAGAGATCAGGTTTGTTTTAGTATACTCCAATCAACAGCCCCTACAACCACAAAAAGGATCAGAGTCATTAGCACTTATGGTTTTTAAATGGCACCCAGAATTATGTTGCACGAAGCACAATTTCACATCATTCTGGGTTCATTTGTGTGAAAACAAGGTCCAATCAGGCTGAAACGTTACAGGAAGGTAGAATCTATTGAGTTGTAAGTGATCTGAACGTTTCATGATGATAGCACTTTCCTAAGGGGGTCAAACCATGTCCCAAAGGTCACCGGATCTGGTGTCAATTTAAAGAAGTTGTCCAGTTACACATTTGTGGGCTTATAACTTGGCTTCTGAATGTCCTAGAGCGATCAGGTTTGTTTTAGTGTACTCCAATCAACAGCCCCTACAACCACAAAAAGGAATGGAGACATTAGCACTTATGGTTTTTAAATGGCACCCAGAATTATGTTGCACGAAGCACAATTTCACATCATTCTGGCTTCATTTGTGTGAAAACAAGGTCCAATCAGGCTGAAACGTTACAGGAAGGTAGAATCTATTGAGTTGTAAGTGATCTGAACGTTTCATCATGATAGCACTTTCCTAAGGGGGTCAAACCATGTCCCAAAGGTCACCGGATCAGGTGTCAATTTAAAGAAGTAGTCCAGTTACACATTTGTGGGCTTATAACTTGGCTTCTGAATGTCCTAGAGCGATCAGGTTTGTTTTAGTGTACTCCAATCAACAGCCCCTACAACCACAAAAAGGAATGGAGTCATTAGCACTTATGGTTTGTAAATGGCACCCAGAATTATGTTGCACGAAGCACAATTTCACATCATTCTGGGTTCATTTGTGTGAAAACAAGGTCCAATCAGGCTGAAATGTTACAGGAAGGTAGAATCTATTGAGTTGTAAGTGATCTGAACGTTTCATGATGATAGCACTTTCCTAAGGGGGTCAAACCATGTCCCAAAGGTCACCGGATCTGGTGTCACTTTAAAGAAGTAGTCCAGTTACACATTTGTGGGCTTATAACTTGGCTTCTGAATGTCCTAGAGAGGTCAGGTTTGTTTTAGTGTACTCCAATCAACAGCCCCTACAACCACAAAAAGGAATGGAGACATTAGCACTTATGGTTTTTAAATGGCACCCAGAATTATGTTGCACGAAGCACAATTTCACAGCATTCTGGGTTCATTTGTGTGAAAACAAGGTCCAATCAGTCTGAAACGTTACAGGAAGGTAGAATCTATTGAGTTGTAAGTGATCTTAACGTTTCATGATGATAGCACTTTCCTAAGGGGGTCAAACCATGTCCCAAATGTCACCGGATCTGGTGTAAATTTAAAGAAGTAGTCCAGTTACACATTTGTGGGCTTATAACTTGGCTTCTGAATGTCCTAGAGAGATCAGGTTTGTTTTAGGGTACTCCAATCAACAGCTCCTACAACCACAAAAAGGAATGGAGTCATTAGCACTTATGGTTTTTAAATGGCACCCAGAATTATGTTGCACGAAGTACAATTTCACATCATTCTGGGTTCATTTGTGTGAAAACAAGGTCCAATCAGGCTGAAACGTTACAGGAAGGTAGAATCTATTGAGTTGTAAGTGATCTGAACGTTTCATGATGATAGCACTTTCCTAAGGGAGTAAAACCATGTCCCAAAGGTCACTGGATCTGGTGTCAATTTAAAGAAGTAGTCCAGTTACACATTTGTGGGCTTATAACTTGGCTTCTGAATGTCCTAGAGAGATGAGGTTTGTTTTAATGTACTCCAAGCAACAGCCCCTACAACCACAAAAAGGAATGGAGTCATTAGCACTTATGGTTTGTAAATGGCACCCAGAATTATGTTGCACAAAGCACAATTTCACATCATTCTGGGTTCATTTGTGTGAAAACAAGGTCCAATCAGGCTGAAACGTTACAGGAATGTAGAATCTACTGAGTTGTAAGTGATCTGAACGTTTCATGATGATAGCACTTTCCTAAGGGGGTCAAACCATGTCCCAAATGTCACCGGATCTGGTGTCAATTTAAAGAAGTAGTCCAGTTACACATTTGTGGGCTTATAACTTGGCTTCTGAATGTCCTAGAGAGATCAGGTTTGTTTTACTGTACTCCAATCAACAGCCCCTACAACCACAAAAAGGAATGGTGTCATTAGCACTTATGGTTTTTAAATGGCACCCAGAATTATGTTGCACGAAGCACAATTTCACATAATTCTGGGTCCATTTGTGTGAAAACAAGGTCCAATCAGGCTGAAACGTTACAGGAAGGTAGAATCTATTGAGATGTAAGTGATCTGAATGTTTCATGATGATAGCACTTTCCTAAGGGGGTCAACCCATGTCCCAAAAGTCACCGGATCTGGTGTCAATTTAAAGAAGTAGTCCAGTTACACATTTGTGGGCTTATAACTTGGCTTCTGAATGTCCTAGAGAGATCAGGTTTGTTTTACTGTACTCCAATCAACAGCCCCTACAACCACAAAAAGGAATGGAGTCATTAGCACTTATGCTTTTTAAATGGCACCCAGAATTATGTTGCACAAAGCACAATTTCAGATCATTCTGGGTCCATTTGTGTGAAAACAATGTCCAATCAGGCTGAAACGCTACAAGAAGGTAGAATCTATTGAGTTGTAAGTGATCTGAACGTTTCAAGATGATCGCACATTCCTATAGGGGGTAAAACCATGTCCCAAAGGTCACCGGGCCTTGTGTCACTTTAAAGAATAGTCCAGTTACACCTTTGTGGGCTTATAACTTGGCTTCTGAATGTCCTAGAGAGGTTAGGTTTGTTTTAGTGTACTCCAATCAACAGCCCCTACAACCACAAAAAGGAATGGAGTCATTAGCACTTATGGTTTGTAAATGGCACCCAGAATTATGTTGCACGAAGCACAATTTCACATCATTCTGGGTTCATTTGTGTGAAAACAAGGTCCATTCAGGCTGAAACGTTACAGGAAGGTAGAATCTATTGAGTTGTAAGTGGTCTGAACATTTCATGATGATAGCACTTTCCTAAGGGGGTAAAACCATGTCCCAAATGTCACCGGATCTGGTGTCAATTTAAAGAAGTAGTCCAGTTACACATTTGTGGGCTTATAACTTGGCTTCTGAATGTCCTAGAGAGATCAGGTTTGTTTTAATGTACTCCAATCAACAGCCCCTACAACCACAAAAAGGAATGGAGTCATTAGAACTTATGCTTTGTAAATGGCACCCAGATTTATGTTGCACGAAGCACAATTTCAGATCATTCTGGGTCCATTTGTGTGAAAACAATGTCCAATCAGGCTGAAACGCTACAAGAAGGTAGAATCTATTGAGTTGTAAGTGATCTGAACGTTTCAAGATGATCGCACATTCCTATAGGGGGTAAAACCATGTCCCAAAGGTCACCGGGCCTTGTGTCACTTTAAAGAAGTAGTCCAGTTACACATTTGTGGGCTTATAACTTGGCTTCTGAATGTCCTAGAGAGGTCAGGTTTGTTTTATTGTACTTCAATCAACAGCCCCTACAGCCACAAAAAGGAATGGAGACATTATCACTTATGGTTTGTAAATGGCACCCAGAATTATGTTGCACGAAGCACAATTTCACATCATTCTGGGTCCATTTGTGTGAAAACAAGGTCCAATCAGGCTGAAACGCTACAAGAAGGTAGATTCTATTGAGTTGTAAGTGATCTGAACGTTTCAAGATGATCGCACATTCCTATAGGGGGTAAAACCATGTCCCAAAGGTCACCGGGCCTGGTGTCACTTTAAAGATGTAGTCCAGTTACACCTTTGTGGGCTTATAACTTGGCTTCTGAATGTCCTAGAGAGGTCAGGTTTGTTTTAATGTACTCCAATCAACAGCCCCTACAACCACAAAAAGGAATGGAGTCATAAGCACTTATGGTTTGTAAATGGCACCCAGAATTATGTTGCACGAAGCACAATTTCACATCATTCTGGGTTCATTTGTGTGAAAACAAGGTCCAATCAGGCTGAAACGTTACAGGAAGGTAGAATCTATTGAGTTGTAAGTGATCTGAACGTTTCATGATGATAGCACTTTCCTAAGGGGGTCAGACCATGTCCCAAAGGTCACCGGATCTGGTGTCAATTTAAAGTAGTCCAGTTACACATTTGTGGGCTTATAACTTGGCTTCTGAATGTCCTAGAGAGATCAGGTTTGTTTTAATGTACTCCAATCAACAGCCCCTACAACCACAAAAAGGAATGGAGTCATTAGCACTTATGGTTTGTAAATGGCACCCAGAATTATGTTGCACGAAGCACAATTTCACATCATTCTGGGTCCATTTGTGTGAAAACAAGGTCCAATCAGGCTGAAACGCTACAAGAAGGTAGAATCTATTGAGTTGTAAGTGATCTGAACGTTTCATGATGATAGCACTTTCCTAAGGGGGTCAAACCATGTCCCAAAGTTCACCGGATCTGGTGTCAATTTAAAGAAATAGTCCAGTTACACATTTGTGGGCTTATAACTTGGCTTCTGAATGTCCTAGAGAGATCAGGTTTGTTTTAGTGTACTCCAATCAACAGCCCCTACAACCACAAAAAGGAATGGAGTCATAAGCACTTATGGTTTGTAAATGGCACCCAGAATTATGTTGCACGAAGCACAATTTCACATCATTCTGGGTTCATTTGTGTGAAAACAAGGTCCAATCAGGCTGAAACGTTACAGGAAGGTAGAATCTATTGAGTTGTAAGTGATCTGAACGTTTCATGATGATAGCACTTACCTAAGGGGGTCAAACCATGTCCCAAAGGTCACCGGATCTGGTGTCAATTTAAAGTAGTCCAGTTACACATTTGTGGGCTTATAACTTGGCTTCTGAATGTCCTAGAGAGATCAGGTTTGTTTTAATGTACTCCAATCAACAGCCCCTACAACCACAAAAAGGAATGGAGTCATTAGCACTTATGGTTTGTAAATGGCACCCAGAATTATGTTGCACGAAGCACAATTTCACATCATTCTGGGTCCATTTGTGTGAAAACAAGGTCCAATCAGGCTGAAACGCTACAAGAAGGTAGAATCTATTGAGTTGTAAGTGATCTGAACGTTTCATGATGATAGCACTTTCCAAAGGGGTTCAAACCATGTCCCAAAGGTCACCGGATCTGGTGTCAATTTAAAGAAGTAGTCCAGTTACACATTTGTGGGCTTATAACTTGGCTTCTGAATGTCCTAGAGAGATCAGGTTTGTTTTAGTGTACTCCAATCAACAGCCCCTACAACCACAAAAAGGAATGGAGACATTAGCACTTATGGTTTTTAAATGGCACCCAGAATTATGTTGCACGAAGCACAATTTCACATCATTCTGGGTTCATTTGTGTGAAAACAAGGTCCAATCAGGCTGAAACGTTACAGGAAGGTAGAATCTATTGAGTTGTAAGTGATCTGAACGTTTCATGATGATAGCACTTTCCTAAGGGGGTCAAACCATGTCCCAAAGGTCACCGGATCTGGTGTCACTTTAAAGAAGTAGTCCAGTTACACATTTGTGGGCTTATAACTTGGCTTCTGAATGTCCTAGAGAGGTCAGGTTTCTTTTATTTTACTCCAATCAACAGCCCCTACAGCCACAAAAAGGAATGGAGACATTAGCACTTATGGTTTGTAAATGGCACCCAGAATTATGTTGCACGAAGCACAATTTCACATCATTCTGGGTCCATTTGTGTGAAAACAAGGTCCAATCAGGCTGAAACGCTACAAGAAGGTAGATTCTATTGAGTTGTAAGTGATCTGAACGTTTCAAGATGATCGCACATTCCTATAGGGGGTAAAACCATGTCCCAAAGGTCACCGGGCCTGGTGTCACTTTAAAGATGTAGTCCAGTTACACCTTTGTGGGCTTATAACTTGGCTTCTGAATGTCCTAGAGAGGTCAGGTTTGTTTTAGTGTACTCCAATCAACAGCCCCTACAACCACAAAAAGGAATGGAGACATTAGCACTTATGATTTTTAAATGGCACCCAGAATTATGTTGCACGAAGCCCAACTTCACATCATTCTGGGTTCATTTGTGTGAAAACAAGGTCCAGTCAGGCTGAAACGTTACAGGAAGGTAGAATCTATTGAGTTGTAAGTGATCTGAACGTTTCATGATGATAGCACTTTCCTAAGGGGGTCAAACCATGTCCCAAAGGTCACCGGATCTGGTGTCAATTTAAAGAAGTTGTCCAGTTACACATTTGTGGGCTTATAACTTGGCTTCTGAATGTCCTAGAGCGATCAGGTTTGTTTTAGTGTACTCCAATCAACAGCCCCTACACCCACAAAAAGGAATGGAGACATTAGCACTTATGGTTTTTAAATGGCACCCAGAATTATGTTGCACGAAGCACAATTTCACATCATTCTGGGTTCATTTGTGTGAAAACAAGGTCCAATCAGGCTGAAACGTTACAGGAAGGTAGAATCTATTGAGTTGTAAGTGATCTGAACGTTTCATGATGATAGCACTTTCCTAAGGGGGTCAAACCATGTCCCAAAGGTCACCGGATCTGGTGTCACTTTAAAGAAGTAGTCCAGTTACACATTTGTGGGCTTATAACTTGGCTTCTGAATGTCCTAGAGAGGTCAGGTTTGTTTTATTGTACTCCAATCAACAGCCCCTACAACCACAAAAAGGAATGGAGACATTAGCACTTATGGTTTGTAAATGGCACCCAGAATTATGTTGCACGAAGCACAATTTCACATCATTCTGGGTCCATTTGTGTGAAAACAAGGTCCAATCAGGCTGAAACGCTACAAGAAGGTAGATTCTATTGAGTTGTAAGTGATCTGAAAGTTTCAAGATGATCGCACATTCCTATAGGGGGTAAAACCATGTCCCAAAGGTCACCGGGCCTGATGTCACTTTAAAGATGTAGTCCAGTTACACCTTTGTGGGCTTATAACTTGGCTTCTGAATGTCCTAGAGAGGTTAGGTTTGTTTTAGTGTACTCCAATCAACAGCCCCTACAACCACAAAAAGGAATGGAGTCATTAGCACTTATGGTTTGTAAATGGCACCCAGAATTATGTTGCACGAAGCACAATTTCACATCATTCTGGGTTCATTTGTGTGAAAACAAGGTCCAATCAGGCTGAAACGTTACAGGAAGGTAGAATCTATTGAGTTGTAAGTGATCTGAACGTTTCATGATGATAGCACTTTCCTAAGGGGGTCAAACCATGTCCCAAAGGTCAACGGATCTGGTGTCACTTTAAAGAAGTAGTCCAGTTACACATTTGTGGGCTTATAACTTGGCTTCTGAATGTCCTAGAGAGGTCAGGTTTGTTTTAGTGTACTCCAATCAACAGCCCCTACAACCACAAAAAGGAATGGAGACATTAGCACTTATGATTTTTAAATGGCACCCAGAATTATGTTGCACGAAGCACAATTTCACATCATTCTGGGTCCATTTGTGTGAAAACAAGGTCCAATCAGGCTGAAACGTTACAGGAAGGTAGAATCTATTGAGTTGTAAGTGATCTGAACGTTTCACGATGATAGCACTTTCCTAAGGGGGTCAAACCATGTCCCAAAGGTCACCGGATCTGGTGTCAATTTAAAGAAGTAGTCCAGTTACACATTTGTGGGCTTATAACTTGGCTTCTGAATGTCCCTGAGAGATCAGGTTTGTTTTAGTATACTCCAATCAACAGCCCCTACAACCACAAAAAGGAATGGAGTCATTAGCACTTATGGTTTTTAAATGGCACCCAGAATTATGTTTCACGAAGCACAATTTCACATCATTCTGGGTCCATTTGTGTGAAAACAAGGTCCAATCAGGCTGAAACGTTACAGGAAGGTAGAATCTATTGAGTTGTAAGTGATCTGAACGTTTCATGATGATAGCACTTTCCTAAGGGGGTCAAACCATGTCCCAAAGGTCACCGGGCCTGGTGTCACTTTAAAGATGTAGTCCAGTTACACCTTTGTGGGCTTATAACTTGGCTTCTGAATGTCCTAGAGAGGTCAGGTTTGTTTTACTGTACTCCAATCAACAGCCCCTACAACCACAAAAAGGAATGGAGACATTAGCACTTATGATTTTTAAATGGCACCCAGAATTATGTTGCACGAAGCCCAACTTCACATCATTCTGGGTTCATTTGTGTGAAAACAAGGTCCAGTCAGGCTGAAACGTTACAGGAAGGTAGAATCTATTGAGTTGTAAGTGATCTGAACGTTTCATGATGATAACACTTTCCTAAGGGGGTCAAACCATGTCCCAAAGGTCACCGGATCTGGTGTCAATTTAAAGAAGTTGTCCAGTTACACATTTGTGGGCTTATAAATTAGCTTCTGAATTTCCTAGAGCGATCAGGTTTGTTTTAGTGTACTCCAATACACAGCCCCTACAACCACAAAAAGGAATGGAGACATTAGCACTTATGGTTTTTAAAAGGCACACAGAATTATGTTGCACGAAGCACAATTTCGCATCATTCTGGGTTCATTTGTGTGAAAACAAGGTCCAATCAGGCTGAAACGTTACAGGAAGGTAGAATCTATTGAGTTGTAAGTGATCTGAACGTTTCATGATGATAGCACTTTCCTAAGGGGGTCAAACCATGTCCCAAAGGTCACCGGATCTGGTGTCACTTTAAAGAAGTAGTCCAGTTACACATTTGTGGGCTTATAACTTGGCTTCTGAATGTCCTAGAGAGGTCAGATTTGTTTTATTGTACTCCAATCAACAGCCCCTACAACCATAAAAAGGAATGGAGACATTAGAACTTATGGTTTGTAAATGGCACCCAGAATTATGTTGCACGAAGCACAATTTCACATCATTCTGGGTCCATTTGTGTGAAAACAAGGTCCAATCAGGCTGAAACGCTACAAGAAGGTAGATTCTATTGAGTTGTAAGTGATCTGAACGTTTCATGATGATAGCACTTTCCTAAGGGGGTCAAACCATGTCCCAAAGGTCACCGGATCTGGTGTCAATTTAAAGAAGTAGTCCAGTTACACATTTGTGAGCTTATAACTTGGCTTCTGAATGTCCTAGAGAGATCAGGTTTGTTTTAATGTACTCCAATCAACAGCCCCTACAACCACAAAAAGGAATGGAGTCATAAGCACTTATGGTTTGTAAATGGCACCCAGAATTATGTTGCACGAAGCACAATTTCACATCATTCTGGGTTCATTTGTGTGAAAACAAGGTCCAATCAGGCTGAAACGTTACAGGAAGGTAGAATCTATTGAGTTGTAAGTGATCTGAACGTTTCATGATGATAGCACTTTCCTAAGGGGGTCAGACCATGTCCCAAAGGTCACCGGATCTGGTGTCAATTTAAAGTAGTCCAGTTACACATTTGTGGGCTTATAACTTGGCTTCTGAATGTCCTAGAGAGATCAGGTTTGTTTTAATGTACTCCAATCAACAGCCCCTACAACCACAAAAAGGAATGGAGTCATTAGCACTTATGGTTTGTAAATGGCACCCAGAATTATGTTGCACGAAGCACAATTTCACATCATTCTGGGTCCATTTGTGTGAAAAAAAGGTCCAATCAGGCTGAAACGCTACAAGAAGGTAGAATCTATTGAGTTGTAAGTGATCTGAACGTTTCATGATGATAGCACTTTCCTAAGGGGGTCAAACCATGTCCCAAAGTTCACCGGATCGGGTTTCAATTTAAAGAAATAGTCCAGTTACACATTTGTGGGCTTATAACTTGGCTTCTGAATGTCCTAGAGAGATCAGGTTTGTTTTAGTGTACTCCAATCAACAGCCCCTACAACCACAAAAAGGAATGGAGTCATAAGCACTTATGGTTTGTAAATGGCACCCAGAATTATGTTGCACAAAGCACAATTTCACATCATTCTGGGTTCATTTGTGTGAAAACAAGGTCCAATCAGGCTGAAACGTTACAGGAAGGTAGAATCTATTGAGTTGTAAGTGATCTGAACGTTTCATGATGATAGCACTTACCTAAGGGGGTCAAACCATGTCCCAAAGGTCACCGGATCTGGTGTCAATTTAAAGTAGTCCAGTTACACATTTGTGGGCTTATAACTTGGCTTCTGAATGTCCTAGAGAGATCAGGTTTGTTTTAATGTACTCCAATCAACAGCCCCTACAACCACAAAAAGGAATGGAGACATTAGCACTTATGGTTTTTAATTGGCACCCAGAATTATGTTGCACGAAGCACAATTTCACATCATTCTGGGTTCATTTGTGTGAAAACAAGGTCCAATCAGGCTGAAACGTTACAGGAAGGTAGAATCTATTGAGTTGTAAGTGATCTGAACGTTTCATGATGATAGCACTTTCCTAAGGGGGTCAAACCATGTCCCAAAGGTCACCGGATCTGGTGTCACTTTAAAGAAGTAGTCCAGTTACACATTTGTGGGCTTATACCTTGGCTTCTGAATGTCCTAGAGAGGTCAGGTTTGTTTTATTGTACTCCAATCAACAGCCCCTACAGCCACAAAAAGGAATGGAGACATTAGCACTTATGGTTTGTAAATGGCACCCAGAATTATGTTGCACGAAGCACAATTTCACATCATTCTCGGTCCATTTGTGTGAAAACAAGGTCCAATCAGGCTGAAACGCTACAAGAAGGTAGATTCTATTGAGTTGTAAGTGATCTGAACGTTTCAAGATGATCGCACATTCCTATAGGGGGTAAATTCATGTCCCAAAGGTCACCGGGCCTGGTGTCACTTTAAAGATGTAGTCCAGTTACACCTTTGTGGGCTTATAACTTGGCTTCTGAATGTCCTAGAGAGGTCAGGTTTGTTTTAGTGTACTCCAATCAACAGCCCCTACAACCACAAAAAGGAATGGAGACATTAGCACTTATGATTTTTAAATGGCACCCAGAATTATGTTGCACGAAGCCCAACTTCACATCATTCTGGGTTCATTTGTGTGAAAACAAGGTCCAGTCAGGCTGAAACGTTACAGGAAGGTAGAATCTATTGAGTTGTAAGTGATCTGAACGTTTCATGATGATAGCACTTTCCTAAGGGGGTCAAACCATGTCCCAAAGGTCACCGGATCTGGTGTCAATTTAAAGAAGTTGTCCAGTTACACATTTGTGGGCTTATAACTTGGCTTCTGAATGTCCTAGAGCGATCAGGTTTGTTTTAGTGTACTCCAATCAACAGCCCCTACACCCACAAAAAGGAATGGAGACATTAGCACTTATGGTTTTTAAATGGCACCCAGAATTATGTTGCACGAAGCACAATTTCACATCATTCTGGGTTCATTTGTGTGAAAACAAGGTCCAATCAGGCTGAAACGTTACAGGAAGGTAGAATCTATTGAGTTGTAAGTGATCTGAACGTTTCATGATGATAGCACTTTCCTAAGGGGGTCAAACCATGTCCCAAAGGTCACCGGATCTGGTGTCACTTTAAAGAAGTAGTCCAGTTACACATTTGTGGGCTTATAACTTGGCTTCTGAATGTCCTAGAGAGGTCAGGTTTGTTTTATTGTACTCCAATCAACAGCCCCTACAACCACAAAAAGGAATGGAGACATTAGCACTTATGGTTTGTAAATGGCACCCAGAATTATGTTGCACGAAGCACAATTTCACATCATTCTGGGTCCATTTGTGTGAAAACAAGGTCCAATCAGGCTGAAACGCTACAAGAAGGTAGATTCTATTGAGTTGTAAGTGATCTGAAAGTTTCAAGATGATCGCACATTCCTATAGGGGGTAAAACCATGTCCCAAAGGTCACCGGGCCTGATGTCACTTTAAAGATGTAGTCCAGTTACACCTTTGTGGGCTTATAACTTGGCTTCTGAATGTCCTAGAGAGGTTAGGTTTGTTTTAGTGTACTCCAATCAACAGCCCCTACAACCACAAAAAGGAATGGAGTCATTAGCACTTATGGTTTGTAAATGGCACCCAGAATTATGTTGCACGAAGCACAATTTCACATCATTCTGGGTTCATTTGTGTGAAAACAAGGTCCAATCAGGCTGAAACGTTACAGGAAGGTAGAATCTATTGAGTTGTAAGTGATCTGAACGTTTCATGATGATAGCACTTTCCTAAGGGGGTCAAACCATGTCCCAAAGGTCACCGGATCTGGTGTCACTTTAAAGAAGTAGTCCAGTTACACATTTGTGGGCTTATAACTTGGCTTCTGAATGTCCTAGAGAGGTCAGGTTTGTTTTAGTGTACTCCAATCAACAGCCCCTACAACCACAAAAAGGAATGGAGACATTAGCACTTATGATTTTTAAATGGCACCCAGAATTATGTTGCACGAAGCACAATTTCACATCATTCTGGGTCCATTTGTGTGAAAACAAGGTCCAATCAGGCTGAAACGATACAGGAAGGTAGAATCTATTGAGTTGTAAGTGATCTGAACGTTTCATGATGATAGCACTTTCCTAAGGGGGTCAAACCATGTCCCAAAGGTCACCGGATCTGGTGTCAATTTAAAGTAGTCCAGTTACACATTTGTGGGCTTATAACTTGGCTTCTGAATGTCCTAGAGAGATCAGGTTTGTTTTAATGTACTCCAATCAACAGCCCCTACAACCACAACAAGGAATGGAGTCATTAGCACTTATGGTTTGTAAATGGCACCCAGAATTATGTTGCACGAAGCACAATTTCACATCATTCTGGGTCCATTTGTGTGAAAACAAGGTCCAATCAGGCTGAAACGTTACAAGAAGGTAGAATCTATTGAGTTGTAAGTGATCTGAACGTTTCATGATGATAGCACTTTCCTAAGGGGGTCAAACCATGTCCCAAAGGTCACCGGATCTGGTGTCAATTTAAAGAAGTAGTCCAGTTACACATTTGTGGGCTTATAACTTGGCTTCTGAATGTCCCTGAGAGATCAGGTTTGTTTTAGTATACTCCAATCAACAGCCCCTACAACCACAAAAAGGAATGGAGTCATTAGCACTTATGGTTTGTAAATGGCACCCAGAATTATGTTGCACGAAGCACAATTTCACATCATTCTAGGTCCATTTGTGTGAAAACAAGGTCCAATCAGGCTGAAACGTTACAGGAAGGTAGAATCTATTGAGTTGTAAGTGATCTGAACGTTTCATGATGATAGCACTTTCCTAAGGGGGTCAAACAATGTCCCAAAGGTCACCAGATCTGGTGTCAATTTAAAGAAGTAGTCCAGTTACACATTTGTGGGCTTATAACTTGGCTTCTGAATGTCCTAGAGAGATCAGGTTTGTTTTAGTATACTCCAATCAACAGCCCCTACAACCACAAAAAGGAATGGAGTCATTAGCACTTATGCTTTGTAAATGGCACCCAGAATTATGTTGCACGAAGCACAATTTCACATCATTCTGGGTCCATTTGTGTGAAAACAAGGTCCAATCAGGCTGAAACGTTACAGGAAGGTAGAATCTATTGAGTTGTAAGTGATCTGAACGTTTCAAGATGATAGCATTTTCCTAAGGGGGTCAAACCATGTCCCAAAGGTCACCGGATCTGGTGTCAATTTAAAGAAGTAGTCCAGTTACACATTTGTGGGCTTATAACTTGGCTTCTGAATGTCCTAGAGAGATCAGGTTTGTTTTACTATACTCCAATCAACAGCCCCTACAACCACAAAAAGGAATGGAGTCATTAGCACTTATGGTTTTTAAATGGCACCCAGAATTATGTTGCATGAAGCCCAATTTCACATCATTCTGGGTTCATTTGTGTGAAAACAAGGTCCAGTCAGGCTGAAACGTTACAGGAAGGTAGAAGATATTGAGTTGTAAGTGATCTGAACGTTTCATGATGATAGCACTTTCCTAAGGGGGTCAAACCATGTCCCAAATGTCACCCGATCTGGTGTCAATTTAAAGAAGTTGTCCAGTTACACATTTGTGGGCTTATAACTTGGCTTCTGAATGTCCTAGAGCGATCAGGTTTGTTTTAGTGTACTCCAATCAACAGCCCCTACAACCACAAAAAGGAATGGAGACATTAGCACTTATGGTTTTTAAATGGCACCGAGAATTATGTTGCACGAAGCACAATTTCACATCATTCTGGGTTCATTTGTGTGAAAACAAGGTCCAATCAGGCTGAAACGTTACAGGAAGGTAGAATCTATTGAGTTGTAAGTGATCTGAACGTTTCATGATGATAGCACTTTCCTAAGGGGGTCAAACCATGTCCCAAAGGTCACCGGATCTGGTGTCACTTTAAAGAAGTAGTCCAGTTACACATTTGTGGGCTTGTAACTTGGCTTCTGAATGTCCTAGAGAGGTCAGGTTTGTTTTATTGTACTCCAATTAACAGCCTCTACAACCACAAAAAGGAATGGAGACATTAGCATTTATGGTTTGCAAATGGCACCCAGAATTATGTTGCACGAAGCACAATTTCACATCATTCTGGGTTCATTTGTGTGAAAACAAGGTCCAATCAGGCTGAAAAGTTACAGGAAGGTAGAATCTATTGAGTTGTAAGTGATCTGAACGTTTAATGATGATAGCACGTTCCTAAGGGGGTCAAACCATGTCCCAAAGGTCACCGGATCTGGTGTCACTTTAAAGAAGTAGTCCAGTTACACATTTGTGGGCTTGTAACTTGGCTTCTGAATGTCCTAGAGAGGTCAGGTTTGTTTTATTGTACTCCAATTAACAGCCCCTACAACCACAAAAAGGAATGGAGACATTAGCACTTATGATTTTTAAATGGCACCCAGAATTATGTTGCACGAAGCACAATTTCACATCATTCTGGGTCCATTTGTGTGAAAACAAGGTCCAATCAGGCTGAAACGTTACAGGAAGGTAGAATCTATTGAGTTGTAAGTGATCTGAATGTTTCATGATGATAGCACTTTCCTAAGGGGGTCAAACCATGTCCCAAAGGTCACCGGGCCTGGTGTCAATTTAAAGAAGTAGTCCAGTTACACATTTGTGGGCTTATAACTTGGCTTCTGAATGTCCCTGAGAGATCAGGTTTGTTTTAGTATACTCCAATCAACAGCCCCTACAACCACAAAAAGGAATGGAGTCATTAGCACTTATGGTTTTTAAATGGCACCCAGAATTATGTTGCACGAAGCACAATTTCACATCATTCTAGGTCCATTTGTGTGAAAACAAGGTCCAATCAGGCTGAAACGTTACAGAAAGGTAGAATCTATTGAGTTGTAAGTGATCTGAACGTTTCATGATGATAGCACTTTCCTAAGGGGGTCAAACCATGTCCCAAAGGTCACCGGATCTGGTGTCAATTTAAAGAAGTAGTCCAGTTACACATTTGTGGGCTTATAACTTGGCTTCTGAATGTCCTAGAGAGATCAGGTTTGTTTTAGTATACTCCAATCAACAGCCCCTACAACCACAAAAAGGAATGGAGTCATTAGCACTTATGCTTTGTAAATGGCACCCAGAATTATGTTGAACGAAGCACAATTTCACATCATTCTGGGTTCATTTGTGTGAAAACAAGGTCCAATCAGGCTGAAACGTTACAGGAAGGTAGAATCTATTGAGTTGTAAGTGATCTGAACGTTTCATGATGATAGCACTTTCCTAAGGGGGTCAAACCATGTCCCAAAGGTCACCGGATCTGGTGTCAATTTAAAGAAGTAGTCCAGTTACACATTTGTGGGCTTATAACTTGGCTTCTGAATGTCCTATAGAGATCAGGTTTGTTTTAATGTACTCCAATCAACAGCCCCTAAAACCACAAAAAGGAATGGAGTCATTAGCACTTATGGTTTGTAAATTGCACCCAGAATTATGTTGCACGAAGCACAATTTCACATCATTCTGGGTCCATTTGTGTGAAAACAAGGTCCAATCAGGCTGAAACGTTACAGGAATGTAGAATCTATTGAGTTGTAAGTGATCTGAACGTTTCAAGATGATAGCATTTTCCTAAGGGGGTCAAACCATGTCCCAAAGGTCACCGGATCTGGTGTCAATTTAAAGAAGTAGTCCAGTTACACATTTGTGGGCTTATAACTTGGCTTCTGAATGTCCTAGAGAGATCAGGTTTGTTTTAGTATACTCCAATCAACAGCCCCTACAACCACAAAAAGGAATGGAGTCATTAGCACTTATGGTTTTTAAATGGCACCCAGAATTATGTTGCACGAAGCCCAATTCCACATCATTCTGGGTTCATTTGTGTGAAAACAAGGTCCAGTCAGGCTGAAACGTTACAGGAAGGTAGAATCTATTGAGTTGTAAGTGATCTGAACGTTTCATGATGATAGCACTTTCCTAAGGGGGTCAAACCATGTCCCAAAGGTCACCGGATCTAGTGTCAATTTAAAGAAGTTGTCCAGTTACACATTTGTGGGCTTATAACTTGGCTTCTGAATGTCCTAGAGCGATCAGGTTTGTTTTAGTGTACTCCAATCAACAGCCCCTACAACCACAAAAAGGAATGGAGACATTAGCACTTATGGTTTTTAAATGGCACCCAGAATTATGTTGCACAAAGCACAATTTCACATCATTCTGGGTTCATTTGTGTGAAAACAAGGTCCAATCAGGCTGAAACATTACAAACGTTACAGGAAGGTAGAATCTATTGAGTTGTAAGTGATCTGAACGTTTCAAGATGATAGCATTTTCCTAAGGGGGTCAAACCATGTCCCAAAGGTCACCGGATCTGGTGTCAATTTAAAGAAGTAGTCCAGTTACACATTTGTGGGCTTATAACTTGGCTTCTGAATGTCCTAGAGAGATCAGGTTTGTTTTAGTATACTCCAATCAACAGCCCCTACAACCTCAAAAAGGAATGGAGTCATTAGCACTTATGGTTTTTAAATGGCACCCAGAATTATGTTGCACGAAGCCCAATTTCACATCATTCTGGGTTCATTTGTGTGAAAACAAGGTCCAGTCAGGCTGAAACGTTACAGGAAGGTAGAATCTATTGAGTTGTAAGTGATCTGAACGTTTCATGATGATAGCACTTTCCTAAGGGGGTCAAACCATGTCCCAAAGGTCACCGGATCTGGTGTCAATTTAAAGAAGTTGTCCAGTTACACATTTGTGGGCTTATAACTTGGCTTCTGAATGTCCTAGAGCGATCAGGTTTGTTTTAGTGTACTCCAATCAACAGCCCCTACAACCACAAAAAGGAATGGAGACATTAGCACTTATGGTTTTTAAATGGCACCCAGAATTATGTTGCACAAAGCACAATTTCACATCATTCTGGGTTCATTTGTGTGAAAACAAGGTCCAATCAGGCTGAAACGTTACAGGAAGGTAGAATCTATTGAGTTGTAAGTGATCTGAACGTTTAATGATGATAGCACTTTCCTAAGGGGGTCAAACCATGTCCCAAAGGTCACCGGATCTGGTGTCACTTTAAAGAAGTAGTCCAGTTACACATTTGTGGGCTTATAACTTGGCTTCTGAATGTCCTAGAGAGGTCAGGTTTGTTTTATTGTACTCCAATCAACAGCCTCTACAACCACAAAAAGGAATGGAGACATTAGCACTTATGGTTTGTAAATGGCACCCAGAATTATGTTGCACGAAGCACAATTTCACATCATTCTGGGTCCATTTGTGTGAAAACAAGGTCCAATCAGGCTGAAACGTTACAGGAAGGTAGAATCTATTGAGTTGTAAGTGATCTGAACGTTTCATGATGATAGCACTTTCCTAAGGGGGTCAAACCATGTCCCAAAGGTCAACGGATCTGGTGTCAATTTAAAGAAGTAGTCCAGTTACACATTTGTGGGCTTATAACTTGGCTTCTGAATGTCCTAGAGAGATCAGGTTTGTTTTAGTATACTCCAATCAACAGCCCCTACAACCACAAAAAGGAATGGAGTCATTAGCACTTATGGTTTTTAAATGGCACCCAGAATTATGTTGCACGAAGCCCAATTTCACATCATTCTGGGTTCATTTGTGTGAAAACAAGGTCCAGTCAGGCTGAAACATTACAGGAAGGTAGAATCTATTGAGTTGTAAGTGATCTGAACGTTTCATGATGATAGCACTTTCCTAAGGGGGTCAAACCATGTCCCAAAGGTCACCGGATCTGGTGTCAATTTAAAGAAGTTGTCCAGTTACACATTTGTGGGCTTATAACTTGGCTTCTGAATGTCCTAGAGCGATCAGGTTTGTTTTAGTGTACTCCAATCAACAGCCCCTACAACCACAAAAAGGAATGGAGACATTAGCACTTATGGTTTTTAAATGGCACCCAGAATTATGTTGCACGAAGCACAATTTCACAGCATTCTGGGTTCATTTGTGTGAAAACAAGGTCCAATCAGGCTGAAACGTTACAGGAAGGTAGAATCTATTGAGTTGTAAGTGATCTGAACGTTTCATGATGATAGCACTTTCCTAAGGGGGTCAAACCATGTCCCAAAGGTCACCGGATCTGGTGTCACTTTAAAGAAGTAGTCCAGTTACACATTTGTGGGCTTATAACTTGGCTTCTGAATGTCCTAGAGAGATCAGGTTTGTTTTAGTTTACTCCAATCAACAGCCCCTACAACCACAAAAAGGAATGGAGTCATTAGCACTTATGGTTTTTAAATGGCACCCAGAATTATGTTGCACGAAGCCCAATTTCACATCATTCTGGGTTCATTTGTGTGAAAACAAGGTCCAGTCAGGCTGAAACGTTACAGGAAGGTAGAATCTATTGAGTTGTAAGTGATCTGAACGTTTCATGATGATAGCACTTTCCTAAGGGGGTCAAACCATGTCCCAAAGGTCACCGGATCTGGTGTCAATTTAAAGAAGTTGTCCAGTTACACATTTGTGGGCTTATAACTTGGCTTCTGAATGTCCTAGAGCGATCAGGTTTGTTTTAGTGTACTCCAATCAACAGCCCCTACAACCACAAAAAGGAATGGAGACATTAGCACTTATGGTTTTTAAATGGCACCCAGAATTATGTTGCAAGAAGCACAATTTCACATCATTCTGGGTTCATTTGTGTGAAAACAAGGTCCAATCAGGCTGAAACGTTACAGGAAGGTAGAATCTATTGAGTTGTAAGTGATCTGAACGTTTCATGATGATAGCACTTTCCTAAGGGGGTCAAACCATGTCCCAAAGGTCACCGGATCTGGTGTCACTTTAAAGAAGTAGTCCAGTTACACATTTGTGGGCTTATAACTTGGCTTCTGAATGTCCTAGAGAGGTCAGGTTTGTTTTATTGTACTCCAATCAACAGCCTCTACAACCACAAAAAGGAATGGAGACATTAGCACTTATGGTTTGTAAATTGCACCCAGAATTATGTTGCACGAAGCACAATTTCACATCATTCTTGGTCCATTTGTGTGAAAACAAGGTCCAATCAGGCTGAAACGTTACAGGAAGGTAGAATCTATTGAGTTGTAAGTGATCTGAACGTTTCATGATGATAGCACTTTCCTAAGGGGGTCAAACCATGTACCAAAGGTCAACGGATCTGGTGTCAATTTAAAGAAGTAGTCCAGTTACACATTTGTGGGCTTATAACTTGGCTTCTGAATGTCCTAGAGAGATCAGGTTTGTTTTAGTATACTCCAATCAACAGCCCCTACAACCACAAAAAGGAATGGAGTCATTAGCACTTATGCTTTGTAAATGGCACCCAGAATTATGTTGCACGAAGCACAATTTCACATCATTCTGGGTCCATTTGTGTGAAAACAAGGTCCAATCAGGCTGAAACGTTACAGGAAGGTAGAATCTATTGAGTTTTAAGTGATCTGAACGTTTCAAGATGATCGCACATTCCTATAGGGGGTAAAACCATGTCCCGAAGGTCACCGGGCCTGGTGTCACTTTAAAGATGTAGTCCAGTTACACCTTTGTGGGCTTATAACTTGGCTTCTGAATGTCCTAGAGAGGTTAGGTTTGTTTTAGTGTAGTCCAATCAAAAGCCCCTACAGCCACAAAAAGGAATGGAGTCATTAGCACTTATGGTTTGTAAATGGCACCCAGAATTATGTTGCACGAAGCACAATTTCACATCATTCTGGGTTCATTTGTGTGAAAACAAGGTCCAATCAGGCTGAAACGTTACAGGAAGGTAGAATCTATTGAGTTGTAAGTGATCTGAACGTTTCCTGATGATAGCACTTTCCTAAGGGGGTCAAACCATGTCCCAAAGGTCACCGGATCTGGTGTCACTTTAAAGAAGTAGTCCAGTTACACATTTGTGGGCTTATAACTTGGCTTCTGAATGTCCTAGAGAGGTCATGTTTGTTTTAGTGTACTCCAATCAACAGCCCCTACAACCACAAAAAGGAATGGAGACATTAGCACTTATGATTTTTAAATGGCACCCAGAATTATGTTGCACGAAGCACAATTTCACATCATTATGGGTCCATTTGTGTGAAAACAAGGTCCAATCAGGCTGAAACGTTACAGGAAGGTAGAATCTATTGAGTTGTAAGTGATCTGAATGTTTCATGATGATAGCACTTTCCTAAGGGGGTCAAACCATGTCCCAAAGGTCACCGGATCTGGTGTCAATTTAAAGAAGTAGTCCAGTTACACATTTGTGGGCTTATAACTTGGCTTCTGAATGTCCCTGAGAGATCAGGTTTGTTTTAGTATACTCCAATCAACAGCCCCTACAACCACAAAAAGGAATGGAGTCATTAGCACTTATGGTTTTTAAATGGCACCCAGAATTATGTTGCACGAAGCACAATTTCACATCATTCTAGGTCCATTTGTGTGAAAACAAGGTCCAATCAGGCTGAAACGTTACAGGAAGGTAGAATCTATTGAGTTGTAAGTGATCTGAACGTTTCATGATGATAGCACTTTCCTAAGGGGGTCAAACCATGTCCCAAAGGTCACCGGATCTGGTGTCAATTTAAAGAAGTAGTCCAGTTACACATTTGTGGGCTTATAACTTGGCTTCTGAATGTCCTAGAGAGATCAGGTTTGTTTTAGTATACTCCAATCAACAGCCCCTACAACCACAAAAAGGAATGGAGTCATTAGCACTTATGCTTTGTAAATGGCACCCAGAATTATGTTGAACGAAGCACAATTTCACATAATTCTGGGTTCATTTGTGTGAAAACAAGGTCCAATCAGGCTGAAACGTTACATGAAGGTAGAATCTATTGAGTTGTAAGTGATCTGAACGTTTCATGATGATAGCACTTTCCTAAGGGGGTCAAACCATGTCCCAAAGGTCAACGGATCTGGTGTCAATTTAAAGAAGTAGTCCAGTTACACATTTGTGGGCTTATAACTTGGCTTCTGAGTGTCCTAGAGAGATCAGGTTTGTTTTAGTATACTCCAATCAACAGCCCCTACAACCACAAAAAGGAATGGAGTCATTAGCACTTATGCTTTGTAAATGGCACCCAGAATTATGTTGCACGAAGCACAATTTCACATCATTCTGGGTCCATTTGTGTGAAAACAAGGTCCAATCAGGCTGAAACGTTACAGGAAGGTAGAATCTATTGAGTTGTAAGTGATCTGAACGTTTCAAGATGATCACACATTCCTATAGGGGGTAAAACCATGTCCCAAAGGTCACCGGGCCTGGTGTCACTTTAAAGATGTAGTCCAGTTACACCTTTGTGGGCTTATAACTTGGCTTCTGAATGTCCTAGAGAGGTTAGGTTTGTTTTAGTGTACTCCAATCAAAAGCCCCTACAGCCACAAAAAGGAATGGAGTCATTAGCACTTATGGTTTGTAAATGGCACCCAGAATTATGTTGCACGAAGCACAATTTCACATCATTCTGGGTTCATTTGTGTGAAAACAAGGTCCAATCAGGCTGAAACGTTACAGGAAGGTAGAATCTATTGAGTTGTAAGTGATCTGAACGTTTCATGATGATAGCACTTTCCTAAGGGGGTCAAACCATGTCCCAAAGGTCACTGGATCTGGTGTTACTTTAAAGAAGTAGTCCAGTTACACATTTGTGGGCTTATAACTTGGCTTCTGAATGTCCTAGAGAGGTCAGGTTTGTTTTATTGTACTCCAATCAACAGCCCCTACAACCACAAAAAGGAATGGAGACATTAGCACTTATGATTTTTAAATGGCACCCAGAATTATGTTGCACGAAGCACAATTTCACATCATTCTGGGTTCATTTGTGTGAAAACAAGGTCCAATCAGGCTGAAACGTTACAGGAAGGTAGAATCTATTGAGTTGTAAGTGATCTGAACGTTTCATGATGATAGCACTTTACTAAGGGGGTCAAACCATGTCCCAAAGGTCACCGGATCTGGTGTCAATTTAAAGTAGTCCAGTTACACATTTGTGGGCTTATAACTTGGCTTCTGAATGTCCTAGAGAGATCAGGTTTGTTTTAGTGTACTCCAATCAACAGCCCCTAAAACCACAAAAAGGAATGGAGTCATTAGCACTTATGGTTTTTAAATGGCACCCAGAATTATGTTGCACGAAGCCCAATTTCACATCATTCTGGGTTCATTTGTGTGAAAACAAGGTCCAGTCAGGCTGAAACGTTACAGGAAGGTAGAATCTATTGAGTTGTAAGTGATCTGAACGTTTCATGATGATAGCACTTTCCTAAGGGGGTCAAACCATGTCCCAAAGGTCACCGGATCTGGTGTCAATTTAAAGAAGTTGTCCAGTTACACATTTGTGGGCTTATAACTTGGCTTCTGAATGTCCTAGAGAGGTCAGGTTTGTTTTAGTGTACTCCAATCAACAGCCCCTACAACGAAAAAAAGGAATGGAGACATTAGCACTTATGGTTTTTAAATGGCACCCAGAATTATGTTGCACGAAGCACAATTTCACATCATTCTGGGTTCATTTGTGTGAAAACAAGGTCCAATCAGGCTGAAACGTTACAGGAAGGTAGAATCTATTGAGTTGTAAGTGATCTGAACGTTTCATGATGATAGCACTTTCCTAAGGGGGTCAAACCATGTCCCAAAGGTCCTCGGATCTGGTGTCACTTTAAAGAAGTAGTCCAGTTGCACATTTGTGGGCTTACAACTTGGCTTCTGAATGTCCTAGAGAGGTCAGGTTTTTGTTTATTGTACTCCAATCAACAGCCCCTACAACCACAAAAAGGAATGGAGACATTAGCACTTATGGTTTGTAAATGGCACCCAGAATTATGTTGCAGGAAGCACAATTTCACATCATTCTGGGTCCATTTGTGTGAAAACAAGGTCCAATCAGGCTGAAACACTACAAGAAGGTAGAATCTATTGAGTTGTAAGTGATCTGAACGTTTCAAGATGATCGCACATTCCTATAGGGGGTAAAACCATGTCCCAAAGTTCACCGGGCCTGGTGTCACTTTAAAGATGTAGTCCAGTTACACCTTTGTGGGCTTATAACTTGGCTTCTGAATGTCCTAGAGAGGTTAGGTTTGTTTTAGTGTACTCCAATCAAAAGCCCCTACAACCACAAAAAGGAATGGAGTCATTAGCACTTATGGTTTGTAAATGGCACCCAGAATTATGTTGCACGAAGCACAATTTCACATCATTCTGGGTTCATTTGTGTGAAAACAAGGTCCAATCAGGCTGAAATGTTACAGGAAGGTAGAATCTATTGAGTTGTAAGTGATCTGAACGTTTCATGATGATAGCACTTTCCTAAGGGGGTCAATCCATGTCCCAAAGGTCACCGGATCTGGTGTCACTTTAAAGAAGTAGTCCAGTTACACATTTGTGGGCTTATAACTTGGCTTCTGAATGTCCTAGAGAGGTCAGGTTTGTTTTAGTGTACTCCAATCAACAGCCCCTACAACCACAAAAAGGAATGGAGACATTAGCACTTATGGTTTTTAAATGGCACCCAGAATTATGTTGCACGAAGCACAATTTCACATCATTCTGGGTTCATTTGTGTGAAAACAAGGTCCAATCAGGCTGAAACGTTACAGGAAGGTAGAATCTATTGAGTTGTAAGTGATCTGAACGTTTCATGATGATAGCACTTTCCTAAGGGGGTCAAACCATGTCCCAAATGTCACCGGATCTGGTGTCAATTTAAAGAAGTAGTCCAGTTACACCTTTGTGGGCTTATAATTTGGCTTCTGAATGTCCTAGAGAGATCAGGTTTGTTTTACGGTACTCCAAGCAACAGCCTCTACAACCACAAAAAGGAATGGAGTCATTAGCACTTATGGTTTTTAAATGGCACCCAGAATTATGTTGCACGAAGCACAATTTCACATCATTCTGGGTTCATTTGTGTGAAAACAAGGTCCAATCAGGCTGAAACGTTACAGGAAGGTAGAATCTATTGAGTTGTAAGTGATCTGAACGTTTCATGATGATTGCACTTTCCTAAGGGGGTAAAACCATGTCCCAAAGGTCACCGGATCTGGTGTCAATTTAAAGAAGTAGTCCAGTTACACATTTGTGGGCTTATAACTTGGCTTCTGAATGTCCTAGAGAGGTTAGGTTTGTTTTAGTGTACTCCAATCAACAGCCCCTACAACCACAAAAAGGAATGGAGTCATTAGCACTTATGGTTTGTAAATGGCACCCAGAATTATGTTGCACGAAGCACAATTTCACATCATTCCGGGTTCATTTGTGTGAAAACAAGGTCCAATCAGGCTGAAACGTTACAGGAAGGTAGAATCTATTGAGTTGTAAGTGATCTGAACGTTTCATGATGATAGCACTTTCCTAAGGGGGTCAAACCGTGTCCCAAAGGTCACCGGATCTGGTGTCACTTTAAAGAAGTAGTCCAGTTACACATTTGTGGGCTTATAGCTTGGCTTCTGAATGTCCTAGAGAGGTCAGGTTTGTTTTTGTGTACTCCAATCAACAGTCCCTACAACCACAAAAAGGAATGGAGTCATTAGCACTTATGGTTTGTAAATGGCACCCAGATTTATGTTGCACAAAGCACAATTTCACATCATTCTGGGTCCATTTGTGTGAAAACAAGGTCCAATCAGGCTGAAACGTTACAAGAAGGTAGAATCTATTGAGTTGTAAGTGATCTGAACGTTTCATGATGATCGCACATTCCTAAGGGGGTCAAACCATGTCCCAAAGGTCACCGGATCTGGTGTCAATTTAAAGAAGTAGTCCAGTTACACATTTGTGGGCTTATAACTTGGCTTCTGAATGTCCAAGAGAGATCAGGTTTGTTTTAGTATACTCCAATCAACAGCCCCTACAACCACAAAAAGGAATGGAGTCATTAGCACTTATGCTTTGTAAATGGCACCCGGAATTATGTTGAACGAAGCACAATTTCACATAATTCTGGGTTCATTTGTGTGAAAACAAGGTCCAATCAGGCTGAAACGTTACAGGAAGGTAGAATCTATTGAGTTGTAAGTGATCTGAACGTTTCATGATGATAGCACTTTACTAAGGGGGTCAAACCATGTCCCAAAGGTCACCGGATCTGGTGTCAATTTAAAGAAGTAGTCCAGTTACACATTTGTGGGCTTATAACTTGGCTTCTGAATGTCCTAGAGAGATCAGGTTTGTTTTAGTGTACTCCAATCAACAGCCCCTAAAACCACAAAAAGGAATGGAGTCATTAGCACTTATGGTTTTTAAATGGCACCCAGAATTATGTTGCACGAAGCCCAATTTCACATCATTCTGGGTTCATTTGTGTGAAAACAAGGTCCAGTCAGGCTGAAACGTTAGAGGAAGGTAGAATCTATTGAGTTGTAAGTGATCTGAACGTTTCATGATGATAGCACTTTCCTAAGGGGGTCAAACCATGTCCCAAAGGTCACCGGATCTGGTGTCAATTTAAAGAAGTTGTCCAGTTACACATTTGTGGGCTTATAACTTGGCTTCGGAATGTCCTAGAGAGATCAGGTTTGTTTTAGTGTACTCCAATCAACAGCCCCTACAACCACAAAAAGGAATGGAGACATTAGCACTTATGGTTTTTAAATGGCACCCAGAATTATGTTGCACGAAGCACAATTTCACATCATTCTGGGTTCATTTGTGTGAAAACAAGGTCCAATCAGGCTGAAACGTTACAGGAAGGTAGAATCTATTGAGTTGTAAGTGATCTGAACGTTTCATGATGATAGCACTTTCCTAAGGGGGTGAAACCATGTCCCAAAGGTCACCGGATCTGGTGTCACTTTAAAGAAGTAGTCCAGTTGCACATTTGTGGGCTTACAACTTGGCTTCTGAATGTCCTAGAGAGGTCAGGTTTTTTTTTATTGTACTCCAATCAACAGCCCCTACAACCACAAAAAGGAATGGAGACATTAGCACTTATGGTTTTTAAATGGCACCCAGAATTATGTTGCACGAAGCACAATTTCACATCATTCTGGGTTCATTTGTGTGAAAACAAGGTCCAATCAGGCTGAAACGTTACAGGAAGGTAGAATCTATTGAGTTGTAAGTGATCTGAACGTTTCATGATGATAGCACTTTCCTAAGGGGGTCAAACCATGTCCCAAATGTCACCGGATCTGGTGTCAATTTAAAGAAGTAGTCCAGTTACACCTTTTTGGGCTTATAATTTGGCTTCTGAATGTCCTAGAGAGGTCAGGTTTGTTTTAGTGTACTCCAATCAACAGCCCCTACAACCACAAAAAGGAATGGAGACATTAGCACTTATGGTTTTTAAATGGCACCCAGAATTATGTTGCACGAAGCACAATTTCACATCATTCTGGGTTCATTTGTGTGAAAACAAGGTCCAATCAGGCTGAAACGTTACAGGAAGGTAGAATCTATTGAGTTGTAAGTGATCTGAACGTTTCATGATGATAGCACTTTCCTAAGGGGGTCAAACCATGTCCCAAATGTCACCGGATCTGGTGTCAATTTAAAGAAGTAGTCCAGTTACACCTTTGTGGGCTTATAATTTGGCTTCTGAATGTCCTAGAGAGATCAGGTTTGTTTTACGGTACTCCAAGCAACAGCCTCTACAACCACAAAAAGGAATGGAGTCATTAGCACTTATGGTTTTTAAATGGCACCCAGAATTATGTTGCACGAAGCACAATTTCACATCATTCTGGGTTCATTTGTGTGAAAACAAGGTCCAATCAGGCTGAAACGTTACAGGAAGGTAGAATCTATTGAGTTGTAAGTGATCTGAACGTTTCATGATGATTGCACTTTCCTAAGGGGGTAAAACCATGTCCCAAAGGTCACCGGATCTGGTGTCAATTTAAAGAAGTAGTCCAGTTACACATTTGTGGGCTTATAACTTGGCTTCTGAATGTCCTAGAGAGGTTAGGTTTGTTTTAGTGTACTCCAATCAACAGCCCCTACAACCACAAAAAGGAATGGAGTCATTAGCACTTATGGTTTGTAAATGGCACCCAGAATTATGTTGCACGAAGCACAATTTCACATCATTCCGGGTTCATTTGTGTGAAAACAAGGTCCAATCAGGCTGAAACGTTACAGGAAGGTAGAATCTATTGAGTTGTAAGTGATCTGAACGTTTCATGATGATAGCACTTTCCTAAGGGGGTCAAACCGTGTCCCAAAGGTCACCGGATCTGGTGTCACTTTAAAGAAGTAGTCCAGTTACACATTTGTGGGCTTATAGCTTGGCTTCTGAATGTCCTAGAGAGGTCAGGTTTGTTTTTGTGTACTCCAATCAACAGTCCCTACAACCACAAAAAGGAATGGAGTCATTAGCACTTATGGTTTGTAAATGGCACCCAGATTTATGTTGCACAAAGCACAATTTCACATCATTCTGGGTCCATTTGTGTGAAAACAAGGTCCAATCAGGCTGAAACGTTACAAGAAGGTAGAATCTATTGAGTTGTAAGTGATCTGAACGTTTCATGATGATCGCACATTCCTAAGGGGGTCAAACCATGTCCCAAAGGTCACCGGATCTGGTGTCAATTTAAAGAAGTAGTCCAGTTACACATTTGTGGGCTTATAACTTGGCTTCTGAATGTCCAAGAGAGATCAGGTTTGTTTTAGTATACTCCAATCAACAGCCCCTACAACCACAAAAAGGAATGGAGTCATTAGCACTTATGCTTTGTAAATGGCACCCGGAATTATGTTGAACGAAGCACAATTTCACATAATTCTGGGTTCATTTGTGTGAAAACAAGGTCCAATCAGGCTGAAACGTTACAGGAAGGTAGAATCTATTGAGTTGTAAGTGATCTGAACGTTTCATGATGATAGCACTTTACTAAGGGGGTCAAACCATGTCCCAAAGGTCACCGGATCTGGTGTCAATTTAAAGAAGTAGTCCAGTTACACATTTGTGGGCTTATAACTTGGCTTCTGAATGTCCTAGAGAGATCAGGTTTGTTTTAGTGTACTCCAATCAACAGCCCCTAAAACCACAAAAAGGAATGGAGTCATTAGCACTTATGGTTTTTAAATGGCACCCAGAATTATGTTGCACGAAGCCCAATTTCACATCATTCTGGGTTCATTTGTGTGAAAACAAGGTCCAGTCAGGCTGAAACGTTAGAGGAAGGTAGAATCTATTGAGTTGTAAGTGATCTGAACGTTTCATGATGATAGCACTTTCCTAAGGGGGTCAAACCATGTCCCAAAGGTCACCGGATCTGGTGTCAATTTAAAGAAGTTGTCCAGTTACACATTTGTGGGCTTATAACTTGGCTTCGGAATGTCCTAGAGAGATCAGGTTTGTTTTAGTGTACTCCAATCAACAGCCCCTACAACCACAAAAAGGAATGGAGACATTAGCACTTATGGTTTTTAAATGGCACCCAGAATTATGTTGCACGAAGCACAATTTCACATCATTCTGGGTTCATTTGTGTGAAAACAAGGTCCAATCAGGCTGAAACGTTACAGGAAGGTAGAATCTATTGAGTTGTAAGTGATCTGAACGTTTCATGATGATAGCACTTTCCTAAGGGGGTGAAACCATGTCCCAAAGGTCACCGGATCTGGTGTCACTTTAAAGAAGTAGTCCAGTTGCACATTTGTGGGCTTACAACTTGGCTTCTGAATGTCCTAGAGAGGTCAGGTTTTTTTTTATTGTACTCCAATCAACAGCCCCTACAACCACAAAAAGGAATGGAGACATTAGCACTTATGGTTTTTAAATGGCACCCAGAATTATGTTGCACGAAGCACAATTTCACATCATTCTGGGTTCATTTGTGTGAAAACAAGGTCCAATCAGGCTGAAACGTTACAGGAAGGTAGAATCTATTGAGTTGTAAGTGATCTGAACGTTTCATGATGATAGCACTTTCCTAAGGGGGTCAAACCATGTCCCAAATGTCACCGGATCTGGTGTCAATTTAAAGAAGTAGTCCAGTTACACCTTTTTGGGCTTATAATTTGGCTTCTGAATGTCCTAGAGAGATCAGGTTTGTTTTACGGTACTCCAAGCAACAGCCTCTACAACCACAAAAAGGAATGGAGTCATTAGCACTTATGGTTTTTAAATGGCACCCAGAATTATGTTGCACGAAGCACAATTTCACATCATTCTGGGTTCATTTGTGTGAAAACAAGGTCCAATCAGGCTGAAACGTTACAGGAAGGTAGAATCTATTGAGTTGTAAGTGATCTGAACGTTTCATGATGATTGCACTTTCCTAAGGGGGTAAAACCATGTCCCAAAGGTCACCGGATCTGGTGTCAATTTAAAGAAGTAGTCCAGTTACACATTTGTGGGCTTATAACTTGGCTTCTGAATGTCCTAGAGAGGTTAGGTTTGTTTTAGTGTACTCCAATCAACAGCCCCTACAACCACAAAAAGGAATGGAGTCATTAGCACTTATGGTTTGTAAATGGCACCCAGAATTATGTTGCACGAAGCACAATTTCACATCATTCCGGGTTCATTTGTGTGAAAACAAGGTCCAATCAGGCTGAAACGTTACAGGAAGGTAGAATCTATTGAGTTGTAAGTGATCTGAACGTTTCATGATGATAGCACTTTCCTAAGGGGGTCAAACCGTGTCCCAAAGGTCACCGGATCTGGTGTCACTTTAAAGAAGTAGTCCAGTTACACATTTGTGGGCTTATAGCTTGGCTTCTGAATGTCCTAGAGAGGTCAGGTTTGTTTTAGTGTACTCCAATCAACAGTCCCTACAACCACAAAAAGGAATGGAGTCATTAGCACTTATGGTTTGTAAATGGCACCCAGATTTATGTTGCACAAAGCACAATTTCACATCATTCTGGGTCCATTTGTGTGAAAACAAGGTCCAATCAGGCTGAAACGTTACAAGAAGGTAGAATCTATTGAGTTGTAAGTGATCTGAACGTTTCATGATGATCGCACATTCCTAAGGGGGTCAAACCATGTCCCAAAGGTCACCGGATCTGGTGTCAATTTAAAGAAGTAGTCCAGTTACACATTTGTGGGCTTATAACTTGGCTTCTGAATGTCCTAGAGAGATCAGGTTTGTTTTAGTATACTCCAATCAACAGCCCCTACAACCACAAAAAGGAATGGAGTCATTAGCACTTATGCTTTGTAAATGGCACCCAGAATTATGTTGAACGAAGCACAATTTCACATAATTCTGGGTTCATTTGTGTGAAAACAAGGTCCAATCAGGCTGAAACGTTACAGGAAGGTAGAATCTATTGAGTTGTAAGTGATCTGAACGTTTCATGATGATAGCACTTTACTAAGGGGGTCAAACCATGTCCCAAAGGTCACCGGATCTGGTGTCAATTTAAAGAAGTAGTCCAGTTACACATTTGTGGGCTTATAACTTGGCTTCTGAATGTCCTATAGAGATCAGGTTTGTTTTAATGTACTCCAATCAACAGCCCCTACAACCACAAAAAGTAATGGAGTCATTAGCACTTATGGTTTGTAAATGGCACCCAGAATTATGTTGCACGAAGCACAATTTCACATCATTCTGGGTCCATTTGTGTGAAAACAAGGTCCAATCAGGCTGAAACGCTACAAGAAGGTAGAATCTATTGAGTTGTAAGTGATCTGAACGTTTCATGATGATAGCACTTTCCTAAGGGGGTCAAACCATGTCCCAAAGGTCACCGGATCTGGTGTCAATTTAAAGTAGTCCAGTTACACATTTGTGGGCTTATAACTTGGCTTCTGAATGTCCTAGAGAGATCAGGTTTGTTTTAGTGTACTCCAATCAACAGCCCCTAAAACCGCAAAAAGGAATGGAGTCATTAGCACTTATGGTTTTTAAATGGCACCCAGAATTATGTTGCACGAAGCCCAATTTCACATCATTCTGGGTTCATTTGTGTGAAAACAAGGTCCAGTCAGGCTGAAACGTTAGAGGAAGGTAGAATCTATTGAGTTGTAAGTGATCTGAACGTTTCATGATGATAGCACTTTCCTAAGGGGGTCAAACCATGTCCCAAAGGTCACCGGATCTGGTGTCAATTTAAAGAAGTTGTCCAGTTACACATTTGTGGGCTTATAACTTGGCTTCGGAATGTCCTAGAGAGATCAGGTTTGTTTTAGTGTACTCCAATCAACAGCCCCTACAACCACAAAAAGGAATGGAGACATTAGCACTTATGGTTTTTAAATGGCACCCAGAATTATGTTGCACGAAGCACAATTTCACATCATTCTGGGTTCATTTGTGTGAAAACAAGGTCCAATCAGGCTGAAACGTTACAGGAAGGTAGAATCTATTGAGTTGTAAGTGATCTGAACGTTTCATGATGATAGCACTTTCCTAAGGGGGTCAAACCATGTCCCAAAGGTCACCGGATCTGGTGTCACTTTAAAGAAGTAGTCCAGTTGCACATTTGTGGGCTTACAACTTGGCTTCTGAATGTCCTAGAGAGGTCAGGTTTTTTTTATTGTACTCCAATCAACAGCCCCTACAACCACAAAAAGGAATGGAGACATTAGCACTTATGGTTTGTAAATGGCACCCAGAATTATGTTGCACGAAGCACAATTTCACATCATTCTGGGTCCATTTGTGTGAAAACAAGGTCCAATCAGGCTGAAACGCTACAAGAAGGTAGAATCTATTGAGTTGTAAGTGATCTGAACGTTTCAAGATGATCGCACATTCCTATAGGGGGTAAAACCATGTCCCAAAGTTCACCGGGCCTGGTGTCACTTTAAAGATGTAGTCCAGTTACACCTTTGTGGGCTTATAACTTGGCTTCTGAATGTCCTAGAGAGGTTAGGTTTGTTTTAGTGTACTCCAATCAAAAGCCCCTACAACCACAAAAAGGAATGGAGTCATTAGCACTTATGGTTTGTAAATGGCACCCAGAATTATGTTGCACGAAGCACAATTTCACATCATTCTGGGTTCATTTGTGTGAAAACAAGGTCCAATCAGGCTGAAATGTTACAGGAAGGTAGAATCTATTGAGTTGTAAGTGATCTGAACGTTTCATGATGATAGCACTTTCCTAAGGGGGTCAATCCATGTCCCAAAGGTCACCGGATCTGGTGTCAATTTAAAGAAGTAGTCCAGTTACACATTTGTGGGCTTATAACTTGGCTTCTGAATGTCCTAGAGAGGTCAGGTTTGTTTTAGTGTACTCCAATCAACAGCCCCTACAACCACAAAAAGGAATGGAGACATTAGCACTTATGGTTTTTAAATGGCACCCAGAATTATGTTGCACGAAGCACAATTTCACATCATTCTGGGTTCATTTGTGTGAAAACAAGGTCCAATCAGGCTGAAACGTTACAGGAAGGTAGAATCTATTGAGTTGTAAGTGATCTGAACGTTTCATGATGATAGCACTTTCCTAAGGGGGTCAAACCATGTCCCAAATGTCACCGGATCTGGTGTCAATTTAAAGAAGTAGTCCAGTTACACCTTTGTGGGCTTATAATTTGGCTTCTGAATGTCCTAGAGAGATCAGGTTTGTTTTACGGTACTCCAATCAACAGCCTCTACAACCACAAAAAGGAATGGAGTCATTAGCACTTATGGTTTTTAAATGGCACCCAGAATTATGTTGCACGAAGCACAATTTCACATCATTCTGGGTTCATTTGTGTGAAAACAAGGTCCAATCAGGCTGAAACGTTACAGGAAGGTAGAATCTATTGAGTTGTAAGTGATCTGAACGTTTCATGATGATTGCACTTTCCTAAGGGGGTAAAACCATGTCCCAAAGGTCACCGGATCTGGTGTCAATTTAAAGAAGTAGTCCAGTTACACATTTGTGGGCTTATAACTTGGCTTCTGAATGTCCTAGAGAGGTTAGGTTTGTTTTAGTGTACTCCAATCAACAGCCCCTACAACCACAAAAAGGAATGGAGTCATTACCACTTATGGTTTGTAAATGGCACCCAGAATTATGTTTCACGAAGCACAATTTCACATCATTCCGGGTTCATTTGTGTGAAAACAAGGTCCAATCAGGCTGAAACGTTACAGGAAGGTAGAATCTATTGAGTTGTAAGTGATCTGAACGTTTCATGATGATAGCACTTTCCCAAGGGGGTCAAACCATGTCCCAAAGGTCACCGGATCTGGTGTCACTTTAAAGAAGTAGTCCAGTTACACATTTGTGGGCTTATAGCTTGGCTTCTGAATGTCCTAGAGAGGTCAGGTTTGTTTTAGTGTACTCCAATCAACAGTCCCTACAACCACAAAAAGGAATGGAGTCATTAGCACTTATGGTTTGTAAATGGCACCCAGATTTATGTTGCACAAAGCACAATTTCACATCATTCTGGGTCCATTTGTGTGAAAACAAGGTCCAATCAGGCTGAAACGTTACAAGAAGGTAGAATCTATTGAGTTGTAAGTGATCTGAACGTTTCATGATGATCGCACATTCCTATAGGGGGTCAAACCATGTCCCAAATGTCACCGGGCCTGGTGTCACTTTAAAGAAGTAGTCCAGTTACACCTTTGTGGGCTTATAACTTGGCTTCTGAATGTCCTAGAGAGGTCAGGTTTGTTTAAGTGTACTCCAATAAACAGCCCCTACAACCTCAAAAAGGAATGGAGTCATTAGCACCTATGGTTTGTAAATGGCACCCTGAATTATGTTGCACGAAGCACAATTTCACATCATTCTGGGTCCATTTGTATGAAAACAAGGTCCAATCAGGCTGAAACGTTACAGGAAGATAGAATCTATTGAGTTGTAAGTGATCTGAACGTTTCATGATGATAGCATTTTCCTAAGGGGGTCAAACCATGTCCCAAAGGTCACCGGATCTGGTGTTAATTTAAAGAAGTAGTCCAGTTACACCTTTGTGGGCTTATAACTTGGCTTCTGAATGTCCTAGAGAGGTCAGGTTTGTTTAAGTGTACTCAAATAAACAGCCCCTACAACCACAAAAAGGAATGGAGTCATTAGCACTTATGGTTTGTAAATGGCACCCTGAATTATGTTGCACGAAGCACAATTTCACATCATTCTGGGTCCATTTGTATGAAAACAAGGTCCAATCAGGCTGAAACGTTACAGGAAGGTAGAATCTATTGAGTTGTAAGTGATCTGAACGTTTCATGATGATAGCATTTTCCTAAGGGGGTCAAACCATGTCCCAAAGGTCACCGGATCTGGTGTCAATTTAAAGAAGTAGTCCAGTTACACATTTGTGGGCTTATAACTTGGCTTCTGAATGTCCTAGAGAGATCAGGTTTGTTTTAGTATACTCCAATCAACAGCCCCTACAACCACAAAAAGGAATGGAGTCATTAGCACTTATGGTTTTTAAATGGCACCCAGAATTATGTTGCACGAAGCACAATTTCACATCATTCTGGGTTCATTTGTGTGAAAACAAGGTCCAATCAGGCTGAAACGTTACAGGAAGGTAGAATCTATTGAGTTGTAAGTGATCTGAACGTTTCACGATGATAGCACTTTCCTAAGGGGGTCAAACCATGTCCCAAAGTTCACCGGATCTGGTGTCAATTTAAAGAAATAGTCCAGTTACACATTTGTGGGCTTATAACTTGGCTTCTGAATGTCCTAGAGAGATCAGGTTTGTTTTAGTATACTCCAATCAACAGCCCCTACAACCACAAAAAGGAAGGGAGTCATTAGCACTTATGCTTTGTAAATGGCACCCAGAATTATGTTGAACGAAGCACAATTTCACATAATTCTGGGTTCATTTGTGTGAAAACAAGGTCCAATCAGGCTGAAACGTTACAGGAAGGTAGAATCTATTGAGTTGTAAGTGATCTGAACGTTTCATGATGATAGCACTTTACTAAGGGGGTCAAACCATGTCCCAAAGGTCACCGGATCTGGTGTCAATTTAAAGAAGTAGTCCAGTTACACATTTGTGGGCTTATAACTTGGCTTCTGAATGTCCTATAGAGATCAGGTTTGTTTTAATGTACTCCAATCAACAGCCCCTACAACCACAAAAAGTAATGGAGTCATTAGCACTTATGGTTTATAAATGGCACCCAGAATTATGTTGCACGAAGCACAATTTCACATCATTCTGGGTCCATTTGTGTGAAAACAAGGTCCAATCAGGCTGAAACGCTACAAGAAGGTAGAATCTATTGAGTTGTAAGTGATCTGAACGTTTCATGATGATAGCACTTTCCTAAGGGGGTCAAACCATGTCCCAAAGGTCACCGGATCTGGTGTCAATTTAAAGTAGTCCAGTTACACATTTGTGGGCTTATAACTTGGCTTCTGAATGTCCTAGAGAGATCAGGTTTGTTTTAGTGTACTCCAATCAACAGCCCCTAAAACCGCAAAAAGGAATGGAGTCATTAGCACTTATGGTTTTTAAATGGCACCCAGAATTATGTTGCACGAAGCCCAATTTCACATCATTCTGGGTTCATTTGTGTGAAAACAAGGTCCAGTCAGGCTGAAACGTTAGAGGAAGGTAGAATCTATTGAGTTGTAAGTGATCTGAACGTTTCATGATGATAGCACTTTCCTAAGGGGGTCAAACCATGTCCCAAAGGTCACCGGATCTGGTGTCAATTTAAAGAAGTTGTCCAGTTACACATTTGTGGGCTTATAACTTGGCTTCGGAATGTCCTAGAGAGATCAGGTTTGTTTTAGTGTACTCCAATCAACAGCCCCTACAACCACAAAAAGGAATGGAGACATTAGCACTTATGGTTTTTAAATGGCACCCAGAATTATGTTGCACGAAGCACAATTTCACATCATTCTGGGTTCATTTGTGTGAAAACAAGGTCCAATCAGGCTGAAACGTTACAGGAAGGTAGAATCTATTGAGTTGTAAGTGATCTGAACGTTTCATGATGATAGCACTTTCCTAAGGGGGTCAAACCATGTCCCAAAGGTCACCGGATCTGGTGTCACTTTAAAGAAGTAGTCCAGTTGCACATTTGTGGGCTTACAACTTGGCTTCTGAATGTCCTAGAGAGGTCAGGTTTTTTTTATTGTACTCCAATCAACAGCCCCTACAACCACAAAAAGGAATGGAGACATTAGCACTTATGGTTTGTAAATGGCACCCAGAATTATGTTGCACGAAGCACAATTTCACATCATTCTGGGTCCATTTGTGTGAAAACAAGGTCCAATCAGGCTGAAACGCTACAAGAAGGTAGAATCTATTGAGTTGTAAGTGATCTGAACGTTTCAAGATGATCGCACATTCCTATAGGGGGTAAAACCATGTCCCAAAGTTCACCGGGCCTGGTGTCACTTTAAAGATGTAGTCCAGTTACACCTTTGTGGGCTTATAACTTGGCTTCTGAATGTCCTAGAGAGGTTAGGTTTGTTTTAGTGTACTCCAATCAAAAGCCCCTACAACCACAAAAAGGAATGGAGTCATTAGCACTTATGGTTTGTAAATGGCACCCAGAATTATGTTGCACGAAGCACAATTTCACATCATTCTGGGTTCATTTGTGTGAAAACAAGGTCCAATCAGGCTGAAATGTTACAGGAAGGTAGAATCTATTGAGTTGTAAGTGATCTGAACGTTTCATGATGATAGCACTTTCCTAAGGGGGTCAATCCATGTCCCAAAGGTCACCGGATCTGGTGTCAATTTAAAGAAGTAGTCCAGTTACACATTTGTGGGCTTATAACTTGGCTTCTGAATGTCCTAGAGAGGTCAGGTTTGTTTTAGTGTACTCCAATCAACAGCCCCTACAACCACAAAAAGGAATGGAGACATTAGCACTTATGGTTTTTAAATGGCACCCAGAATTATGTTGCACGAAGCACAATTTCACATCATTCTGGGTTCATTTGTGTGAAAACAAGGTCCAATCAGGCTGAAACGTTACAGGAAGGTAGAATCTATTGAGTTGTAAGTGATCTGAACGTTTCATGATGATAGCACTTTCCTAAGGGGGTCAAACCATGTCCCAAATGTCACCGGATCTGGTGTCAATTTAAAGAAGTAGTCCAGTTACACCTTTGTGGGCTTATAATTTGGCTTCTGAATGTCCTAGAGAGATCAGGTTTGTTTTACGGTACTCCAATCAACAGCCTCTACAACCACAAAAAGGAATGGAGTCATTAGCACTTATGGTTTTTAAATGGCACCCAGAATTATGTTGCACGAAGCACAATTTCACATCATTCTGGGTTCATTTGTGTGAAAACAAGGTCCAATCAGGCTGAAACGTTACAGGAAGGTAGAATCTATTGAGTTGTAAGTGATCTGAACGTTTCATGATGATTGCACTTTCCTAAGGGGGTAAAACCATGTCCCAAAGGTCACCGGATCTGGTGTCAATTTAAAGAAGTAGTCCAGTTACACATTTGTGGGCTTATAGCTTGGCTTCTGAATGTCCTAGAGAGGTCAGGTTTGTTTTAGTGTACTCCAATCAACAGTCCCTACAACCACAAAAAGGAATGGAGTCATTAGCACTTATGGTTTGTAAATGGCACCCAGATTTATGTTGCACAAAGCACAATTTCACATCATTCTGGGTCCATTTGTGTGAAAACAAGGTCCAATCAGGCTGAAACGTTACAAGAAGGTAGAATCTATTGAGTTGTAAGTGATCTGAACGTTTCATGATGATCGCACATTCCTATAGGGGGTCAAACCATGTCCCAAATGTCACCGGGCCTGGTGTCACTTTAAAGAAGTAGTCCAGTTACACCTTTGTGGGCTTATAACTTGGCTTCTGAATGTCCTAGAGAGGTCAGGTTTGTTTAAGTGTACTCCAATAAACAGCCCCTACAACCTCAAAAAGGAATGGAGTCATTAGCACCTATGGTTTGTAAATGGCACCCTGAATTATGTTGCACGAAGCACAATTTCACATCATTCTGGGTCCATTTGTATGAAAACAAGGTCCAATCAGGCTGAAACGTTACAGGAAGATAGAATCTATTGAGTTGTAAGTGATCTGAACGTTTCATGATGATAGCATTTTCCTAAGGGGGTCAAACCATGTCCCAAAGGTCACCGGATCTGGTGTCAATTTAAAGAAGTAGTCCAGTTACACCTTTGTGGGCTTATAACTTGGCTTCTGAATGTCCTAGAGAGGTCAGGTTTGTTTAAGTGTACTCAAATAAACAGCCCCTACAACCACAAAAAGGAATGGAGTCATTAGCACTTATGGTTTGTAAATGGCACCCTGAATTATGTTGCACGAAGCACAATTTCACATCATTCTGGGTCCATTTGTATGAAAACAAGGTCCAATCAGGCTGAAACGTTACAGGAAGGTAGAATCTATTGAGTTGTAAGTGATCTGAACGTTTCATGATGATAGCATTTTCCTAAGGGGGTCAAACCATGTCCCAAAGGTCACCGGATCTGGTGTCAATTTAAAGAAGTAGTCCAGTTACACATTTGTGGGCTTATAACTTGGCTTCTGAATGTCCTAGAGAGATCAGGTTTGTTTTAGTATACTCCAATCAACAGCCCCTACAACCACAAAAAGGAATGGAGTCATTAGCACTTATGGTTTTTAAATGGCACCCAGAATTATGTTGCACGAAGCACAATTTCACATCATTCTGGGTTCATTTGTGTGAAAACAAGGTCCAATCAGGCTGAAACGTTACAGGAAGGTAGAATCTATTGAGTTGTAAGTGATCTGAACGTTTCACGATGATAGCACTTTCCTAAGGGGGTCAAACCATGTCCCAAAGTTCACCGGATCTGGTGTCAATTTAAAGAAATAGTCCAGTTACAGATTTGTGGGCTTATAACTTGGCTTCTGAATGTCCTAGAGAGATCAGGTTTGTTTTAGTGTACTCCAATCAACAGCCCCTACAACCACAAAAAGGAATGGAGTCATTAGCACTTATGGTTTGTAAATGGCACCCAGAATTATGTTGCAAGAAGCACAATTTCACATCATTCTGGGTTCATTTGTGTGAAAACAAGGTCCAATCAGGCTGAAACGTTACAAGAAGGTAGAATCTATTGAGTTGTAAGTGATCTGAACGTTTAATGATGATCGCACATTCCTATAGGGGGTTAAACCATGTCCCAAAGGTCACCGGGCCTGGTGTCACTTTAAAGAAGTAGTCCAGTTACACCTTTGTGGGCTTATAACTTGGCTTCTGAATTTCCTAGAGAGGTCAGGTTTGTTTTAGTGTACTCCAATAAACAGCCCCTACAACCACAAAAAGGAATGGAGTCATTAGCACTTATGGTTTGTAAATGGCACCCAGAATTATGTTGCACGAAGCACAATTTCACATCATTCTGGGTTCATTTGTGTGAAAACAAGGTCCAATCAGGCTGAAACGTTACAAGAAGGTAGAATCTATTGAGTTGTAAGTGATCTGAACGTTTCATGATGATCGAACAATCCTATAGGGGGTCAAACCATGTCCCAAAGGTCACCGGGCCTGGTGTCACTTTAAAGAAGTAGTCCAGTTACACCTTTGTGGGCTTATAACTTGGCTTCTGAATGTCCTAGAGCGATCAGGTTTGTTTTAGTGTACTCCAATCAACAGCCCCTACAACCACAAAAAGGAATGGAGACATTAGCACTTATGGTTTTTAAATGGCACCCAGAATTATGTTGCACGAAGCACAATTTCACATCATTCTGGGTTCATTTGTGTGAAAACAAGGTCCAATCAGGCTGAAACGTTACAGGAAGGTAGAATCTATTTCCTAAGGGGGTCAAACCATGTCCCAAAGGGCACCGGATCTGGTGTCACTTTAAAGAAGTAGTCCAGTTACACATTTGTGGGCTTATAACTTGGCTTCTGAATGTCCTAGAGAGATCAGGTTTGTTTTAGTATACTCCAATCAACAGCCCCTACAACCACAAAAAGGAATGGAGTCATTAGCACTTATGGTTTTTAAATGGCACCCAGAATTATGTTGCACGAAGCCCAATTTCACATCATTCTGGGTTCATTTGTGTGAAAACAAGGTCCAGTCAGGCTGAAACGTTACAGGAAGGTAGAATCTATTGAGTTGTAAGTGATCTGAACGTTTCATGATGATAGCACTTTCCTAAGGGGGTCAAACCATGTCCCAAAGGTCACCGGATCTGGTGTCAATTTAAAGAAGTTGTCCAGTTACACATTTGTGGGCTTATAACTTGGCTTCTGAATGTCCTAGAGCGATCAGGTTTGTTTTAGTGTACTCCAATCAACAGCCCCTACAACCACAAAAAGGAATGGAGACATTAGCACTTATGGTTTTTAAATGGCACCCAGAATTATGTTGCACGAAGCACAATTTCACATCATTCTGGGTTCATTTGTGTGAAAACAAGGTCCAGTCAGGCTGAAACGTTACAGGAAGGTAGAATCTATTGAGTTGTAAGTGATCTGAACGTTTCATGATGATAGCACTTTCCTAAGGGGGTCAAACCATGTCCCAAAGGTCACCAGATCTGGTGTCAATTTAAAGAAGTAGTCCAGTTACACATTTGTGGGCTTATAACTTGGCTTCTGAATGTCCTAGAGAGATCAGGTCTGTTTTAATGTACTCCAATCAACAGCCCCTACAACCACAAAAAGGAATGGAGTCATAAGCACTTATGGTTTGTAAATGGCACCCAGAATTATGTTGCACGAAGCACAATTTCACATCATTCTGGGTTCATTTGTGTGAAAACAAGGTCCAATCAGGCTGAAACGTTACAGGAAGGTAGAATCTATTGAGTTGTAAGTGATCTGAACGTTTCATGATGATAGCACTTTCCAAAGGGGGTCAAACCATGTCCCAAAGGTCACCGGATCTGGTGTCAATTTAAAGAAGTAGTCCAGTTACACATTTGTGGGCTTATAACTTGGCTTCTGAATGTCCTAGAAAGATCAGGTTTGTTTTAGTGTACTCCAATCAACAGCCCCTACAACCACAAAAAGGAATGGAGACATTAGCACTTATGGTTTTTAAATGGCACCCAGAATTATGTTGCACGAAGCACAATTTCACATCATTCTGGGTTCATTTGTGTGAAAACAAGGTCCAATCAGGCTGAAACGTTACAGGAAGGTAGAATCTATTGAGTTGTAAGTGATCTGAACGTTTCATGATGATAGCACTTTCCTAAGGGGGTCAAACCATGTCCCAAAGGTCACCGGATCTGGTGTCACTTTAAAGAAGTAGTCCTGTTACACATTTGTGGGCTTATAACTTGGCTTCTGAATGTCCTAGAGAGGTCAGGTTTGTTTTATTGTACTCCAATCAACAGCCCCTACAGCCACAAAAAGGAATGGAGACATTAGCACTTATGGTTTGTAAACGGCACCCAGAATTATGTTGCACGAAGCACAATTTCACATCATTCTGGGTCCATTTGTGTGAAAACAAGGTCCAATCAGGCTGAAACGCTACAAGAAGGTAGATTCTATTGAGTTGTAAGTGATCTGAACGTTTCAAGATGATCGCACATTCCTATAGGGGGTTAAACCATGTCCCAAAGGTCACCGGGCCTGGTGTCACTTTAAAGAAGTAGTCCAGTTACACCTTTGTGGGCTTATAACTTGGCTTCTGAATTTCCTAGAGAGGTCAGGTTTGTTTTAGTGTACTCCAATCAACAGCCCCTACAACCACAAAAAGGAATGGAGTCATTAGCACTTATGGTTTGTAAATGGCACCCAGAATTATGTTGCAAGAAGCACAATTTCACATCATTCTGGGTTCATTTGTGTGAAAACAAGGTCCAATCAGGCTGAAACGTTACAAGAAGGTAGAATCTATTGAGTTGTAAGTGATCTGAACGTTTAATGATGATCGCACATTCCTATAGGGGGTTAAACCATGTCCCAAAGGTCACCGGGCCTGGTGTCACTTTAAAGAAGTAGTCCAGTTACACCTTTGTGGGCTTATAACTTGGCTTCTGAATGTCCTAGAGAGGTCAGGTTTGTTTTAGTGTACTCCAATCAACAGCCCCTACAACCACAAAAAGGAATGGAGTCATTAGCACTTATGGTTTGTAAATGGCACCCAGAATTATGTTGCACGAAGCACAATTTCACATCATTCTGGGTTCATTTGTGTGAAAACAAGGTCCAATCAGGCTGAAACGTTACAAGAAGGTAGAATCTATTGAGTTGTAAGTGATCTGAACGTTTCATGATGATCGAACAATCCTATAGGGGGTCAAACCATGTCCCAAAGGTCACCGGGCCTGGTGTCACTTTAAAGAAGTAGTCCAGTTACACCTTTGTGGGCTTATAACTTGGCTTCTGAATGTCCTAGAGCGATCAGGTTTGTTTTAGTGTACTCCAATCAACAGCCCCTACAACCACAAAAAGGAATGGAGACATTAGCACTTATGGTTTTTAAATGGCACCCAGAATTATGTTGCACGAAGCACAATTTCACATCATTCTGGGTTCATTTGTGTGAAAACAAGGTCCAATCAGGCTGAAACGTTACAGGAAGGTAGAATCTATTTCCTAAGGGGGTCAAACCATGTCCCAAAGGTCACCGGATCTGGTGTCACTTTAAAGAAGTAGTCCAGTTACACATTTGTGGGCTTATAACTTGGCTTCTGAATGTCCTAGAGAGATCAGGTTTGTTTTAGTATACTCCAATCAACAGCCCCTACAACCACAAAAAGGAATGGAGTCATTAGCACTTATGGTTTTTAAATGGCACCCAGAATTATGTTGCACGAAGCCCAATTTCACATCATTCTGGGTTCATTTGTGTGAAAACAAGGTCCAGTCAGGCTGAAACGTTACAGGAAGGTAGAATCTATTGAGTTGTAAGTGATCTGAACGTTTCATGATGATAGCACTTTCCTAAGGGGGTCAAACCATGTCCCAAAGGTCACCGGATCTGGTGTCAATTTAAAGAAGTTGTCCAGTTACACATTTGTGGGCTTATAACTTGGCTTCTGAATGTCCTAGAGCGATCAGGTTTGTTTTAGTGTACTCCAATCAACAGCCCCTACAACCACAAAAAGGAATGGAGACATTAGCACTTATGGTTTTTAAATGGCACCCAGAATTATGTTGCACGAAGCACAATTTCACATCATTCTGGGTTCATTTGTGTGAAAACAAGGTCCAGTCAGGCTGAAACGTTACAGGAAGGTAGAATCTATTGAGTTGTAAGTGATCTGAACGTTTCATGATGATAGCACTTTCCTAAGGGGGTCAAACCATGTCCCAAAGGTCACCAGATCTGGTGTCAATTTAAAGAAGTAGTCCAGTTACACATTTGTGGGCTTATAACTTGGCTTCTGAATGTCCTAGAGAGATCAGGTTTGTTTTAATGTACTCCAATCAACAGCCCCTACAACCACAAAAAGGAATGGAGTCATAAGCACTTATGGTTTGTAAATGGCACCCAGAATTATGTTGCACGAAGCACAATTTCACATCATTCTGGGTTCATTTGTGTGAAAACAAGGTCCAATCAGGCTGAAACGTTACAGGAAGGTAGAATCTATTGAGTTGTAAGTGATCTGAACGTTTCATGATGATAGCACTTTCCAAAGGGGGTCAAACCATGTCCCAAAGGTCACCGGATCTGGTGTCAATTTAAAGAAGTAGTCCAGTTACACATTTGTGGGCTTATAACTTGGCTTCTGAATGTCCTAGAAAGATCAGGTTTGTTTTAGTGTACTCCAATCAACAGCCCCTACAACCACAAAAAGGAATGGAGACATTAGCACTTATGGTTTTTAAATGGCACCCAGAATTATGTTGCACGAAGCACAATTTCACATCATTCTGGGTTCATTTGTGTGAAAACAAGGTCCAATCAGGCTGAAACGTTACAGGAAGGTAGAATCTATTGAGTTGTAAGTGATCTGAACGTTTCATGATGATAGCACTTTCCTAAGGGGGTCAAACCATGTCCCAAAGGTCACCGGATCTGGTGTCACTTTAAAGAAGTAGTCCTGTTACACATTTGTGGGCTTATAACTTGGCTTCTGAATGTCCTAGAGAGGTCAGGTTTGTTTTATTGTACTCCAATCAACAGCCCCTACAGCCACAAAAAGGAATGGAGACATTAGCACTTATGGTTTGTAAACGGCACCCAGAATTATGTTGCACGAAGCACAATTTCACATCATTCTGGGTCCATTTGTGTGAAAACAAGGTCCAATCAGGCTGAAACGCTACAAGAAGGTAGATTCTATTGAGTTGTAAGTGATCTGAACGTTTCAAGATGATCGCACATTCCTATAGGGGGTAAAACCATGTCCCAAAGGTCACCGGATCTGGTGTCAATTTAAAGAAGTAGTCCAGTTACACATTTGTGGGCTTATAACTTGGCTTCTGAAAGTCCTAGAGAGGTTAGGTTTGTTTTAGTGTACTCCAATCAAAAGCCCCTACAGCCACGAAAAGGAATGGAGTCATTAGCACTTATGGTTTGTAAATGGCACCCAGAATTATGTTGCACGAAGCACAATTTCACATCATTCTGGGTTCATTTGTATGAAAACAAGGTCCAATCAGGCTGAAACGTTACAGGAAGGTAGAATCTATTGAGTTGTAAGTGATCTGAACGTTTCATGATGATAGCACTTTCCTAAGGGGGTCAAACCATGTCCCAAAGGTCACCGGATCTGGTGTCACTTTAAAGAAGTAGTCCAGTTACACATTTGTGGGCATATAACTTGGCTTCTGAATGTCCTAGAGAGGTCAGGTTTGTTTTAGTGTACTCCAATCAACAGCCCCTACACCCACAAAAAGGAATGGAGACATTAGGACTTATGATTTTTAAATGGCACCCAGAATTATGTTGCACGAAGCACAATTTCACATCATTCTGGGTCCATTTGTGTGAAAACAAGGTCCAATCAGGCTGAAACGTTACAGGAAGGTAGAATCTATTGAGTTGTAAGTGATCTGAATGTTTCATGATGATAGCACTTTCCTAAGGGGGTCAAACCATGTCCCAAAGGTCACCGGATCTGGTGTCAATTTAAAGAAGTAGTCCAGTTACACATTTGTGGGCTTATAACTTGGCTTCTGAATGTCCCTGAGAGATCAGGTTTGTTTTAGTATACTCCAATCAACAGCCCCTACAACCACAAAAAGGAATGGAGTCATTAGCACTTATGGTTTTTAAATGGCACCCAGAATTATGTTGCACGAAGCACAATTGCACATCATTCTAGGTCCATTTGTGTGAAAACAAGGTCCAATCAGGCTGAAACGTTACAGGAAGGTAGAATCTATTGAGTTGTAAGTGATCTGAACGTTTCACGATGATAGCACTTTCCTAAGGGTGTCAAACCATGTCCCAAAGGTCACCGGATCTGGTGTCAATTTAAAGAAGTAGTACAGTTACACATTTGTGGGCTTATAACTTGGCTTCTGAATGTCCTAGAGAGATCAGGTTTGTTTTAGTATACTCCAATCAACAGCCCCTACAACCACAAAAAGGAATGGAGTCATTAGCACTTATGCTTTGTAAATGGCACCCAGAATTATGTTGAACGAAGCACAATTTCACATCATTCTGGGTTCATTTGTGTGAAAACAAGGTCCAATCAGGCTGAAACGTTACAGGAAGGTAGAATCTATTGAGTTGTAAGTGATCTGAACGTTTCATGATGATAGCACTTTCCTAAGGGGGTCAAACCATGTCCCAAAGGTCACCGGATCTGGTGTCACTTTAAAGAAGTAGTCCAGTTACACATTTGTGGGCTTATAACTTGGCTTCTGAATGTCCTAGAGAGGTCAGGTTTGTTTTATTGTACTCCAATCAACAGCCTCTACAACCACAAAAATGAATGGAGACATTAGCACTTATGGTTTGTAAATGGCACCCAGAATTATGTTGCACGAAGCACAATTTCACATCATTCTGGGTCCATTTGTGTGAAAACAAGGTCCAATCAGGCTGAAACGTTACAAGAAGGGCTTCGTGCAACATAATTCTGGGTGCCATTTAAAAATCATTAGTGCTAATGTCTCCATTCCTTTTTGTGGTTGTAGGGGCTGTTGATTGGAGTACACTAAAACAAACCTGACCTCTCTAGGACATTCAGAAGCCAAGTTATAAGCCCACAAATGTGTAACTGGACTACTTCTTTAAAGTGACACCAGATCCGGTGACCTTTGGGACATGGTTTGACCCCCTTAGGAAAGTGCTATCATCATGAAACGTTCAGATCACTTACAACTCAATAGATTCTACCTTCCTGTAACGTTTCAGCCTGATTGGACCTTGTTTTCACACAAATGAACCCAGAATGATGTGAAATTGTGCTTCGTGCAACATAATTCTGGGTGCCATTTACAAACCATAAGTGCTAATGACTCCATTCCTTTTTGTGGCTGTAGGGGCTTTTGATTGGAGTACACTAAAACAAACCTAACCTCTCTAGGACATTCAGAAGCCAAGTTATAAGCCCACAAAGGTGTAACTGGACTACATCTTTAAAGTGACACCAGGCCCGGTGACCTTTGGGACATGGTTTTACCCCCTATAGGAATGTGCGATCATCTTGAAACGTTCAGATCACTTACAACTCAATAGATTCTACCTTCCTGTAACGTTTCAGCCTGATTGGACCTTGTTTTCACACAAATGGACCCAGAATGATGTGAAATTGTGCTTCGTGCAACATAATTCTGGGTGCCATTTACAAAGCATAAGTGCTAATGACTCCAATCCTTTTTGTGGTTGTAGGGGCTGTTGATTGGAGTATACTAAAACAAACCTGATCTCTCTAGGACATTCAGAAGCCAAGTTAGAAGCCCACAAATGTGTAACTGGACTACTTCTTTAAATTGACACCAGATCCGGTGACCTTTGGGACATGGTTTGACCCCCTTAGGAAAGTGCTATCATCATGAAACGTTCAGATCACTTACAACTCAATAGATTCTACCTTCCTGTAACGTTTCAGCCTGATTGGACCTTGTTTTCACACAAATGGACCCAGAATGATGTGAAATTGTGCTTCGTGCAACATAATTCTGGGTGCCATTTACAAACCATAAGTGCTAATGTCTCCATTCCTTTTTGTGGTTGTAGAGGCTGTTGATTGGAGTACAATAAAACAAACCTGACCTCTCTAGGACATTCAGAAGCCAAGTTATAAGCCCACAAATGTGTAACTGGACTACTTCTTTAAAGTGACACCAGATCCGGTGACCTTTGGGACATGGTTTGACCCCCTTAGGAAAGTGCTATCATCATGAAACGTTCAGATCACTTACAACTCAATAGATTCTACCTTCCTGTAACGTTTCAGCCTGACTGGACCTTGTTTTCACACAAATGAACCCAGAATGATGTGAAATTGGGCTTCGTGCAACATAATTCTGGGTGCCATTTAAAAACCATAAGTGCTAATGACTCCATTCCTTTTTGTGGTTGTAGGGGCTGTTGATTGGAGTACATTAAAACAAACCTGATCTCTATAGGACATTCAGAAGCCAAGTTATAAGCCCACAAATGTGTAACTGGACTACTTCTTTAAATTGACACCAGATCCGGTGACCTTTGGGACATGGTTTGACCCCCTTAGGAAAGTGCTATCATCATGAAACATTCAGATCACTTACAACTCAATAGATTCTGACTTCCTGTAACGTTTCAGCCTGATTGGACCTTGTTTTCACACAAATGGACCCAGAATGATGTGAAATTGTGCTTCGTGCAACATAATTCTGGGTGCCATTTAAAAATCATAAGTCCTAATGTCTCCATTCCTTTTTGTGGTTGTAGGGGCTGTTGATTGGAGTACACTAAAACAAACCTGACCTCTCTAGGACATTCAGAAGCCAAGTTATAAGCCCACAAATGTGTAACTGGACTACTTCTTTAAAGTGACACCAGATCCGGTGACCTTTGGGACATGGTTTGACCCCCTTAGGAAAGTGCTATCATCATGAAACGTTCAGATCACTTACAACTCAATAGATTCTACCTTCCTGTAACGTTTCAGCCTGATTGGACCTTGTTTTCACACAAATGAACCCAGAATGATGTGAAATTGTTCTTCGTGCAACATAATTCTGGGTGCCATTTACAAACCATAAGTGCTAATGACTCCATTCATTTTCGTGGCTGTAGGGGCTTTTGATTGGAGTACACTAAAACAAACCTAACCTCTCTAGGACTTTCAGAAGCCAAGGTATAAGCCCACAAATGTGTAACTGGACTACTTCTTTAAATTGACACCAGATCCGGTGACCTTTGGGACATGGTTTGACCCCCTTAGGAAAGTGCTATCATCATGAAACGTTCAGATCACTTACAACTCAATAGATTCTACCTTCTTGTAGCGTTTCAGCCTGATTGGACCTTGTTTTCACACAAATGGACCCAGAATGATGTGAAATTGTGCTTCGTGCAACATAATTCTGGGTGCCATTTACAAACCATAAGTGCTAATGACTCCATTCCTTTTTGTGGTTGTAGGGGCAGTTGATTGGAGTACATTAAAACAAACCTGATCTCTCTAGGACATTCAGAAGCCAAGTTATAAGCCCACAAATGTGTAACTGGACTACTTTAAATTGACACCAGATCCGGTGACCTTTGGGACATGGTTTGACCCCCTTAGGAAAGTGCTATCATCATGAAACGTTCAGATCACTTACAACTCAATAGATTCTACCTTCCTGTAACGTTTCAGCCTGATTGGACCTTGTTTTCACACAAATGAACCCAGAATGATGTGAAATTGTGCTTCGTGCAACATAATTCTGGGTGCCATTTACAAACCATAAGTGCTAATGACTCCATTCCTTTTTGTGGTTGTAGGGGCTGTTGATTGGAGTATACTAAAACAAACCTGATCTCTCAGGGACATTCAGAAGCCAAGTTATAAGCCCACAAATGTGTAACTGGACTACTTCTTTAAATTGACACCAGATCCGGTGACCTTTGGGACATGGTTTGACCCCCTTAGGAAAGTGCTATCATCGTGAAACGTTCAGATCACTTACAACTCAATAGATTCTACCTTCCTGTAACGTTTCAGCCTGATTGGACCTTGTTTTCACACAAATGGACCCAGAATGATGTGAAATTGTGCTTCGTGCAACATAATTCTGGGTGCCATTTAAAAATCATAAGTGCTAATGTCTCCATTCCTTTTTGTGGTTGTAGGGGCTGTTGATTGGAGTACACTAAAACAAACCTGACCTCTCTAGGACATTCAGAAGCCAAGTTATAAGCCCACAAATGTGTAACTGGACTACTTCTTTAAAGTGACACCAGATCCGTTGACCTTTGGGACATGGTTTGACCCCCTTAGGAAAGTGCTATCATCATGAAACGTTCAGATCACTTACAACTCAATAGATTCTACCTTCCTGTAACGTTTCAGCCTGATTGGACCTTGTTTTCACACAAATGGACCCAGAATGATGTGAAATTGTGCTTCGTGCAACATAATTCTGGGTGCCATTTACAAACCATAAGTGCTAATGTCTCCATTCCTTTTTGTGGTTGTAGGGGCTGTTGATTGGAGTACAATAAAACAAACCTGACCTCTCTAGGACATTCAGAAGCCAAGTTATAAGCCCACAAATGTGTAACTGGACTACTTCTTTAAAGTGACACCAGATCCGGTGACCTTTGGGACATGGTTTGACCCCCTTAGGAAAGTGCTATCATCATGAAACGTTCAGATCACTTACAACTCAATAGATTCTACCTTCCTGTAACGTTTCAGCCTGATTGGACCTTGTTTTAACACAAATGAACCCAGAATGATGTGAAATTGTGCTTCGTGCAACATAATTCTGGGTGCCATTTACAAACCATAAGTGCTAATGACTCCATTCCTTTTTGTGGTTGTAGGGGCTTTTGATTGGAGTACACTAAAACAAACCTAACCTCTCTAGGACATTCAGAAGCCAAGTTATAAGCCCACAAAGGTGTAACTGGACTACATCTTTAAATTGACACCAGGCCCGGTGACGTTTGGGACATGGTTTTACCCCCTATAGGAATGTGCGATCATCTTGAAACGTTCAGATCAATTACAACTCAATAGAATCTACCTTCTTGTAGCGTTTCAGCCTGATTGGACCTTGTTTTCACACAAATGGACCCAGAATGATGTGAAATTGTGCTTCGTGCAACATAATTCTGGGTGCCATTTACAAACCATAAGTGCTAATGTCTCCATTCCTTTTTGTGGTTGTAGGGGCTGTTGATTGGAGTACAATAAAACAAACCTGACCTCTCTAGGACATTCAGAAGCCAAGTTATAAGCCCACAAATGTGTAACTGGACTACTTCTTTAAAGTGACACCAGATCCGGTGACGTTTGGGACATGGTTTGACCCCCTTAGGAAAGTGCTATCATCATGAAACGTTCAGATCACTTACAACTCAATAGATTCTACCTTCCTGTAACGTTTCAGCCTGATTGGACCTTGTTTTCACACAAATGAACCCAGAATGATGTGAAATTGTGCTTCGTGCAACATAATTCTGGGTGCCATTTACAAACCATTAAGTGCTAATGTCTCCATTCCTTTTTGTGGTTGTAGGGGCTGTTGATTGGAGTACACTAAAACAAACCTGATCGCTCTAGGACATTCAGAAGCCAAGTTATAAGCCCACAAATGTGTAACTGGACAACTTCTTTAAATTGACACCAGATCCGGTGACCTTTGGGACATGGTTTGACCCCCTTAGGAAAGTGCTATCATCATGAAACGTTCAGATCACTTACAAATCAATAGATTCTACCTTCCTGTAACGTTTCAGCCTGATTGGACCTTGTTTTCACACAAATGAACCCAGAATTATGTGAAATTGTGCTTCGTTCAACATAATTCTGGGTGCCATTTACAAAGCATAAGTGCTAATGACTCCATTCCTTTTTGTGGTTGTAGGGGCTGTTGATTGGAGTATACTAAAACAAACCTGATCTCTCTAGGACATTCAGAAGCCAAGTTATAAGCCCACAAATGTGTAACTGTACTACTTCTTTAAATTGACACCAGATCCGGTGACCTTTGGGACATGGTTTGACACCCTTAGGAAAGTGCTATCATCGTGAAACGTTCAGATCACTTACAAATCAATAGATTCTACCTTCCTGTAACGTTTCAGCCTGATTGGACCTTGTTTTCACACAAATGGACCTAGAATGATGTGCAATTGTGCTTCGTGCAACATAATTCTGGGTGCCATTTAAAAACCATAAGTGCTAATGACTCCATTCCTTTTTGTGGTTGTAGGGGCTGTTGATTGGAGTATACTAAAACAAACCTGATCTCTCAGGGACATTCAGAAGCCAAGTTATAAGCCCACAAATGTGTAACTGGACTACTTCTTTAAATTGACACCAGATCCGGTGACCTTTGGGACATGGTTTGACCCCCTTAGTAAAGTGCTATCATCATGAAACATTCAGATCACTTACAACTCAATAGATTCTACCTTCCTGTAACGTTTCAGCCTGATTGGACCTTGTTTTCACACAAATGGACCCAGAATGATGTGAAATTGTGCTTCGTGCAACATAATTCTGGGTGCCATTTAAAAATCATAAGTCCTAATGTCTCCATTCCTTTTTGTGGTTGTAGGGGCTGTTGATTGGAGTACACTAAAACAAACCTGACCTCTCTAGGACATTCAGAAGCCAAGTTATAAGCCCACAAATGTGTAACTGGACTACTTCTTTAAAGTGACACCAGATCCGGTGACCTTTGGGACATGGTTTGACCCCCTTAAGAAAGTGCTATCATCATGAAACGTTCAGATCACTTACAACTCAATAGATTCTACCTTCCTGTAACGTTTCAGCCTGATTGGACCTTGTTTTCACACAAATGAACCCAGAATGATGTGAACTTGTGCTTCGTGCAACATAATTCTGGGTGCCATTTACAAACCATAAGTGCTAATGACTCCATTCCTTTTCGTGGCTGTAGGGGCTTTTGATTGGAGTACACTAAAACAAACCTAACCTCTCTAGGACTTTCAGAAGCCAAGTTATAAGCCCACAAATGTGTAACTGGACTACTTCTTTAAATTGACACCAGATCCGGTGACCTTTGGGACATGGTTTGACCCCCTTAGGAAAGTGCTATCATCATGAAACGTTCAGATCACTTACAACTCAATAGATTCTACCTTCTTGTAGCGTTTCAGCCTGATTGGACCTTGTTTTCACACAAATGGACCCAGAATGATGTGAAATTGTGCTTTGTGCAACATAATTCTGGGTGCCATTTACAAACCATAAGTGCTAATGACTCCATTCCTTTTTGTGGTTGTAGGGGCTGTTGATTGGAGTACATTAAAACAAACCTGATCTCTCTAGGACATTCAGAAGCCAAGTTATAAGCCCACAAATGTGTAACTGGACTACTTTAAATTGACACCAGATCCGGTTACCTTTGGGACATGGTTTGACCCCCTTAGGAAAGTGCTATCATCATGAAACGTTCAGATCACTTACAACTCAATAGATTCTACCTTCCTGTAACGTTTCAGCCTGATTGGACCTTGTTTTCACACAAATGAACCCAGAATGATGTGAAATTGTGCTTCGTGCAACATAATTCTGGGTGCCATTTACAAACCATAAGTGCTAATGACTCCATTCCTTTTTGTGGTTGTAGGGGCTGTTGATTGGAGTACATTAAAACAAACCTGATCTCTCTAGGACATTCAGAAGCCAAGTTATAAGCCCACAAATGTGTAACTGGACTACTTCTTTAAATTGACACCAGATCCGGTGACCTTTGGGACATGGTTTGACCCCCTTAGGAAAGTGCTATCATCATGAAACGTTCAGATCACTTACAAATCAATAGATTCTACCTTCCTGTAACGTTTCAGCCTGATTGGACCTTGTTTTCACACAAATGAACCCAGAATTATGTGAAATTGTGCTTCGTTCAACATAATTCTGGGTGCCATTTACAAAGCATAAGTGCTAATGACTCCATTCCTTTTTGTGGTTGTAGGGGCTGTTGATTGGAGTATACTAAAACAAACCTGATCTCTCTAGGACATTCAGAAGCCAAGTTATAAGCCCACAAATGTGTAACTGGACTACTTCTTTAAATTGACACCAGATCCGGTGACCTTTGGGACATGGTTTGACCCCCTTAGGAAAGTGCTATCATCATGAAACGTTCAGATCACTTACAACTCAATAGATTCTACCTTCCTGTAACGTTTCAGCCTGATTGGACCTTGTTTTCACACAAATGGACCCAGAATGATGTGAAATTGTGCTTCGTGAAACATAATTCTGGGTGCCATTTAAAAACCATAAGTGCTAATGACTCCATTCCTTTTTGTGGTTGTAGGGGCTGTTGATTGGAGTATACTAAAACAAACCTGATCTCTCAGGGACATTCAGAAGCCAAGTTATAAGCCCACAAATGTGTAACTGGACTACTTCTTTAAATTGACACCAGATCCGGTGACCTTTGGGACATGGTTTGACCCCCTTAGGAAAGTGCTATCATCGTGAAACGTTCAGATCACTTACAACTCAATAGATTCTACCTTCCTGTAACGTTTCAGCCTGATTGGACCTTGTTTTCACACAAATGGACCCAGAATGATGTGAAATTGTGCTTCGTGCAACATAATTCTGGGTGCCATTTAAAAATCATAAGTGCTAATGTCTCCATTCCTTTTTGTGGTTGTAGGGGCTGTTGATTGGAGTACACTAAAACAAACCTGACCTCTCTAGGACATTCAGAAGCCAAGTTATAAGCCCACAAATGTGTAACTGGACTACTTCTTTAAAGTGACACCAGATCCGTTGACCTTTGGGACATGGTTTGACCCCCTTAGGAAAGTGCTATCATCATGAAACGTTCAGATCACTTACAACTCAATAGATTCTACCTTCCTGTAACGTTTCAGCCTGATTGGACCTTGTTTTCACACAAATGAACCCAGAATGATGTGAAATTGTGCTTCGTGCAACATAATTCTGGGTGCCATTTACAAACCATAAGTGCTAATGACTCCATTCCTTTTTGTGGTTGTAGGGGCTTTTGATTGGAGTACACTAAAACAAACCTAACCTCTCTAGGACATTCAGAAGCCAAGTTATAAGCCCGCAAAGGTGTAACTGGACTACATCTTTAAATTGACACCAGGCCCGGTGACGTTTGGGACATGGTTTTACCCCCTATAGGAATGTGCGATGATCTTGAAACGTTCAGATCACTTACAAATCAATAAATTCTACCTTCCTGTAACGTTTCAGCCTGATTGGACCTTGTTTTCACACAAATGAACCCAGAATTATGTGAAATTGTGCTTCGTTCAACATAATTCTGGGTGCCATTTACAAAGCAAAAGTGCTAATGACTCCATTCCTTTTTGTGGTTGTAGGGGCTGTTGATTGGAGTATACTAAAACAAACCTGATCTCTCTAGGACATTCAGAAGCCAAGTTATAAGCCCACAAATGTGTAACTGGACTACTTCTTTAAATTGACACCAGATCCGGTGACCTTTGGGACATGGTTTGACCCCCTTAGGAAAGTGCTATCATCATGAAACGTTCAGATCACTTACAACTCAATAGATTCTACCTTCCTGTAACGTTTCAGCCTGATTGGACCTTGTTTTCACACAAATGGACCCAGAATGATGTGAAATTGTGCTTCGTGAAACATAATTCTGGGTGCCATTTAAAAGCCATAAGTGCTAATGACTCCATTCCTTTTTGTGGTTGTAGGGGCTGTTGATTGGAGTATACTAAAACAAACCTGATCTCTCAGGGACATTCAGAAGCCAAGTTATAAGCCCACAAATGTGTAACTGGACTACTTCTTTAAATTGACACCAGATCCGGTGACCTTTGGGACATGGTTTGACCCCCTTAGGAAAGTGCTATCATCGTGAAACGTTCAGATCACTTACAACTCAATAGATTCTACCTTCCTGTAACGTTTCAGCCTGATTGGACCTTGTTTTCACACAAATGGACCCAGAATGATGTGGAATTGTGCTTCGTGCAACATAATTCTGGGTGCCATTTAAAAATCATAAGTGCTAATGTCTCCATTCCTTTTTGTGGTTGTAGGGGCTGTTGATTGGAGTACACTAAAACAAACCTGACCTCTCTAGGACATTCAGAAGCCAAGTTATAAGCCCACAAATGTGTAACTGGACTACTTCTTTAAAGTGACACCAGATCCGTTGACCTTTGGGACATGGTTTGACCCCCTTAGGAAAGTGCTATCATCATGAAACGTTCAGATCACTTACAACTCAATAGATTCTACCTTCCTGTAACGTTTCAGCCTGATTGGACCTTGTTTTCACACAAATGAACCCAGAATGATGTGAAATTGTGCTTCGTGCAACATAATTCTGGGTGCCATTTACAAACCATAAGTGCTAATGACTCCATTCCTTTTTGTGGTTGTAGGGGCTTTTGATTGGAGTACACTAAAACAAACCTAACCTCTCTAGGACATTCAGAAGCCAAGTTATAAGCCCGCAAAGGTGTAACTGGACTACATCTTTAAATTGACACCAGGCCCGGTGACGTTTGGGACATGGTTTTACCCCCTATAGGAATGTGCGATGATCTTGAAACGTTCAGATCACTTACAACTCAATAGAATCTACTGTAGCGTTATGGATTTATGCTCTTTTATGAAAGAGAAACCATGCTACATATTAATTCGGAATATTAATTTTAATAAATCAATAACCAAATTTTATATTGTTCAGAAGACTCAAAGGTTGTTTTCATCCATAAACTGCCGATAATATCTGAGTGTCTGTGTTTCACTTCAATGAGGAAACCAGTTTGACGTTTAAAAGTTTTAATTCTTCAAATTAAACTAATGATTTTGAAATTGACAAACAGGAAATACAATCAACATTGATAACTTTGTGGGACAATCTTTTTAACAGTTGATAGGCTGTTAATGCTCAAATAGACCTTCTGTAGGTGAATGAAGATTGAGAGTGATATGATGTGATTATGGATGCATGTGGGTGCCAAGTGTAGTGAGAATTGAACATGAGATGAGATGAATGCATGTGTGCATCTGATTTTGCTTCAGGAAGAAACAGGTGTCTGAGTGAAGTGATGGTTTGAATAAACTTAGGTTTAGTGGAAAAGATGCATCAAAACGCTATCTGTCGTGTTTTGCCTCACCGAAAATCGGACCCTCTGTTGGACCCGGGACGTCACCTTAGGATGTTTCATCCACGTCACCTTGGCTGGCAAAGAAGACAAAGATGCACTGCGACCCGGTCCAGAGTTGTCCCTCGGTACACGTTGATGGTAAAGCGTTTTGTCGATGCTCTTTCTTAAGTTAATTCACTCAGAAATCAAAAGACTCGGTAATGAGTCTGCGTTAGAAGTTGCGGTTCAGCTATTCTGCCTGGCGTGGCAGAAACAGCGTGAGAGAAGGGGGGGGGATTGAGCCCATGGGCTCCGTTCCCCGTTAGCGGTTGTTCACAAGTCCTCTCTCTCTCGTGGCCCAACACGAACTGAATCATAAGACTGAAAACTTACCAAAAACCTTTCTCTTCTCAAAGCAAAAACATGTGCGTCATCAAATGTGTCTGGATTTTACTGTGGGAAGGTGTGTGTGAATGTTTGTGTGCTTGAGTGTGAAGGTCAGTAACAAACATTCTCAACATTATTTAAGAATGGATTCATTAAACCATTATAATTACCCCAAAGCTAAATAGTCATTCATTTGATTAATCACATTTATAATGAGCAAAATGATAATGGTTACTTTAACATTAAAATCAAGAAAAAGAAGTTTAAACTTTATGTTTTGACTTGGTCTGGGTACAACTCATGTAAACACATCTTCTGGTAGACTGCAGGTGGCAGATGTTATGGTTTCCTCCCAGACTCGCTGGCGTTCAGGTCTTAATCTGTGGGTGAAAGTTCTCAGCGACCCTGCTTTGACACAGCTGAGTCCAACACCACCTTTGTGATAGAAAACCCATATTTCCTCACGTTACATACCCCCCCTTTTTGTGACGACATGGTGGTCAAGCACAGGCCACCTGCCGTTACAAACACAATAACGTGATGTACTCGTGAAGGTAGACATCCCAGATGAAGGTAGGAACGATGAAGCGTCACCACAGGTCTCGTGTAGAAGGGAGTCTATCCTGATCAGATGATTAAGGCCAAAACTGTTGCAATCATTGTAAAGTAATCCACTTAGGAAATCTTGAAAGCTGAGCTATGCCAATAGCAGTTAATTTCATCAGCAATAATGCAAAGGTATGCAAAGGATAAGCAGCTCGTGTGCCACACGGAGCTGGGCAGATGATGTATTCCTCAGGCGTAGTCCAGGCGAAGTCCAGTGACGACCTCGACCCATCTCGAACCACGACCGAAGCCCCATGCGACAGAAAACCAGTTGAAGGATGGTGAAGACGGCCCCTCTGATGGGATGTAGTCCATACGAGCTCGGAGAAGGAGACAAAGTGAGACAGCCCACACGATAGATAGCATTTGATGCAAAACAAAGAAATCAATCAAAACCTATCTATGGGTGCCTCTGGGAAAATGTGGATGCCTTTTGTGAATTATCTAAAGAAGAAATGTTCTGCACCCTGATCTACGTGTCATGTAAAAACGTGATGCAGAGAAAACACAAATAAAAGAAAGTAAATCCTAACTGATATGTGAAACTCAGCAGGCTACACTAATTAAAGGCATGTATATATAAAAAAAAATCATGAAAATGAAGGGCAAATTGGCTTGTGGCCCTTTAAGGGAAATAGCAACAAAATAAAATTAAATTTGTAATCAAATATAACCATGCTACACAAAGCACTAAGAAAAGATAGAGATGTAAATCAGTTCTAAAAATGTAACTCAGTAGGTTAGTAACCCCTAAAAATGTGAGTTAGTAACAGGACCCTGGCTGGAGGCAGGTAACCTGAAAAAAAAAACTCAAAGGATATCACACTTGTTAAAAATTCATCCCACAAACGAGAGAATTTGTAACGGTCCACCAGTCAGTGGAAAAGAATCCGGTCAGAATAGAGTTTTGAATCTGGTATTGCGGACCCACAGAGACACGAGTTTGGACGTATCTGTGGGAGCAGGCTCATAAGCGATTTGGTTATCAAACTGTTTGTATCTTGTGTTACGAACCCACAGGGAAACTTGTTTGAATTTACCTGAGGGTTCCGTTTGGAACTGGAGCGAAGCTGATGGTTTAGCTGTTAGATCAGAACCTGATTTTACCTGCTCAAAGTTGTGTTGCAGCTTAACGGAGGCGACTTTGTTGTGATCAGAAATAGTAGTGAACTGGAAATGCGAAAATGATGCTCGCAAAGCGGGAGGAGGCTCCCCACCCCCTTTTTGTTTCTCAAACGTATGCCGTGTCTGTGAGACAGGAGAAGCATAACAAACAGTTCTTAAGCTCTTAAAAGCGCTATTACCAAGAAGATGCACATTGTCACCTGAATCGTGCTGAAAGAGTAGGTGTTCAGATGTCCAAAGACCTGGAGGTGTTGGACTTGGAGGTTCTGAAAAGGAGTGATCCAAGGATGGTTGTGTCACGGGTGTCAAAGCAAACCTAGCCATGTTTAGAATCAGATACAGACATGTCGCTAGCTTTAGGAACATGGTCTGTCCTGAAAACTGAAACCAAGATTACTTTATTCCCAAGAATGATGGAGGTTCCCACACAGAATCAGAAAAACCCGGTTTAACCAGATTATTTACAGACTGACTAGAACTCCGCCCCGTAGAAGGTGCAGCACCTAACTCCGGGTCGGAGGTCAATGTTGTCAGCTGAATTGGTGGAAGGTCAGTGTCGATTTCTGCAATGACCCGCCCGCTCGGAGGAGGCGTTCCCCCGAACCGGTTGAAGTCCGCAACGGAAAACTCAGAGCCACTCAGCACCCCCCCCTTTGTCAGGAGGGGCCCCGAGCAGAGCATCACTGCACGCACCTACACCTCCCGGGCCGGGTTGCCTTCCCGAGCCCGTGAGAGAGGTGTGCGCAGCAACCACCGAGCCACCTTTAATATCGCCACTGACCACAGGACTGCTGGAAACCGCAGGGTTCTCTGCGTCGTCGTGGTCACCTGTAAGAGAAATCACAGGAAAGAGGGCACAGAGGCCCGAGACTAAGTCACACCCCTGTGAAAGGAGAAAGGAATTGGCCACCGTATTAGCAGAGGTCACAAACTGAAAAGTGACAAGGTCATTCACATAAAGGTCAAGATGTCCGGGCACAAACCCCTTAAATGGCATGGTAGCTCCGTCCGGAGACCACAAGTGTTTCACGGCGGCTGACGTTTCCATCACGCCCCGATAAAGAAGCTGGTTTGTGCATGAGGCGGACTGACGAGTAAAACAGACCTCTGGCTGAAGCGGTGGGTCACAGCCTGAAGATTTCACACCCATGCTGGAGAGATGTTCAGCCTTTAACATGGATGACAGAGGAGAAGCATCAGGAAACAAAGGGTTAAGCACAACCTGTTTGTCAGAGAGGTTAACCATAGGCTCAAGAGATTTATTCAGCTTAAAAGCAGCAGAGAAAGTGTTGTTTATTTCAAACCTTGATGTTGATGGTGGGTTTTTGACCCCCTGGAAGAAACAAAGGTAAAGAAAAAGCGTTATGACTGTAAACAGCATGTTGCTTGAATTCACGACATGAAGTGCAGACCAGAACCACCTCCGACCCAGTGCAGCTGGCACCGAACCGCAGCCACTGGTCCCCACTGTTCCCGACCGGCGGCACCCGCCTAAAACGGGCCCGTTCGGGCGGGCGGAGGGACCAGCGATGCTCGGCCGGTGAATTTCCTGCGTCTTGGCATGTTCTGGAAGCAGAACGTCAGAGAACCTTACATCAGGTGTAACAGTGCAAGAAAGATTTTGTCGTGTCTCGTCCATCTCCCATTAAGTTCAGAGCAACTCGCGTTTTTACCTTCTGAGCCGACGTAAAACTCCGGGCAGATTCCTTAATATGTCTCACACAACAAGGACTGACCGTAGCCTACTTAACTTTATGACACAGGGTAAAACAAGGAATTGTTGATAGAGAAATGAATACACACTACTTCACAAGATGGAAGAAAAAGGCATGGAACCGAGCAACGGAGGCTGTGAAAGCCGACCCGTTCACCGGTCCAAAATAAAAATAATAAAAAAAATAACAAACCCTACGCTGCCGTGTTGGTATCAGACGGACAAACGTAGCAAAATGTAGATTCTACACACCGTAGCGATTTACAAGAATCACCGCCAATGCGGGTTTTGTGAGGACACAGACTGACTGTGCCAGAAATGATGACAATTTAACGGGACGCGTGCCCTATTTGTCTAACTGTGGCGCTAGCTTAGCTCCCCGGCCAGGTCTAGCGTTCTTTGTCTGTAGCGGCCAGACTGAAATTTCCCCGATTAACAAGTAGGCATCTCGCTCCACTTTTAATACGGACTTTAAAAAAAACGTACGCAATCTGAATGCAGTAACGCGTAACGGCTGTGCCTCGCTTTACGACGTTTACCGAGCAGTCAAGCTCCGGCAGGTGTCACCGAGCATTCCGTTTAAAAAGCGCACGCAATCTGAATGCAGTAACGCGTGACGGCCATAACCCGGCTTACGACGTTTACCGTGCAATCAAGCAACAGTAGGTGCCTGCGGGCATTCCGTTTAGATTCGGCTTCTATAAGTCGCTCATGCAATGGAGATATTTTCCACAATAGCTCGCCCACAGTGTCAACACACTGAGACGAAAGGTGTCCGAGAATTTAGTCTCGGTTCTGAGGTCGGAGAATTTAGTGAGCGGAACAATTTCCGGTTAAGTTCAAAATAAGACATCAAAGTGAAACACAGAGAAAAGCGTTGTTTGTAGCTTTTAGATGTAAGAAATCAGACATATCGCAGATATAGAAGACTGGATACGCTCGCCATTAAATGTAGCGTTATGGATTTATGCTCTTTTATGAAAGAGAAACCATGCTACGTATTAATTCGGAATATTAATTTTAATAAATCAATAACCAAATTTTATATTGTTCAGAAGACTCAAAGGTTGTTTTCATCCATAAACTGCCGATAATATCTGAGTGTCTGTGTTTCAGTTCAATGAGGAAACCAGTTTGACGTTTAAAAGTTTTAATTCTTCAAATTAAACTAATGATTTTGAAATTGACAAACAGGAAATACAATCAACATTGATAACTTTGTGGGACAATCTTTTTAACAGTTGATAGGCTGTTAATGCTCAAATAGACCTTCTGTAGGTGAATGAAGATTGAGAGTGATATGATGTGATTATGGATGCGTGTGGGTGCCAAGTGTAGTGAGAATTGAACATGAGATGAGATGAATGCATGTGTGCATCTGATTTTGCTTCAGGAAGAAACAGGTGTCTGAGTGAAGTGATGGTTTGAATAAACTTAGGTTTAGTGGAAAAGATGCATCAAAACGCTATCTGTCGTGTTTTGCCTCACCGAAAATCGGACCCTCTGTTGGACCCGGGACGTCACCTTAGGATGTTTCATCCACGTCACCTTGGCTGGCAAAGAAGACAAAGATGCACTGCGACCCGGTCCAGAGTTGTCCCTCGGTACACGTTGATGGTAAAGCGTTTTGTCGACGCTCTTTCTTAAGTTAATTCACTCAGAAATCAAAAGACTCGGTAATGAGTCTGCGTTAGAAGTTGCGGTTCAGCTATTCTGCCTGGCGTGGCAGAAACAGCGTGAGAGAAGGGGGGGGGATTGAGCCCATGGGCTCCGTTCCCCGTTAGCGGTTGTTCACAAGTCCTCTCTCTCTCGTGGCCCAACACGAACTGAATCATAAGACTGAAAACTTACCAAAAACCTTTCTCTTCTCAAAGCAAAAACATGTGCGTCATCAAATGTGTCTGGATTTTACTGTGGGAAGGTGTGTGTGAATGTTTGTGTGCTTGAGTGTGAAGGTCAGTAACAAACATTCTCAACATTATTTAAGAATGGATTCATTAAACCATTATAATTACCCCAAAGCTAAATAGTCATTCATTTGATTAATCACATTTATAATGAGCAAAATGATAATGGTTACTTTAACATTAAAATCAAGAAAAAGAAGTTTAAACTTTATGTTTTGACTTGGTCTGGGTACAACTCATGTAAACACATCTTCTGGTAGACTGCAGGTGGCAGATGTTATGGTTTCCTCCCAGACTCGCTGGCGTTCAGGTCTTAATCTGTGGGTGAAAGTTCTCAGCGACCCTGCTTTGACACAGCTGAGTCCAACACCACCTTTGTGATAGAAAACCCATATTTCCTCACGTTACACTACCTTCTTGTAGCGTTTCAGCCTGATTGGACCTTGTTTTCACACAAATGGACCCAGAATGATGTGAAATTGTGCTTCGTGCAACATAATTCTGGGTGCCATTTACAAACCATAAGTGCTAATGTCTCCATTCCTTTTTGTGGTTGTAGGGGCTGTTGATTGGAGTACAATAAAACAAACCTGACCTCTCTAGGACATTCAGAAGCCAAGTTATAAGCCCACAAATGTGTAACTGGACTACTTCTTTAAAGTGACACCAGATCCGGTGACCTTTGGGACATGGTTTGACCCCCTTAGGAAAGTGCTATCATCATGAAACTTTCAGATCACTTACAACTCAATAGATTCTACCTTCCTGTAACGTTTCAGCCTGATTGGACCTTGTTTTCACACAAATGAACCCAGAATGATGTGAAATTGTGCTTCGTGCAACATAATTCTGGGTGCCATTTACAAACCATAAGTGCTAATGACTCCATTCCTTTTTGTGGTTGTAGGGGCTTTTGATTGGAGTACACTAAAACAAACCTAACCTCTCTAGGACATTCAGAAGCCAAGTTATAAGCCCGCAAAGGTGTAACTGGACTACATCTTTAAATTGACACCAGGCCCGGTGACGTTTGGGACATGGTTTTACCCCCTATAGGAATGTGCGATGATCTTGAAACGTTCAGATCACTTACAACTCAATAGAATCTACCTTCTTGTAGCGTTTCAGCCTGATTGGACCTTGTTTTCACACAAATGGACCCAGAATGATGTGAAATTGTGCTTCGTGCAACATAATTCTGGGTGCCATTTACAAACCATAAGTGCTAATGTCTCCATTCCTTTTTGTGGTTGTAGGGGCTGTTGATTGGAGTACAATAAAACAAACCTGACCTCTCTAGGACATTCAGAAGCCAAGTTATAAGCCCACAAATGTGTAACTGGACTACTTCTTTAAAGTGACACCAGATCCGGTGACCTTTGGGACATGGTTTGACCCCCTTAGGAAAGTGCTATCATCATGAAACGTTCAGATCACTTACAACTCAATAGATTCTACCTTCCTGTAACATTTCAGCCTGATTGGACCTTGTTTTCACACAAATGAACCCAGAATGATGTGAAATTGTGCTTCGTGCAACATAATTCTGGGTGCCATTTACAAACCATAAGTGCTAATGACTCCATTCCTTTTTGTGGTTGTAGGGGCTGTTGATTGGAGTACAATAAAACAAACCTGACCTCTCTAGGACATTCAGAAGCCAAGTTATAAGCCCACAAATGTGTAACTGGACTACTTCTTTAAAGTGACACCAGATCCGGTGACCTTTGGGACATGGTTTGACCCCCTTAGGAAAGTGCTATCATCATGAAACGTTCAGATCACTTACAACTCAATAGATTCTACCTTCCTGTAACGTTTCATCCTGATTGGACCTTGTTTTCACACAAATGAACCCAGAATGATGTGAAATTGTGCTTCGTGCAACATAATTCTGGGTGCCATTTACAAACCATAAGTGCTAATGACTCCATTCCTTTTTGTGGTTGTAGGGGCTTTTGATTGGAGTACACTAAAACAAACCTAACCTCTCTAGGACATTCAGAAGCCAAGTTATAAGCCCACAAAGGTGTAACTGGACTACATCTTTAAATTGACACCAGGCCCGGTGACGTTTGGGACATGGTTTTACCCCCTATAGGAATGTGCGATCATCTTGAAACGTTCAGATCACTTACAACTCAATAGAATCTACCTTCTTGTAGCGTTTCAGCCTGATTGGACCTTGTTTTCACACAAATGGACCCAGAATGATGTGAAATTGTGCTTCGTGCAACATAATTCTGGGTGCCATTTACAAACCATAAGTGCTAATGTCTCCATTCCTTTTTGTGGTTGTAGGGGCTGTTGATTGGAGTACAATAAAACAAACCTGACCTCTCTAGGACATTCAGAAGCCAAGTTATAAGCCCACAAATGTGTAACTGGACTACTTCTTTAAAGTGACACCAGATCCGGTGACGTTTGGGACATGGTTTGACCCCCTTAGGAAAGTGCTATCATCATGAAACATTCAGATCACTTACAACTCAATAGATTCTACCTTCCTGTAACGTTTCAGCCTGATTGGACCTTGTTTTCACACAAATGAACCCAGAATGATGTGAAATTGTGCTTCGTGCAACATAATTCTGGGTGCCATTTACAAACCATAAGTGCTAATGTCTCCATTCCTTTTTGTGGTTGTAGGGGCTGTTGATTGGAGTACACTAAAACAAACCTGATCGCTCTAGGACATTCAGAAGCCAAGTTATAAGCCCACAAATGTGTAACTGGACAACTTCTTTAAATTGACACCAGATCCAGTGACCTTTGGGACATGGTTTGACCCCCTTAGGAAAGTGCTATCATCATGAAACGTTCAGATCACTTACAACTCAATAGATTCTACCTTCCTGTAACGTTTCAGCCTGACTGGACCTTGTTTTCACACAAATGAACCCAGAATTATGTGAAGTTGGGCTTCGTGCAACATAATTCTGGGTGCCATTTAAAAATCATAAGTGCTAATGTCTCCATTCCTTTTTGTGGTTGTAGGGGCATTTGATTGGAGTACACTAAAACAAACCTGACCTCTCTAGGACATTCAGAAGCCAAGTTATAAGCCCACAAAAGTGTAACTGGACTACATCTTTAAAGTGACACCAGGCCCGGTGACCTTTGGGACATGGTTTTACCCCCTATAGGAATGTGCGATCATCTTGAAACGTTCAGATCACTTACAACTCAATAGAATCTACCTTCTTGTAGCGTTTCAGCCTGATTGGACCTTGTTTTCACACAAATGGACCCAGAATGATGTGAAATTGTGCTTCGTGCAACATAATTCTGGGTGCCGTTTACAAACCATAAGTGCTAATGTCTCCATTCCTTTTTGTGGCTGTAGGGGCTGTTGATTGGAGTACAATAAAACAAACCTGACCTCTCTAGGACATTCAGAAGCCAAGTTATAAGCCCACAAATGTGTAACTGGACTACTTCTTTAAAGTGACACCAGATCCGGTGACCTTTGGGACATGGTTTGACCCCCTTAGGAAAGTTCTATCATCATGAAACGTTCAGATCACTTACAACTCAATAGATTCTACCTTCCTGTAACGTTTCAGCCTGATTGGACCTTGTTTTCACACAAATGAACCCAGAATGATGTGAAATTGTGCTTCGTGCAACATAATTCTGGGTGCCATTTAAAAACCATAAGTGCTAATGACTCCATTCCTTTTTGTGGTTGTAGGGGCTGTTGATTGGAGTATACTAAAACAAACCTGATCTCTCTAGGACATTCAGAAGCCAAGTTATAAGCCCACAAATGTGTAACTGGACTACTTCTTTAAATTGACACCAGATCCGGTGACCTTTGGGACATGGTTTGACCCCCTTAGGAAAGTGCTATCATCATGAAACGTTCAGATCACTTACAACTCAATAGATTCTACCTTCTTGTAGCGTTTCAGCCTGATTGGACCTTGTTTTCACACAAATGGACCCAGAATGATGTGAAATTGTGCTTCGTGCAACATAATTCTGGGTGCCATTTACAAACCATAAGTGCTAATGACTCCATTCCTTTTTGTGGTTGTAGGGGCTGTTGATTGGAGTACATTAAAACAAACCTGATCTCTCTAGGACATTCAGAAGCAAAGTTATAAGCCCACAAATGTGTAACTGGACTACTTTAAATTGACACCAGATCCGGTGACCTTTGGGACATGGTTTGACCCCCTTAGGAAAGTGCTATCATCATGAAACGTTCAGATCACTTACAACTCAATAGATTCTACCTTCCTGTAACGTTTCAGCCTGATTGGACCTTGTTTTCACACAAATGAACCCAGAATGATGTGAAATTGTGCTTCGTGCAACATAATTCTGGGTGCCATTTACAAACCATAAGTGCTTATGACTCCATTCCTTTTTGTGGTTGTAGGGGCTGTTGATTGGAGTACACTAAAACAAACCTGATCTCTCTAGGACATTCAGAAGCCAAGTTATAAGCCCACAAATGTGTAACTGGACTACTTCTTTAAATTGACACCAGATCCGGTGACCTTTGGGACATGGTTTGACCCCCTTAGGAAAGTGCTATCATCATGAAACGTTCAGATGATTTCCAACTCAATAGATTCTACCTTCTTGTAGCGTTTCAGCCTGATTGGACCTTGTTTTCACACAAATGGACCCAGAATGATGTGAAATTGTGCTTCGTGCAACATAATTCTGGGTGCCATTTACAAACCATAAGTGCTAATGACTCCATTCCTTTTTGTGGTTGTAGGGGCTGTTGATTGGAGTACATTAAAACAAACCTGATCTCTCTAGGACATTCAGAAGCCAAGTTATAAGCCCACAAATGTGTAACTGGACTACTTTAAATTGACACCAGATCCGGTGACCTTTGGGACATGGTTTGACCCCCTTAGGAAAGTGCTATCATCATGAAACGTTCAGATCACTTACAACTCAATAGATTCTACCTTCCTGTAACGTTTCAGCCTGATTGGACCTTGTTTTCACACAAATGAACCCAGAATGATGTGAAATTGTGCTTCGTGCAACATAATTCTGGGTGCCATTTACAAACCATAAGTGCTTATGACTCCATTCCTTTTTGTGGTTGTAGGGGCTGTTGATAGGAGTACATTAAAACAAACCTGATCTCTCTAGGACATTCAGAAGCCAAGTTATAAGCCCACAAATGTGTAACTGGACTACTTCTTTAAATTGACACCAGATCTGGTGACCTTTGGGACTTGGTTTGACCCCCTTAGGAAAGTGCTATCATCATGAAACGTTCAGATCACTTACAACTCAATAGATTCTACCTTCCTGTAACGTTTCAGCCTGACTGGACCTTGTTTTCACACAAATGAACCCAGAATGATGTGAAATTGGGCTTCGTGCAACATAATTCTGGGTGCCATTTAAAAACCATAAGTGCTAATGACTCCATTCCTTTTTGTGGTTGTAGGGGCTGTTGATTGGAGTATACTAAAACAAACCTGATCTCTCTAGGACATTCAGAAGCCAAGTTATAAGCCCACAAATGTGTAACTGGACTACTTCTTTAAATTGACACCAGATCCGGTGACCTTTGGGACATGGTTTGACCCTTGAAGGAAAGTGCTATCATCTTGAAATGTTCAGATCACTTACAACTCAATAGATTCTACCTTCCTGTAACGTTTCAGCCTGATTGGACCTTGTTTTCACACAAATGGACCCAGAATGATGTGAAATTGTGCTTCGTGCAACATAATTCTGGGTGCCATTTACAAACCATAAGTGCTAAAGACTCCATTCATTTTTGTGGTTGTAGGGGCTGTTGATTGGAGTACACTAAAACAAACCTGACCTCTCTAGGACATTCAGAAGCCAAGTTATAAGCCCACAAAGGTGTAACTGGACTATTTCTTTAAAGTGACACCAGGCCCGGTGACCTTTGGGACATGGTTTGACCCCCTATAGGAATGTTCGATCATCATGAAACGTTCAGATCACTTACAACTCAATAGATTCTACCTTCTTGTAACGTTTCAGCCTGATTGGACCTTGTTTTCACACAAATGAACCCAGAATGATGTGAAATTGTGCTTCGTGCAACATAATTCTGGGTGCCATTTACAAACCATAAGTGCTAATGACTCCATTCCTTTTTGTGGTTGTAGGGGCTGTTGATTGGAGTACACTAAAACAAACCTGACCTCTCTAGGACATTCAGAAGCCAAGTTATAAGCCCACAAAGGTGTAACTGGACTACTTCTTTAAAGTGACACCAGGCCCGGTGACCTTTGGGACATGGTTTGACCCCCTATAGGAATGTGCGATCATCATTAAACGTTCAGATCACTTACAACTCAATAGATTCTACCTTCTTGTAACGTTTCAGCCTGATTGGACCTTGTTTTCACACAAATGAACCCAGAATGATGTGAAATTGTGCTTCGTGCAACATAATTCTGGGTGCCATTTACAAACCATAAGTGCTAATGACTCCATTCCTTTTTGTGGTTGTAGGGGCTGTTGATTGGAGTACACTAAAACAAACCTGATCTCTCTAGGACATTCAGAAGCCAAGTTATAAGCCCACAAATGTGTAACTGGACTATTTCTTTAAATTGACACCAGATCCGGTGAACTTTGGGACATGGTTTGACCCCCTTAGGAAAGTGCTATCATCGTGAAACGTTCAGATCACTTACAACTCAATAGATTCTACCTTCCTGTAACGTTTCAGCCTGATTGGACCTTGTTTTCACACAAATGAACCCAGAATGATGTGAAATTGTGCTTCGTGCAACATAATTCTGGGTGCCATTTAAAAACCATAAGTGCTAATGACTCCATTCCTTTTTGTGGTTGTAGGGGCTGTTGATTGGAGTATACTAAAACAAACCTGATCTCTCTAGGACATTCAGAAGCCAAGTTATAAGCCCACAAATGTGTAACTGGACTACTTCTTTAAATTGACACCAGATCCGGTGACCTTTGGGACATGGTTTGACCCCCTTAGGAAAATGCTATCATCATGAAACGTTCAGATCACTTACAACTCAGTAGATTCTACCTTCCTGTAACGTTTCAAGCCTGATTGGACCTTGTTTTCATACAAATGGACCCAGAATGATGTGAAATTGTGCTTCGTGCAACATAATTCAGGGTGCCATTTACAAACCATAAGTGCTAATGACTCCATTCCTTTTTGTGGTTGTAGGGGCTGTTTATTGGAGTACACTTAAACAAACCTGACCTCTCTAGGACATTCAGAAGCCAAGTTATAAGCCCACAAAGGTGTAACTGGACTACTTCTTTAAAGTGACACCAGGCCCGGTGACCTTTGGGACATGGTTTGACCCCCTATAGGAATGTGCGATCATCATGAAACGTTCAGATCACTTACAACTCAATAGATTCTACCTTCTTGTAACGTTTCAGCCTGATTGGACCTTGTTTTCACACAAATGGACCCAGAATGATGTGAAATTGTGCTTTGTGCAACATAATTCTGGGTGCCATTTACAAACCATAAGTGCTAATGACTCCATTCCTTTTTGTGGTTGTAGGGACTGTTGATTGGAGTTCACTAAAACAAACCTGACCTCTCTAGGACATTCAGAAGCCAAGTTATAAGCCCACAAATGTGTAACTGGACTACTTCTTTAAATTGACACCAGATCCGGTGACCTTTGGGACATGGTTTGACCCCCTTAGGAAAATGCTATCATCATGAAACGTTCAGATCACTTACAACTCAATAGATTCTACCTTCCTGTAACGTTTCAGCCTGATTGGACCTTGTTTTCATACAAATGGACCCAGAATGATGTGAAATTGTGCTTCGTGCAACATAAATCAGGGTGCCATTTACAAACCATAGGTGCTAATGACTCCATTCCTTTTTGTGGTTGTAGGGGCTGTTGATTGGAGTACACTTAAACAAACCTGACCTCTCTAGGACATTCAGAAGCCAAGTTATAAGCCCACAAAGGTGTAACTGGACTACTTCTTTAAAGTGACACCAGGCCCGGTGACCTTTGGGACATGGTTTGACCCCCTATAGGAATGTGCGATCATCATGAAACGTTCAGATCACTTACAACTCAATAGATTCTACCTTCTTGTAACGTTTCAGCCTGATTGGACCTTGTTTTCACACAAATGGACCCAGAATGATGTGAAATTGTGCTTTGTGCAACATAATTCTGGGTGCCATTTACAAACCATAAGTGCTAATGACTCCATTCCTTTTTGTGGTTGTAGGGGCTGTTGATTGGAGTACACTAAAACAAACCTGATCTCTCTAGGACATTCAGAAGCCAAGTTATAAGCCCACAAATGTGTAACTGGACTATTTCTTTAAATTGACACCAGATCCGGTGAACTTTGGGACATGGTTTGACCCCCTTAGGAAAGTGCTATCATCGTGAAACGTTCAGATCACTTACAACTCAATAGATTCTACCTTCCTGTAACGTTTCAGCCTGATTGGACCTTGTTTTCACACAAATGAACCCAGAATGATGTGAAATTGTGCTTCGTGCAACATAATTCTGGGTGCCATTTAAAAACCATAAGTGGTAATGACTCCATTCCTTTTTGTGGTTGTAGGGGCTGTTGATTGGAGTATACTAAAACAAACCTGATCTCTCTAGGACATTCAGAAGCCAAGTTATAAGCCCACAAATGTGTAACTGGACTACTTCTTTAAATTGACACCAGATCCGGTGACCTTTGGGACATGGTTTGACCCCCTTAGGAAAATGCTATCATCATGAAACGTTCAGATCACTTACAACTCAGTAGATTCTACCTTCCTGTAACGTTTCAGCCTGATTGGACCTTGTTTTCATACAAATGGACCCAGAATGATGTGAAATTGTGCTTCGTGCAACATAATTCAGGGTGCCATTTACAAACCATAAGTGCTAATGACTCCATTCCTTTTTGTGGTTGTAGGGGCTGTTTATTGGAGTACACTTAAACAAACCTGACCTCTCTAGGACATTCAGAAGCCAAGTTATAAGCCCACAAAGGTGTAACTGGACTACTTCTTTAAAGTGACACCAGGCCCGGTGACCTTTGGGACATGGTTTGACCCCCTATAGGAATGTGCGATCATCATGAAACGTTCAGATCACTTACAACTCAATAGATTCTACCTTCTTGTAACGTTTCAGCCTGATTGGACCTTGTTTTCACACAAATGGACCCAGAATGATGTGAAATTGTGCTTTGTGCAACATAATTCTGGGTGCCATTTACAAACCATAAGTGCTAATGACTCCATTCCTTTTTGTGGTTGTAGGGACTGTTGATTGGAGTTCACTAAAACAAACCTGACCTCTCTAGGACATTCAGAAGCCAAGTTATAAGCCCACAAATGTGTAACTGGACTACTTCTTTAAATTGACACCAGATCCGGTGACCTTTGGGACATGGTTTGACCCCCTTAGGAAAATGCTATCATCATGAAACGTTCAGATCACTTACAACTCAATAGATTCTACCTTCCTGTAACGTTTCAGCCTGATTGGACCTTGTTTTCATACAAATGGACCCAGAATGATGTGAAATTGTGCTTCGTGCAACATAAATCAGGGTGCCATTTACAAACCATAGGTGCTAATGACTCCATTCCTTTTTGTGGTTGTAGGGGCTGTTGATTGGAGTACACTTAAACAAACCTGACCTCTCTAGGACATTCAGAAGCCAAGTTATAAGCCCACAAAGGTGTAACTGGACTACTTCTTTAAAGTGACACCAGGCCCGGTGACCTTTGGGACATGGTTTGACCCCCTATAGGAATGTGCGATCATCATGAAACGTTCAGATCACTTACAACTCAATAGATTCTACCTTCTTGTAACGTTTCAGCCTGATTGGACCTTGTTTTCACACAAATGGACCCAGAATGATGTGAAATTGTGCTTTGTGCAACATAATTCTGGGTGCCATTTACAAACCATAAGTGCTAATGACTCCATTCCTTTTTGTGGTTGTAGGGACTGTTGATTGGAGTACACTAAAACAAACCTGACCTCTCTAGGACATTCAGAAGCCAAGCTATAAGCCCACAAATGTGTAACTGGACTACTTCTTTAAAGTGACACCAGATCCGGTGACCTTTGGGACATGGTTTGACCCCCTTAGGAAAGTGCTATCATCATGAAACGTTCAGATCACTTACAACTCAATAGATTCTACCTTCCTGTAACGTTTCAGCATGATTGGACCTTGTTTTCACACAAATGAACCCGGAATGATGTGAAATTGTGCTTCGTGCAACATAATTCTGGGTGCCATTTACAAACCATAAGTGCTAATGACTCCATTCCTTTTTGTGGTTGTAGGGGCTGTTGATTGGAGTACACTAAAACAAACCTAACCTCTCTAGGACATTCAGAAGCCAAGTTATAAGCCCACAAATGTGTAACTGGACTACTTCTTTAAATTGACACCAGATCCGGTGACCTTTGGGACATGGTTTTACCCCCTTAGGAAAGTGCAATCATCATGAAACGTTCAGATCACTTACAACTCAATAGATTCTACCTTCCTGTAACGTTTCAGCCTGATTGGACCTTGTTTTCACACAAATGAACCCAGAATGATGTGAAATTGTGCTTCGTGGCGACTTCGGGGCGACGGTGGCACAGGAGTTAAGTGCTCGCCTCGCAATCGGAAGGTCGCAGGTTCGAGACCCGCTCAGTCTGTCGCTGTCGTTGTGTCCTTGGGCAAGACACTTAACCCACGTTGCCTGCTGGTGGTGGTCGGAGGGACCGGTGGCGCCAGTGCTCGGCAGCCTCGCCTCTGTCAGTGCGCCCCAGGGCAGCTGTGGCTACATCGTAGCTCATCCCCACCAGTGTGTGAATGTGTGTGTGAATGGGTGAATGACTGATTGTGTTGTAAAGCGCCTTGGGGGGTTTCCAGGACTCTAGAAGGCGCTATATCAAATACAGGCCATTTCGTGCAACATAATTCTGGGTGCCATTTAAAAACCATAAGTGCTAATGACTCCATTCCTTTTTGTGGTTGTAGAGGCTGTTGATTGGAGTACCGTAACACAAACCTGATCTCTCTAGGACATTCAGAAGCCAAATTATAAGCCCACAAAGGTGTAACTGGACTACTTCTTTAAATTGACACCAGATCCGGTGACATTTGGGACATGGTTTGACCCCCTTAGGAAAGTGCTATCATCATGAAACGTTCAGATCACTTACAACTCAATAGATTCTACCTTCCTGTAACGTTTCAGCCTGATTGGACCTTGTTTTCACACAAATGAACCCAGAATGATGTGAAATTGTGCTTCGTGCAACATAATTCTGGGTGCCATTTAAAAACCATAAGTGCTAATGTCTCCATTCCTTTTTGTGGTTGTAGGGGCTGTTGATTGGAGTACACTAAAACAAACCTGACCTCTCTAGGACATTCAGAAGCCAAGTTATAAGCCCACAAATGTGTAACTGGACTACTTCTTTAAAGTGACACCAGATCCGGTGACCTTTGGGACATGGATTGACCCCCTTAGGAAAGTGCTATCATCATGAAACGTTCAGATCACTTAAAACTCAATAGATTCTACCTTCCTGTAACATTTCAGCCTGATTGGACCTTGTTTTCACACAAATGAACCCAGAATGATGTGAAATTGTGCTTCGTGCAACATAATTCTGGGTGCCATTTACAAACCATAAGTGCTAATGACTCCATTCCTTTTTGTGGTTGTAGGGGCTTTTGATTGGAGTACACTAAAACAAACCTAACCTCTCTAGGACATTCAGAAGCCAAGTTATAAGCCCACAAAGGTGTAACTGGACTACATCTTTAAAGTGACACCAGGCCCGGTGAACTTTGGGACATGGTTTTACCCCCTATAGGAATGTGCGATCATCTTGAAACGTTCAGATCACTTACAACTCAATAGATTCTACCTTCTTGTAGAGTTTCAGCCTGATTGGACCTTGTTTTCACACAAATGGACCCAGAATGATGTGAAATTGTGCTTCGTGCAACATAATTCTGGGTGCCATTTACAAACCATAAGTGCTAATGTCTCCATTCCTTTTTGTGGTTGTAGGGGCTGTTGATTGGAGTACAATAAAAAAACCTGACCTCTCTAGGACATTCAGAAGCCAAGTTGTAAGCCCACAAATGTGCAACTGGACTACTTCTTTAAAGTGACACCAGATCCGGTGACCTTTGGGACATGGTTTGACCCCCTTAGGAAAGTGCTATCATCATGAAACGTTCAGATCACTTACAACTCAACAGATTCTACCTTCCTGTAACGTTTCAGCCTGATTGGACCTTGTTTTCACACAAATGAACCCAGAATGATGTGAAATTGTGCTTCGTGCAACATAATTCTGGGTGCCATTTAAAAACCATAAGTGCTAATGTCTCCATTCCTTTTTGTGGTTGTAGGGGCTGTTGATTGGAGTACACTAAAACAAACCTGATCGCTCTAGGACATTCCGAAGCCAAGTTATAAGCCCACAAATGTGTAACTGGACAACTTCTTTAAATTGACACCAGATCCGGTGACCTTTGGGACATGGTTTGACCCCCTTAGGAAAGTGCTATCATCATGAAACGTTCAGATCACTTACAACTCAATAGATTCTACCTTCCTGTAACGTTTCAGCCTGACTGGACCTTGTTTTCACACAAATGAACCCAGAATGATGTGAAATTGGGCTTCGTGCAACATAATTCTGGGTGCCATTTAAAAACCATAATTGCTAATGTCTCCATTCCTTTTTGTGGTTGTAGGGGCTGTTGATTGGAGTATACTAAAACAAACCTGATCTCTCTAGGACATTCAGAAGCCAAGTTATAAGCCCACAAATGTGTAACTGGACTACTTCTTTAAATTGACACCAGATCCGGTGACCTTTGGGACATGGTTTGACCCCTTTAGGAAAATGCTATCATCTTGAAACGTTCAGATCACTTACAACTCAATAGATTCTACCTTCCTGTAACGTTTCAGCCTGATTGGACATTGTTTTCACACAAATGGACCCAGAATGATGTGAAATTGTGCTTCGTGCAACATAATTCTGGGTGCCATTTACAAACCATAAGTGCTAATGACTCCATTCCTTTTTGTGGTTTTAGGGGCTGTTGATTGGAGTACACTAAAACAAACCTGATCTCTCTAGGACATTCAGAAGCCAAGTTATAAGCCCACAAATGTGTAACTGGACTACTTTAAATTGACACCAGATCCGGTGACCTTTGGGACATGGTTTGACCCCCTTAGGAAAGTGCTATCATCATGAAACGTTCAGATCACTTACAACTCAATAGATTCTACCTTCTTGTAGCGTTTCAGCCTGATTGGACCTTGTTTTCACACAAATGGACCCAGAATGATGTGAAATTGTGCTTCGTGCAACATAATTCTGGGTGCCATTTACAAACCATAAGTGCTAATGACTCCATTACTTTTTGTGGTTGTAGGGGCTGTTGATTGGAGTATACTAAAACAAACCTGATCTCTCTAGGACATTCAGAAGCCAAGTTATAAGCCCACAAATGTGTAACTGGACTACTTCTTTAAATTGACACCAGATCCGTTGACCTTTGGGACATGGTTTGACCCCTTAGGAAAGTGCTATCATCATGAAACGTTCAGATCACTTACAACTCAATAGATTCTACCTTCCTGTAACGTTTCAGCCTGATTGGACCTTGTTTTCACACAAATGAACCCAGAATTATGTGAAATTGTGCTTCGTTCAACATAATTCTGGGTGCCATTTACAAAGCATAAGTGCTAATGACTCCATTCCTTTTTGTGGTTGTAGGGGCTGTTGATTGGAGTACACTAAAACAAACCTGATCTCTCTAGGACATTCAGAAGCCAAGTTATAAGCCCACAAATGTGTAACTGGACAACTTCTTTAAATTGACACCAGATCCGGTGACCTTTGGGACATGGTTTGACCCCCTTAGGAAAGTGCTATCATCATGAAACGTTCAGATCACTTACAACTCAATAGATTCTACCTTCCTGTAACGTTTCAGCCTGATTGGACCTTGTTTTCACACAAATGGACCTAGAATGATGTGAAATTGTGCTTCGTGCAACATAATTCTGGGTGCCATTTAAAAACCATAAGTGCTAATGACTACATTCCTTTTTGTGGTTGTAGGGGCTGTTGATTGGAGTATACTAAAACAAACCTGATCTCTCAGGGACATTCAGAAGCCAAGTTATAAGCCCACAAATGTGTAACTGGACTACTTCTTTAAATTGACACCAGATCCGGTGACCTTTGGGACATGGTTTGACCCCCTTAGGAAAGTGCTATCATCATGAAACATTCAGATTACTTACAACTCAATAGATTCTACCTTCCTGTAACGTTTCAGCCTGATTGGACCTTGTTTTCACACAAATGGACCCAGAATGATGTGAAATTGTGCTTCGTGCAACATAATTCTGGGTGCCATTTAAAAATCATAAGTGCTAATGTCTCCATTCCTTTTTGTGGTTGTAGGGGCTGTTGATTGGAGTACACTAAAACAAACCTGACCTCTCTAGGACATTCAGAAGCCAATTTATAAGCCCACAAATGTGTAACTGGACTACTTCTTTAAAGTGACACCAGATCCGGTGACCTTTGGGACATGGTTTGACCCCCTTAGGAAAGTGCTATCATCATGAAACGTTCAGATCACTTACAACTCAATAGATTCTACCTTCCTGTAACGTTTCAGCCTGATTGGACCTTGTTTTCACACAAATGAACCCAGAATGATGTGAAATTGTGCTTCGTGCAACATAATTCTGGGTGCCATTTACAAACCATAAGTGCTAATGACTCCATTCCTTTTTGTGGCTGTAGGGGCTTTTGACTGGAGTACACTAAAACAAACCTAACCTATCTAGGACATTCAGAAGCCAAGTTATAAGCACACAAAGGTGTAACTGGACTACATCTTTAAAGTGACACCAGGCCCGGTGACCTTTGGGACATGGTTTTACCCCCTATAGGAATGTGCGATCATCTTGAAACGTTCAGATCACTTACAACTCAATAGATTCTACCTTCCTGTAACGTTTCAGCCTGATTGGACCTTGTTTTCACACAAATGGACCCAGAATGATGTGAAATTGTGCTTCGTGCAACATAATTCTGGGTGCCATTTACAAAGCATAAGTGCTAATGACTCCATTCCTTTTTGTGGTTGTAGGGGCTGTTGATTGGAGTATACTAAAACAAACCTGATCTCTCTAGGACATTCAGAAGCCAAGTTATAAGCCCACAAATGTGTAACTGGACTACTTCTTTAAAGTGACACCAGATCCGGTGACCTTTGGGACATGGTTTGACCCCCTTAGGAAAGTGCTATCATCATGAAACGTTCAGATCACTTACAACTCAATAGATTCTACCTTCCTGTAACGTTTCAGCCTGATTGGACCTTGTTTTCACACAAATGAACCCAGAATGATGTGAAATTGTGCTTCGTGCAACATAATTCTGGGTGCCATTTAAAAACCATAAGTGCTAATGTCTCCATTCCTTTTTGTGGTTGTAGGGGCTGTTGATTGGAGTACACTAAAACAAACCTGATCGCTCTAGGACATTCAGAAGCCAAGTTATAAGCCCACAAATGTGTAACTGGACAACTTCTTTAAATTGACACCAGATCCGGTGACCTTTGGGACATGGTTTGACCCCCTTGGGAAAGTGCTATCATCATGAAACGTTCAGATCACTTACAACTCAATAGATTCTACCTTCCTGTAACGTTTCAGCCTGACTGGACCTTGTTTTCACACAAATGAACCCAGAATGATGTGAAATTGGGCTTCGTGCAACATAATTCTGGGTGCCATTTAAAAACCATAAGTGCTAATGACTCCATTCCTTTTTGTGGTTGTAGGGGCTGTTGATTGGAGTATACTAAAACAAACCTGATCTCTCTAGGACATTCAGAAGCCAAGTTATAAGCCCACAAATGTGTAACTGGACTACTTCTTTAAAGTGACACCAGATCCGGTGACCTTTGGGACATGGTTTGACCCCCTTAGGAAATAGATTCTACCTTCCTGTAACGTTTCAGCCTGATTGGACCTTGTTTTCACACAAATGAACCCAGAATGATGTGAAATTGTGCTTCGTGCAACATAATTCTGGGTGCCATTTAAAAACCATAAGTGCTAATGTCTCCATTCCTTTTTGTGGTTGTAGGGGCTGTTGATTGGAGTACACTAAAACAAACCTGATCGCTCTAGGACATTCAGAAGCCAAGTTATAAGCCCACAAATGTGTAACTGGACAACTTCTTTAAATTGACACCAGATCCGGTGACCTTTGGGACATGGTTTGACCCCCTTAGGAAAGTGCTATCATCATGAAACGTTCAGATCACTTACAACTCAATAGATTCTACCTTCCTGTAACGTTTCAGCCTGACTGGACCTTGTTTTCACACAAATGAACCCAGAATGATGTGAAATTGGGCTTCGTGCAACATAATTCTGGGTGCCATTTAAAAACAATAAGTGCTAATGACTCCATTCCATTTTGTGGTTGTAGGGGCTGTTGATTGGAGTATACTAAAACAAACCTGATCTCTCTAGGACATTCAGAAGCCAAGTTATAAGCCCACAAATGTGTAACTGGACTACTTCTTTAAATTGACACCAGATCCGTTGACCTTTGGGACATGGTTTGACCCCCTTAGGAAAGTGCTATCATCATGAAACGTTCAGATCACTTACAACTCAATAGATTCTACCTTCCTGTAACGTTTCAGCCTGATTGGACCTTGTTTTCACACAAATGGACCCAGAATGATGTGAAATTGTGCTTCGTGCAACATAATTCTGGGTGCCATTTACAAACCATAAGTGTTAATGTCTCCATTCCTTTTTGTGGTTGTAGAGGCTGTTGATTGGAGTACAATAAAACAAACCTGACCTCTCTAGGACATTCAGAAGCCAAGTTATAAGCCCACAAATGTGTGACTGGACTACTTCTTTAAAGTGACACCAGATCCGGTGACCTTTGGGACATGGTTTGACCCCCTTAGGGAAGTGCTATCATCATGAAACGTTCAGATCACTTACAACTCAATAGATTCTACCTTCCTGTAACGTTTCAGCCTGATTGGACCTTGTTTTCACACAAATGAACCCAGAATGATGTGAAATTGTGCTTCGTGCAACATAATTCTGGGTGCCATTTAAAAACCATAAGTGCTAATGTCTCCATTCCTTTTTGTGGTTGTAGGGGCTGTTGATTGGAGTATACTAAAACAAACCTGATCTCTCTAGGACATTCAGAAGCCAAGTTATAAGCCCACAAATGTGTAACTGGACTACTTCTTTAAATTGACACCAGATCCGGTGACCTTTGGGACATGGTTTGACCCCTTTAGGAAAATGCTATCATCTTGAAACGTTCAGATCACTTACAACTCAATAGATTCTACCTTCCTGTAACGTTTCAGCCTGATTGGACCTTGTTTTCACACAAATGGACCCAGAATGATGTGAAATTGTGCTTCGTGCAACATAATTCTGGGTGCCATTTACAAACCATAAGTGCTAATGACTCCATTCCTTTTTGTGGTTTTAGGGGCTGTTGATTGGAGTACACTAAAACAAACCTGATCTCTCTAGGACATTCAGAAGCCAAAATATAAGCCCACAAATGTGTAACTGGACTACTTTAAATTGACACCAGATCCGGTGACCTTTGGGACATGGTTTGACCCCCTTAGGAAAGTGCTATCATCATGAAACGTTCAGATCACTTACAACTCAATAGATTCTACCTTCCTGTAACGTTTCAGCCTGATTGGACCTTGTTTTCACACAAATGAACCCAGAATTATGTGAAATTGTGCTTCGTTCAACATAATTCTGGGTGCCATTTACAAAGCATAAGTGCTAATGACTCCATTCCTTTTTGTGGTTGTAGGGGCTGTTGATTGGAGTATACTAAAACAAACCTGATCTCTCTAGGACATTCAGAAGCCAAGTTATAAGCCCACAAATGTGTAACTGGACTACTTCTTTAAATTGACACCAGATCCGTTGACCTTTGGGACATGGTTTGACCCCTTAGGAAAGTGCTATCATCATGAAACGTTCAGATCACTTACAACTCAATAGATTCTACCTTCCTGTAACGTTTCAGCCTGATTGGACCTTGTTTTCACACAAATGAACCCAGAATTATGTGAAATTGTGCTTCGTTCAACATAATTCTGGGTGCCATTTACAAAGCATAAGTGCTAATGACTCCATTCCTTTTTGTGGTTGTAGGGGCTGTTGATTGGAGTATACTAAAACAAACCTGATCTCTCTAGGACATTCAGAAGCCAAGTTATAAGCCCACAAATGTGTAACTGGACTACTTCTTTAAATTGACACCAGATCCGGTGACCTTTGGGACATGGTTTGACCCCCTTAGGAAAGTGCTATCATCATGAAACGTTCAGATCACTTACAACTCAATAGATTCTACCTTCCTGTAACGTTTCAGCCTGATTGGACCTTGTTTTCACACAAATGGACCTAGAATGATGTGAAATTGTGCTTCGTGCAACATAATTCTGGGTGCCATTTAAAAACCATAAGTGCTAATGACTACATTCCTTTTTGTGGTTGTAGGGGCTGTTGATTGGAGTATACTAAAACAAACCTGATCTCTCAGGGACATTCAGAAGCCAAGTTATAAGCCCACAAATGTGTAACTGGACTACTTCTTTAAATTGACACCAGATCCGGTGACCTTTGGGACATGGTTTGACCCCCTTAGGAAAGTGCTATCATCATGAAACATTCAGATCACTTACAACTCAATAGATTCTACCTTCCTGTAACGTTTCAGCCTGATTGGACCTTGTTTTCACACAAATGGACCCAGAATGATGTGAAATTGTGCTTCGTGCAACATAATTCTGGGTGCCATTTAAAAATCATAAGTGCTAATGTCTCCATTCCTTTTTGTGGTTGTAGGGGCTGTTGATTGGAGTACACTAAAACAAACCTGACCTCTCTAGGACATTCAGAAGCCAAGTTATGAGCCCACAAATGTGTAACTGGACCACTTCTTTAAAGTGACACCAGATCCGGTGACCTTTGGGACATGGTTTGACCCCCTTAGGAAAGTGCTATCATCATGAAACGTTCAGATCACTTACAACTCAATAGATTCTACCTTCCTGTAACGTTTCAGCCTGATTGGACCTTGTTTTCACACAAATGAACCCAGAATGATGTGAAATTGTGCTTCGTGCAACATAATTCTGGGTGCCATTTACAAACCATAAGTGCTAATGACTCCATTCCTTTTTGTGGCTGTAGGGGCTTTTGATTGGAGTACACTAAAACAAACCTAACCTATCTAGGACATTCAGAAGCCAAGTTATAAGCCCACAAAGGTGTAACTGGACTACATCTTTAAAGTGACACCAGGCCCGGTGACCTTTGGGACATGGTTTTACCCCCTATAGGAATGTGCGATCATCTTGAAACGTTCAGATCACTTACAACTCAATAGATTCTACCTTCCTGTAACGTTTCAGCCTGATTGGACCTTGTTTTCACACAAATGGACCCAGAATGATGTGAAATTGTGCTTCGTGCAACATAATTCTGGGTGCCATTTACAAAGCATAAGTGCTAGTGACTCCATTCCTTTTTGTGGTTGTAGGGGCTGTTGATTGGAGTATACTAAAACAAACCTGATCTCTCTAGGACATTCAGAAGCCAAGTTATAAGCCCACAAATGTGTAACTGGACTACTTCTTTAAAGTGACACCAGATCCGGTGACCTTTGGGACATGGTTTGACCCCCTTAGGAAAGTGCTATCATCATGAAACGTTCAGATCACTTACAACTCAATAGATTCTACCTTCCTGTAACGTTTCAGCCTGATTGGACCTTGTTTTCACACAAATGAACCCAGAATGATGTGAAATTGTGCTTCGTGCAACATAATTCTGGGTGCCATTTAAAAACCATAAGTGCTAATGTCTCCATTCCTTTTTGTGGTTGTAGGGGCTGTTGATTGGAGTACACTAAAACAAACCTGATCGCTCTAGGACATTCAGAAGCCAAGTTATAAGCCCACAAATGTGTAACTGGACAACTTCTTTAAATTGACACCAGATCCGGTGACCTTTGGGACATGGTTTGACCCCCTTAGGAAAGTGCTATCATCATGAAACGTTCAGATCACTTACAACTCAATAGATTCTACCTTCCTGTAACGTTTCAGCCTGACTGGACCTTGTTTTCACACAAATGAACCCAGAATGATGTGAAATTGGGCTTCGTGCAACATAATTCTGGGTGCCATTTAAAAACCATAAGTGCTAATGACTCCATTCCTTTTTGTGGTTGTAGGGGCTGTTGATTGGAGTATACTAAAACAAACCTGATCTCTCTAGGACATTCAGAAGCCAAGTTATAAGCCCACAAATGTGTAACTGGACTACTTCTTTAAATTGACACCAGATCCGTTGACCTTTGGGACATGGTTTGACCCCCTTAGGAAAGTGCTATCATCATGAAACGTTCAGATCACTTACAACTCAATAGATTCTACCTTCCTGTAACGTTTCAGCCTGATTGGACCTTGTTTTCACACAAATGGACCCAGAATGATGTGAAATTGTGCTTCGTGCAACATAATTCTGGGTGCCATTTACAAACCATAAGTGCTAATGTCTCCATTCCTTTTTGTGGTTGTAGAGGCTGTTGATTGGAGTACAATAAAACAAACCTGACCTCTCTAGGACATTCAGAAGCCAAGTTATAAGCCCACAAATGTGTGACTGGACTACTTCTTTAAAGTGACACCAGATCCGGTGACCTTTGGGACATGGTTTGACCCCCTTAGGAAAGTGCTATCATCATTAAACGTTCAGATCACTTACAACTCAATAGATTCTACCTTCCTGTAACGTTTCAGCCTGATTGGACCTTGTTTTCACACAAATGAACCCAGAATGATGTGAAATTGTGCTTCGTGCAACATAATTCTGGGTGCCATTTAAAAACCATAAGTGCTAATGTCTCCATTCCTTTTTGTGGTTGTAGGGGCTGTTGATTGGAGTACACTAAAACAAACCTGATCGCTCTAGGACATTCAGAAGCCAAGTTATAAGCCCACAAATGTGTAACTGGACAACTTCTTTAAATTGACACCAGATCCGGTGACCTTTGGGACATGGTTTGACCCCCTTAGGAAAGTGCTATCATCATGAAACGTTCAGATCACTTACAACTCAATAGATTCTACCTTCCTGTAACGTTTCAGCCTGACTGGACCTTGTTTTCACACAAATGAACCCAGAATGATGTGAAATTGGGCTTCGTGCAACATAATTCTTGGTGCCATTTAAAAACCATAAGTGCTAATGACTCCATTCCTTTTTGTGGTTGTAGGGGCTGTTGATTGGAGTATACTAAAACAAACCTGATCTCTCTAGGACATTCAGAAGCCAAGTTATGAGCCCACAAATGTTTAACTGGACTACTTCTTTAAATTGACACCAGATCCGGTGACCTTTGGGACATGGTTTGACCCCCTTAGGAAAGTGCTATCATCATGAAACGTTCAGATCACTTACAACTCAATAGATTCTACCTTCCTGTAACGTTTCAGCCTGATTGGACCTTGTTTTCACACAAATGAACCCAGAATGATGTGAAATTGTGCTTCGTTCAACATAATTCTGGGTGCCATTTACAAAGCATAAGTGCTAATGACTCCATTCCTTTTTGTGGTTGTAGGGGCTGTTGATTGGAGTATACTAAAACAAACCTGATCTCTCTAGGACATTCAGAAGCCAAGTTATAAGCCCACAAATGTGTAACTGGACTATTTCTTTAAATTGACACCAGATCCGGTGACATTTGGGACATGGTTTGACCCCCTTAGGAAAGTGCTATCATCATAAAACGTTCAGATCACTTACAACTCAATAGATTCTACCTTCCTGTAACGTTTCAGCCTGATTGGACCTTGTTTTCACACAAATGGACCTAGAATGATGTGAAATTGTGCTTCGTGCAACATAATTCTGGGTGCCATTTAAAAACCATAAGTGCTAATGACTCCATTCCTTTTTGTGGTTGTAGGGGCTGTTGATTGGAGTACACTAAAACAAACCTGACCTATCTAGGATATTCAGAAGCCAAGTTATAAGCCTACAAATGTGTAACTGGACTACTTCTTTAAAGTGACACCAGATCCGGTGACCTTTGGGACATGGTTTGACCCCCTTAGGAAAGTGCTATCATCATGAAACGTTCAGATCACTTACAACTCAATAGATTCTACCTTCCTGTAACTTTTCAGCCTGATTGGACCTTGTTTTCACACAAATGAACACAGAATGATGTGAAATTGTGCTTCGTGCAACATAATTCTGGGTGCCATTTACAAACCATAAGTGCTAATGACTCCATTCCTTTTTGTGGTTGTAGGGGCTTTTGATTGGAGTACACTAAAACAAACCTAACCTCTCTAGGACATTCAGAAGCCAAGTTATAAGCCCACAAAGGTGTAACTGGACTACATCTTTAAAGTGACACCAGGCCCGGTGACCTTTGGGACATGGTTTTACCCCCTATAGGAATGTGCGATCATCTTGAAACGTTCAGATCACTTACAACTCAATAGATTCTACCTTCTTGTAGCGTTTCAGCCTGATTGGACCTTGTTTTCACACAAATGGACACAGAATGATGTGAAATTGTGCTTCGTGCAACATAATTCTGGGTGCCATTTACAAACCATAAGTGCTAATGACTCCATTCCTTTTTGTGGTTGTAGGGGCTGTTGATTGGAGTATACTAAAACAAACCTGATCTCTCTAGGACATTCAGAAGCCAAGTTATAAGCCCACAAATGTGTAACGGGACTACTTCTTTAAAGTGACACCAGATCCGTTGACCTTTGGGACATGGTTTGACCCCCTTAGGAAAGTGCTATCATCATGAAACGTTCAGATCACTTACAACTCAATAGACTCTACCTTCCTGTAACGTTTCAGCCTGATTGGACCTTGTTTTCACACAAATGGACCCAGAATGATGTGAAATTGTGCTTCGTGCAACATAATTCTGGGTGCCATTTACAAACCATAAGTGCTAATGTCTCCATTCCTTTTTGTGGTTGTAGAGGCTGTTGATTGGAGTACAATAAAACAAACCTGACCTCTCTAGGACATTCAGAAGCCAAGTTATAAGCCCACAAATGTGTAACTGGACTACTTCTTTAAAGTGACACCAGATCCGGTGACCTTTGGGACATGGTTTGACCCCCTTAGGAAAGTGCTATCATCATGAAACGTTCAGATCACTTACAACTCAATAGATTCTACCTTCCTGTAACGTTTCAGCCTGATTGGACCTTGTTTTCACACAAATGAACCCAGAATGATGTGAAATTGTACTTCGTGCAACATAATTCTGGGTGCCATTTAAAAACCATAAGTGCTAATGTCTCCATTCCTTTTTGTGGTTGTAGGGGCTGTTGATTGGAGTACACTAAAACAAACCTGATCGCTCTAGGACATTCAGAAGCCAAGTTATAAGCCCACAAATGTGTAACTGGACAACTTCTTTAAATTGACACCAGATCGGGTGACATTTGGGACATGGTTTGACCCCCTTAGGAAAGTGCTATCATCATGAAACGTTCAGATCACTTACAACTCAATAGATTCTACCTTCCTGTAACGTTTCAGCCTGACTGGACCTTGTTTTCACACAAATGAACCCAGAATGATGTGAAATTGGGCTTCATGCAACATAATTCTGGGTGCCATTTAAAAACCATAAGTGCTAATGACTCCATTCCTTTTTGTGGTTGTAGGGGCTGTTGATTGGAGTATAGTAAAACAAACCTGATCTCTCTAGGACATTCAGAAGCCAAGTTATAAGCCCACAAATGTGTAACTGGACTACTTCTTTAAATTGACACCAGATCCGGTGACATTTGGGACATGGTTTGACCCCCTTAGGAAAGTGCTATCATCATGAAACGTTCAGATCACTTACATCTCAGTAGATTCTACCTTCCTGTAACGTTTCAGCCTGATTGGACCTTGTTTTCACACAAATGAACCCAGAATGATGTGAAATTGTGCTTTGTGCAACATAATTCTGGGTGCCATTTACAAACCATAAGTGCTAATGACTCCATTCCTTTTTGTGGTTGTAGGAGCTGTTGATTGGAGTACCCTAAAACAAACCTGATCTCTCTAGGACATTCAGAAGCCAAGTTATAAGCCCACAAATGTGTAACTGGACTACTTCTTTAAATTTACACCAGATCCGGTGACATTTGGGACATGGTTTGACCCCCTTAGGAAAGTGCTATCATCATGAAACGTTAAGATCACTTACAACTCAATAGATTCTACCTTCCTGTAACGTTTCAGACTGATTGGACCTTGTTTTCACACAAATGAACCCAGAATGATGTGAAATTGTGCTTCGTGCAACATAATTCTGGGTGCCATTTAAAAACCATAAGTGCTAATGTCTCCATTCCTTTTTGTGGTTGTAGGGGCTGTTGATTGGAGTACACTAAAACAAACCTGACCTCTCTAGGACATTCAGAAGCCAAGTTATAAGCCCACAAATGTGTAACTGGACTACTTCTTTAAAGTGACACCAGATCCGGTGACCTTTGGGACATGGTTTGTCCCCCTTAGGAAAGTGCTATCATCATGAAACGTTCAGATCACTTACAACTCAATAGATTCTACCTTCCTGTAACATTTCATCCTGATTGGACCTTGTTTTCACACAAATGAACCCAGAATGATGTGAAATTGTGCTTCGTGCAACATAATTCTGGGTGCCATTTACAAACCATAAGTGCTAATGACTCCATTCCTTTTTGTGGTTGTAGGGGCTGTTGATTGGAGTACACTAAAACAAACCTGATCGCTCTAGGACATTCAGAAGCCAAGTTATAAGCCCACAAATGTGTAACTGGACAACTTCTTTAAATTGACACCAGATCGGGTGACATTTGGGACATGGTTTGACCCCCTTAGGAAAGTGCTATCATCATGAAACGTTCAGATCACTTACAACTCAATAGATTCTACCTTCCTGTAACGTTTCAGCCTGACTGGACCTTGTTTTCACACAAATGAACCCAGAATGATGTGAAATTGGGCTTCATGCAACATAATTCTGGGTGCCATTTAAAAACCATAAGTGCTAATGACTCCATTCCTTTTTGTGGTTGTAGGGGCTGTTGATTGGAGTATAGTAAAACAAACCTGATCTCTCTAGGACATTCAGAAGCCAAGTTATAAGCCCACAAATGTGTAACTGGACTACTTCTTTAAATTGACACCAGATCCGGTGACCTTTGGGACATGGTTTGACCCCCTTAGGAAAATGCTATCATCTTGAAACGTTCAGATCACTTACAACTCAATAGATTCTACCTTCCTGTAACGTTTCAGCCTGATTGGACCTTGTTTTCACACAAATGGACCCAGAATGATGTGAAATTGTGCTTCGTGCAACATAATTCTGGGTGCCATTTACAAACCATAAGTGCTAATGACTCCATTCCTTTTTGTGGTTGTAGGGGCTGTTGATTGGAGTACACTAAAACAAACCTGATCTCTCGAGGACATTCAGAAGCCAAGTTATAAGCCCACAAATGTGTAACTGGACTACTTCTTTAAATTGACACCAGATCCGGTGACCTTTGGGACATGGTTTGACCCCCTTAGGAAAGTGCTATCATCATGAAACGGTCAGATCACTTACAACTCAATAGATTCTACCTTCCTGTAACGTTTCAGCCTGATTGGACCTTGTTTTCACACAAATGAACCCAGAATGATGTGAAATTGTGCTTCGTGCAACATAATTCTGGGTGCCATTTACAAACCATAAGTGCTAATGACTCCATTCCTTTTTGTGGTTATAGGGGCTGTTGATTGGAGTACACTAAAACAAACCTTTTTGTGGGCTTATAACTTGGCTTCTGAATGTCCTGGAGCAATCAGGTTTGTTTTAGTGTACTCCAATCAACAGCCCCCATTACCCCAAAAAGGAATGGAGTCATTAGCACTTATGGTTTGTAAATGGCACCCAGAATTATGTTGCACGAAGCACAATTTCACTTCATTCTGGGTCCATTTGTGTGAAAACAAGGTCCAATAAGGCTGAAACGTTACAAGAACGTAGAATCTATTGAGTTGTAAGTGATCTGAACGTTTCAAGATGATCGCACTTTCCTAAGCGGGCAAAACCATGTCCCAAAGGTCACCGGGCCTGGTGTCACTTTAAAGAAGTAGTCCAGTTACACCTTTGTGGGCTTATAACTTGGCTTCTGAATGTCCTAGAGAGGTCAGGTTTGTTTTAGTGTACTCCAATCAACAGCCCCTACAACCACAAAAAGGAATGGAGTCATTAGCACTTATGGTTTGTAAATGGCACCCAGAATTATGTTGCACGAAGCACAATTTCACATCATTCTGGGTCCATTTGTGTGAAAACAAGGTCCAATCAGTATGAAACGTTACAGGAAGGTAGAATCTATTGAGTTGTAATTGAACTGAACATTTCATGATGATAGCACTTTCCTAAGGGGGTCAAACCATGTCCCAAAGGTCACCGGGCCTGGTGTCACTTTAAAGAAGTAGTCCAGTTACACCTTTGTGGGCTTATAACTTGGCTTCTGAATGTCCTAGAGAGATCAGGTTTGTTTTAGTGTACTCCAATCAACAACCCCTACAACCTCAAAAAGGAATGGGGTCATTAGCACTTATGGTTTGTAAATGGCACCCAGAATTATGTTGCACGAAGCACAATTTCACATCATTCTGGGTCCATTTGTGTGAAAACAAGGTCCAATCAGGCTGAAACGTTACAAGAAGGTAGAATCTATTGAGTTGTAAGTGATCTGAACGTTTCAAGATGATCGCACATTTCTAAGGGGGTAAAACCATGTCCCAAAGGTCACCGGGCCTGGTGTCACTTTAAAGAAGTAGTCCAGTTACACCTTTGTGGGCTTATAACTTGGCTTCTGAATGTCCTAGAGAGGTCAGGTTTGTTTTAGTGTACTCCAATCAACAGCTCCTACAACCACAAAAAGGAATGGAGTCATTAGCACTTATGGTTTTTACATGACACCCAGAATTATGTTGCACGAAGCACAATTTCACATCATTCTGGGTTCATTTGTGTGAAAACAAGGTCCAATCAGGCTGAAATGTTACAGGAAGGTAGAATCTATTGAGTTGTAAGTGATCTGAACGTTTCATGATGATAGCACTTTCGTAAGGGGGTCAAACCATGTCCCAAAGGTCACCGGATCTGGTGTCAATTTAAAGAAGTAGTCCAGTTACACATTTGTGGGCTTGTAACTTGGCTTCTGAATGTCCTAGAGAGATCAGGTTTGTTTTAGTGTACTCCAATCAACAGCCCCTACAACCACAAAAAGGAATGGAGTCATTAGCACTTACGGTTTGTAAATGGCAACCAGAATTATGTTGCACGAAGCACAATTTCACATCATTCTGGGTCCATTTGTGTGAAACCAAGGTCCAATCAGGCTGAAACGTTACAAGAAGGTAGAATCTATTGAGTTGTAAGTGATCTGAACGTTTCATGATGATCGCACATTCCTATAGAGGGTCAAACCATGTCCCAAAGGTCACCGGGCCTGGTGTCACTTTAAAGAAGTAGTCCAGTTACACATTTGTGGGCTTATAACTTGGCTTCTGAATATCCTAGAGAGATCAGGTTTGTTTTAGTGTACTCCAATCAACAACCCCAACAACCTCAAAAAGGAATGGGGTCATTAGCACTTATGGTTTGTAAATGGCACCCAGAATTATGTTGCACGAAGCACAATTTCACTTCATTCTGGGTCCATTTGTGTGAAAACAAGGTCCAATCAGGCTGAAACGTTACAAGAAGGTAGAATCTATTGAGTTGTAAGTGATCTGAACGTTTCAAGATGATCGCACATTCCTATAGGGGGTCAAACCATGTCCCAAAGCTCACCGGGCCTGGTGTCACTTTAAAGAAGTAGTCCAGTTACACCTTTGTGGGCTTATAACTTGGCTTCTGAATGTCCTAGAGAGGTCAGGTTTGTTTTAGTGTACTCCAATCAACAGCCCCTACAACCACAAAAAGGAATGGAGTCATTAGCACTTATGGTTTGTAAATGGCACCCAGAATTATGTTGCACGAAGCACAATTTCACATCATTCTGGGTCCATTTGTGTGAAAACAAGGTCCAATCAGTATGAAACGTTACAAGAAGGTTGAATCTATTGAGTTGTAAGTGATCTGAACGTTTCATGATGATCGCACATTCCTATAGGGGGTCAAACCATGTCCCAAAGGTCACCGGACCTGGTGTCACTTTAAAGAAGTAGTCCAGTTACACATTTGTGGGCATATAACTTGGCTTCTGAATATCCTAGAGAGGTCGGGTTTGTTTTAGAGTACTCCAATTAACAGCCCCCATTACCCCAAAAAGGAATGGAGTCATTAGCACTTATGGTTTTTACATGGCACCCAGAATTATGTTGCACAAAGCACAATTTCACATCATTCTGGGTTCATTTGTGTGAAAACAAGGTCCAATCAGGCTGAAACGTTACAGGAAGGTAGAATCTATTGAGTTGTAAGTGATCTGAACGTTTCATGATGATAGCACTTTCCTAAGGGGGTCAAACCATGTCCCAAAGGTCACCGGATCTGGTGTCAATTTAAAGAAGTAGTCCAGTTACACATTTGTGGGCTTGTAACTTGGCTTCTGAATTTCCTAGAGAGATCAGGTTTGTTTTAGTGTACTCCAATCAACAGCCCCTACAACCACAAAAGGAATGGAGTCATTAGCACTTATGGTTTGTAAATGGCAACCAGAATTATGTTGCACGAAGCACAATTTCACTTCATTCTGGGTCCATTTGTGTGAAAACAAGGTCCAATCAGGCTGAAACGTTACAAGAAGGTAGAATCTATTGAGTTGTAAGTGATCTGAACGTTTCATGATGATCGCACATTCCTATAGGGGGTCAAACCATGTCCCAAAGGTCACCGGGCCTGGTGTCACTTTAAAGAAGTAGTCCAGTTACACATTTGTGGGCTTATAACTTGGCTTCTGAATATCCTAGAGAGGTCAGGTTTGTTTTAAAGTACTCCAATTAACAGCCCCCATTACCCCAAAAAGGAATGGAGTCATTAGCACTTATGGTTTTTACATGGCACCCAGAATTATGTTGCACGAAGCACAATTTCACATCATTCTGGGTTCATTTGTGTGAAAACAAGGTCCAATCAGGCTGAAACGTTACAGGAAGGTAGAATCTTTTGAGTTGTAAGTGATCTGAACGTTTCATGATGATAGCACTTTCCTAAGGGGGTCAAACCATGTCCCAAAGGTCACCGGATCTGGTGTCAATTTAAAGAAGTAGTCCAGTTACACATTTGTGGGCTTGTAACTTGGCTTCTGAATTTCCTAGAGAGATCAGGTTTGTTTTAGTGTACTCCAATCAACAGCCCCTACAACCACAAAAGGAATGGAGTCATTAGCACTTATGGTTTGTAAATGGCAACCAGAATTATGTTGCACGAAGCACAATTTCACATCATTCTGGGTCCATTTGTGTGAAAACAAGGTCCAATCAGGCTGAAACGTTACAAGAAGGTAGAATCTATTGAGTTGTAAGTGATCTGAACGTTTCATGATGATCGCACATTCCTATAGGGGGTCAAACCATGTCCCAAAGGTCACCGGGCCTGGTGTCACTTTAAAGAAGTAGTCCAGTTACACATTTGTGGGCTTATAACTTGGCTTCTGAATATCCTAGAGAGGTCAGGTTTGTTTTAAAGTACTCCAATTAACAGCCCCCATTACCCCAAAAAGGAATGGAATCATTAGCACTTATGGTTTGTAAATGGCACCCAGAATTATGTTGCACGAAGCACAATTTCACTTCATTCTGGGTCCATTTGTGTGAAAACAAGGTCCAATAAGGCTGAAACGTTACAAGAACGTAGAATCTATTGAGTTGTAAGTGATCTGAACGTTTCAAGATGATCGCACTTTCCTAAGCGGGCAAAACCATGTCCCAAAGGTCACCGGGCCTGGTGTCACTTTAAAGAAGTAGTCCAGTTACACCTTTGTGGGCTTATAACTTGGCTTCTGAATGTCCTAGAGAGGTCAGGTTTGTTTTAGTGTACTCCAATCAACAGCCCCTACAACCACAAAAAGGAATGGAGTCATTAGCACTTATGGTTTGTAAATGGCACCCAGAATTATGTTGCACGAAGCACAATTTCACATCATTCTGGGTCCATTTGTGTGAAAACAAGGTCCAATCAGTATGAAACGTTACAGGAAGGTAGAATCTATTGAGTTGTAATTGAACTGAACATTTCATGATGATAGCACTTTCCTAAGGGGGTCAAACCATGTCCCAAAGGTCACCGGGCCTGGTGTCACTTTAAAGAAGTAGTCCAGTTACACCTTTGTGGGCTTATAACTTGGCTTCTGAATGTCCTAGAGAGATCAGGTTTGTTTTAGTGTACTCCAATCAACAACCCCTACAACCTCAAAAAGGAATGGGGTCATTAGCACTTATGGTTTGTAAATGGCACCCAGAATTATGTTGCACGAAGCACAATTTCACATCATTCTGGGTCCATTTGTGTGAAAACAAGGTCCAATCAGGCTGAAACGTTACAAGAAGGTAGAATCTATTGAGTTGTAAGTGATCTGAACGTTTCAAGATGATCGCACATTTCTAAGGGGGTAAAACCATGTCCCAAAGGTCACCGGGCCTGGTGTCACTTTAAAGAAGTAGTCCAGTTACACCTTTGTGGGCTTATAACTTGGCTTCTGAATGTCCTAGAGAGGTCAGGTTTGTTTTAGTGTACTCCAATCAACAGCTCCTACAACCACAAAAAGGAATGGAGTCATTAGCACTTATGGTTTTTACATGACACCCAGAATTATGTTGCACGAAGCACAATTTCACATCATTCTGGGTTCATTTGTGTGAAAACAAGGTCCAATCAGGCTGAAATGTTACAGGAAGGTAGAATCTATTGAGTTGTAAGTGATCTGAACGTTTCATGATGATAGCACTTTCGTAAGGGGGTCAAACCATGTCCCAAAGGTCACCGGATCTGGTGTCAATTTAAAGAAGTAGTCCAGTTACACATTTGTGGGCTTGTAACTTGGCTTCTGAATGTCCTAGAGAGATCAGGTTTGTTTTAGTGTACTCCAATCAACAGCCCCTACAACCACAAAAAGGAATGGAGTCATTAGCACTTACGGTTTGTAAATGGCAACCAGAATTATGTTGCACGAAGCACAATTTCACATCATTCTGGGTCCATTTGTGTGAAACCAAGGTCCAATCAGGCTGAAACGTTACAAGAAGGTAGAATCTATTGAGTTGTAAGTGATCTGAACGTTTCATGATGATCGCACATTCCTATAGAGGGTCAAACCATGTCCCAAAGGTCACCGGGCCTGGTGTCACTTTAAAGAAGTAGTCCAGTTACACATTTGTGGGCTTATAACTTGGCTTCTGAATATCCTAGAGAGATCAGGTTTGTTTTAGTGTACTCCAATCAACAACCCCAACAACCTCAAAAAGGAATGGGGTCATTAGCACTTATGGTTTGTAAATGGCACCCAGAATTATGTTGCACGAAGCACAATTTCACTTCATTCTGGGTCCATTTGTGTGAAAACAAGGTCCAATCAGGCTGAAACGTTACAAGAAGGTAGAATCTATTGAGTTGTAAGTGATCTGAACGTTTCAAGATGATCGCACATTCCTATAGGGGGTCAAACCATGTCCCAAAGCTCACCGGGCCTGGTGTCACTTTAAAGAAGTAGTCCAGTTACACCTTTGTGGGCTTATAACTTGGCTTCTGAATGTCCTAGAGAGGTCAGGTTTGTTTTAGTGTACTCCAATCAACAGCCCCTACAACCACAAAAAGGAATGGAGTCATTAGCACTTATGGTTTGTAAATGGCACCCAGAATTATGTTGCACGAAGCACAATTTCACATCATTCTGGGTCCATTTGTGTGAAAACAAGGTCCAATCAGTATGAAACGTTACAAGAAGGTTGAATCTATTGAGTTGTAAGTGATCTGAACGTTTCATGATGATCGCACATTCCTATAGGGGGTCAAACCATGTCCCAAAGGTCACCGGACCTGGTGTCACTTTAAAGAAGTAGTCCAGTTACACATTTGTGGGCATATAACTTGGCTTCTGAATATCCTAGAGAGGTCGGGTTTGTTTTAGAGTACTCCAATTAACAGCCCCCATTACCCCAAAAAGGAATGGAGTCATTAGCACTTATGGTTTTTACATGGCACCCAGAATTATGTTGCACAAAGCACAATTTCACATCATTCTGGGTTCATTTGTGTGAAAACAAGGTCCAATCAGGCTGAAACGTTACAGGGAGGTAGAATCTATTGAGTTGTAAGTGATCTGAACGTTTCATGATGATAGCACTTTCCTAAGGGGGTCAAACCATGTCCCAAAGGTCACCGGATCTGGTGTCAATTTAAAGAAGTAGTCCAGTTACACATTTGTGGGCTTGTAACTTGGCTTCTGAATTTCCTAGAGAGATCAGGTTTGTTTTAGTGTACTCCAATCAACAGCCCCTACAACCACAAAAGGAATGGAGTCATTAGCACTTATGGTTTGTAAATGGCAACCAGAATTATGTTGCACGAAGCACAATTTCACTTCATTCTGGGTCCATTTGTGTGAAAACAAGGTCCAATCAGGCTGAAACGTTACAAGAAGGTAGAATCTATTGAGTTGTAAGTGATCTGAACGTTTCATGATGATCGCACATTCCTATAGGGGGTCAAACCATGTCCCAAAGGTCACCGGGCCTGGTGTCACTTTAAAGAAGTATTCCAGTTACACATTTGTGGGCTTATAACTTGGCTTCTGAATATCCTAGAGAGGTCAGGTTTGTTTTAAAGTACTCCAATTAACAGCCCCCATTACCCCAAAAAGGAATGGAGTCATTAGCACTTATGGTTTGTAAATGGCACCCAGAATTATGTTTCACGAAGCACAATTTCACTTCATTCTGGGTCCATTTGTGTGAAAACAAGGTCCAATCAGGCTGAAACGTTACAAGAAGGTAGAATCTATTGAGTTGTAAGTGATCTGAACGTTTCAAGATGATCGCACATTCCTAAGCGGGTAAAACCATGTCCCAAAGGTCACCGGGCCTGGTGTCACTTTAAAGAAGTAGTCCAGTTACACCTTTGTGGGCTTATAACTTGGCTTCTGAATGTCCTAGAGAGGTCAGGTTTGTTTTAGTGTACTCCAATCAACAGCCCCTACAACCACAAAAAGGAATGGAGTCATTAGCACTTATGGTTTGTAAATGGCACCCAGAATTATGTTGCACGAAGCACAATTTCACTTCATTCTGGGTCCATTTGTGTGAAAACAAGGTCCAATCAGGCTGAAACGTTGCAAGAAGGTAGAATCTATTGAGTTGTAAGTGATCTGAACGTTTCATGATGATCGCACATTCCTATAGGGGGTCAAACCATGTCCCAAAGGTCACCGGGCCTGGTGTCACTTTAAAGAAGTAGTCCAGTTACACATTTGTGGGCTTATAACTTGGCTTCTGAATATCCTAGAGAGGTCAGGTTTGTTTTAAAGTACTCCAATTAACAGCCCCCATTACCCCAAAAAGGAATGGAGTCATTAGCACTTATGGTTTGTAAATGGCGCCCAGAATTATGTTTCACGAAGCACAATTTCACTTCATTCTGGGTCCATTTGTGTGAAAACAAGGTCCAATCAGGCTGAAACGTTACAAGAAGGTAGAATCTATTGAGTTGTAAGTGATCTGAACGTTTCAAGATGATCGCACATTCCTAAGCGGGTAAAACCATGTCCCAAAGGTCACCGGGCCTGGTGTCACTTTAAAGAAGTAGTCCAGTTACACCTTTGTGGGCTTATAACTTGGCTTCTGAATGTCCTAGAGAGGTCAGGTTTGTTTTAGTGTACTCCAATCAACAGCCCCTACAACCACAAAAAGGAATGGAGTCATTAGCACTTATGGTTTGTAAATGGCACCCAGAATTATGTTGCACGAAGCACAATTTCACATCATTCTGGGTCCATTTGTGTGAAAACAAGGTCCAATCAGTATGAAACGTTACAAGAAGGTTGAATCTATTGAGTTGTAAGTGATCTGAACGTTTCATGATGATCGCACATTCCTATAGGGGGTCAAACCATGTCCCAAAGGTCACCGGGCCTGGTGTCACTTTAAAGAAGTAGTCCAGTTACACATTTGTGGGCTTATAACTTGGCTTCTGAATATCCTAGAGAGGTCGGGTTTGTTTTAGAGTACTCCAATTAACAGCCCCCATTACCCCAAAAAGGAATGGAGTCATTAGCACTTATGGTTTTTACATGGCACCCAGAATTATGTTGCACGAAGCACAATTTCACATCATTCTGGGTTCATTTGTGTGAAAACAAGGTCCAATCAGGCTGAAACGTTACAGGAAGGTAGAATCTATTGAGTTGTAAGTGATCTGAACATTTCATGATGATAGCACTTTCCTAAGGGGGTCAAACCATGTCCCAAAGGTCACCAGGCCTGGTGTCACTTTAAAGATGTAGTCCAGTTACACCTTTGTGGGCTTATAACTTGGCTTCTGAATGTCCTAGAGAGGTCAGGTTTGTTTTAGTGTACTCCAATCAACAGCCCCTACAACCACAAAAAGGAATGGAGTCATTAGCACTTATGGTTTGTAAATGGCACCCAGAATTATGTTGCACGAAGCACAATTTCACATCATTCTGGGTCCATTTGTGTGAAAACAAGGTCCAATCAGTATGAAACGTTACAAGAAGGTTGAATCTATTGAGTTGTAAGTGATCTGAACGTTTCATGATGATCGCACATTCCTATAGGGGGTCAAACCATGTCCCAAAGGTCACCGGGCCTGGTGTCACTTTAAAGAAGTAGTCCAGTTACACATTTGTGGGCATATAACTTGGCTTCTGAATATCCTAGAGAGGTCGGGTTTGTTTTAGAGTACTCCAATTAACAGCCCCCATTACCCCAAAAAGGAATGGAGTCATTAGCACTTATGGTTTTTACATGGCACCCAGAATTATGTTGCACGAAGCACAATTTCACTTCATTCTGGGTTCATTTGTGTGAAAACAAGGTCCAGTCAGGCTGAAACGTTACAGGAAGGTAGAATCTACTGAGTTGTAAGTGATCTGAACGTTTCATAATGATAGCACTTTCGTAAGGGGGTCAAACCATGTCCCAAAGGTCACCGGATCTGGTGTCAATTTAAAGATGTAGTCCAGTTACACCTTTGTGGGCTTATAACTTGGCTTCTGAATGTCCTAGAGAGGTTAGGTTTGTTTTAGTGTACTCCAATCAAAAGCCCCTACAACCACAAAAAGGAATGGAGTCATTAGCACTTATGGTTTGTAAATGGCACCCAGAATTATGTTGCACGAAGCACAATTTCACATCATTCTGGGTTCATTTGTGTGAAAACAAGGTCCAATCAGGCTGAAACGTTACAGGAAGGTAGAATCTATTGAGTTGTAAGTGATCTGAACGTTTCATGATGATAGCACTTTCCTAAGGGGGTCAAACAATGTCCCAAAGTTCACCGGATCTGGTGTCAATTTAAAGAAGTTGTCCAGTTACACATTTGTGGGCTTATAACTTGGCTTCTGAATGTCCTAGAGAGATCAGGTTTGTTTTAGGGTACTCCAATCAACAGCTCCTATAACCACAAAAAGGAATGGAGTCATTAGCACTTATGGTTTTTAAATGGCACCCAGAATTATGTTGCACGAAGCACAATTTCACATCATTCTGGGTTCATTTGTGTGAAAACAAGGTCCAATCAGGCTGAAACGTTACAGGAAGGTAGAATCTATTGAGTTGTAAGTGATCTGAACGTTTCATGATGATAGCACTTTCCTAAGGGGGTAAAACCATGTCCCAAAGGTCACCGGATCTGGTGTCAATTTAAAGAAGTAGTCCAGTTTCACATTTGTGGGCTTATAACTTGGCTTCTGAATGTCCTAGAGAGATCAGGTTTGTTTTAATGTACTCCAATCAACAGCCCCTACAACCACAAAAAGGAATGGAGTCATTAGCACTTATGGTTTGTAAATGGCACCCAGAATTATGTTGCACAAAGCACAATTTCACATCATTCTGGGTTCATTTGTGTGAAAACAAGGTCCAATCAGGCTGAAACGTTACAGGAAGGTAGAATCTACTGAGTTGTAAGTGATCTGAACGTTTCATGATGATAGCACTTTCCTAAGGGGGTCAAACCATGTCCCAAATGTCACCGGATCTGGTGTCAATTTAAAGAAGTAGTCCAGTTACACATTTGTGGGCTTATAACTTGGCTTCTGAATGTCCTAGAGAGATCAGGTTTGTTTTACTGTACTCCAATCAACAGCCCCTACAACCACAAAAAGGAATGGAGTCATTAGCACTTATGCTTTGTAAATGGCACCCAGAATTATGTTGCACGAAGCACAATTTCAGATCATTCTGGGTCCATTTGTGTGAAAACAATGTCCAATCAGGCTGAAACGCTACAAGGAGGTAGAATCTATTGAGTTGTAAGTGATCTGAACGTTTCAAGATGATCGCACATTCCTATAGGGGGTAAAACCATGTCCCAAAGGTCACCGGGCCTTGTGTCACTTTAAAGAATAGTCCAGTTACACCTTTGTGGGCTTATAACTTGGCTTCTGAATGTCCTAGAGAGGTTAGGTTTGTTTTAGTGTACTCCAATTAACAGCCCCTACAACCACAAAAAGGAATGGAGTCATTAGCACTTATGGTTTGTAAATGGCACCCAGAATTATGTTGCACGAAGCACAATTTCACATCATTCTGGGTTCATTTGTGTGAAAACAAGGTCCAATCAGGCTGAAACGTTACAGGAAGGTAGAATCTATTGAGTTGTAAGTGATCTGAACATTTCATGATGATAGCACTTTCCTAAGGGGGTCAAACCATGTCCCAAAGGTCACCGGATCTGGTGTCAATTTAAAGTAGTCCAGTTACACATTTGTGGGCTTATAACTTGGCTTCTGAATGTCCTGGAGCGATGAGGTTTGTTTTAGTGTACTCCAATCAACAGCCCCTACAACCACAAAAAGGAATGGAGTCATTAGCACTTATGGTTTTTTAATGGCACCCAGAATTATGTTGCACGAAGCACAATTTCACAACATTCTGCGTTCATTTGTGTGAAAACAAGGTCCAATCAGGCTGAAACGTTACAGGAAGGTAGAATCTATTGAGTTGTAAGTGATCTGAACGTTTCATGATGATAGCACTTTCCTAAGGGGGTCAAACCATGTCCCAAAGGTCACCGGATCTGGTGTCACTTTAATGAAGTAGTCCAGTTACACATTTGTGGGCTTCTAACTTGGCTTCTGAATGTCCTAGAGAGATCAGGTTTGTTTTAGTATACTCCAATCCACAGCCCCTAAAACCACAAAAAGGATCGGAGTCATTAGCACTTATGGTTTTTAAATGGCACCCAGAATTATGTTGCACGAAGCACAATTTCACATCATTCTGGGTTCATTTGTGTGAAAACAAGGTCCAATCAGGCTGAAACGTTACAGGAAGGTAGAATCTATTGAGTTGTAAGTGATCTGAACGTTTCATGATGATAGCACTTTCCTAAGGGGGTCAAACCATGTCCCAAAGGTCACCGGATCTGGTGTCAATTTAAAGAAGTTGTCCAGTTACACATTTGTGGGCTTATAACTTGGCTTCTGAATGTCCTAGAGCGATCAGGTTTGTTTTAGTGTACTCCAATGAACAGCCCCTACAACCACAAAAAGGAATGGAGACATTAGCACTTATGGTTTTTAAATGGCACCCAGAATTATGTTGCACGAAGCACAATTTCACATCATTCTGGCTTCATTTGTGTGAAAACAAGGTCCAATCAGGCTGAAACGTTACAGGAAGGTAGAATCTATTGAGTTGTAAGTGATCTGAACGTTTCATCATGATAGCACTTTCCTAAGGGGGTCAAACCATGTCCCAAAGGTCACCGGATCAGGTGTCAATTTAAATAAGTAGTCCAGTTACACATTTGTGGGCTTATAACTTGGCTTCTGAATGTCCTAGAGCGATCAGGTTTGTTTTAGTGTACTCCAATCAACAGCCCCTACAACCACAAAAAGGAATGGAGTCATTAGCTCTTATGGTTTGTAAATGGCACCCAGAATTATGTTGCACGAAGCACAATTTCACATCATTCTGTGTCCATTTGTGTGAAAACAAGGTCCAATCAGGCTGAAACTTTACAGGAAGGTAGAATCTACTGAGTTGTAAGTGATCTGAACGTTTCATGATGATAGCACTTTCCTAAGGGGGTCAAACCATGTCCCAAAGGTCACCGGATCAGGTGTCAATTTAAAGAAGTAGTCCAGTTACACATTTGTGGGCTTATAACTTGGCTTCTGAATGTCCTAGAGAGATCAGGTTTGTTTTAGTGTACTCCAATCAACAGCCCCTACAACCACAAAAAGGAATGGAGTCATTAGCACTTATGGTTTGTAAATGGCACCCAGAATTATGTTGCACGAAGCACAATTTCACATCATTCTGTGTCCATTTGTGTGAAAACAAGGTCCAATCAGGCTGAAACGCTACAAGAAGGTAGAATCTATTGAGTTGTAAGTGATCTGAACGTTTCAAGATGATCGCACATTCCTATAGGGGGTAAAACCATGTCCCAAAGGTCACCGGGCCTGGTGTCACTTTAAAGATGTAGTCCAGTTACACCTTTGTGGGCTTATAACTTGGCTTCTGAATGTCCTAGAGAGGTTAGGTTTGTTTTAGTGTACTCCAATCAAAAGCCCCTACAACCACAAAAAGGAATGGAGTCATTAGCACTTATGGTTTGTAAATGGCACCCAGAATTATGTTGCACGAAGCACAATTTCACACCATTCTGGGTTCATTTGTGTGAAAACAAGGTCCAATCAGGCTGAAACGTTACAGGAAGGTAGAATCTATTGAGTTGTAAGTGATCTGATTGTTTCATGATGATAGCACTTTCCTAAGGGGGTCAAACCATGTCCCAAAGGTCACCGGATCTGGTGTCACTTTAAAGAAGTAGTCCAGTTACACATTTGTGGGCTTATAACTTGGCTTCTGAATGTCCTAGAGAGGTCAGGTTTGTTTTAGTGTACTCCAATCAACAGCCCCTACAACCACAAAAAGGAATGGAGACATTAGCACTTATGGTTTTTAAATGGCACCCAGAATTATGTTGCACGAAGCACAATTTCACATCATTCTGGGTTCATTTGTGTGAAAACAAGGTCCAATGTGGCTGAAACATTACAGGAAGGTAGAATCTATTGAGTTGTAAGTGATCTTAACGTTTCATGATGATAGCACTTTCCTAAGGGGGTAAAACCATGTCCCAAAGGTCACCGGATCTGGTGTCAATTTAAAGAAGTAGTCCAGTTACACATTTGTGGGCTTATAACTTGGCTTCTGAATGTCCTAGAGAGATCAGGTTTGTTTTAATGTACTCCAATCAACAGCCCCTACAACCACAAAAAGGAATGGAGTCATTAGCACTTATGCTTTGTAAATGGCACCCAGAATTATGTTGCACGAAGCACAATTTCAGATCATTCTGGGTCCATTTGTGTGAAAACAATGTCCAATCAGGCTGAAACGCTACAAGAAGGTAGAATCTTTTGAGTTGTAAGTGATCTGAACGTTTCAAGATGATCGCACATTCCTATAGGGGGTAAAACCATGTCCCAAAGGTCACCGGGCCTTGTGTCACTTTAAAGAATAGTCCAGTTACACCTTTGTGGGCTTATAACTTGGCTTCTGAATGTCCTAGAGAGGTTAGGTTTGTTTTAGTGTACTCCAATCAACAGCCCCTATAACCACAAAAAGGAATGGAGTCATTAGCACTTATGGTTTGTAAATGGCACCCAGAATTATGTTGCACGAAGCACAATTTCACATCATTCTGGGTTCATTTGTGTGAAAACAAGGTCCAATCAGGCTGAAACGTTACAGGAAGGTAGAATCTATTGAGTTGTAAGTGATCTGAACATTTCATGATGATAGCACTTTCCTAAGGGGGTCAAACCATGTCCCAAAGGTCACCGGATCTGGTGTCAATTTAAAGAAGTAGTCCAGTTACACATTTGTGGGCTTATAACTTGGCTTCTGAATGTCCTGGAGCGATGAGGTTTGTTTTAGTGTACTCCAATCAACAGCCCCTACAACCACAAAAAGGAATGGAGTCATTAGCACTTATGGTTTTTTAATGGCACCCAGAATTATGTTGCACGAAGCACAATTTCACAACATTCTGCATTCATTTGTGTGAAAACAAGGTCCAATCAGGCTGAAACGTTACAGGGAGGTAGAATCTATTGAGTTGTAAGTGATCTGAACGTTTCATGATGATAGGACTTTCCTAAGGGGGTCAAACCATGTCCCAAAGGTCACCGGATCTGGTGTCAATTTAAAGAAGTAGTCCAGTTACACATTTGTGGGCTTATAACTTGGCTTCTGAATGTCCTAGAGAGATCAGGTTTGTTTTACTGTACTCCAATCAACAGCCCCTACAACCACAAAAAGGAATGGAGTCATTAGCACTTATGGTTTGTAAATGGCACCCAGAATTATGTTGCACGAAGCACAATTTCACATCATTCTGGGTCCATTTGTGTGAAAACAAGGTCCAATCAGTATGAAACGTTACAAGAAGGTTGAATCTATTGAGTTGTAAGTGATCTGAACGTTTCATGATGATCGCACATTCCTATAGGGGGTCAAACCATGTCCCAAAGGTCACCGGGCCTGGTGTCACTTTAAAGAAGTAGTCCAGTTACACATTTGTGGGCATATAACTTGGCTTCTGAATATCCTAGAGAGGTCGGGTTTGTTTTAGAGTACTCCAATTAACAGCCCCCATTACCCCAAAAAGGAATGGAGTCATTAGCACTTATGGTTTTTACATGGCACCCAGAATTATGTTGCACGAAGCACAATTTCACTTCATTCTGGGTTCATTTGTGTGAAAACAAGGTCCAGTCAGGCTGAAACGTTACAGGAAGGTAGAATCTACTGAGTTGTAAGTGATCTGAACGTTTCATAATGATAGCACTTTCGTAAGGGGGTCAAACCATGTCCCAAAGGTCACCGGATCTGGTGTCAATTTAAAGATGTAGTCCAGTTACACCTTTGTGGGCTTATAACTTGGCTTCTGAATGTCCTAGAGAGGTTAGGTTTGTTTTAGTGTACTCCAATCAAAAGCCCCTACAACCACAAAAAGGAATGGAGTCATTAGCACTTATGGTTTGTAAATGGCACCCAGAATTATGTTGCACGAAGCACAATTTCACATCATTCTGGGTTCATTTGTGTGAAAACAAGGTCCAATCAGGCTGAAACGTTACAGGAAGGTAGAATCTATTGAGTTGTAAGTGATCTGAACGTTTCATGATGATAGCACTTTCCTAAGGGGGTCAAACAATGTCCCAAAGTTCACCGGATCTGGTGTCAATTTAAATAAGTTGTCCAGTTACACATTTGTGGGCTTATAACTTGGCTTCTGAATGTCCTAGAGAGATCAGGTTTGTTTTAGGGTACTCCAATCAACAGCTCCTATAACCACAAAAAGGAATGGAGTCATTAGCACTTATGGTTTTTAAATGGCACCCAGAATTATGTTGCACGAAGCACAATTTCACATCATTCTGGGTTCATTTGTGTGAAAACAAGGTCCAATCAGGCTGAAACGTTACAGGAAGGTAGAATCTATTGAGTTGTAAGTGATCTGAACGTTTCATGATGATAGCACTTTCCTAAGGGGGTAAAACCATGTCCCAAAGGTCACCGGATCTGGTGTCAATTTAAAGAAGTAGTCCAGTTTCACATTTGTGGGCTTATAACTTGGCTTCTGAATGTCCTAGAGAGATCAGGTTTGTTTTAATGTACTCCAATCAACAGCCCCTACAACCACAAGAAGGAATGGAGTCATTAGCACTTATGGTTTGTAAATGGCACCCAGAATTATGTTGCACAAAGCACAATTTCACATCATTCTGGGTTCATTTGTGTGAAAACAAGGTCCAATCAGGCTGAAACGTTACAGGAAGGTAGAATCTACTGAGTTGTAAGTGATCTGAACGTTTCATGATGATAGCACTTTCCTAAGGGGGTCAAACCATGTCCCAAATGTCACCGGATCTGGTGTCAATTTAAAGAAGTAGTCCAGTTACACATTTGTGGGCTTATAACTTGGCTTCTGAATGTCCTAGAGAGATCAGGTTTGTTTTACTGTACTCCAATCAACAGCCCCTACAACCACAAAAAGGAATGGAGTCATTAGCACTTATGCTTTGTAAATGGCACCCAGAATTATGTTGCACGAAGCACAATTTCAGATCATTCTGGGTCCATTTGTGTGAAAACAATGTCCAATCAGGCTGAAACGCTACAAGGAGGTAGAATCTATTGAGTTGTAAGTGATCTGAACGTTTCAAGATGATCGCACATTCCTATAGGGGGTAAAACCATGTCCCAAAGGTCACCGGGCCTTGTGTCACTTTAAAGAATAGTCCAGTTACACCTTTGTGGGCTTATAACTTGGCTTCTGAATGTCCTAGAGAGGTTAGGTTTGTTTTAGTGTACTCCAATTAACAGCCCCTACAACCACAAAAAGGAATGGAGTCATTAGCACTTATGGTTTGTAAATGGCACCCAGAATTATGTTGCACGAAGCACAATTTCACATCATTCTGGGTTCATTTGTGTGAAAACAAGGTCCAATCAGGCTGAAACGTTACAGGAAGGTAGAATCTATTGAGTTGTAAGTGATCTGAACATTTCATGATGATAGCACTTTCCTAAGGGGGTCAAACCATGTCCCAAAGGTCACCGGATCTGGTGTCAATTTAAAGTAGTCCAGTTACACATTTGTGGGCTTATAACTTGGCTTCTGAATGTCCTGGAGCGATGAGGTTTGTTTTAGTGTACTCCAATCAACAGCCCCTACAACCACAAAAAGGAATGGAGTCATTAGCACTTATGGTTTTTTAATGGCACCCAGAATTATGTTGCACGAAGCACAATTTCACAACATTCTGCGTTCATTTGTGTGAAAACAAGGTCCAATCAGGCTGAAACGTTACAGGAAGGTAGAATCTATTGAGTTGTAAGTGATCTGAACGTTTCATGATGATAGCACTTTCCTAAGGGGGTCAAACCATGTCCCAAAGGTCACCGGATCTGGTGTCACTTTAATGAAGTAGTCCAGTTACACATTTGTGGGCTTCTAACTTGGCTTCTGAATGTCCTAGAGAGATCAGGTTTGTTTTAGTATACTCCAATCCACAGCCCCTACAACCACAAAAAGGATCGGAGTCATTAGCACTTATGGTTTTTAAATGGCACCCAGAATTATGTTGCACGAAGCACAATTTCACATCATTCTGGGTTCATTTGTGTGAAAACAAGGTCCAATCAGGCTGAAACGTTACAGGAAGGTAGAATCTATTGAGTTGTAAGTGATCTGAACGTTTCATGATGATAGCACTTTCCTAAGGGGGTCAAACCATGTCCCAAAGGTCACCGGATCTGGTGTCAATTTAAAGAAGTTGTCCAGTTACACATTTGTGGGCTTATAACTTGGCTTCTGAATGTCCTAGAGCGATCAGGTTTGTTTTAGTGTACTCCAATGAACAGCCCCTACAACCACAAAAAGGAATGGAGACATTAGCACTTATGGTTTTTAAATGGCACCCAGAATTATGTTGCACGAAGCACAATTTCACATCATTCTGGCTTCATTTGTGTGAAAACAAGGTCCAATCAGGCTGAAACGTTACAGGAAGGTAGAATCTATTGAGTTGTAAGTGATCTGAACGTTTCATCATGATAGCACTTTCCTAAGGGGGTCAAACCATGTCCCAAAGGTCACCGGATCAGGTGTCAATTTAAATAAGTAGTCCAGTTACACATTTGTGGGCTTATAACTTGGCTTCTGAATGTCCTAGAGCGATCAGGTTTGTTTTAGTGTACTCCAATCAACAGCCCCTACAACCACAAAAAGGAATGGAGTCATTAGCTCTTATGGTTTGTAAATGGCACCCAGAATTATGTTGCACGAAGCACAATTTCACATCATTCTGTGTCCATTTGTGTGAAAACAAGGTCCAATCAGGCTGAAACTTTACAGGAAGGTAGAATCTACTGAGTTGTAAGTGATCTGAACGTTTCATGATGATAGCACTTTCCTAAGGGGGTCAAACCATGTCCCAAAGGTCACCGGATCAGGTGTCAATTTAAAGAAGTAGTCCAGTTACACATTTGTGGGCTTATAACTTGGCTTCTGAATGTCCTAGAGAGATCAGGTTTGTTTTAGTGTACTCCAATCAACAGCCCCTACAACCACAAAAAGGAATGGAGTCATTAGCACTTATGGTTTGTAAATGGCACCCAGAATTATGTTGCACGAAGCACAATTTCACATCATTCTGTGTCCATTTGTGTGAAAACAAGGTCCAATCAGGCTGAAACGCTACAAGAAGGTAGAATCTATTGAGTTGTAAGTGATCTGAACGTTTCAAGATGATCGCACATTCCTATAGGGGGTAAAACCATGTCCCAAAGGTCACCGGGCCTGGTGTCACTTTAAAGATGTAGTCCAGTTACACCTTTGTGGGCTTATAACTTGGCTTCTGAATGTCCTAGAGAGGTTAGGTTTGTTTTAGTGTACTCCAATCAAAAGCCCCTACAACCACAAAAAGGAATGGAGTCATTAGCACTTATGGTTTGTAAATGGCACCCAGAATTATGTTGCACGAAGCACAATTTCACACCATTCTGGGTTCATTTGTGTGAAAACAAGGTCCAATCAGGCTGAAACGTTAAAGGAAGGTAGAATCTATTGAGTTGTAAGTGATCTGATTGTTTCATGATGATAGCACTTTCCTAAGGGGGTCAAACCATGTCCCAAAGGTCACCGGATCTGGTGTCACTTTAAAGAAGTAGTCCAGTTACACATTTGTGGGCTTATAACTTGGCTTCTGAATGTCCTAGAGAGGTCAGGTTTGTTTTAGTGTACTCCAATCAACAGCCCCTACAACCACAAAAAGGAATGGAGACATTAGCACTTATGGTTTTTAAATGGCACCCAGAATTATGTTGCACGAAGCACAATTTCACATCATTCTGGGTTCATTTGTGTGAAAACAAGGTCCAATGTGGCTGAAACATTACAGGAAGGTAGAATCTATTGAGTTGTAAGTGATCTTAACGTTTCATGATGATAGCACTTTCCTAAGGGGGTAAAACCATGTCCCAAAGGTCACCGGATCTGGTGTCAATTTAAAGAAGTAGTCCAGTTACACATTTGTGGGCTTATAACTTGGCTTCTGAATGTCCTAGAGAGATCAGGTTTGTTTTAATGTACTCCAATCAACAGCCCCTACAACCACAAAAAGGAATGGAGTCATTAGCACTTATGCTTTGTAAATGGCACCCAGAATTATGTTGCACGAAGCACAATTTCAGATCATTCTGGGTCCATTTGTGTGAAAACAATGTCCAATCAGGCTGAAACGCTACAAGAAGGTAGAATCTTTTGAGTTGTAAGTGATCTGAACGTTTCAAGATGATCGCACATTCCTATAGGGGGTAAAACCATGTCCCAAAGGTCACCGGGCCTTGTGTCACTTTAAAGAATAGTCCAGTTACACCTTTGTGGGCTTATAACTTGGCTTCTGAATGTCCTAGAGAGGTTAGGTTTGTTTTAGTGTACTCCAATCAACAGCCCCTATAACCACAAAAAGGAATGGAGTCATTAGCACTTATGGTTTGTAAATGGCACCCAGAATTATGTTGCACGAAGCACAATTTCACATCATTCTGGGTTCATTTGTGTGAAAACAAGGTCCAATCAGGCTGAAACGTTACAGGAAGGTAGAATCTATTGAGTTGTAAGTGATCTGAACATTTCATGATGATAGCACTTTCCTAAGGGGGTCAGACCATGTCCCAAAGGTCACCGGATCTGGTGTCAATTTAAAGAAGTAGTCCAGTTACACATTTGTGGGCTTATAACTTGGCTTCTGAATGTCCTGGAGTGATGAGGTTTGTTTTAGTGTACTCCAATCAACAGCCCCTACAACCACAAAAAGGAATGGAGTCATTAGCACTTATGGTTTTTTAATGGCACCCAGAATTATGTTGCACGAAGCACAATTTCACAACATTCTGCATTCATTTGTGTGAAAACAAGGTCCAATCAGGCTGAAACGTTACAGGGAGGTAGAATCTATTGAGTTGTAAGTGATCTGAACGTTTCATGATGATAGGACTTTCCTAAGGGGGTCAAACCATGTCCCAAAGGTCACCGGATCTGGTGTCACTTTAATGAAGTAGTCCAGTTACACATTTGTGGGCTTCTAACTTGGCTTCTGAATGTCCTAGAGAGATCAGGTTTGTTTTAGTATACTCCAATCAACAGCCCCTACAACCACAAAAAGGATCGGAGTCATTAGCACTTATGGTTTTTAAATGGCACCCAGAATTATGTTGCACGAAGCACAATTTCACATCGTTCTGGGTTCATTTGTGTGAAAACAAGGTCCAATCAGGCTGAAACGTTACAGGAAGGTAGAATCTATTGAGTTGTAAGTGATCTGAACGTTTCATGATGATAGCACTTTCCTAAGGGGGTAAAACCATGTCCCAAAGGTCACCGGATCTGGTGTCAATTTAAAGAAGTTGTCCAGTTACACATTTGTGGGCTTATAACTTGGCTTCTGAATGTCCTAGAGCGATCAGGTTTGTTTTAGTGTACTCCAATCAACAGCCCCTACAACCACAAAAAGGAATGGAGACATTAGCACTTATGGTTTTTAAATGGCACCCAGAATTATGTTGCACGAAGCACAATTTCACATCATTCTGGCTTCATTTGTGTGAAAACAAGGTCCAATCAGGCTGAAACGTTACAGGAAGGTAGAATCTATTGAGTTGTAAGTGATCTGAACGTTTCATCATGATAGCACTTTCCTAAGGGGGTCAAACCATGTCCCAAAGGTCACCGGATCAGGTGTCAATTTAAAGAAGTAGTCCAGTTACACATTTGTGGGCTTATAACTTGGCTTCTGAATGTCCTAGAGCGATCAGGTTTGTTTTAGTGTACTCCAATCAACAGCCCCTACAACCACAAAAAGGAATGGAGTTATTAGCACTTATGGTTTGTAAATGGCACCCAGAATTATGTTGCACGAAGCACAATTTCACATCATTCTGGGTCCATTTGTGTTAAAACAAGGTCCAATCAGGCTGAAACGTTACAGGAAGGTAGAATCTATTATGTTGTAAATGATCTGAACGTTTCATCATGATAGCACTTTCCTAAGGGGGTCAAACCATGTCCCAAAGGTCACCGGATCAGGTGTCAATTTAAAGAAGTAGTCCAGTTACACATTTGTGGGCTTATAACTTGGCTTCTGAATGTCCTAGAGAGGTTAGGTTTGTTTTAGTGTACTCCAATCAAAAGCCCCTACAACCACAAAAGGAATGGAGTCATTAGCACTTATGGTTTGTAAATGGCACCCAGAATTATGTTGCACGAAGCACAATTTCACATCATTCTGGGTCCATTTGTGTGAAAACAAGGTCCAATCAGGCTGAAACTTTACAGGAAGGTAGAATCTATTGAGTTGTAAGTGATCTCAACGTTTCAAGATGATAGCACTTTCCTAAGGGGGTCAAACCATGTCCCAAAGGTCACCGGGCCTGGTGTCAATTTAAAGAAGTAGTCCAGTTACACATTTTTGGGCTTATAACTTGGCTTCTGAATGTCCTAGAGAGATCAGGTTTGTTTTAGGGTACTCCAATCAACAGCTCCTACAACCACAAAAAGGAATGGAGTCATTAGCACTTATGGTTTTTAAATGGCACCCAGAATTATGTTGCACGAAGCACAATTTCACATCATTCTGTGTTCATTTGTGTGAAAACAAGGTCCAATCAGGCTGAAACGTTACAGGAAGGTAGAATCTATTGAGTTGTAAGTGATCTGAACGTTTCATGATGATAGCACTTTCCTAAGGGGGTAAAACCATGTCCCAAAGGTCACCGGATCTGGTGTCAATTTAAAGAAGTAGTCCAGTTACACATTTGTGGGCTTATAACTTGGCTTCTGAATGTCCTAGAGAGATCAGGTTTGTTTTAATGTACTCCAATCAACAGCCCCTACAACCACAAAAAGGAATGGAGTCATTAGCACTTATGGTTTTTAAATGGCACCCAGAATTATGTTGCACAAAGCACAATTTCACATCATTCTGGGTTCATTTGTGTGAAAAATAGGTCCAATCAGGCTGAAACGTTACAGGAAGGTAGAATCTACTGAGTTGTAAGTGATCTGAACGTTTCATGATGATAGCACTTTCCTAAGGGGGTCAAACCATGTCCCAAATGTCACCGGATCTGGTGTCAATTTAAAGAAGTAGTCCAGTTACACATTTGTGGGCTTATAACTTGGCTTCTGAATGTCCTAGAGAGATCAGGTTTGTTTTACTGTACTCCAATCAACAGCCCCTACAACCACAAAAAGGAATGGAGTCATTAGCACTTATGCTTTGTAAATGGCACCCAGAATTATGTTGCACAAAGTACAATTTCAGATCATTCTGGGTCCATTTGTGTGAAAACAATGTCCAATCAGGCTGAAACGCTACAAGAAGGTAGAATCTATTGAGTTGTAAGTGATCTGAACGTTTCAAGATGATCGCACATTCCTATAGGGGGTAAAACCATGTCCCAAAGGTCACCGGGCCTTGTGTCACTTTAAAGAATAGTCCAGTTACACCTTTGTGGGCTTATAACTTGGCTTCTGAATGTCCTAGAGAGGTTAGGTTTGTTTTAGTGTACTCCAATCAACAGCCCCTACAACCACAAAAAGGAATGGAGTCATTAGCACTTATGGTTTGTAAATGGCACCCAGAATTATGTTGCACGAAGCACAATTTCACATCATTCTGGGTTCATTTGTGTGAAAACAAGGTCCAATCAGGCTGAAACGTTACAGGAAGGAAGAATCTATTGAGTTGTAAGTGATCTGAACATTTCATGATGATAGCACTTTCCTAAGGGGGTCAAACCATGTCCCAAAGGTCACCGGATCTGGTGTCAATTTAAAGAAGTAGTCCAGTTACACATTTGTGGGCTTATAACTTGGCTTCTGAATGTCCTGGAGCGATGAGGTTTGTTTTAGTGTACTCCAATCAACAGCCCCTACAACCACAAAAAGGAATGGAGTCATTAGCACTTATGGTTTTTTAATGGCACCCAGAATTATGTTGCACGAAGCACAATTTCACAACATTCTGCGTTCATTTGTGTGAAAACAAGGTCCAATCAGGCTGAAACGTTACAGGAAGGTAGAATCTATTGAGTTGTAAGTGATCTGAACGTTTCATGATGATAGCACTTTCCTAAGGGGGTCAAACCATGTCCCAAAGGTCACCGGATCTGGTGTCACTTTAATGAAGTAGTCCAGTTACACATTTGTGGGCTTCTAACTTGGCTTCTGAATGTCCTAGAGAGATCAGGTTTGTTTTAGTATACTCCAATCAACAGCCCCTACAACCACAAAAAGGATCGGAGTCATTAGCACTTATGGTTTTTAAATGGCACCCAGAATTATGTTGCACGAAGCACAATTTCACATCATTCTGGGTTCATTTGTGTGAAAACAAGGTCCAATCAGGCTGAAACGTTACAGAAAGGTAGAATCTATTGAGTTGTAAGTGATCTGAACGTTTCATGATGATAGCACTTTCCTAAGGGGGTCAAACCATGTCCCAAAGGTCACCGGATCTGGTGTCAATTTAAAGAAGTTGTCCAGTTACACATTTGTGGGCTTATAACTTGGCTTCTGAATGTCCTAGAGCGATCAGGTTTGTTTTAGTGTACTCCAATGAACAGTCCCTACAACCACAAAAAGGAATGGAGACATTAGCACTTATGGTTTTTAAATGGCACCCAGAATTATGTTGCACGAAGCACAATTTCACATCATTCTGGCTTCATTTGTGTGAAAACAAGGTCCAATCAGGCTGAAACGTTACAGGAAGGTAGAATCTATTGAGTTGTAAGTGATCTGAACGTTTCATCATGATAGCACTTTCGTAAGGGGGTCAAACCATGTCCCAAAGGTCACCGGATCAGGTGTCAATTTAAAGAAGTAGTCCAGTTACACATTTGTGGGCTTATAACTTGGCTTCTGAATGTCCTAGAGCGATCAGGTTTGTTTTAGTGTACTCCAATCGACAGCCCCTACAACCACAAAAAGGAATGGAGTCATTAGCACTTATGGTTTGTAAATGGCACCCAGAATTATGTTGCACGAAGCACAATTTCACATCATTCTGTGTCCATTTGTGTGAAAACAAGGTCCAATCAGGCTGAAACGTTACAGGAAGGTAGAATCTACTGAGTTGTAAGTGATCTGAACGTTTCATGATGATAGCACTTTCCTAAGGGGGTCAAACCATGTCCCAAAGGTCACCGGATCAGGTGTCAATTTAAAGAAGTAGTCCAGTTACACATTTGTGGGCTTATAACTTGGCTTCTGAATGTCCTAGAGAGATCAGGTTTGTTTTAGTGTACTCCAATCAACAGCCCCTACAACCACAAAAAGGAATGGAGTCATTAGCACTTATGGTTTGTAAATGGCACCCAGAATTATTTTGCACGAAGCACAATTTCACATCATTCTGTGTCCATTTGTGTGAAAACAAGGTCCAATCAGGCTGAAACGCTACAAGAAGGTAGAATCTATTGAGTTGTAAGTGATCTGAACGTTTCAAGATGATCGCACATTCCTATAGGGGGTAAAACCATGTCCCAAAGGTCACCGGGCCTGGTGTCACTTTAAAGATGTAGTCCAGTTACACCTTTGTGGGCTTATAACTTGGCTTCTGAATGTCCTAGAGAGGTTAGGTTTGTTTTAGTGTACTCCAATCAAATGCCCCTACAACCACAAAAAGGAATGGAGTCATTAGCACTTATGGTTTGTAAATGGCACCCAGAATTATGTTGCACGAAGCACAATTTCACATCATTCTGGGTTCATTTGTGTGAAAACAAGGTCCAATCAGGCTGAAACGTTACAGGAAGGTAGAATCTATTGAGTTGTAAGTGATCTGATTGTTTCATGATGATAGCACTTTCCTAAGGGGGTCAAACCATGTCCCAAAGGTCACCGGATCTGGTGTCACTTTAAAGAAGTAGTCCAGTTACACATTTGTGGGCTTATAACTTGGCTTCTGAATGTCCTAGAGAGGTCAGGTTTGTTTTAGTGTACTCCAATCAACAGCCCCTACAACCACAAAAAGGAATGGAGACATTAGCACTTATGGTTTTTAAATGGCACCCAGAATTATGTTGCACGAAGCACAATTTCACATCATTCTGGGTTCATTTGTGTGAAAACAAGGTCCAATCAGGCTGAAACGTTACAGGAAGGTAGAATCTATTGAGTTGTAAGTGATCTTAACGTTTCATGATGATAGCACTTTCCTAAGGGGGTCAAACCATGTCCCAAATGTCACCGGATCTGGTGTCAATTTAAAGAAGTAGTCCAGTTACACATTTGTGGGCTTATAACTTGGCTTCTGAATGTCCTAGAGAGATCAGGTTTGTTTTAGGGTACTCCAATCAACAGCTCCTACAACCACAAAAAGGAATGGAGTCATTAGCACTTATGGTTTTTAAATGGCACCCAGAATTATGTTGCACGACGCACAATTTCACATCATTCTGGGTTCATTTGTGTGAAAACAAGGTCCAATCAGGCTGAAACGTTACAGGAAGGTAGAATCTATTGAGTTGTAAGTGATCTGAAAGTTTCATGATGATAGCACTTTCCTAAGGGGGTAAAACCATGTCCCAAAGGTCACCGGATCTGGTGTCAATTTAAAGAAGTAGTCCAGTTACACATTTGTGGGCTTATAACTTGGCTTCTGAATGTCCTAGAGAGATCAGGTTTGTTTTAATGTACTCCAATCAACAGCCCCTACAACCACAAAAAGGAATGGAGTCATTAGCACTTATGCTTTGTAAATGGCACCCAGAATTATGTTGCACGAAGCACAATTTCAGATCATTCTGGGTCCATTTGTGTGAAAACAATGTCCAATCAGGCTGAAACGCTACAAGAAGGTAGAATCTATTGAGTTGTAAGTGATCTGAACGTTTCAAGATGATCGCACATTCCTATAGGGGGTAAAACCATGTCCCAAAGGTCACCGGGCCTTGTGTCACTTTAAAGAATAGTCCAGTTACACCTTTGTGGGCTTATAACTTGGCTTCTGAATGTCCTAGAGAGGTTAGGTTTGTTTTAGTGTACTCCAATCAACAGCCCCTACAACCACAAAAAGGAATGGAGACATTAGCACTTATGGTTTTTAAATGGCACCCAGAATTATGTTGCACGAAGCACAATTTCACATCATTCTGGGTTCATTTGTGTGAAAACAAGGTCCATTCAGGCTGAAACGTTACAGGAAGGTAGAATCTATTGAGTTGTAAGTGGTCTGAACATTTCATGATGATAGCACTTTCCTAAGGGGGTCAAACCATGTCCCAAAGGTCACCGGATCTGGTGTCAATTTAAAAAAGTAGTCCAGTTACACATTTGTGGGCTTATAACTTGGCTTCTGAATGTCCTAGAGAGGTCAGGTTTGTTTTAGTGTACTCCAACAAACAGCCCCTACAACCACAAAAAGGATTGGAGTCATTAGCACTTATGGTTTGTAAATGGCACCCAGAATTATGTTGCACGAAGCACAATTTAACATCATTCTGGGTCCATTTGTGTGAAAACAAGGTCCAATCAGGCTGAAACGTTACAAGAAGGTAGAATCTATTGAGTTGTAAGTGATCTGAACGTTTCATGATGATCGCACATTCCTATAGGGGGTCAAACCATGTCCCAAAGGTCACCGGGCCTGGTGTCACTTTAAAGAAGTAGTCCAGTTACACCTTTGTGGGCTTATAACTTGGCTTCTGAATGTCCTAGAGAGGTCAGGTTTGTTTTAGGGTACTCCAATCAACAGCCCCTACAACCACAAAAAGGAATGGAGTCATTAGCACTTATGGTTTGTAAATGGCACCCAGAATTATGTTGCATGAAGCACAATTTCACATCATTCTGGGTCCATTTGTGTGAAAACAAGGTCCAATCAGGCTGAAACGTTACAGGAAGGTAGAATCTATTGAGTTGTAAGTGATCTGAACGTTTCATGATGATAGCACTTTCCTAAGGGGGTCAAACCATGTCCCAAAGGTCACCAGATCTGGTGTCAATTTAAAGAAGTAGTCCAGTTACACATTTGTGGGCTTATAACTTGGCTTCTGAATGTCCCTGAGAGATCAGGTTTGTTTTAGTATACTCCAATCAACAGCCCCTACAACCACAAAAAGGAATGGAGTCATTAGCACGTATGGTTTTTAAATGGCACCCAGAATTATGTTGCACGAAGCACAATTTCACATCATTCTGGGTCCATTTGTGTGAAAACAAGGTCCAATCAGGCTGAAACGTTACAGGAAGGTAGAATCTATTGAGTTGTAAGTGATCTGAACGTTTCATGATGATAGCACTTTCCTAAGGGGGTCAAACCATGTCCCAAAGGTCACCTGATCTGGTGTCAATTTAAAGAAGTAGTCCAGTTACACATTTGTGGGCTTATAACTTGGTTTCTGAATGTCCTAGAGAGATCAGGTTTGTTTTAGTACACTCCAATCAACAGCCCCTACAACCACAAAAAGGAATGGAGTCATTAGCACTTATGCTTTGTAAATGGCACCCAGAATCATGTTGAACGAAGCACAATTTCACATCATTCTGGGTTCATTTGTGTGAAAACAAGGTCCAATCAGGCTGAAACGTTACAGGAAGGTAGAATCTATTGAGTTGTAAGTGATCTGAACGTTTCATGATGATAGCACTTTCCTAAGGGGGTCAAACCATGTCCCAAAGGTCACCGGATCTGGTGTCAATTTAAAGAAGTAGTCCAGTTACACATTTGTGGGCTTATAACTTGGCTTCTGAATGTCCTAGAGAGATCAGGTTTGTTTTAATGTACTCCAATCAACAGCCCCTACAACCACAAAAAGGAATGGAGTCATAAGCACTTATGGTTTGTAAATGGCACCCAGAATTATGTTGCACGAAGCACAATTTCACATCATTCTGGGTTCATTTGTGTGAAAACAAGGTCCAATCAGGCTGAAACGTTACAGGAAGGTAGAATCTATTGAGTTGTAAGTGATCTGAACGTTTCATGATGATAGCACTTTCCTAAGGGGGTCAAACCATGTCCCAAAGGTCACCGGATCTGGTGTCAATTTAAAGTAGTCCAGTTACACATTTGTGGGCTTATAACTTGGCTTCTGACTGTCCTAGAGAGATCAGGTTTGTTTTAATGTACTCCAATCAACAGCCCCTACAACCACAAAAAGGAATGGAGTCATTAGCACTTATGGTTTGTAAATGGCACCCAGAATTATGTTGCACGAAGCACTATTTCACATCATTCTGGGTCCATTTGTGTGAAAACAAGGTCCAATCAGGCTGAAACGCTACAAGAAGGTAGAATCTATTGAGTTGTAAGTGATCTGAACGTTTCATGATGATAGCACTTTCCTAAGGGGGTCAAACCATGTCCCAAAGGTCACCGGATCTGGTGTCAATTTAAAGAAGTAGTCCAGTTACACATTTGTGGGCTTATAACTTGGCTTCTGAATGTCCTAGAGAGATCAGGTTTGTTTTATTGTACTCCAATCAACAGCCCCTACAACCACAAAAAGGAATGGAGTCATAAGCACTTATGGTTTGTAAATGGCACCCAGAATTATGTTGCACGAAGCACAATTTCACATAATTCTGGGTTCATTTGTGTGAAAACAAGGTCCAATCAGGCTGAAACGTTACAGGAAGGTAGAATCTATTGAGTTGTAAGTGATCTGAACGTTTCATGATGATAGCACTTACCTAAGGGGGTCAAACCATGTCCCAAAGGTCACCGGATCTGGTGTCAATTTAAAGTAGTCCAGTTACACATTTGTGGGCTTATAACTTGGCTTCTGAATGTCCTAGAGAGATCAGGTTTGTTTTAATGTACTCCAATCAACAGCCCCTACAACCACAAAAAGGAATGGAGTCATTAGCACTTATGGTTTGTAAATGGCACCCAGAATTATGTTGCACGAAGCACAATTTCACATCATTCTGGGTCCATTTGTGTGAAAACAAGGTCCAATCAGGCTGAAACGCTACAAGAAGGTAGAATCTATTGAGTTGTAAGTGATCTGAACGTTTCATGATGATAGCACTTTCCAAAGGGGGTCAAACCATGTCCCAAAGGTCACCGGATCTGGTGTCAATTTAAAGAAGTAGTCCAGTTACACATTTGCGGGCTTATAACTTGGCTTCTGAATGTCCTAGAGAGATCAGGTTTGTTTTAGTGTACTCCAATCAACAGCCCCTACAACCACAAAAAGGAATGGAGACATTAGCACTTATGGTTTTTAAATGGCACCCAGAATTATGTTGCACGAAGCACAATTTCACATCATTCTGGGTTCATTTGTGTGAAAACAAGGTCCAATCAGGCTGAAACGTTACAGGAAGGTAGAATCTATTGAGTTGTAAGTGATCTGAACGTTTCATGATGATAGCACTTTCCTAAGGGGGTCAAACCATGTCCCAAAGGTCACCGGATCTGGTGTCAATTTAAAGAAGTAGTCCAGTTACACATTTGTGGGCTTATAACTTGGCTTCTGAATGTCCTAGAGAGGTCAGGTTTGTTTTATTGTACTCCAATCAACAGCCCCTACAACCACAAAAAGGAATGGAGACATTAGCACTTATGGTTTGTAAATGGCACCCAGAATTATGTTGCACGAAGCACAATTTCACATCATTCTGGGTCCATTTGTGTGAAAACAAGGTCCAATCAGGCTGAAACGCTACAAGAAGGTAGATTCTATTGAGTTGTAAGTGATCTGAACGATTCAAGATGATCGCACATTCCTATAGGGGGTAAAACCATGTCCCAAAGGTCACCGGGCCTGGTGTCACTTTAAAGATGTAGTCCAGTTACACCTTTGTGGGCTTATAACTTGGCTTCTGAATGTCCTAGAGAGGTCAGGTTTGTTTTACTGTACTCCAATCAACAGCCCCTACAACCACAAAAAGGAATGGAGACATTAGCACTTATGATTTTTAAATGGCACCCAGAATTATGTTGCACGAAGCCCAACTTCACATCATTCTGGGTTCATTTGTGTGAAAACAAGGTCCAGTCAGGCTGAAACGTTACAGGAAGGTAGAATCTATTGAGTTGTAAGTGATCTGAACGTTTCATGATGATAGCACTTTCCTAAGGGGGTCAAACCATGTCCCAAAGGTCACCGGATCTGGTGTCAATTTAAAGAAGTTGTCCAGTTACACATTTGTGGGCTTATAACTTGGCTTCTGAATGTCCTAGAGCGATCAGGTTTGTTTTAGTGTACTCCAATACACAGCCCCTACAACCACAAAAAGGAATGGAGACATTAGCACTTATGGTTTTTAAATGGCACCCAGAATTATGTTGCACGAAGCACAATTTCACATCATTCTGGGTTCATTTGTGTGAAAACAAGGTCCAATCAGGCTGAAACGTTACAGGAAGGTAGAATCTATTGAGTTGTAAGTGATCTGAACGTTTCATGATGATAGCACTTTCCTAAGGGGGTCAAACCATGTCCCAAAGGTCACCGGATCTGGTGTCACTTTAAAGAAGTAGTCCAGTTACACATTTGTGGGCTTATAACTTGGCTTCTGAATGTCCTAGAGAGGTCAGGTTTGTTTTATTGTACTCAAATCAACAGCCCCTACAACCACAAAAAGGAATGGAGACATTAGCACTTATGGTTTGTAAATGGCACCCAGAATTATGTTGCACGAAGCACAATTTCACATCATTCTGGGTCCATTTGTGTGAAAACAAGGTCCAATCAGGCTGAAACGCTACAAGAAGGTAGATTCTATTGAGTTGTAAGTGATCTGAACGTTTCATGATGATAGCACTTTCCTAAGGGGGTCAAACCATGTCCCAAAGGTCACCGGATCTGGTGTCAATTTAAAGAAGTAGTCCAGTTACACATTTGTGGGCTTATAACTTGGCTTCTGAATGTCCTAGAGAGATCAAGTTTATTGTAATGTACTCCAATCAACAGCCCCTACAACCACAAAAAGGAATGGAGTCATAAGCACTTATGGTTTGTAAATGGCACCCAGAATTATGTTGCACGAAGCACAATTTCACATCATTCTGGGTTCATTTGTGTGAAAACAAGGTCCAATCAGGCTGAAACGTTACAGGAAGGTAGAATCTATTGAGTTGTAAGTGATCTGAACGTTTCATGATGATAGCACTTTCCTAAGGGGGTCAGACCATGTCCCAAAGGTCACCGGATCTGGTGTCAATTTAAAGTAGTCCAGTTACACATTTGTGGGCTTATAACTTGGCTTCTGAATGTCCTAGAGAGATCAGGTTTGTTTTAATGTACTCCAATCAACAGCCCCTACAACCACAAAAAGGAATGGAGTCATTAGCACTTATGGTTTGTAAATGGCACCCAGAATTATGTTGCACGAAGCACAATTTCACATCATTCTGGGTCCATTTGTGTGAAAACAAGGTCCAATCAGGCTGAAACGCTACAAGAAGGTAGAATCTATTGAGTTGTAAGTGATCTGAACGTTTCATGATGATAGCACTTTCCTAAGGGGGTCAAACCATGTCCCAAAGGTCACCGGATCTGGTGTCAATTTAAAGAAATAGTCCAGTTACACATTTGTGGGCTTATAACTTGGCTTCTGAATGTCCTAGAGAGATCAGGTTTGTTTAAGTGTACTCCAATCAACAGCCCCTACAACCACAAAAAGGAATGGAGTCATAAGCACTTATGGTTTGTAAATGGCACCCAGAATTATGTTGCACGAAGCACAATTTCACATCATTCTGGGTTCATTTGTGTGAAAACAAGGTCCAATCAGGCTGAAACGTTACAGGAAGGTAGAATCTATTGAGTTGTAAGTGATCTGAACGTTTCATGATGATAGCACTTACCTAAGGGGGTCAAACCATGTCCCAAAAGTCACCGGATCTGGTGTCAATTTAAAGTAGTCCAGTTACACATTTGTGGGCTTATAACTTGGCTTCTGAATGTCCTAGAGAGATCAGGTTTGTTTTAATGTACTCCAATCAACAGCCCCTACAACCACAAAAAGGAATGGAGTCATTAGCACTTATGGTTTGTAAATGGCACCCAGAATTATGTTGCACGAAGCACAATTTCACATCATTCTGGGTCCATTTGTGTGAAAACAAGGTCCAATCAGGCTGAAACGCTACAAGAAGGTAGAATCTATTGAGTTGTAAGTGATCTGAACGTTTCATGATGATAGCTCTTTCCAAAGGGGTTCAAACCATGTCCCAAAGGTCACCGGATCTGGTGTCAATTTAAAGAAGTAGTCCAGTTACACATTTGTGGGCTTATAACTTGGCTTCTGAATGTCCTAGAGAGATCAGGTTTGTTTTAGTGTACTCCAATCAACAGCCCCTACAACCACAAAAAGGAATGGAGACATTAGCACTTATGGTTTTTAAATGGCACCCAGAATTATGTTGCACGAAGCACAATTTCACATCATTCTGGGTTCATTTGTGTGAAAACAAGGTCCAATCAGGCTGAAACGTTACAGGAAGGTATAATCTATTGAGTTGTAAGTGATCTGAACGTTTCATGATGATAGCACTTTCCTAAGGGGGTCAAACCATGTCCCAAAGGTCACCGGATCTGGTGTCACTTTAAAGAAGTAGTCCAGTTACACATTTGTGGGCTTATAACTTGGCTTCTGAATGTCCTAGAGAGGTCAGGTTTGTTTTATTGTACTCCAATCAACAGCCCCTACAGCCACAAAAAGGAATGGAGACATTAGCACTTATGGTTTGTAAATGGCACCCAGAATTATGTTGCACGAAGCACAATTTCACATCATTCTGGGTCCATTTGTGTGAAAACAAGGTCCAATCAGGCTGAAACGCTACAAGAAGGTAGATTCTATTGAGTTGTAAGTGATCTGAACGTTTCAAGATGATCGCACATTCCTATAGGGGGTAAAACCATGTCCCAAAGGTCACCGGGCCTGGTGTCACTTTAAAGATGTAGTCCAGTTACACCTTTGTGGGCTTATAACTTGGCTTCTGAATGTCCTAGAGAGGTCAGGTTTGTTTTAGTGTACTCCAATCAACAGCCCCTACAACCACAAAAAGGAATGGAGACATTAGCACTTATGATTTTTAAATGGCACCCAGAATTATGTTGCACGAAGCCCAACTTCACATCATTCTGGGTCCATTTGTGTGAAAACAAGGTCCAGTCAGGCTGAAACGTTACAGGAAGGTAGAATCTATTGAGTTGTAAGTGATCTGAACGTTTCATGATGATAGCACTTTCCTAAGGGGGTCAAACCATGTCCCAAAGGTCACCGGATCTGGTGTCAATTTAAAGAAGTTGTCCAGTTACACATTTGTGGGCTTATAACTTGGCTTCTGAATGTCCTAGAGCGATCAGGTTTGTTTTAGTGTACTCCAATCAACAGCCCCTACACCCACAAAAAGGAATGGAGACATTAGCACTTATGGTTTTTAAATGACACCCAGAATTATGTTGCACGAAGCACAATTTCACATCATTCTGGGTTCATTTGTGTGAAAACAAGGTCCAATCAGGCTGAAACGTTACAAGAAGGTAGAATCTATTGAGTTGTAAGTGATCTGAACGTTTCATGATGATAGCACTTTCCTAAGGGGGTCAAACCATGTCCCAAAGGTCACCGGATCTGGTGTCACTTTAAAGAAGTAGTCCAGTTACACATTTGTGGGCTTATAACTTGGCTTCTGAATGTCCTAGAGAGGTCAGGTTTGTTTTATTGTACTCCAATCAACAGCCCCTACAACCACAAAAAGGAATGGAGACATTAGCACTTATGGTTTGTAAATGGCACCCAGAATTATGTTGCACGAAGCACAATTTCACATCATTCTGGGTCCATTTGTGTGAAAACAAGGTCCAATCAGGCGGAAACGCTACAAGAAGGTAGATTCTATTGAGTTGTAAGTGATCTGAAAGTTTCAAGATGATCGCACATTCCTATAGGGGGTAAAACCATGTCCCAAAGGTCACCGGATCTGGTGTCAATTTAAAGAAGTAGTCCAGTTACACATTTGTGGGCTTATAACTTGGCTTCTGAATGTCCTAGAGAGATCAGGTTTGTTTTAATGTACTCCAATCAACAGCCCCTACAATCACAAAAAGGAATGGAGTCATTAGCACTTATGGTTTGTAAATGGCACCCAGAATTATGTTGCACGAAGCACAATTTCACATCATTCTGGGTTCATTTGTGTGAAAACAAGGTCCAATCAGGCTGAAACGTTACAGGAAGGTAGAATCTATTGAGTTGTAAGTGATCTGAACGTTTCATGATGATAGCACTTTCCTAAGGGGGTCAAACCATGTCCCAAAGGTCACCGGATCTGGTGTCAATTTAAAGTAGTCCAGTTACACATTTGTGGGCTTATAACTTGGCTTCTGAATGTCCTAGAGAGATCAGGTTTGTTTTAATGTACTCCAATCAACAGCCCCTACAACCACAAAAAGGAATGGAGTCATTAGCACTTATGGTTTGTAAATGGCACCCAGAATTATGTTGCACGAAGCACAATTTCACATCATTCTGGGTCCATTTGTGTGAAAACAAGGTCCAATCAGGCTGAAACGTTACAAGAAGGTAGAATCTATTGAGTTGTAAGTGATCTGAACGTTTCATGATGATAGCAGTTTCCTAAGGGGGTCAAACCATGTCCCAAAGGTCACCGGATCTGGTGTCGATTTAAAGAAGTAGTCCAGTTACACATTTGTGGGCTTATAACTTGGCTTCTGAATGTCCTAGAGAGATCAGGTTTGTTTTAGTGTACTCCAATCAACAGCCCCTACAGCCACAAAAATGAATGGAGTCATTAGCACTTATGGTTTGTAAATGGCACCCAGAATTATGTTGCACGAAGCACAATTTCACATCATTCTGGGTTCATGTGTGTGAAAACAAGGTCCAATCAGGCTGAAACGTTACAGGAAGGTAGAATCTATTGAGTTGTAAGTGATCTGAACGTTTCATGATGATAGCACTTTCCTAAGGGGGTCAAACCATGTCCCAAAGGTCACCGGATCTGGTGTCACTTTAAAGAAGTAGTCCAGTTACACATTTGTGGGCTTATAACTTGGCTTCTGAATGTCCTAGAGAGGTCAGGTTTGTTTAAGTGTACTCCAATCAACAGCCCCTACAACCACAAAAAGGAATGGAGACATTAGCACTTATGATTTTTAAATGGCACCCAGAATTATGTTGCACGAAGCACAATTTCACATCATTCTGGGTCCATTTGTGTGAAAACAAGGTCCAATCAGGCTGAAACGTTACAGGAAGGTAGAATCTATTGAGTTGTAAGTGATCTGAATGTTTCATGATGATAGCACTATCCTAAGGGGGTCAAACCATGTCCCAAAGGTCACCGGATCTGGTGTCAATTTAAAGAAGTAGTCCAGTTACACATTTGTGGGCTTATAACTTGGCTTCTGAATGTCCCTGAGAGATCAGGTTTGTTTTAGTATACTCCAATCAACAGCCCCTACAACCACAAAAAGGAATGGAGTCATTAGCACTTATGGTTTTTAAATGGCACCCAGAATTATGTTGCACGAAGCACAATTTCACATCATTCTAGGTCCATTTGTGTGAAAACAAGGTCCAATCAGGCTGAAACGTTACAGGAAGGTAGAATCTATTGAGTTGTAAGTGATCTGAACGTTTCATGATGATAGCACTTTCCTAAGGGGGTCAAACCATGTCCCAAAGGTCACCGGATCTGGTGTCAATTTAAAGAAGTAGTCCAGTTACACATTTGTGGGCTTATAACTTGGCTTCTGAATGTCCTAGAGAGATCAGGTTTGTTTTAGTATACTCCAATCAACAGCCCCTACAACCACAAAAAGGAATGGAGTCATTAGCACTTATGCTTTGTAAATGGCACCCAGAATTATGTTGAACGAAGCACAATTTCACATAATTCTGGGTTCATTTGTGTGAAAACAAGGTCCAATCAGGCTGAAACGTTACAGGAAGGTAGAATCTATTGATTTGTAAGTGATCTGAACGTTTCATGATGATATCACTTTCCTAAGGCGGTCAAACCATGTCCCAAAGGTCACCGGATCTGGTGTCAATTTAAAGAAGTAGTCCAGTTACACATTTGTGGGCTTATAACTTGGCTTCTGAATGTCCTATAGAGATAGGGTTTGTTTTAATGTACTCCAATCAACAGCCCCTACAACCACAAAAAGTAATGGAGTCATTAGCACTTATGGTTTGTAAATGGCACCCAGAATTATGTTGCACGAAGCACAATTTCACATCATTCTGGGTCCATTTGTGTGAAAACAAGGTCCAATCAGGCTGAAACGCTACAAGAAGGTAGAATCTATTGAGTTGTAAGTGATCTGAACGTTTCATGATGATAGCACTTTCCTAAGGGGGTCAAACCATGTCCCAAAGGTCACCGGATCTGGTGTCAATTTAAAGAAGTAGTCCAGTTACACATTTGTGGGCTTATAACTTGGCTTCTGAATGTCCTCGAGAGATCAGGTTTGTTTTAGTGTACTCCAATCAACAGCCCCTACAACCACAAAAAGGAATGGAGTCATTAGCACTTATGGTTTGTAAATGGCACCCAGAATTATGTTGCACGAAGCACAATTTCACATCATTCTGGGTCCATTTATGTGAAAACAAGGTCCAATCAGGCTGAAACGTTACAGGAAGGTAGAATCTATTGAGTTGTAAGTGATCTGAACGTTTCAAGATGATAGCATTTTCCTAAGGGGGTCAAACCATGTCCCAAAGGTCACCGGATCTGGTGTCAATTTAAAGAAGTAGTCCAGTTACACATTTGTGGGCTTATAACTTGGCTTCTGAATGTCCTAGAGAGATCAGGTTTGTTTTACTATACTCCAATCAACAACCCCTACAACCACAAAAAGGAATGGAGTCATTAGCACTTATGGTTTTTAAATGGCACCCAGAATTATGTTGCACGAAGCCCAATTTCACATCATTCTGGGTTCATTTGTGTGAAAACAAGGTCCAGTCAGGCTGAAACGTTACAGGAAGGTAGAATCTATTGAGTTGTAAGTGATCTGAACGTTTCATGATGATAGCACTTTCCTAAGGGGGTCAAACCATGTCCCAAATGTCACCCGATCTGGTGTCAATTTAAAGAAGTTGTCCAGTTACACATTTGTGGGCTTATAACTTGGCTTCTGAATGTCCTAGAGCGATCAGGTTTGTTTTAGTGTACTCCAATGAACAGCCCCTACAACCACAAAAAGGAATGGAGACATTAGCACTTATGGTTTTTAAATGGCACCCAGAATTATGTTGCACGAAGCACAATTTCACATCATTCTGGGTTCATTTGTGTGAAAACAAGGTCCAATCAGGCTGAAACGTTACAGGAAGGTAGAATCTATTGAGTTGTAAGTGATCTGAACGTTTCATGATGATAGCACTTTCCTAAGGGGGTCAAACCATGTCCCAAAGGTCACCGGATCTGGTGTCACTTTAAAGAAGTTGTCCAGTTACACATTTGTGGGCTTGTAACTTGGCTTCTGAATGTCCTAGAGAGGTCAGGTTTGTTTTATTGTACTCCAATCAACAGCCTCTACAACCACAAAAAGGAATGGAGACATTAGCACTTATGGTTTGTAAATGGCACCCAGAATTATGTTGCACGAAGCACAATTTCACATCATTCTGGGTTCATTTGTGTGAAAACAAGGTCCAATCAGGCTGAAAAGTTACAGGAAGGTAGAATCTATTGAGTTGTAAGTGATCTGAACGTTTCATGATGATAGCACGTTCCTAAGGGGGTCAAACCATGTCCCAAAGGTCACCGGATCTGGTGTCACTTTAAAGAAGTAGTCCAGTTACACATTTGTGGGCTTATAACTTGGCTTCTGAATATCCTAGAGAGGTCAGGTTTGTTTTAGTGTACTCCAAACAACAGCCCCTACAACCACAAAAAGGAATGGAGTCATTAGCACTTATGGTTTGTAAATTGCACCCAGAATTATGTTGCATGAAGCACAATTTCACATCATTCTTGGTCCATTTGTGTGAAAACAAGGTCCAATCAGGCTGAAACGTTACAGGAAGGTAGAATCTATTGAGTTGTAAGTGATCTGAACGTTTCAAGATGATAGCGTATTCCTAAGGGGGTCAAACCATGTCCCAAAGGTCACCGGATCTGGTGTCAATTTAAAGAAGTAGTCCAGTTACACATTTGTGGGCTTATAACTTGGCTTCTGAATGTCCTAGAGAGATCAGGTTTGTTTTAGTATACTCCAATCAACAGCCCCTACAACCACAAAAAGGAATGGAGTCATTAGCACTTATGGTTTTTAAATGGCACCCAGAATTATGTTGCACGAAGCCCAATTTCACATCATTCTGGGTTCATTTGTGTGAAAACAAGGTCCAGTCAGGCGGAAACGTTACAGGAAGGTAGAATCTATTGAGTTGTAAGTGATCTGAACGTTTCATGATGATAGCACTTTCCTAAGGGGGTCAAACCATGTCCCAAAGGTCACCGGATCTGGTGTCAATTTAAAGAAGTTGTCCAGTTACACATTTGTGGGCTTATAACTTGGCTTCTGAATGTCCTAGAGCGATCAGGTTTGTTTTAGTGTACTCCAATCAACAGCCCCTACAACCACAAAAAGGAATGGAGACATTAGCACGTATGGTTTTTAAATGGCACCCAGAATTATGTTGCACGAAGCACAATTTCACATCATTCTGGGTTCATTTGTGTGAAAACAAGGTCCAATCAGGCTGAAACGTTACAGGAAGGTAGAATCTATTGAGTTGTAAGTGATCTGAACGTTTAATGATGATAGCACTTTCCTAAGGGGGTCAAACCATGTCCCAAAGGTCACCGGATCTGGTGTCACTTTAAAGAAGTAGTCCAGTTACACATTTGTGGGCTTATAACTTGGCTTCTGAATGTCCTAGAGAGGTCAGGTTTGTTTTATTGTACTCCAATCAACAGCCTCTACAACCACAAAAAGGAATGGAGACATTAGCACTTATGGTTTGTAAATGGCACCCAGAATTATGTTGCACGAAGCACAATTTCACATCATTCTGGGTCCATTTGTGTGAAAACAAGGTCCAATCAGGCTGAAACGTTACAGGAAGGTAGAATCTATTGAGTTGTAAGTGATCTGAACGTTTCATGATGATAGCACTTTCCTAAGGGGGTCAAACCATGTCCCAAAGGTCAACGGATCTGGTGTCAATTTAAAGAAGTAGTCCAGTTACACATTTGTGGGCTTATAACTTGGCTTCTGAATGTCCTAGAGAGATCAGGTTTGTTTTAGTATACTCCAATCAACAGCCCCTACAACCACAAAAAGGAATGGAGTCATTAGCACTTATGGTTTTTAAATGGCACCCAGAATTATGTTGCACGAAGCCCAATTTCACATCATTCTGGGTTCATTTGTGTGAAAACAAGGTCCAGTCAGGCTGAAACGTTACAGGAAGGTAGAATCTATTGAGTTGTAAGTGATCTGAACGTTTCATGATGATAGCACTTTCCTAAGGGGGTCAAACCATGTCCCAAAGGTCACCGGATCTGGTGTCAATTTAAAGAAGTTGTCCAGTTACACATTTGTGGGCTTATAACTTGGCTTCTGAATGTCCTAGAGCGATCAGGTTTGTTTTAGTGTACTCCAATCAACAGCCCCTACAACCACAAAAAGGAATGTAGTTATTAGCACTTATGGTTTTTAAATGGCACCCAGAATTATGTTGCACGAAGCACAATTTCACATCATTCTGGGTTCATTTGTGTGAAAACAAGGTCCAATCAGGCTGAAACGTTACAGGAAGGTAGAATCTATTGAGTTGTAAGTGATCTGAACGTTTCATGATGATAGCACTTTCCTAAGGGGGTCAAACCATGTCCCAAAGGTCACCGGATCTGGTGTCACTTTAAAGAAGTAGTCCAGTTACACATTTGTGGGCTTATAACTTGGCTTCTGAATGTCCTAGAGAGGTCAGGTTTGTTTTATTGTACTCCAATCAACAGCCTCTACAACCACAAAAAGGAATGGAGACATTAGCACTTATGGTTTGTAAATGGCACCCAGAATTATGTTGCACGAAGCACAATTTCACATCATTCTGGGTCCATTTGTGTGAAAACAAGGTCCAATCAGGCTGAAACGTTACAGGAAGGTAGAATCTATTGAGTTGTAAGTGATCTGAACGTTTCATGATGATAGCACTTTCCTAAGGGGGTCAAACCATGTCCCAAAGGTCAACGGATCTGGTGTCAATTTAAAGAAGTAGTCCAGTTACACATTTGTGGGCTTATAACTTGGCTTCTGAATGTCCTAGAGAGATCAGGTTTGTTTTAGTATACTCCAATCAACAGCCCCTACAACCACAAAAAGGAATGGAGTCATTAGCACTTATGGTTTTTAAATGGCACCCAGAATTATGTTGCACGAAGCCCAATTTCACATCATTCTGGGTTCATTTGTGTGAAAACAAGGTCCAGTCAGGCTGAAACGTTACAGGAAGGTAGAATCTATTGAGTTGTAAGTGATCTGAACGTTTCATGATGATAGCACTTTCCTAAGGGGGTCAAACCATGTCCCAAAGGTCACCGGATCTGGTGTCAATTTAAAGAAGTTGTCCAGTTACACATTTGTGGGCTTATAACTTGGCTTCTGAATGTCCTAGAGCGATCAGGTTTGTTTTAGTGTACTCCAATCAACAGCCCCTACAACCACAAAAAGGAATGTAGTTATTAGCACTTATGGTTTTTAAATGGCACCCAGAATTATGTTGCACGAAGCACAATTTCACATCATTCTGGGTTCATTTGTGTGAAAACAAGGTCCAATCAGGCTGAAACGTTACAGGAAGGTAGAATCTATTGAGTTGTAAGTGATCTGAACGTTTCATGATGATAGCACTTTCCTAAGGGGGTCAAACCATGTCCCAAAGGTCACCGGATCTGGTGTCACTTTAAAGAAGTAGTCCAGTTACACATTTGTGGGCTTATAACTTGGCTTCTGAATGTCCTAGAGAGGTCAGGTTTGTTTTATTGTACTCCAATCAACAGCCTCTACAACCACAAAAAGGAATGGAGACATTAGCACTTATGGTTTGTAAATGGCACCCAGAATTATGTTGCACGAAGCACAATTTCACATCATTCTGGGTCCATTTGTGTGAAAACAAGGTCCAATCAGGCTGAAACGTTACAGGAAGGTAGAATCTATTGAGTTGTAAGTGATCTGAACGTTTCATGATGATAGCACTTTCCTAAGGGGGTCAAACCATGTCCCAAAGGTCAACGGATCTGGTGTCAATTTAAAGAAGTAGTCCAGTTACACATTTGTGGGCTTATAACTTGGCTTCTGAATGTCCTAGAGAGATCAGGTTTGTTTTAGTATACTCCAATCAACAGCCCCTACAACCACAAAAAGGAATGGAGTCATTAGCACTTATGGTTTTTAAATGGCACCCAGAATTATGTTGCACGAAGCCCAATTTCACATCATTCTGGGTTCATTTGTGTGAAAACAAGGTCCAGTCAGGCTGAAACGTTACAGGAAGGTAGAATCTATTGAGTTGTAAGTGATTTGAACGTTTCATGATGATAGCACTTTCCTAAGGGGGTCAAACCATGTCCCAAAGGTCACCGGATCTGGTGTCAATTTAAAGAAGTTGTCCAGTTACACATTTGTGGGCTTATAACTTGGCTTCTGAATGTCCTAGAGCGATCAGGTTTGTTTTAGTGTACTCCAATCAACAGCCCCTACAACCACAAAAAGGAATGGAGACATTAGCACTTATGGTTTTTAAATGGCACCCAGAATTATGTTGCACGAAGCACAATTTCACATCATTCTGGGTTCATTTGTGTGAAAACAAGGTCCAATCAGGCTGAAACGTTACAGGAAGGTAGAATCTATTGAGTTGTAAGTGATCTGAACGTTTCATGATGATAGCACTTTCCTAAGGGGGTCAAACCATGTCCCAAAGGTCACCGGATCTGGTGTCACTTTAAAGAAGTAGTCCAGTTACACATTTGTGGGCTTATAACTTGGCTTCTGAATGTCCTAGAGAGATCAGGTTTGTTTTAGTATACTCCAATAAACAGCCCCTACAACCACAAAAAGGAATGGAGTCATTAGCACTTATGGTTTTTAAATCGCACCCAGAATTATGTTGCACGAAGCCCAATTTCACATCATTCTGGGTTCATTTGTGTGAAAACAAGGTCCAGTCAGGCTGAAACGTTACAGGAAGGTAGAATCTATTGAGTTGTAAGTGATCTGAACGTTTCATGATGATAGCACTTTCCTAAGGGGGTCAAACCATGTCCCAAAGGTCACCGGATCTGGTGTCAATTTAAAGAAGTTGTCCAGTTACACATTTGTGGGCTTATAACTTGGCTTCTGAATGTCCTAGAGCGATCAGGTTTGTTTTAGTGTACTCCAATCAACAGCCCCTACAACCACAAAAAGGAATGGAGACATTAGCACTTATGGTTTTTAAATGGCACCCAGAATTATGTTGCACGAAGCACAATTTCACATCATTCTGGGTTCATTTGTGTGAAAACAAGGTCCAATCAGGCTGAAACGTTACAGGAAGGTAGAATCTATTGAGTTGTAAGTGATCTGAACGTTTCATGATGATAGCACTTTCCTAAGGGGGTCAAACCATGTCCCAAATTTCACCGGATCTGGTGTCACTTTAAAGAAGTAGTCCAGTTACACATTTGTGGGCTTATAACTTGGCTTCTGAATGTCCTAGAGAGGTCAGGTTTGTTTTATTGTACTCCAATCAACAGCCTCTACAACCACAAAAAGGAATGGAGACATTAGCACTTATGGTTTGTAAATGGCACCCAGAATTAAGTTCCACGAAGCACAATTTCACATCATTCTTGGTCCATTTGTGTGAAAACAAGGTCCAATCAGGCTGAAACGTTACAGGAAGGTAGAATCTATTGAGTTGTAAGTGATCTGAACGTTTCATGATGATAGCACTTTCCTAAGGGGGTCAAACCATGTCCCAAAGGTCAACGGATCTGGTGTCAATTTAAAGAAGTAGTCCAGTTACACATTTGTGGGCTTATAACTTGGCTTCTGAATGTCCTAGAGAGATCAGGTTTGTTTTAGTATACTCCAATCAACAGCCCCTACAACCACAAAAAGGAATGGAGTCATTAGCACTTATGCTTTGTAAATGGCACCCAGAATTATGTTGCACGAAGCACAATTTCACATCATTCTGGGTCCATTTGTGTGAAAACAAGGTCCAATCAGGCTGAAACGTTACAGGAAGGTAGAATCTATTGAGTTGTAAGTGATCTGAACGTTTCAAGATGATCGCACATTCCTATAGGGGGTAAAACCATGTCCCAAAGGTCACCGGGCCTGGTGTCACTTTAAAGATGTAGTCCAGTTACACCTTTGTGGGCTTATAACTTGGCTTCTGAATGTCCTAGAGAGGTTAGGTTTGTTTTAGTGTACTCCAATCAAAAGCCCCTACAGCCACAAAAAGGAATGGAGTCATTAGCACTTATGGTTTGTAAATGGCACCCAGAATTATGTTGCACGAAGCACAATTTCACATCATTCTGGGTTCATTTGTGTGAAAACAACGTCCAATCAGGCTGAAACGTTACAGGAAGGTAGAATCTATTGAGTTGTAAGTGATTTGAACGTTTCATGATGATAGCACTTTCCTAAGGGGGTCAAACCATGTCCCAAAGGTCACCGGATCTGGTGTCACTTTAAAGAAGTAGTCCAGTTACACATTTGTGGGCTTATAACTTGGCTTCTGAATGTCCTAGAGAGGTCAGGTTTGTTTTAGTGTACTCCAATCAACAGCCCCTACAACCACAAAAAGGAATGAAGACATTAGCACTTATGATTTTTAAATGGCACCCAGAATTATGTTGCACGAAGCACAATTTCACATCATTATGGGTTCATTTGTGTGAAAACAAGGTCCAATCAGGCTGAAACGTTACAGGAAGGTAGAATCTATTGAGTTGTAAGTGATCTGAATGTTTCATGATGATAGCACTTTCCTAAGGGGGTCAAACCATGCCCCAAAGGTCACCGGATCTGGTGTCAATTTAAAGAAGTAGTCCAGTTACACATTTGTGGGCTTATAACTTGGCTTCTGAATGTCCCTGAGAGATCAGGTTTGTTTTAGTATACTCCAATCAACAGCCCCTACAACCACAAAAAGGAATGGAGTCATTAGCACTTATGGTTTTTAAATGGCACCCAGAATTATGTTGCACGAAGCACAGTTTCACATCATTCTAGGTCCATTTGTGTGAAAACAAGGTCCAATCAGGCTGAAACGTTACAGGAAGGTAGAATCTATTGAGTTGTAAGTGATCTGAACGTTTCATGATGATAGCACTTTCCTAAGGGGGTCAAACCATGTCCCAAAGGTCACCGGATCTGGTGTCAATTTAAAGAAGTAGTCCAGTTACACATTTGTGGGCTTATAACTTGGCTTCTGAATGTCCTAGAGAGATCAGGTTTGTTTTAGTATACTCCAATCAACAGCCCCTACAACCACAAAAAGGAATGGAGTCATTAGCACTTATGGTTTGTAAATGGCACCCAGAATTATGTTGCACGAAGCACAATTTCACATCATTCTGGGTCCATTTGTGTGAAAACAAGATCCAATCAGGCTGAAACATTACAGGAAGGTAGAATCTATTGAGTTGTAAGTGATCTGAACGTTTCAAGATGATCGCACATTCCTATAGGGGGTAAAACCATGTCCCAAAGGTCACCGGGCCTGGTGTCACTTTAAAGATGTAGTCCAGTTACACCTTTGTGGGCTTATAACTTGGCTTCTGAATGTCCTAGAGAGGTTAGGTTTGTTTTAGTGTACTCCAATCAAAAGCCCCTACAGCCACAAAAAGGAATGGAGTCATTAGCACTTATGGTTTGTAAATGGCACCCAGAATTATGTTGCACGAAGCACAATTTCACATCATTCTGGGTTCATTTGTGTGAAAACAAGGTCCAATCAGGCTGAAACGTTACAGGAAGGTAGAATCTATTGAGTTGTAAGTGATCTGAACGTTTCATGATGATAGAACTTTCCTAAGGGGGTCAAACCATGTCCCAAAGGTCACTGGATCTGGTGTCACTTTAAAGAAGTAGTCCAGTTACACATTTGTGGGCTTATAACTTGGCTTCTGAATGTCCTAGAGAGGTCAGGTTTGTTTTAGTGTACTCCAATCAACAGCCCCTACAACCACAAAAAGGAATGGAGACATTAGCACTTATGATTTTTAAATGGCACCCAGAATTATGTTGCACGAAGCCCAATTTCACATCATTCTGGGTTCATTTGTGTGAAAACAAGGTCCAATCAGGCTGAAACGTTCAAGGAAGGTAGAATCTATTGAGTTGTAAGTGATCTGAACGTTTCATGATGATCGCACATTCCTAAGGGGTTCAAACCATGTCCCAAAGGTCACCGGATCTGGTGTCAATTTAAAGAAGTAGTCCAGTTAAACATTTGTGGGCTTATAACTTGGCTTCTGAATGTCCTAGAGAGATCAGGTTTGTTTTAGTATACTCCAATCAACAGCCCCTACAACCACAAAAAGTAATGGAGTCATTAGCACTTATGCTTTGTAAATGGCACCCAGAATTATGTTGAACGAAGCACAATTTCACATAATTCTGGGTTCATTTGTGTGAAAACAAGGTCCAATCAGGCTGAAACGTTACAGGAAGGTAGAATCTATTGAGTTGTAAGTGATCTGAACGTTTCATGATGATAGCACTTTACTAAGGGGGTCAAACCATGTCCCAAAGGTCACCGGATCTGGTGTCAATTTAAAGAAGTAGTCCAGTTACACATTTGTGGGCTTATAACTTGGCTTCTGAATGTCCTATAGAGATCAGGTTTGTTTTAATGTACTCCAATCAACAGCCCCTACAACCACAAAAAGTAATGGAGTCATTAGCACTTATGGTTTGTAAATGGCACCCAGAATTATGTTGCACGAAGCACAATTTCACATCATTCTGGGTCCATTTGTGTGAAAACAAGGTCCAATCAGGCTGAAACGCTACAAGAAGGTAGAATCTATTGAGTTGTAAGTGATCTGAACGTTTCATGATGATAGCACTTTCCTAAGGGGGTCAAACCATGTCCCAAAGGTCACCGGATCTGGTGTCAATTTAAAGTAGTCCAGTTACACATTTGTGGGCTTATAACTTGGCTTCTGAATGTCCTAGAGAGATCAGGTTTGTTTTAATGTACTCCAATCAACAGCCCCTACAACCACAAAAAGGAATGGAGACATTAGCACCTATGGTTTTTAAATGGCACCCAGAATTATGTTGCACGAAGCACAATTTCACATCATTCTGGGTTCATTTGTGTGAAAACAAGGTCCAATCAGGCTGAAACGTTACAGGAAGGTAGAATCTATTGAGTTGTAAGTGATCTGAACGTTTCATGATGATAGCACTTTCCTAAGGGGGTCAAACCATGTCCCAAAGGTCACCGGATCTGGTGTCAATTTAAAGTAGTCCAGTTACACATTTGTGGACTTATAACTTGGCTTCTGAATGTCCTAGAGAGATCAGGTTTGTTTTAGTGTACTCCAATCAACAGCCCCTACAACCACAAAAAGGAATGGAGACATTAGCACTTATGGTTTTTAAATGGCACCCAGAATTATGTTGCACGAAGCACAATTTCACATCATTCTGGGTTCATTTGTGTGAAAACAAGGTCCAGTCAGGCTGAAACGTTACAGGAAGGTAGAATCTATTGAGTTGTAAGTGATCTGAACGTTTCATGATGATAGCACTTTCCTAAGGGGGTCAAACCATGTCCCAAAGGTCACCGGATCTGGTGTCAATTTAAAGAAGTTGTCCAGTTACACATTTGTGGGCTTATAACTTGGCTTCGGAATGTCCTAGAGAGATCAGGTTTGTTTTAGTGTACTCCAATCAACAGCCCCTACAACCACAAAAAGGAATGGAGACATTAACACTTATGGTTTTTAAATGGCACCCAGAATTATGTTGCACGAAGCACAATTTCACATCATTCTGGGTTCATTTGTGTGAAAACAAGGTCCAATCAGGCTGAAACGTTACAGGAAGGTAGAATCTATTGAGTTGTAAGTGATCTGAACGTTTCATGATGATAGCACTTTCCTAAGGGGGTCAAACCATGTCCCAAAGGTCACCGGATCTGGTGTCACTTTAAAGTAGTCCAGTTGCACATTTGTGGGCTTACAACTTGGCTTCTGAATGTCCTAGAGAGGTCAGGTTTTTTTTTATTGTACTCCAATCAACAGCTCCTACAACCACAAAAAGGAATGGAGACATTAGCACTTATGGTTTGTAAATGGCACCCAGAATTATGTTGCACGAAGCACAATTTCACATCATTCTGGGTCCATTTGTGTGAAAACAAGGTCCAATCAGGCTGAAACGCTACAAGAAGGTAGAATCTATTGAGTTGTAAGTGATCTGAACGTTTCAAGATGATCGCACATTCCTATAGGGGGTAAAACCATGTCCCAAAGTTCACCGGGCCTGGTGTCACTTTAAAGATGTAGTCCAGTTACACCTTTGTGGGCTTATAACTTGGCTTCTGAATGTCCTAGAGAGGTTAGGTTTGTTTTAGTGTACTCCAATCAAAAGCCCCTACAACCACAAAAAGGAATGGAGTCATTAGCACTTATGGTTTGTAAATGGCACCCAGAATTATGTTGAACGAAGCACAATTTCACATCATTCTGGGTTCATTTGTGTGAAAACAAGGTCCAATCAGGCTGAAATGTTACAGGAAGGTATAATCTATTGAGTTGTAAGTGATCTGAACGTTTCATGATGATAGCACTTTCCTAAGGGGGTCAATCCATGTCCCAAAGGTCACCGGATCTGGTGTCACTTTAAAGAAGTAGTCCAGTTACACATTTGTGGGCTTATAACTTGGCTTCTGAATGTCCTAGAGAGGTCAGGTTTTTTTTAGTGTACTCCAATCAACAGCCCCTACAACCACAAAAAGGAATGGAGACATTAGCACTTATGGTTTTTAAATGGCACCCAGAATTATGTTGCACGAAGCACAATTTCACATCATTCTGGGTTCATTTGTGTGAAAACAAGGTCCAATCAGGCTGAAACGTTACAGGAAGGTAGAATCTATTGAGTTGTAAGTGATCTGAACGTTTCATGATGATAGCACTTTCCTAAGGGGGTCAAACCATGTCCCAAATGTCACCGGATCTGGTGTCAATTTAAAGAAGTAGTCCAGTTACACCTTTGTGGGCTTATAATTTGGCTTCTGAATGTCCTAGAGAGATCAGGTTTGTTTTACGGTACTCCAATCAACAGCCTCTACAACCACAAAAAGGAATGGAGTCATTAGCACTTATGGTTTTTAAATGGCACCCAGAATTATGTTGCACGAAGCACAATTTCACATCATTCTGGGTTCATTTGTGTGAAAACAAGGTCCAATCAGGCTGAAACGTTACAGGAAGGTAGAATCTATTGAGTTGTAAGTGATCTGAACGTTTCATGATGATTGCACTTTCCTAAGGGGGTAAAACCATGTCCCAAAGGTCACCGGATCTGGTGTCAATTTAAAGAAGTAGTCCAGTTACACATTTGTGGGCTTATAACTTGGCTTCTGAATGTCCTAGAGAGGTTAGGTTTGTTTTAGTGTACTCCAATCAACAGCCCCTACAACCACAAAAAGGAATGGAGACATTAGCACTTATGGTTTGTAAATGGCACCCAGAATTATGTTGCACGAAGCACAATTTCACATCATTCCGGGTTCATTTGTGTGAAAACAAGGTCCAATCAGGCTGAAACGTTACAGGAAGGTAGAATCTATTGAGTTGTAAGTGATCTGAACGTTTCATGATGATAGCACTTTCCTAAGGGGGTCAAACCATGTCCCAAAGGTCACCGGATCTGGTGTCACTTTAAAGAAGTAGTCCAGTTACACATTTGTGGGCTTATAGCTTGGCTTCTGAATGTCCTAGAGAGGTCAGGTTTGTTTTAGTGTACTCCAATCAACAGTCCCTACAACCACAAAAAGGAATGGAGTCATTAGCACTTATGGTTTGTAAATGGCACCCAGATTTATGTTGCACAAAGCACAATTTCACATCATTCTGGGTCCATTTGTGTGAAAACAAGGTCCAATCAGGCTGAAACGTTACAAGAAGGTAGAATCTATTGAGTTGTAAGTGATCTGAACGTTTCATGATGATCGCACATTCCTAAGGGGGTCAAACCATGTCCCAAAGGTCACCGGATCTGGTGTCAATTTAAAGAAGTAGTCCAGTTACACATTTGTGGGCTTATAACTTGGCTTCTGAATGTCCTGGAGAGATCAGGTTTGTTTTAGTATACTCCAATCAACAGCCCCTACAACCACAAAAAGGAATGGAGTCATTAGCACTTATGCTTTGTAAATGGCACCCAGAATTATGTTGCACGAAGCACAATTTCACATCATTATGGGTCCATTTGTGTGAAAACAAGGTCCAATCAGGCTGAAACGTTACAGGAAGGTAGAATCTATTGAGTTGTAAGTGATCTGAATGTTTCATGATGATAGCACTTTCCTAAGGGGGTCAAACCATGTCCCAAAGGTCACCGGATCTGGTGTCAATTTAAAGAAGTAGTCCAGTTACACATTTGTGGGCTTATAACTTGGCTTCTGAATGTCCCTGAGAGATCAGGTTTGTTTTAGTATACTCCAATCAACAGCCCCTACAACCACAAAAAGGAATGGAGTCATTAGCACTTATGGTTTTTAAATGGCACCCAGAATTATGTTGCACGAAGCACAGTTTCACATCATTCTAGGTCCATTTGTGTGAAAACAAGGTCCAATCAGGCTGAAACGTTACAGGAAGGTAGAATCTATTGAGTTGTAAGTGATCTGAACGTTTCATGATGATAGCACTTTCCTAAGGGGGTCAAACCATGTCCCAAAGGTCACCGGATCTGGTGTCAATTTAAAGAAGTAGTCCAGTTACACATTTGTGGGCTTATAACTTGGCTTCTGAATGTCCTAGAGAGATCAGGTTTGTTTTAGTATACTCCAATCAACAGCCCCTACAACCACAAAAAGGAATGGAGTCATTAGCACTTATGGTTTGTAAATGGCACCCAGAATTATGTTGCACGAAGCACAATTTCACATCATTCTGGGTCCATTTGTGTGAAAACAAGATCCAATCAGGCTGAAACGTTACAGGAAGGTAGAATCTATTGAGTTGTAAGTGATCTGAACGTTTCAAGATGATCGCACATTCCTATAGGGGGTAAAACCATGTCCCAAAGGTCACCGGGCCTGGTGTCACTTTAAAGATGTAGTCCAGTTACACCTTTGTGGGCTTATAACTTGGCTTCTGAATGTCCTAGAGAGGTTAGGTTTGTTTTAGTGTACTCCAATCAAAAGCCCCTACAGCCACAAAAAGGAATGGAGTCATTAGCACTTATGGTTTGTAAATGGCACCCAGAATTATGTTGCACGAAGCACAATTTCACATCATTCTGGGTTCATTTGTGTGAAAACAAGGTCCAATCAGGCTGAAACGTTACAGGAAGGTAGAATCTATTGAGTTGTAAGTGATCTGAACGTTTCATGATGATAGAACTTTCCTAAGGGGGTCAAACCATGTCCCAAAGGTCACTGGATCTGGTGTCACTTTAAAGAAGTAGTCCAGTTACACATTTGTGGGCTTATAACTTGGCTTCTGAATGTCCTAGAGAGGTCAGGTTTGTTTTAGTGTACTCCAATCAACAGCCCCTACAACCACAAAAAGGAATGGAGACATTAGCACTTATGATTTTTAAATGGCACCCAGAATTATGTTGCACGAAGCCCAATTTCACATCATTCTGGGTTCATTTGTGTGAAAACAAGGTCCAATCAGGCTGAAACGTTACAGGAAGGTAGAATCTATTGAGTTGTAAGTGATCTGAACGTTTCATGATGATCGCACATTCCTAAGGGGGTCAAACCATGTCCCAAAGGTCACCGGATCTGGTGTCAATTTAAAGAAGTAGTCCAGTTACACATTTGTGGGCTTATAACTTGGCTTCTGAATGTCCTAGAGAGATCAGGTTTGTTTTAGTATACTCCAATCAACAGCCCCTACAACCACAAAAAGGAATGGAGTCATTAGCACTTATGGTTTGTAAATGGCACCCAGAATTATGTTGCACGAAACACAATTTCACATCATTCCGGGTTCATTTGTGTGAAAACAAGGTCCAATCAGGCTGAAACGTTACAGGAAGGTAGAATCTATTGAGTTGTAAGTGATCTGAACGTTTCATGATGATAGCACTTTCCTAAGGGGGTCAAACCATGTCCCAAAGGTCACCGGATCTGGTGTCACTTTAAAGAAGTAGTCCAGTTACACATTTGTGGGCTTATAGCTTGGCTTCTGAATGTCCTAGAGAGGTCAGGTTTGTTTTAGTGTACTCCAATCAACAGTCCCTACAACCACAAAAAGGAATGGAGTCATTAGCACTTATGCTTTGTAAATGGCACCCAGAATTATGTTGAACGAAGCACAATTTCACATAATTCTGGGTTCATTTGTGTGAAAACAAGGTCCAATCAGGCTGAAACGTTACAGGAAGGTAGAATCTATTGAGTTGTAAGTGATCTGAACGTTTCAAGATGATCGCACATTCCTATAGGGGGTAAAACCATGTCCCAAAGTTCACCGGGCCTGGTGTCACTTTAAAGATGTAGTCCAGTTACACCTTTGTGGGCTTATAACTTGGCTTCTGAATGTCCTAGAGAGGTTAGGTTTGTTTTAGTGTACTCCAATCAAAAGCCCCTACAACCACAAAAAGGAATGGAGTCATTAGCACTTATGGTTTGTAAATGGCACCCAGAATTATGTTGCACGAAGCACAATTTCACATCATTCTGGGTTCATTTGTGTGAAAACAAGGTCCAATCAGGCTGAAATGTTACAGGAAGGTATAATCTATTGAGTTGTAAGTGATCTGAACGTTTCATGATGATAGCACTTTCCTAAGGGGGTCAATCCATGTCCCAAAGGTCACCGGATCTGGTGTCACTTTAAAGAAGTAGTCCAGTTACACATTTGTGGGCTTATAACTTGGCTTCTGAATGTCCTAGAGAGGTCAGGTTTTTTTTAGTGTACTCCAATCAACAGCCCCTACAACCACAAAAAGGAATGGAGACATTAGCACTTATGGTTTTTAAATGGCACCCAGAATTATGTTGCACGAAGCACAATTTCACATCATTCTGGGTTCATTTGTGTGAAAACAAGGTCCAATCAGGCTGAAACGTTACAGGAAGGTAGAATCTATTGAGTTGTAAGTGATCTGAACGTTTCATGATGATAGCACTTTCCTAAGGGGGTCAAACCATGTCCCAAATGTCACCGGATCTGGTGTCAATTTAAAGAAGTAGTCCAGTTACACCTTTGTGGGCTTATAATTTGGCTTCTGAATGTCCTAGAGAGATCAGGTTTGTTTTACGGTACTCCAATCAACAGCCTCTACAACCACAAAAAGGAATGGAGTCATTAGCACTTATGGTTTTTAAATGGCACCCAGAATTATGTTGCACGAAGCACAATTTCACATCATTCTGGGTTCATTTGTGTGAAAACAAGGTCCAATCAGGCTGAAACGTTACAGGAAGGTAGAATCTATTGAGTTGTAAGTGATCTGAACGTTTCATGATGATTGCACTTTCCTAAGGGGGTAAAACCATGTCCCAAAGGTCACCGGATCTGGTGTCAATTTAAAGAAGTAGTCCAGTTACACATTTGTGGGCTTATAACTTGGCTTCTGAATGTCCTAGAGAGGTTAGGTTTGTTTTAGTGTACTCCAATCAACAGCCCCTACAACCACAAAAAGGAATGGAGTCATTAGCACTTATGGTTTGTAAATGGCACCCAGAATTATGTTGCACGAAGCACAATTTCACATCATTCCGGGTTCATTTGTGTGAAAACAAGGTCCAATCAGGCTGAAACGTTACAGGAAGGTAGAATCTATTGAGTTGTAAGTGATCTGAACGTTTCATGATGATAGCACTTTCCTAAGGGGGTCAAACCATGTCCCAAAGGTCACCGGATCTGGTGTCACTTTAAAGAAGTAGTCCAGTTACACATTTGTGGGCTTATAGCTTGGCTTCTGAATGTCCTAGAGAGGTCAGGTTTGTTTTAGTGTACTCCAATCAACAGTCCCTACAACCACAAAAAGGAATGGAGTCATTAGCACTTATGGTTTGTAAATGGCACCCAGATTTATGTTGCACAAAGCACAATTTCACATCATTCTGGGTCCATTTGTGTGAAAACAAGGTCCAATCAGGCTGAAACGTTACAAGAAGGTAGAATCTATTGAGTTGTAAGTGATCTGAACGTTTCATGATGATCGCACATTCCTAAGGGGGTCAAACCATGTCCCAAAGGTCACCGGATCTGGTGTCAATTTAAAGAAGTAGTCCAGTTACACATTTGTGGGCTTATAACTTGGCTTCTGAATGTCCTGGAGAGATCAGGTTTGTTTTTGTATACTCCAATCAACAGCCCCTACAACCACAAAAAGGAATGGAGTCATTAGCACTTATGCTTTGTAAATGGCACCCAGAATTATGTTGCACGAAGCACAATTTCACATCATTATGGGTCCATTTGTGTGAAAACAAGGTCCAATCAGGCTGAAACGTTACAGGAAGGTAGAATCTATTGAGTTGTAAGTGATCTGAATGTTTCATGATGATACCACTTTCCTAAGGGGGTCAAACCATGTCCCAAAGGTCACCGGATCTGGTGTCAATTTAAAGAAGTAGTCCAGTTACACATTTGTGGGCTTATAACTTGGCTTCTGAATGTCCCTGAGAGATCAGGTTTGTTTTAGTATACTCCAATCAACAGCCCCTACAACCACAAAAAGGAATGGAGTCATTAGCACTTATGGTTTTTAAATGGCACCCAGAATTATGTTGCACGAAGCACAGTTTCACATCATTCTAGGTCCATTTGTGTGAAAACAAGGTCCAATCAGGCTGAAACGTTACAGGAAGGTAGAATCTATTGAGTTGTAAGTGATCTGAACGTTTCATGATGATAGCACTTTCCTAAGGGGGTCAAACCATGTCCCAAAGGTCACCGGATCTGGTGTCAATTTAAAGAAGTAGTCCAGTTACACATTTGTGGGCTTATAACTTGGCTTCTGAATGTCCTAGAGAGATCAGGTTTGTTTTAGTATACTCCAATCAACAGCCCCTACAACCACAAAAAGGAATGGAGTCATTAGCACTTATGGTTTGTAAATGGCACCCAGAATTATGTTGCACGAAGCACAATTTCACATCATTCTGGGTCCATTTGTGTGAAAACAAGATCCAATCAGGCTGAAACGTTACAGGAAGGTAGAATCTATTGAGTTGTAAGTGATCTGAACGTTTCAAGATGATCGCACATTCCTATAGGGGGTAAAACCATGTCCCAAAGGTCACCGGGCCTGGTGTCACTTTAAAGATGTAGTCCAGTTACACCTTTGTGGGCTTATAACTTGGCTTCTGAATGTCCTAGAGAGGTTAGGTTTGTTTTAGTGTACTCCAATCAAAAGCCCCTACAGCCACAAAAAGGAATGGAGTCATTAGCACTTATGGTTTGTAAATGGCACCCAGAATTATGTTGCACGAAGCACAATTTCACATCATTCTGGGTTCATTTGTGTGAAAACAAGGTCCAATCAGGCTGAAACGTTACAGGAAGGTAGAATCTATTGAGTTGTAAGTGATCTGAACGTTTCATGATGATAGAACTTTCCTAAGGGGGTCAAACCATGTCCCAAAGGTCACTGGATCTGGTGTCACTTTAAAGAAGTAGTCCAGTTACACATTTGTGGGCTTATAACTTGGCTTCTGAATGTCCTAGAGAGGTCAGGTTTGTTTTAGTGTACTCCAATCAACAGCCCCTTCAACCACAAAAAGGAATGGAGACATTAGCACTTATGATTTTTAAATGGCACCCAGAATTATGTTGCACGAAGCCCAATTTCACATCATTCTGGGTTCATTTGTGTGAAAACAAGGTCCAATCAGGCTGAAACGTTACAGGAAGGTAGAATCTATTGAGTTGTAAGTGATCTGAACGTTTCATGATGATCGCACATTCCTAAGGGGGTCAAACCATGTCCCAAAGGTCACCGGATCTGGTGTCAATTTAAAGAAGTAGTCCAGTTACACATTTGTGGGCTTATAACTTGGCTTCTGAATGTCCTAGAGAGATCAGGTTTGTTTTAGTATACTCCAATCAACAGCCCCTACAACCACAAAAAGGAATGGATTCATTAGCACTTATGGTTTGTAAATGGCACCCAGAATTATGTTGCACGAAACACAATTTCACATCATTCCGGGTTCATTTGTGTGAAAACAAGGTCCAATCAGGCTGAAACGTTACAGGAAGGTAGAATCTATTGAGTTGTAAGTGATCTGAACGTTTCATGATGATAGCACTTTCCTAAGGGGGTCAAACCATGTCCCAAATTGTCACCGGATCTGGTGTCACTTTAAAGAAGTAGTCCAGTTACACATTTGTGGGCTTATAGCTTGGCTTCTGAATGTCCTAGAGAGGTCAGGTTTGTTTTAGTGTACTCCAATCAACAGTCCCTACAACCACAAAAAGGAATGGAGTCATTAGCACTTATGCTTTGTAAATGGCACCCAGAATTATGTTGAACGAAGCACAATTTCACATAATTCTGGGTTCATTTGTGTGAAAACAAGGTCCAATCAGGCTGAAACGTTACAGGAAGGTAGAATCTATTGAGTTGTAAGTGATCTGAACGTTTCATGATGATAGCACTTTACTAAGGGGGTCAAACCATGTCCCAAAGGTCACCGGATCTGGTGTCAATTTAAAGAAGTAGTCCAGTTACACATTTGTGGGCTTATGACTTGGCTTCTGAATGTCCTATAGAGATCAGGTTTGTTTTAATGTACTCCAATCAACAGCCCCTACAACCACAAAAAGTAATGGAGTCATTAGCACTTATGGTTTGTAAATGGCACCCAGAATTATGTTGCACGAAGCACAATTTCACATCATTCTGGGTCCATTTGTGTGAAAACAAGGTCCAATCAGGCTGAAACGCTACAAGAAGGTAGAATCTATTGAGTTGTAAGTGATCTGAACGTTTCATGATGATAGCACTTTCCTAAGGGGGTCAAACCATGTCCCAAAGGTCACCGGATCTGGTGTCAATTTAAAGTAGTCCAGTTACACATTTGTGGGCTTATAACTTGGCTTCTGAATGTCCTAGAGAGATCAGGTTTGTTTTAGTGTACTCCAATAAACAGCCCCTAAAACCACATAAAGGAATGGAGTCATTAGCACTTATGGTTTTTAAATGGCACCCAGAATTATGTTGCACGAAGCCCAATTTCACATCATTCTGGGTTCATTTGTGTGAAAACAAGGTCCAGTCAGGCTGAAACGTTACAGGAAGGTAGAATCTATTGAGTTGTAAGTGATCTGAACGTTTCATGATGATAGCACTTTCCTAAGGTGGTCAAACCATGTCCCAAAGGTCACCGGATCTGGTGTCAATTTAAAAGAAGTTGTCCAGTTACACATTTGTGGGCTTATAACTTGGCTTCGGAATGTCCTAGAGAGGTCAGGTTTTTTTTTATTGTACTCCAATCAACAGCCCCTACAACCACAAAAAGGAATGGAGACATTAGCACTTATGGTTTGTAAATGGCACCCAGAATTATGTTGCACGAAGCACAATTTCACATCATTCTGGGTCCATTTGTGTGAAAACAAGGTCCAATCAGGCTGAAACGCTACAAGAAGGTAGAATCTATTGAGTTGTAAGTGATCTGAACGTTTCAAAATGATCGCAAATTCCTATAGGGGGTAAAACCATGTCCCAAAGTTCACCGGGCCTGGTGTCACTTTAAAGATGTAGTCCAGTTACACCTTTGTGGGCTTATAACTTGGCTTCTGAATGTCCTAGAGAGGTTAGGTTTGTTTTAGTGTACTCCAATCAAAAGCCCCTACAACCACAAAAAGGAATGGAGTCATTACCACTTATGGTTTGTAAATGGCACCCAGAATTATGTTGCACGAAGCACAATTTCACATCATTCTGGGTTCATTTGTGTGAAAACAAGGTCCAATCAGGCTGAAATGTTACAGGAAGGTAGAATCTATTGAGTTGTAAGTGATCTGAACGTTTCATGATGATAGCACTTTCCTAAGGGGGTCAATCCATGTCCCAAAGGTCACCGGATCTGGTGTCACTTTAAAGAAGTAGTCCAGTTACACATTTGTGGGCTTATAACTTGGCTTCTGAATGTCCTAGAGAGGTCAGGTTTGTTTTAGTGTACTCCAATCAACAGCCCCTACAACCACAAAAAGGAATGGAGACATTAGCCCTTATGGTTTTTAAATGGCACCCAGAATTATGTTGCACGAAGCACAATTTCACATCATTCTGGGTTCATTTGTGTGAAAACAAGGTCCAATCAGGCTGAAACGTTACAGGAAGGTAGAATCTATTGAGTTGTAAGTGATCTGAACGTTTCATGATGATAGCACTTTCCTAAGGGGGTCAAACCATGTCCCAAATGTCACCGGATCTGGTGTCAATTTAAAGAAGTAGTCCAGTTACACCTTTGTGGGCTTATAATTTGGCTTCTGAATGTCCTAGAGAGATCAGGTTTGTTTTACGGTACTCCAATCAACAGCCTCTATAACCACAAAAAGGAATGGAGTCATTAGCACTTATGGTTTTTAAATGGCACCCAGAATTATGTTGCACGAAGCACAATTTCACATCATTCTGGGTTCATTTGTGTGAAAACAAGGTCCAATCAGGCTGAAACGTTACAGGAAGGTAGAATCTATTGAGTTGTAAGTGATCTGAACGTTTCATGATGATTGCACTTTCCTAAGGGGGTAAAACCATGTCCCAAAGGTCACCGGATCTGGTGTCAATTTAAAGAAGTAGTCCATTTACACATTTGTGGGCTTATAACTTGGCTTCGGAATGTCCTAGAGAGGTCAGGTTTTTTTTTTTATTGTACTCCAATCAACAGCCCCTACAACCACAAAAAGGAATGGAGACATTAGCACTTATGGTTTGTAAATGGCACCCAGAATTATGTTGCACGAAGCACAATTTCACATCATTCTGGGTCCATTTGTGTGAAAACAAGGTCCAATCAGGCTGAAACGCTACAAGAAGGTAGAATCTATTGAGTTGTAAGTGATCTGAACGTTTCAAGATGATCGCAAATTCCTATAGGGGGTAAAACCATGTCCCAAAGTTCACCGGGCCTGGTGTCACTTTAAAGATGTAGTCCAGTTACACCTTTGTGGGCTTATAACTTGGCTTCTGAATGTCCTAGAGAGGTTAGGTTTGTTTTAGTGTACTCCAATCAAAAGCCCCTACAACCACAAAAAGGAATGGAGTCATTAGCACTTATGGTTTGTAAATGGCACCCAGAATTATGTTGCACGAAGCACAATTTCACATCATTCTGGGTTCATTTGTGTGAAAACAAGGTCCAATCAGGCTGAAATGTTACAGGAAGGTAGAATCTATTGAGTTGTAAGTGATCTGAACGTTTCATGATGATAGCACTTTCCTAAGGGGGTCAATCCATGTCCCAAAGGTCACCGGATCTGGTGTCACTTTAAAGAAGTAGTCCAGTTACACATTTGTGGGCTTATAACTTGGCTTCTGAATGTCCTAGAGAGGTCAGGTTTGTTTTAGTGTACTCCAATCAACAGCCCCTACAACCACAAAAAGGAATGGAGACATTAGCACTTATGGTTTTTAAATGGCACCCAGAATTACGTTGCACGAAGCACAATTTCACATCATTCTGGGTTCATTTGTGTGAAAACAAGGTCCAATCAGGCTGAAACGTTACAGGAAGGTAGAATCTATTGAGTTGTAAGTGATCTGAACGTTTCATGATGATAGCACTTTCCTAAGGGGGTCAAACCATGTCCCAAATGTCACCGGATCTGGTGTCAATTTAAAGAAGTAGTCCAGTTACACCTTTGTGGGCTTATAATTTGGCTTCTGAATGTCCTAGAGAGATCAGGTTTGTTTTACGGTACTCCAATCAACAGCCTCTACAACCACAAAAAGGAATGGAGTCATTAGCACTTATGGTTTTTAAATGGCACCCAGAATTATGTTGGCCGAAGCACAATTTCACATCATTCTGGGTTCATTTGTGTGAAAACAAGGTCCAATCAGGCTGAAACGTTACAGGAAGGTAGAATCTATTGAGTTGTAAGTGATCTGAACGTTTCATGATGATTGCACTTTCCTAAGGGGGTAAAACCATGTCCCAAAGGTCACCGGATCTGGTGTCAATTTAAAGAAGTAGTCCAGTTACACATTTGTGGGCTTATAACTTGGCTTCTGAATGTCCTAGAGAGGTTAGGTTTGTTTTAGTGTACTCCAATCAACAGCCCCTACAACCACAAAAAGGAATGGAGTCATTAGCACTTATGGTTTGTAAATGGCACCCAGAATTATGTTGCACGAAGCACAATTTCACATCATTCCGGGTTCATTTGTGTGAAAACAAGGTCCAATCAGGCTGAAACGTTACAGGAAGGTAGAATCTATTGAGTTGTAAGTGATCTGAACGTTTCATGATGATAGCACTTTCCTAAGGGGGTCAAACCATGTCCCAAAGGTCACCGGATCAGGTGTCACTTTAAAGAAGTAGTCCAGTTACACATTTGTGGGCTTATAGCTTGGCTTCTGAATGTCCTAGAGAGGTCAGGTTTGTTTACGTGTACTCCAATCAACAGTCCCTACAACCACAAAAAGGAATGGAGTCATTAGCACTTATGGTTTGTAAATGGCACCCAGATTTATGTTGCACAAAGCACAATTTCACATCATTCTGGGTCCATTTGTGTGAAAACAAGGTCCAATCAGGCTGAAACGTTACAAGAAGGTAGAATCTATTGAGTTGTAAGTGATCTGAACGTTTCATGATGATCGCACATTTCTAAGGGGGTCAAACCATGTCCCAAAGGTCACCGGATCTGGTGTCAATTTAAAGAAGTAGTCCAGTTACACATTTGTGGGCTTATAACTTGGCTTCTGAATGTCCTAGAGAGATCAGGTTTGTTTTAGTATACTCCAATCAACAGCCCCTACAACCACAAAAAGGAATGGAGCCATTAGCACTTATGCTTTGTAAATGGCACCCAGAATTATGTTGAACGAAGCACAATTTCACATAATTCTGGGTTCATTTGTGTGAAAACAAGGTCCAATCAGGCTGAAACGTTACAGGAAGGTAGAATCTATTGAGTTGTAAGTGATCTGAACGTTTCATGATGATAGCACTTTACTAAGGGGGTCAAACCATGTCCCAAAGGTCACCGGATCTGGTGTCAATTTAAAGAAGTAGTCCAGTTACACATTTGTGGGCTTATAACTTGGCTTCTGAATGTCCTATAGAGATCAGGTTTGTTTTAATGTACTCCAATCAACAGCCCCTACAACCACAAAAAGTAATGGAGTCATTAGCACTTATGGTTTGTAAATGGCACCCAGAATTATGTTGCACGAAGCACAATTTCACATCATTCTGGGTCCATTTGTGTGAAAACAAGGTCCAATCAGGCTGAAACGCTACAAGAAGGTAGAATCTATTGAGTTGTAAGTGATCTGAACGTTTCATGATGATAGCACTTTCCTAAGGGGGTCAAACCATGTCCCAAAGGTCACCGGATCTGGTGTCAATTTAAAGTAGTCCAGTTACACATTTGTGGGCTTATAACTTGGCTTCTGAATGTCCTAGAGAGATCAGGTTTGTTTTAGTGTACTCCAATCAACAGCCCCTAAAACCACAAAAAGGAATGGAGTCATTAGCACTTATGGTTTTTAAATGGCACCCAGAATTATGTTGCACGAAGCCCAATTTCACATCATTCTGGGTTCATTTGTGTGAAAACAAGGTCCAGTCAGGCTGAAACGTTACAGGAAGGTAGAATCTATTGAGTTGTAAGTGATCTGAACGTTTCATGATGATAGCACTTTCCTAAGGGGGTCAAACCATGTCCCAAAGGTCACCGGATCTGGTGTCACTTTAAAGAAGTAGTCCAGTTACACATTTGTGAGCTTATAGCTTGGCTTCTGAATGTCCTAGAGAGGTCAGGTTTGTTTTAGTGTACTCCAATCAACAGTCCCTACAACCACAAAAAGGAATGGAGTCATTAGCACTTATGCTTTGTAAATGGCACCCAGAATTATGTTGAACGAAGCACAATTTCACATAATTCTGGGTTCATTTGTGTGAAAACAAGGTCCAATCAGGCTGAAACGTTACAGGAAGGTAGAATCTATTGAGTTGTAAGTGATCTGAACGTTTCATGATGATAGCACTTTACTAAGGGGGTCAAACCATGTCCCAAAGGTCACCGGATCTGGTGTCAATTTAAAGAAGTAGTCCAGTTACACATTTGTGGGCTTATAACTTGGCTTCTGAATGTCCTATAGAGATCAGGTTTGTTTTAATAAACTCCAATCAACAGCCCCTACAACCACAAAAAGTAATGGAGTCATTAGCACTTATGGTTTGTAAATGGCACCCAGAATTATGTTGCACGAAGCACAATTTCACATCATTCTGGGTCCATTTGTGTGAAAACAAGGTCCAATCAGGCTGAAACGCTACAAGAAGGTAGAATCTATTGAGTTGTAAGTGATCTGAACGTTTCATGATGATAGCACTTTCCTAAGGGGGTCAAACCATGTCCCAAAGGTCACCGGATCTGGTGTCAATTTAAAGTAGTCCAGTTACACATTTGTGGGCTTATAACTTGGCTTCTGAATGTCCTAGAGAGATCAGGTTTGTTTTAGTGTACTCCAATCAACAGCCCCTAAAACCACAAAAAGGAATGGAGTCATTAGCACTTATGGTTTTTAAATGGCACCCAGAATTATGTTGCACGAAGCCCAATTTCACATCATTCTGGGTTCATTTGTGTGAAAACAAGGTCCAGTCAGGCTGAAACGTTACAGGAAGGTAGAATCTATTGAGTTGTAAGTGATCTGAACGTTTCATGATGATAGCACTTTCCTAAGGTGGTCAAACCATGTCCCAAAGGTCACCGGATCTGGTGTCAATTTAAAGAAGTTGTCCAGTTACACATTTGTGGGCTTATAACTTGGCTTCGGAATGTCCTAGAGAGGTCAGGTTTTTTTTTATTGTACTCCAATCAACAGCCCCTACAACCACAAAAAGGAATGGAGACATTAGCACTTATGGTTTGTAAATGGCACCCAGAATTATGTTGCACGAAGCACAATTTCACATCATTCTGGGTCCATTTGTGTGAAAACAAGGTCCAATCAGGCTGAAACGCTACAAGAAGGTAGAATCTATTGAGTTGTAAGTGATCTGAACGTTTCAAGATGATCGCAAATTCCTATAGGGGGTAAAACCATGTCCCAAAGTTCACCGGGCCTGGTGTCACTTTAAAGATGTAGTCCAGTTACACCTTTGTGGGCTTATAACTTGGCTTCTGAATGTCCTAGAGAGGTTAGGTTTGTTTTAGTGTACTCCAATCAAAAGCCCCTACAACCACAAAAAGGAATGGAGTCATTAGCACTTATGGTTTGTAAATGGCACCCAGAATTATGTTGCACGAAGCACAATTTCACATCATTCTGGGTTCATTTGTGTGAAAACAAGGTCCAATCAGGCTGAAATGTTACAGGAAGGTAGAATCTATTGAGTTGTAAGTGATCTGAACGTTTCATGATGATAGCACTTTCCTAAGGGGGTCAATCCATGTCCCAAAGGTCACCGGATCTGGTGTCACTTTAAAGAAGTAGTCCAGTTACACATTTGTGGGCTTATAACTTGGCTTCTGAATGTCCTAGAGAGGTCAGGTTTGTTTTAGTGTACTCCAATCAACAGCCTCTACAACCACACAAAGGAATGGAGTCATTAGCACTTATGGTTTTTAAATGGCACCCAGAATTATGTTGCACGAAGCACAATTTCACATCATTCTGGGTTCATTTGTGTGAAAACAAGGTCCAATCAGGCTGAAACATTACAGGAAGGTAGAATCTATTGAGTTGTAAGTGATCTGAACGTTTCATGATGATTGCACTTTCCTAAGGGGGTAAAACCATGTCCCAAAGGTCACCGGATCTGGTGTCAATTTAAAGAAGTAGTCCAGTTACACATTTGTGGGCTTATAACTTGGCTTCTGAATGTCCTAGAGAGGTTAGGTTTGTTTTAGTGTACTCCAATCAACAGCCCCTACAACCACAAAAAGGAATGGAGTCATTAGCACTTATGGTTTGTAAATGGCACCCAGAATTATGTTGCACGAAGCACAATTTCACATCATTCCGGGTTCATTTGTGTGAAAACAAGGTCCAATCAGGCTGAAACGTTACAGGAAGGTAGAATCTATTGAGTTGTAAGTGATCTGAACGTTTCATGATGATAGCACTTTCCTAAGGGGGTCAAACCATGTCCCAAAGGTCACCGGATCTGGTGTCACTTTAAAGAAGTAGTCCAGTTACACATTTGTGGGCTTATAGCTTGGCTTCTGAATGTCCTAGAGAGGTCAGGTTTGTTTACGTGTACTCCAATCAACAGTCCCTACAACCACAAAAAGGAATGGAGTCATTAGCACTTATGGTTTGTAAATGGCACCCAGATTTATGTTGCACAAAGCACAATTTCACATCATTCTGGGTCCATTTGTGTGAAAACAAGGTCCAATCAGGCTGAAACGTTACAAGAAGGTAGAATCTATTGAGTTGTAAGTGATCTGAACGTTTCATGATGATCGCACATTTCTAAGGGGGTCAAACCATGTCCCAAAGGTCACCGGATCTGGTGTCAATTTAAAGAAGTAGTCCAGTTACACATTTGTGGGCTTATAACTTGGCTTCTGAATGTCCTAGAGAGATCAGGTTTGTTTTAGTATACTCCAATCAACAGCCCCTACAACCACAAAAAGGAATGGAGCCATTAGCACTTATGCTTTGTAAATGGCACCCAGAATTATGTTGAACGAAGCACAATTTCACATAATTCTGGGTTCATTTGTGTGAAAACAAGGTCCAATCAGGCTGAAACGTTACAGGAAGGTAGAATCTATTGAGTTGTAAGTGATCTGAACGTTTCATGATGATAGCACTTTACTAAGGGGGTCAAACCATGTCCCAAAGGTCACCGGATCTGGTGTCAATTTAAAGAAGTAGTCCAGTTACACATTTGTGGGCTTATAACTTGGCTTCTGAATGTCCTATAGAGATCAGGTTTGTTTTTATGTACTCCAATCAACAGCCCCTACAACCACAAAAAGTAATGGAGTCATTAGCACTTATGGTTTGTAAATGGCACCCAGAATTATGTTGCACGAAGCACAATTTCACATCATTCTGGGTCCATTTGTGTGAAAACAAGGTCCAATCAGGCTGAAACGCTACAAGAAGGTAGAATCTATTGAGTTGTAAGTGATCTGAACGTTTCATGATGATAGCACTTTCCTAAGGGGGTCAAACCATGTCCCAAAGGTCACCGGATCTGGTGTCAATTTAAAGTAGTCCAGTTACACATTTGTGGGCTTATAACTTGGCTTCTGAATGTCCTAGAGAGATCAGGTTTGTTTTAGTGTACTCCAATCAACAGCCCCTAAAACCACAAAAAGGAATGGAGTCATTAGCACTTATGGTTTTTAAATGGCACCCAGAATTATGTTGCACGAAGCCCAATTTCACATCATTCTGGGTTCATTTGTGTGAAAACAAGGTCCAGTCAGGCTGAAACGTTACAGGAAGGTAGAATCTATTGAGTTGTAAGTGATCTGAACGTTTCATGATGATAGCACTTTCCTAAGGGGGTCAAACCATGTCCCAAAGGTCACCGGATCTGGTGTCAATTTAAAGAAGTTGTCCAGTTACACATTTGTGGGCTTATAACTTGGCTTCGGAATGTCCTAGAGAGATCAGGTTTGTTTTAGTGTACTCCAATCAACAGCACCTACAACCACAAAAAGGAATGGAGACATTAGCACTTATGGTTTTTAAATGGCACCCAGAATTATGTTGCACGAAGCACAATTTCACATCATTCTGGGTTCATTTGTGTGAAAACAAGGTCCAATCAGGCTGAAACGTTACAGGAAGGTAGAATCTATTGAGTTGTAAGTGATCTGAACGTTTCATGATGATAGCACTTTCCTAAGGGGGTCAAACCATGTCCCAAAGGTCACCGGATCTGGTGTCACTTTAAAGAAGTAGTCCAGTTGCACATTTGTGGGCTTACAACTTGGCTTCTGAATGTCCTAGAGAGGTCAGGTTTTTTTTATTGTACTCCAATCAACAGCCCCTACAACCACAAAAAGGAATGGAGACATTAGCACTTATGGTTTGTAAATGGCACCCAGAATTATGTTGCACGAAGCACAATTTCACATCATTCTGGGTCCATTTGTGTGAAAACAAGGTCCAATCAGGCTGAAACGCTACAAGAAGGTAGAATCTATTGAGTTGTAAGTGATCTGAACGTTTCAAGATGATCGCACATTCCTATAGGGGGTAAAACCATGTCCCAAAGTTCACCGGGCCTGCTGTCACTTTAAAGATGTAGTCCAGTTACACCTTTGTGGGCTTATAACTTGGCTTCTGAATGTCCTAGAGAGATCAGGTTTGTTTTAGTGTACTCCAATCAACAGCCCCTACAACCACAAAAAGGAATGGAGTCATTAGCACTTATGGTTTGTAAATGGCACCCAGAATTATGTTGCACGAAGCACAATTTCACATCATTCTGGGTTCATTTGTGTGAAAACAAGGTCCAATCAGGCTGAAACGTTACAAGAAGGTAGAATCTATTGAGTTGTAAGTGATCTGAACGTTTAATGATGATCGCACATTCCTATAGGGGGTTAAACCATGTCCCAAAGGTCACCGGGCCTGGTGTCACTTTAAAGAAGTAGTCCAGTTACACCTTTGTGGGCTTATAACTTGGCTTCTGAATGTCCTAGAGAGGTCAGGTTTGTTTTAGTGTACTCCAATAAACAGCCCCTACAACCACAAAAAGGAATGGAGTCATTAGCACTTATGGTTTGTAAATGGCACCCAGAATTATGTTGCATGAAGCACAATTTCACATCATTCTGGGTTCATTTGTGTGAAAACAAGGTCCAATCAGGCTGAAACGTTACAAGAAGGTAGAATCTATTGAGTTGTAAGTGATCTGAACGTTTCATGATGATCGAACAATCCTATAGGGGGTCAAACCATGTCCCAAAGGTCACCGGGCCTGGGGTCACTTTAAAGAAGTAGTCCAGTTACACCTTTGTGGGCTTATAACTTGGCTTCTGAATGTCCTAGAGAGGTCAGGTTTGTTTTAGTGTACTCCAATCAACAGCCCCTACAACCACAAAAAGGAATAGAGTCTTTAGCACTTATGGTTTGTAAATGGCACCCAGAATTATGTTGCACGAAGCACAATTTCACATCATTCTGGGTCCATTTGTGTGAAAACAAGGTCCAATCAGGCTGAAACGCTACAAGAAGGTAGATTCTATTGAGTTATAAGTCATCTGAACGTTTCAAGATGATCGCACATTCCTATAGGGGGTAAAACCATGTCCCAAAGGTCACCGGATCTGGTGTCAATTTAAAGAAGTAGTCCAGTTACACATTTGTGGGCTTATAACTTGGCTTCTGAAAGTCCTAGAGAGGTTAGGTTTGTTTTAGTGTACTCCAATCAAAAGCCCCTACAGCCACGAAAAGGAATGGAGTCATTAGCACTTATGGTTTGTAAATGGCACCCAGAATTATGTTGCACGAAGCACAATTTCACATCATTCTGGGTTCATTTGTGTGAAAACAAGGTCCAATCAGGCTGAAACGTTACAGGAAGGTAGAATCTATTGAGTTGTAAGTGATCTGAACGTTTCATGATGATAGCACTTTCCTTCGGGGGTCAAACCATGTCCCAAAGGTCACCGGATCTGGTGTCACTTTAAAGAAGTAGTCCAGTTACACATTTGTGGGCTTATAACTTGGCTTCTGAATGTCCTAGAGAGGTCAGGTTTGTTTTAGTGTACTCCAATCAACAGCCCCTACAACCACAAAAAGGAATGGAGACATTAGGACTTATGATTTTTAAATGGCACCCAGAATTATGTTGCACGAAGCACAATTTCACATCATTCTGGATCCATTTGTGTGAAAACAAGGTCCAATCAGGCTGAAACGTTACAGGAAGGTAGAATCTATTGAGTTGTAAGTGATCTGAATGTTTCATGATGATAGCACTTTCCTAAGGGGGTCAAACCATGTCCCAAAGGTCACCGGATCTGGTGTCAATTTAAAGAAGTAGTCCAGTTACACATTTGTGGGCTTATAACTTGGCTTCTGAATGTCCCTGAGAGATCAGGTTTGTTTTAGTATACTCCAATCAACAGCCCCTACAACCACAAAAAGGAATGGAGTCATTAGCACTTATGGTTTTTAAATGGCACCCAGAATTATGTTGCACGAAGCACAATTGCACATCATTCTAGGTCCATTTGTGTGAAAACAAGGTCCAATCAGGCTGAAACGTTACAGGAAGGTAGAATCTATTGAGTTGTAAGTGATCTGAATGTTTCACGATGATAGCACTTTCCTAAGGGTGTCAAACCATGTCCCAAAGGTCACCGGATCTGGTGTCAATTTAAAGAAGTAGTACAGTTACACATTTGTGGGCTTATAACTTGGCTTCTGAATGTCCTAGAGAGATCAGGTTTGTTTTAGTATACTCCAATCAACAGCCCCTACAACCAGAAAAAGGAATGGAGTCATTAGCACTTATGGTTTTTAAATGGCACCCAGAACTATGTTGCACGAAGCACAATTTCACATCATTCTGGGTCCATTTGTGTGAAAACAAGGTCCAATCAGGCTGAAACGTTACAGGAAGGTAGAATCTATTGAGTTGTAAGTGATCTGAACTTTTCACGATGATAGCACTTTCCTAAGGGGGTCAAACCATGTCCCAAAGTTCACCGGATCTGGTGTCAATTTAAAGAAATAGTCCAGAAATAGTCCAGTTACAGATTTGTGGGCTTATAACTTGGCTTCTGAATGTCCTAGAGAGATCAGGTTTGTTTTAGTGTACTCCAATCAACAGCCCCTACAACCACAAAAAGGAATGGAGTCATTAGCACTTATGGTTTGTAAATGGCACCCAGAATTATGTTGCACGAAGCACAATTTCACATCATTCTGGGTTCATTTGTGTGAAAACAAGGTCCAATCAGGCTGAAACGTTACAAGAAGGTAGAATCTATTGAGTTGTAAGTGATCTGAACGTTTAATGATGATCGCACATTCCTATAGGGGGTTAAACCATGTCCCAAAGGTCACCGGGCCTGGTGTCACTTTAAAGAAGTAGTCCAGTTACACCTTTGTGGGCTTATAACTTGGCTTCTGAATGTCCTAGAGAGGTCAGGTTTGTTTTAGTGTACTCCAATAAACAGCCCCTACAACCACAAAAAGGAATGGAGTCATTAGCACTTATGGTTTGTAAATGGCACCCAGAATTATGTTGCACGAAGCACAATTTCACATCATTCTGGGTTCATTTGTGTGAAAACAAGGTCCAATCAGGCTGAAACGTTACAAGAAGGTAGAATCTATTGAGTTGTAAGTGATCTGAACGTTTCATGATGATCGAACAATCCTATAGGGGGTCAAACCATGTCCCAAAGGTCACCGGGCCTGGGGTCACTTTAAAGAAGTAGTCCAGTTACACCTTTGTGGGTTTATAACTTGGCTTCTGAATGTCCTAGAGAGGTCAGGTTTGTTTTAGTGTACTCCAATCAACAGCCCCTACAACCACAAAAAGGAATAGAGTCTTTAGCACTTATTGTTTGTAAATGGCACCCAGAATTATGTTGCACGAAGCACAATTTCACATCATTCTGGGTCCATTTGTGTGAAAACAAGGTCCAATCAGGCTGAAACGTTACAGGAAGGTAGAATCTATTGAGTTGTAAGTGATCTGAACATTTCAAGATGATAGCACTTTCCTAAGGGGGTCAAACCATGTCCCAAAGGTCACCGGATCTGGTGTCAATTTAAAGAAGTAGTCCAGTTACACATTTGTGGGCTTATAACTTGGCTTCTGAATGTCCTAGAGAGATCAGGTTTGTTTTAGTATACTCCAATCAACAGCCCCTACAACCACAAAAAGGAATGGAGTCATTAGCACTTATGGTTTTTAAATGGCACCCAGAATTATGTTGCACGAAGCCCAATTTCACATCATTCTGGGTTAATTTGTGTGAAAACAAGGTCCAGTCAGGCTGAAACGTTACAGGAAGGTAGAATCTATTGAGTTGTAAGTGATCTGAACGTTTCATGATGATAGCACTTTCCTAAGGGGGTCAAACCATGTCCCAAAGGTCACCAGATCTGGTGTCAATTTAAAGAAGTAGTCCAGTTACACATTTGTGGGCTTTTACCTTGGCTTCTGAATGTCCTAGAGAGATCAGGTTTGTTTTAATGTACTCCAATCAACAGCCCCTACAACCACAAAAAGGAATGGAGTCATAAGCACTTATGGTTTGTAAATGGCACCCAGAATTATGTTGCACGAAGCACAATTTCACATCATTCTGGGTTCATTTGTGTGAAAACAAGGTCCAATCAGGCTGAAACGTTACAGGAAGGTAGAATCTATTGAGTTGTAAGTGATCTGAACGTTTCATGATGATAGCACTTTCCTAAGGGGGTCAAACCATGTCCCAAAGGTCACCGGATCTGGTGTCAATTTAATAAGTAGTCCAGTTACACATTTGTGGGCTTATAACTTGGCTTCTGAATGTCCTAGAGAGATCAGGTTTGTTTTAGTGTACTCCAATCAACAGCCCCTACAACCACAAAAAGGAATGGAGTCATAAGCACTTATGGTTTGTAAATGGCACCCAGAATTATGTTGCACGAAGCACAATTTCACATCATTCTGGGTTCATTTGTGTGAAAACAAGGTCCAATCAGGCTGAAACGTTACAGGAAGGTAGAATATATTGAGTTGTAAGTGATCTGAACGTTTCATGATGATAGCACTTTCCAAAGGGGGTCAAACCATGTCCCAAAGGTCACCGGATCTGGTGTCAATTTAAAGAAGTAGTCCAGTTACACATTTGTGGGCTTATAACTTGGCTTCTGAATGTCCTAGAGAGATCAGGTTTGTTTTAGTGTACTCCAATCAACAGCCCCTACAACCACAAAAAGGAATGGAAACATTAGCACTTATGGTTTTTAAATGGCACCCAGAATTATGTTGCACGAAGCACAATTTCACATCATTCTGGGTTCATTTGTGTGAAAACAAGGTCCAATCAGGCTGAAACGTTACAGGAAGGTAGAATCTATTGAGTTGTAAGTGATCTGAACGTTTCATGATGATAGCACTTTCCTAAGGGGGTCAAACCATGTCCCAAAGGTCACCGGATCTGGTGTCACTTTAAAGAAGTAGTCCTGTTACACATTTGTGGGCTTATAACTTGGCTTCTGAATGTCCTAGAGAGGTCAGGTTTGTTTTATTGTACTCCAATCAACAGCCCCTACAGCCACAAAAAGGAATGGAGACATTAGCACTTATGGTTTGTAAACGGCACCCAGAATTATGTTGCACGAAGCACAATTTCACATCATTCTGGGTCCATTTGTGTGAAAACAAGGTCCAATCAGGCTGAAACGCTACAAGAAGGTAGATTCTATTGAGTTGTAAGTCATCAGAACGTTTCAAGATGATCGCACATTCCTATAGGGGGTAAAACCATGTCCCAAAGGTCACCGGATCTGGTGTCAATTTAAAGAAGTAGTCCAGTTACACATTTGTGGGCTTATAACTTGGCTTCTGAAAGTCCTAGAGAGGTTAGGTTTGTTTTAGTGTACTCCAATCAAAAGCCCCTACAGCCACGAAAAGGAATGGAGTCATTAGCACTTATGGTTTGTAAATGGCACCCAGAATTATGTTGCACGAAGCACAATTTCACATCATTCTGGGTTCATTTGTGTGAAAACAAGGTCCAATCAGGCTGAAACGTTACAGGAAGGTAGAATCTATTGAGTTGTAAGTGATCTGAACGTTTCATGATGATAGCACTTTCCTAAGGGGGTCAAACCATGTCCCAAAGGTCACCGGATCTGGTGTCACTTTAAAGAAGTAGTCCAGTTACACATTTGTGGGCTTATAACTTGGCTTCTGAATGTCCTAGAGAGGTCAGGTTTGTTTTAGTGTACTCCAATCAACAGCCCCTACAACCACAAAAAGGAATGGAGACATTAGGACTTATGATTTTTAAATGGCACCCAGAATTATGTTGCACGAAGCACAATTTCACATCATTCTGGGTCCATTTGTGTGAAAACAAGGTCCAATCAGGCTGAAACGTTACAGGAAGGTAGAATCTATTGAGTTGTAAGTGATCTGAATGTTTCATGATGATAGCACTTTCCTAAGGGGGTCAAACCATGTCCCAAAGGTCACCGGATCTGGTGTCAATTTAAAGAAGTAGTCCAGTTACACATTTGTGGGCTTATAACTTGGCTTCTGAATGTCCCTGAGAGATCAGGTTTGTTTTAGTATACTCCAATCAACAGCCCCTACAACCACAAAAAGGAATGGAGTCATTAGCACTTATGGTTTTTAAATGGCACCCAGAATTATGTTGCACGAAGCACAATTGCACATCATTCTAGGTCCATTTGTGTGAAAACAAGGTCCAATCAGGCTGAAACGTTACAGGAAGGTAGAATCTATTGAGTTGTAAGTGATCTGAACGTTTCACGATGATAGCACTTTCCTAAGGGTGTCAAACCATGTCCCAAAGGTCACCGGATCTGGTGTCAATTTAAAGAAGTAGTACAGTTACACATTTGTGGGCTTATAACTTGGCTTCTGAATGTCCTAGAGAGATCAGGTTTGTTTTAGTATACTCCAATCAACAGCCCCTACAACCACAAAAAGGAATGGAGTCATTAGCACTTATGCTTTGTAAATGGCACCCAGAATTATGTTGAACGAAGCACAATTTCACATCATTCTGGGTTCATTTGTGTGAAAACAAGGTCCAATCAGGCTGAAACGTTACAGGAAGGTAGAATCTATTGAGTTGTAAGTGATCTGAACGTTTCATGATGATAGCACTTTCCTAAGGGGGTCAAACCATGTCCCAAAGGTCACCGGATCTGGTGTCACTTTAAAGAAGTAGTCCAGTTACACATTTGTGGGCTTATAACTTGGCTTCTGAATGTCCTAGAGAGGTCAGGTTTGTTTTATTGTACTCCAATCAACAGCCTCTACAACCACAAAAAGGAATGGAGACATTAGCACTTATGGTTTGTAAATGGCACCCAGAATTATGTTGCACGAAGCACAATTTCACATCATTCTGTGTCCATTTGTGTGAAAACAAGGTCCAATCAGGCTGAAACGTTACAAGAAGGGCTTCGTGCAACATAATTCTGGGTGCCATTTAAAAATCATAAGTGCTAATGTCTCCATTCCTTTTTGTGGTTGTAGGGGCTGTTGATTGGAGTACACTAAAACAAACCTGACCTCTCTAGGACATTCAGAAGCCAAGTTATAAGCCCACAAATGTGTAACTGGACTACTTCTTTAAAGTGACACCAGATCCGGTGACCTTTGGGACATGGTTTGACCCCCTTAGGAAAGTGCTATCATCATGAAACGTTCAGATCACTTACAACTCAATAGATTCTACCTTCCTGTAACGTTTCAGCCTGATTGGACCTTGTTTTCACACAAATGAACCCAGAATGATGTGAAATTGTGCTTCGTGCAACATAATTCTGGGTGCCATTTACAAACCATAAGTGCTAATGACTCCATTCCTTTTTGTGGCTGTAGGGGCTTTTGATTGGAGTACACTAAAACAAACCTGATCTCTCTAGGACATTCAGAAGCCAAGTTAGAAGCCCACAAATGTGTAACTGGACTATTTCTTTAAATTGACACCAGATCCGGTGACCTTTGGGACATGGTTTGACCCCCTTAGGAAAGTGCTATCATCATGAAACGTTCAGATCACTTACAACTCAATAGATTCTACCTTCCTGTAACGTTTCAGCCTGATTGGACCTTGTTTTCACACAAATGGACCCAGAATGATGTGAAATTGTGCTTCGTGCAACATAATTCTGGGTGCCATTTACAAACCATAAGTGCTAATGTCTCCATTCCTTTTTGTGGTTGTAGAGGCTGTTGATTGGAGTACAATAAAACAAACCTGACCTCTCTAGGACATTCAGAAGCCAAGTTATAAGCCCACAAATGTGTAACTGGACTACTTCTTTAAAGTGACACCAGATCCGGTGACCTTTGGGACATGGTTTGACCCCCTTAGGAAAGTGCTATCATCATGAAACGTTCAGATCACTTACAACTCAATAGATTCTACCTTCCTGTAACGTTTCAGCCTGACTGGACCTTGTTTTCACACAAATGAACCCAGAATGATGTGAAATTGGGCTTCGTGCAACATAATTCTGGGTGCCATTTAAAAACCATAAGTGCTAATGACTCCATTCCTTTTTGTGGTTGTAGGGGCTGTTGATTGGAGTACATTAAAACAAACCTGATCTCTATAGGACATTCAGAAGCCAAGTTATAAGCCCACAAATGTGTAACTGGACTACTTCTTTAAATTGACACCAGATCCGGTGACCTTTGGGACATGGTTTGACCCCCTTAGGAAAGTGCTATCATCATGAAACGTTCAGATCACTTACAAATCAATAGATTCTACCTTCCTGTAACGTTTCAGCCTGATTGGACCTTGTTTTCACACAAATGAACCCAGAATTATGTGAAATTGTGCTTCGTTCAACATAATTCTGGGTGCCATTTACAAAGCATAAGTGCTAATGACTCCATTCCTTTTTGTGGTTGTAGGGGCTGTTGATTGGAGTATACTAAAACAAACCTGATCTCTCTAGGACATTCAGAAGCCAAGTTATAAGCCCACAAATGTGTAACTGTACTACTTCTTTAAATTGACACCAGATCCGGTGACCTTTGGGACATGGTTTGACACCCTTAGGAAAGTGCTATCATCGTGAAACGTTCAGATCACTTACAAATCAATAGATTCTACCTTCCTGTAACGTTTCAGCCTGATTGGACCTTGTTTTCACACAAATGGACCTAGAATGATGTGCAATTGTGCTTCGTGCAACATAATTCTGGGTGCCATTTAAAAACCATAAGTGCTAATGACTCCATTCCTTTTTGTGGTTGTAGGGGCTGTTGATTGGAGTATACTAAAACAAACCTGATCTCTCAGGGACATTCAGAAGCCAAGTTATAAGCCCACAAATGTGTAACTGGACTACTTCTTTAAATTGACACCAGATCCGGTGACCTTTGGGACATGGTTTGACCCCCTTAGGAAAGTGCTATCATCATGAAACATTCAGATCACTTACAACTCAATAGATTCTACCTTCCTGTAACGTTTCAGCCTGATTGGACCTTGTTTTCACACAAATGGACCCAGAATGATGTGAAATTGTGCTTCGTGCAACATAATTCTGGGTGCCATTTAAAAATCATAAGTCCTAATGTCTCCATTCCTTTTTGTGGTTGTAGGGGCTGTTGATTGGAGTACACTAAAACAAACCTGACCTCTCTAGGACATTCAGAAGCCAAGTTATAAGCCCACAAATGTGTAACTGGACTACTTCTTTAAAGTGACACCAGATCCGGTGACCTTTGGGACATGGTTTGACCCCCTTAGGAAAGTGCTATCATCATGAAATGTTCAGATCACTTACAACTCAATAGATTCTACCTTCCTGTAACGTTTCAGCCTGATTGGACCTTGTTTTCACACAAATGAACCCAGAATGATGTGAAATTGTGCTTCGTGCAACATAATTCTGGGTGCCATTTACAAACCATAAGTGCTAATGACTCCATTCCTTTTCGTGGCTGTAGGGGCTTTTGATTGGAGTACACTAAAACAAACCTAACCTCTCTAGGACTTTCAGAAGCCAAGTTATAAGCCCACAAATGTGTAACTGGACTACTTCTTTAAATTGACACCAGATCCGGTGACCTTTGGGACATGGTTTGACCCCCTTAGGAAAGTGCTATCATCATGAATCGTTCAGATCACTTACAACTCAATAGATTCTACCTTCTTGTAGCGTTGCAGCCTGATTGGACCTTGTTTTCACACAAATGGACCCAGAATGATGTGAAATTGTGCTTCGTGCAACATAATTCTGGGTGCCATTTACAAACCATAAGTGCTAATGACTCCATTCCTTTTTGTGGTTGTAGGGGCTGTTGATTGGAGTACATTAAAACAAACCTGATCTCTCTAGGACATTCAGAAGCCAAGTTATAAGCCCACAAATGTGTAACTGGACTACTTTAAATTGACACCAGATCCGGTGACCTTTGGGACATGGTTTGACCCCCTTAGGAAAGTGCTATCATCATGAAACGTTCAGATCACTTACAACTCAATAGATTCTACCTTCCTGTAACGTTTCAGCCTGATTGGACCTTGTTTTCACACAAATGAACCCAGAATGATGTGAAATTGTGCTTCGTGCAACATAATTCTGGGTGCCATTTACAAACCATAAGTGCTAATGACTCCATTCCTTTTTGTGGTTGTAGGGGCTGTTGATTGGAGTACATTAAAACAAACCTGATCTCTCTAGGACATTCAGAAGCCAAGTTATAAGCCCACAAATGTGTAACTGGACTACTTCTTTAAATTGACACCAGATCCGGTGACCTTTGGGACATGGTTTGACCCCCTTAGGAAAGTGCTATCATCATGAAACGTTCAGATCACTTACAAATCAATAGATTCTACCTTCCTGTAACGTTTCAGCCTGATTGGACCTTGTTTTCACACAAATGAACCCAGAATTATGTGAAATTGTGCTTCGTTCAACATAATTCTGGGTGCCATTTACAAAGCATAAGTGCTAATGACTCCATTCCTTTTTGTGGTTGTAGGGGCTGTTGATTGGAGTATACTAAAACAAACCTGATCTCTCTAGGACATTCAGAAGCCAAGTTATAAGCCCACAAATGTGTAACTGGACTACTTCTTTAAATTGACACCAGATCCGGTGACCTTTGGGACATGGTTTGACCCCCTTAGGAAAGTGCTATCATCATGAAACGTTCAGATCACTTACAACTCAATAGATTCTACCTTCCTGTAACGTTTCAGCCTGATTGGACCTTGTTTTCACACAAATGGACCGAGAATGATGTGAAATTGTGCTTCGTGAAACATAATTCTGGGTGCCATTTAAAAACCATAAGTGCTAATGACTCCATTCCTTTTTGTGGTTGTAGGGGCTGTTGATTGGAGTATACTTAAACAAACCTGATCTCTCAGGGACATTCAGAAGCCAAGTTATAAGCCCACAAATGTGTAACTGGACTACTTCTTTAAATTGACACCAGATCCGGTGACCTTTGGGACATGGTTTGACCCCCTTAGGAAAGTGCTATCATCGTGAAACGTTCAGATCACTTACAACTCAATAGATTCTACCTTCCTGTAACGTTTCAGCCTGACTGGACCTTGTTTTCACACAAATGGACCCAGAATGATGTGAAATTGTGCTTCGTGCAACATAATTCTGGGTGCCATTTAAAAATCATAAGTGCTAATGTCTCCATTCCTTTTTGTGGTTGTAGGGGCTGTTGATTGGAGTACACTAAAACAAACCTGACCTCTCTAGGACATTCAGAAGCCAAGTTATAAGCCCACAAATGTGTAACTGGACTACTTCTTTAAAGTGACACCAGATCCGTTGACCTTTGGGACATGGTTTGACCCCCTTAGGAAAGTGCTATCATCATGAAACGTTCAGATCACTTACAACTCAATAGATTCTACCTTCCTGTAACGTTTCAGCCTGATTGGACCTTGTTTTCACACAAATGAACCCAGAATGATGTGAAATTGTGCTTCGTGCAACATAATTCTGGGTGCCATTTACAAACCATAAGTGCTAATGACTCCATTCCTTTTTGTGGTTGTAGGGGCTTTTGATTGGAGTACACTAAAACAAACCTAACCTCTCTAGGACATTCAGAAGCCAAGTTATAAGCCCACAAAGGTGTAACTGGACTACATCTTTAAATTGACACCAGGCCCGGTGACGTTTGGGACATGGTTTTACCCCCTATAGGAATGTGGAATGATCTTGAAACGTTCAGATCACTTACAACTCAATAGAATCTACCTTCTTGTAGCGTTTCAGCCTGATTGGACCTTGTTTTCACACAAATGAACCCAGAATGATGTGAAATTGTGCTTCGTGCAACATAATTCTGGGTGCCATTTACAAACCATAAGTGCTAATGTCTCCATTCCTTTTTGTGGTTGTAGGGGCTGTTGATTGGAGTACACTAAAACAAACCTGATCGCTCTAGGACATTCAGAAGCCAAGTTATAAGCCCACAAATGTGTAACTGGACAACTTCTTTAAATTGACACCAGATCCGGTGTCCTTTGGGACATGGTTTGACCCCCTTAGGAAAGTGCTATCATCATGAAACGTTCAGATCACTTACAAATCAATAGATTCTACCTTCCTGTAACGTTTCAGCCTGATTGGACCTTGTTTTCACACAAATGAACCCAGAATTATGTGAAATTGTGCTTCGTTCAACATAATTCTGGGTGCCATTTACAAAGCATAAGTGCTAATGACTCCATTCCTTTTTGTGGTTGTAGGGGCTGTTGATTGGAGTATACTAAAACAAACCTGATCTCTCTAGGACATTCAGAAGCCAAGTTATAAGCCCACAAATGTGTAACTGGACTACTTCTTTAAATTGACACCAGATCCGGTGACCTTTGGGACATGGTTTGACCCCCTTAGGAAAGTGCTATCATCATGAAACGTTCAGATCACTTACAACTCAATAGATTCTACCTTCCTGTAACGTTTCAGCCTGATTGGACCTTGTTTTCACACAAATGGACCGAGAATGATGTGAAATTGTGCTTCGTGAAACATAATTCTGGGTGCCATTTAAAAACCATAAGTGCTAATGACTCCATTCCTTTTTGTGGTTGTAGGGGCTGTTGATTGGAGTATACTTAAACAAACCTGATCTCTCAGGGACATTCAGAAGCCAAGTTATAAGCCCACAAATGTGTAACTGGACTACTTCTTTAAATTGACACCAGATCCGGTGACCTTTGGGACATGGTTTGACCCCCTTAGGAAAGTGCTATCATCGTGAAACGTTCAGATCACTTACAACTCAATAGATTCTACCTTCCTGTAACGTTTCAGCCTGACTGGACCTTGTTTTCACACAAATGGACCCAGAATGATGTGAAATTGTGCTTCGTGCAACATAATTCTGGGTGCCATTTAAAAATCATAAGTGCTAATGTCTCCATTCCTTTTTGTGGTTGTAGGGGCTGTTGATTGGAGTACACTAAAACAAACCTGACCTCTCTAGGACATTCAGAAGCCAAGTTATAAGCCCACAAATGTGTAACTGGACTACTTCTTTAAAGTGACACCAGATCCGTTGACCTTTGGGACATGGTTTGACCCCCTTAGGAAAGTGCTATCATCATGAAACGTTCAGATCACTTACAACTCAATAGATTCTACCTTCCTGTAACGTTTCAGCCTGATTGGACCTTGTTTTCACACAAATGAACCCAGAATGATGTGAAATTGTGCTTCGTGCAACATAATTCTGGGTGCCATTTACAAACCATAAGTGCTAATGACTCCATTCCTTTTTGTGGTTGTAGGGGCTTTTGATTGGAGTACACTAAAACAAACCTAACCTCTCTAGGACATTCAGAAGCCAAGTTATAAGCCCACAAAGGTGTAACTGGACTACATCTTTAAATTGACACCAGGCCCGGTGACGTTTGGGACATGGTTTTACCCCCTATAGGAATGTGGAATGATCTTGAAACGTTCAGATCACTTACAACTCAATAGAATCTACCTTCTTGTAGCGTTTCAGCCTGATTGGACCTTGTTTTCATACAAATGAACCCAGAATGATGTGAAATTGTGCTTCGTGCAACATAATTCTGGGTGCCATTTACAAACCATAAGTGCTAATGTCTCCATTCCTTTTTGTGGTTGTAGGGGCTGTTGATTGGAGTACACTAAAACAAACCTGATCGCTCTAGGACATTCAGAAGCCAAGTTATAAGCCCACAAATGTGTAACTGGACAACTTCTTTAAATTGACACCAGATCCGGTGACCTTTGGGACATGGTTTGACCCCCTTAGGAAAGTGCTATCATCATGAAACGTTCAGATCACTTACAAATCAATAGATTCTACCTTCCTGTAACGTTTCAGCCTGATTGGACCTTGTTTTCACACAAATGAACCCAGAATTATGTGAAATTGTGCTTCGTTCAACATAATTCTGGGTGCCATTTACAAAGCATAAGTGCTAATGACTCCATTCCTTTTTGTGGTTGTAGGGGCTGTTGATTGGAGTATACTAAAACAAACCTGATCTCTCTAGGACATTCAGAAGCCAAGTTATAAGCCCACAAATGTGTAACTGTACTACTTCTTTAAATTGACACCAGATGCGGTGACCTTTGGGACATGGTTTGACACCCTTAGGAAACTGCTATCATCGTGAAACGTTCAGATCACTTACAAATCAATAGATTCTACCTTCCTGTAACGTTTCAGCCTGATTGGACCTTGTTTTCACACAAATGGACCTAGAATGATGTGCAATTGTGCTTCGTGCAACATAATTCTGGGTGCCATTTACAAACCATAAGTGCTAATGACTCCATTCCTTTTTGTGGTTGTAGGGGCTGTTGATTGGAGTATACTAAAACAAACCTGATCTCTCAGGGACATTCAGAAGCCAAGTTATAAGCCCACAAATGTGTAACTGGACTACTTCTTTAAATTGACACCTTATCCGGTGACCTTTGGGACATGGTTTGACCCCCTTAGGAAAGTGCTATCATCATGAAACATTCAGATCACTTACAACTCAATAGATTCTACCTTCCTGTAACGTTTCAGCCTGATTGGACCTTGTTTTCACACAAATGGACCCAGAATGATGTGAAATTGTGCTTCGTGCAACATAATTCTGGGTGCCATTTAAAAATCATAAGTCCTAATGTGTCCATTCCTTTTTGTGGTTGTAGGGGCTGTTGATTGGAGTACACTAAAACAAACCTGACCTCTCTAGGACATTCAGAAGCCAAGTTATAAGCCCACAAATGTGTAACTGGACTACTTCTTTAAAGTGACACCAGATCCGGTGACCTTTGGGACATGGTTTGACCCCCTTAAGAAAGTGCTATCATCATGAAACGTTCAGATCACTTACACCTCAATAGATTCTACCTTCCTGTAACGTTTCAGCCTGATTGGACCTTGTTTTCACACAAATGAACCCAGAATGATGTGAAATTGTGCTTCGTGCAACATAATTCTGGGTGCCATTTACAAACCATAAGTGCTAATGACTCCATTCCTTTTCGTGGCTGTAGGGGCTTTTGATTGGAGTACACTAAAACAAACCTAACCTCTCTAGGACTTTCAGAAGCCAAGTTATAAGCCCACAAATGTGTAACTGGACTACTTTAAATTGACACCAGATCCGGTGACCTTTGGGACATGGTTTGACCCCCTTAGGAAAGTGCTATCATCATGAAACGTTCAGATCACTTACAGCTCAATAGATTCTACCTTCCTGTAACGTTTCAGCCTGATTGGACCTTGTTTTCACACAAATGAACCCAGAATGATGTGAAATTGTGCTTCGTGCAACATAATTCTGGGTGCCATTTACAAACCATAAGTGCTAATGACTCCATTCCTTTTTGTGGTTGTAGGGGCTGTTGATTGGAGTACATTAAAACAAACCTGATCTCTCTAGGACATTCAGAAGCCAAGTTATAAGTCCACAAATGTGTAACTGGACTACTTTAAATTGACACCAGATCCGGTGACCTTTGGGACATGGTTTGACCCCCTTAGGAAAGTGCTATCATCATGAAACGTTCAGATCACTTACAGCTCAATAGATTCTACCTTCCTGTAACGTTTCAGCCTGATTGGACCTTGTTTTCACACAAATGAACCCAGAATGATGTGAAATTGTGCTTCGTGCAACATAATTCTGGGTGCCATTTACAAACCATAAGTGCTAATGACTCCATTCCTTTTTGTGGTTGTAGGGGCTGTTGATTGGAGTACATTAAAACAAACCTGATCTCTCTAGGACATTCAGAAGCCAAGTTATAAGCCCACAAATGTGTAACTGGACTACTTCTTTAAATTGACACCAGATCCGGTGACCTTTGGGACATGGTTTGACACCCTTAGGAAAGTGCTATCATCATGAAACGTTCAGATCACTTACAACTCAATAGATTCTACCTTCCTGTAACGTTTCAGCCTGATTGGATCTTGTTTTCACACAAATGAACCCAGAATTATGTGAAATTGTGCTTCGTTCAACATAATTCTGGGTGCCATTTACAAAGCATAAGTGCTAATGACTCCATTCCTTTTTGTGGTTGTAGGGGCTGTTGATTGGAGTATACTAAAACAAACCTGATCTCTCTAGGACATTCATAAGCCAAGTTATAAGCCCACAAATGTGTAACTGGACTACTTCTTTAAATTGACACCAGATCCGGTGACCTTTGGGACATGGTTTGACCCCCTTAGGAAAGTGCTATCATCATGAAACGTTCAGATCACTTACAACTCAATAGATTCTACCTTCCTGTAACGTTTCAGCCTGATTGGACCTTGTTTTCACACAAATGGACCCAGAATGATGTGAAATTGTGCTTCGTGAAACATAATTCTGGGTGCCATTTAAAAACCATAAGTGCTAATGACTCCATTCTTTTTTGTGGTTGTAGGGGCTGTTGATTGGAGTATACTAAAACAAACCTGATCTCTCAGGGACATTCAGAAGCCAAGTTATAAGCCCACAAATGTGTAACTGGACTACTTCTTTAAATTGACACCAGATCCGGTGACCTTTGGGACATGGTTTGACCCCCTTAGGAAAGTGCTATCATCGTGAAACGTTCAGATCACTTACAACTCAATAGATTCTACCTTCCTGTAACGTTTCAGCCTGATTGGACCTTGTTTTCACACAAATGGACCCAGAATGATGTGAAATTGTGCTTCGTGCAACATAATTCTGGGTGCCATTTAAAAATCATAAGTGCTAATGTCTCCATTCCTTTTTGTGGTTGTAGGGGCTGTTGATTGGAGTACACTAAAACAAACCTGACCTCTCTAGGACATTCAGAAGCCAAGTTATAAGCCCACAAATGTGTAACTGGACTACTTCTTTAAAGTGACACCAGATCCGTTGACCTTTGGGACATGGTTTGACCCCCTTAGGAAAGTGCTATCATCATGAAATTTTCAGATCACTTACAACTCAATAGATTCTACCTTCCTGTAACGTTTCAGCCTGATTGGACCTTGTTTTCACACAAATGAACCCAGAATGATGTGAAATTGTGCTTCGTGCAACATAATTCTGGGTGCCATTTACAAACCATAAGTGCTAATGACTCCATTCCTTTTTGTGGTTGTAGGGGCTTTTGATTGGAGTACACTAAAACAAACCTAACCTCTCTAGGACATTCAGAAGCCAAGTTATAAGCCCGCAAAGGTGTAACTGGACTACATCTTTAAATTGACACCAGGCCCGGTGACGTTTGGGACATGGTTTTACCCCCTATAGGAATGTGCGATGATCTTGAAACGTTCAGATCACTTACAACTCAATAGAATCTACCTTCTTGTAGCGTTTCAGCCTGATTGGACCTTGTTTTCACACAAATGGACCCAGAATGATGTGAAATTGTGCTTCGTGCAACATAATTCTGGGTGCCATTTACAAACCATAAGTGCTAATGTCTCCATTCCTTTTTGTGGTTGTAGGGGCTGTTGATTGGAGTACAATAAAACAAACCTGACCTCTCTAGGACATTCAGAAGCCAAGTTATAAGCCCACAAATGTGTAACTGGACTACTTCTTTAAAGTGACACCAGATCCGGTGACCTTTGGGACATGGTTTGACCCCCTTAGGAAAGTGCTATCATCATGAAACGTTCAGATCACTTACAACTCAATAGATTCTACCTTCCTGTAACGTTTCAGCCTGATTGGACCTTGTTTTCACACAAATGAACCCAGAATGATGTGAAATTGTGCTTCGTGCAACATAATTCTGGGTGCCATTTACAAACCATTAGTGCTAATGACTCCATTCCTTTTTGTGGTTGTAGGGGCTTTTGATTGGAGTACACTAAAACAAACCTAACCTCTCTAGGACATTCAGAAGCCAAGTTATAAGCCCACAAAGGTGTAACTGGACTACATCTTTAAATTGACACCAGGCCCGGTGACGTTTGGGACATGGTTTTACCCCCTATAGGAATGTGCGATCATCTTGAAACGTTCAGATCACTTACAACTCAATAGAATCTACCTTCTTGTAGCGTTTCAGCCTGATTGGACCTTGTTTTCACACAAATGGACCCAGAATGATGTGAAATTGTGCTTCGTGCAACATAATTCTGGGTGCCATTTACAAACCATAAGTGCTAATGTCTCCATTCCTTTTTGTGGTTGTAGGGGCTGTTGATTGGAGTACAATAAAACAAACCTGACCTCTCTAGGACATTCAGAAGCCAAGTTATAAGCCCACAAATGTGTAACTGGACTACTTCTTTAAAGTGACACCAGATCCGGTGACGTTTGGGACATGGTTTGACCCCCTTAGGAAAGTGCTATCATCATGAAACGTTCAGATCACTTACAACTCAATATATTCTACCTTCCTGTAACGTTTCAGCCTGACTGGACCTTGTTTTCACACAAATGAACCCAGAATTATGTGAAGTTGGGCTTCGTGCAACATAATTCTGGGTGCCATTTAAAAATCATAAGTGCTAATGTCTCCATTCCTTTTTGTGGTTGTAGGGGCTGTTGATTGGAGTACACTAAAACAAACCTGACCTCTCTAGGACATTCAGAAGCCAAGTTATAAGACCACAAAAGTGTAACTGGACTACATCTTTAAAGTGACACCAGGCCCGGTGACCTTTGGGACATGGTTTTACCCCCTATAGGAATGTGAGATCATCATGAAACGTTCAGATCACTTACAACTCAATAGATTCTACCTTCTTGTAGCGTTTCAGCCTGATTGGACCTTGTTTTCACACAAATGAACCCAGAATGATGTGAAATTGTGTTTCGTGCAACATAATTCTGGGTGCCATTTACAAACCATAAGTGCTAATGACTCCATTCCTTTTTGTGGTTGTAGGGGCTGTTGATTGGAGTACATTAAAACAAACCTGATCTCTCTAGGACATTCAGAAGCCAAGTTATAAGCCCACAAATGTGTAACTGGACTACTTTAAACTGACACCAGATCCGGTGACCTTTGGGACATGGTTTGACCCCCTTAGGAAAGTGCTATCATCATGAAACGTTCAGATCACTTACAACTCAATAGATTCTAACTTCCTGTAACATTTCAGCCTGATTGGACCTTGTTTTCACACAAATGAACCCAGAATGATGTGAAATTGTGCTTCGTGCAACATAATTCTGGGTGCCATTTACAAACCATAAGTGCTTATGACTCCATTCCTTTTTGTGGTTGTAGGGGCTGTTGATTGGAGTACACTAAAACAAACCTGATCTCTCTAGGACATTCAGAAGCCAAGTTATAAGCCCACAAATGTGTAACTGGACTACTTCTTTAAATTGACACCAGATCCGGTGACCTTTGGGACATGGTTTGACCCCCTTAGGAAAGTGCTATCATCATGAAACGTTCAGATCACTTACAACTCAATAGATTCTACCTTCTTGTAGCGTTTCAGCCTGATTGGACCTTGTTTTCACACAAATGGACCCAGAATGATGTGAAATTGTGCTTCGTGCAACATAATTCTGGGTGCCATTTACAAACCATAAGTGCTAATGACTCCATTCCTTTTTGTGGTTGTAGGGGCTGTTGATTGGAGTACATTAAAACAAACCTGATCTCTCTAGGACATTCAGAAGCCAAGTTATAAGCCCACAAATCTGTAACTGGACTACTTTAAATTGACACCAGATCCGGTGACCTTTGGGACATGGTTTGACCCCCTTAGGAAAATGCTATCATCATGAAACGTTCAGATCACTTACAACTCAATAGATTCTACCTTCCTGTAACGTTTCAGCCTGATTGGACCTTGTTTTCATACAAATGGACCCAGAATGATGTGAAATTGTGCTTCGTGCAACATAATTCAGGGTGCCATTTACAAACCATAAGTGCTAATGACTCCATTCCTTTTTGTGGTTGTAGGGGCTGTTTATTGGAGTACACTTAAACAAACCTGACCTCTCTAGGACATTCAGAAGCCAAGTTATAAGCCCACAAAGGTGTAACTGGACTACTTCTTTAAAGTGACACCAGGCCCGGTGACCTTTGGGACATGGTTTGACCCCATATAGGAATGTGCGATTATCATGAAACGTTCAGATCACTTACAACTCAATAGATTCTACCTTCTTGTAACGTTTCAGCCTGATTGGACCTTGTTTTCACACAAATGGACCCAGAATGATGTGAAATTGTGCTTTGTGCAACATAATTCTGGGTGCCATTTACAAAACATAAGTGCTAATGACTCCATTCCTTTTTGTGGTTGTAGGGACTGTTGATTGGAGTACACTAAAACAAACCTGACCTCTCTAGGACATTCAGAAGCCAAGTTATAAGCCCACAAATGTGTAACTGGACTACTTCTTTAAATTGACACCAGATCCGGTGACCTTTGGGACATGGTTTGACCCCCTATAGGAATGTGCGATCATCATGAAACATTCAGATCACTTACAACTCAATAGATTCTACCTTCTTGTAACGTTTCAGCCTGATTGGACCTTGTTTTCACACAAATGGACCCAGAATGATGTGAAATTGTGCTTTGTGCAACATAATTCTGGGTGCCATTTACAAACCATAAGTGCTAATGACTCCATTCCTTTTTGTGGTTGTAGGGACTGTTGATTGGAGTACAGTAAAACAAACCTGACCTCTCTAGGACATTCAGAAGCCAAGCTATAAGCCCACAAATGTGTAACTGGACTACTTCTTTAAAGTGACACCAGATCCGGTGACCTTTGGGACATGGTTTGACGCCCTTAGGAAAGTGCTATCATCATGAAACGTTCAGATCACTTACAACTCAATAGATTCTACCTTCCTGTAACGTTTCAGCCTGATTGGACCTTGTTTTCACACAAATGAACCCGGAATGATGTGAAATTGTGCTTCGTGCAACATAATTCTGGGTGCCATTTACAAACCATAAGTGCTAATGACTCCATTCCTTTTTGTGGTTGTAGGGGCTGTTGATTGGAGTACACTAAAACAAATCTAACCTCTCTAGGACATTCAGAAGCCAAGTTATAAGCCCACAAATGTGTAACTGGACTACTACGTTAAATTGACACCAGATCCGGTGACCTTTGGGACATGGTTTTACCCCCTTAGGAAAGTGCAATCATCATGAAACGTTCAGATCACTTACAACTCAATAGATTCTACCTTCCTGTAACGTTTCAGCCTGATTGGACCTTGTTTTCACACAAATGAACCCAGAATGATGTGAAATTGTGCTTCGTGCAACATAATTCTGGGTGCCATTTACAAACCATAAGTGCTAATGACTCCATTCCTTTTTGTGGTTGTAGGGGCTGTTGATTGGAGTACATTAAAACAAACCTGATCTCTCTAGGACATTCAGAAGCCAAGTTATAAGCCCACAAATGTGTAACTGGACTACTTCTTTAAATTGACACCAGATCCGGTGACCTTTGGGACATGGTTTGACACCCTTAGGAAAGTGCTATCATCATGAAACGTTCAGATCACTTACAACTCAATAGATTCTACCTTCCTGTAACGTTTCAGCCTGATTGGATCTTGTTTTCACACAAATGAACCCAGAATTATGTGAAATTGTGCTTCGTTCAACATAATTCTGGGTGCCATTTACAAAGCATAAGTGCTAATGACTCCATTCCTTTTTGTGGTTGTAGGGGCTGTTGATTGGAGTATACTAAAACAAACCTGATCTCTCTAGGACATTCATAAGCCAAGTTATAAGCCCACAAATGTGTAACTGGACTACTTCTTTAAATTGACACCAGATCCGGTGACCTTTGGGACATGGTTTGACCCCCTTAGGAAAGTGCTATCATCATGAAACGTTCAGATCACTTACAACTCAATAGATTCTACCTTCCTGTAACGTTTCAGCCTGATTGGACCTTGTTTTCACACAAATGGACCCAGAATGATGTGAAATTGTGCTTCGTGAAACATAATTCTGGGTGCCATTTAAAAACCATAAGTGCTAATGACTCCATTCTTTTTTGTGGTTGTAGGGGCTGTTGATTGGAGTATACTAAAACAAACCTGATCTCTCAGGGACATTCAGAAGCCAAGTTATAAGCCCACAAATGTGTAACTGGACTACTTCTTTAAATTGACACCAGATCCGGTGACCTTTGGGACATGGTTTGACACCCTTAGGAAAGTGCTATCATCGTGAAACGTTCAGATCACTTACAACTCAATAGATTCTACCTTCCTGTAACGTTTCAGCCTGATTGGACCTTGTTTTCACACAAATGGACCCAGAATGATGTGAAATTGTGCTTCGTGCAACATAATTCTGGGTGCCATTTAAAAATCATAAGTGCTAATGTCTCCATTCCTTTTTGTGGTTGTAGGGGCTGTTGATTGGAGTACACTAAAACAAACCTGACCTCTCTAGGACATTCAGAAGCCAAGTTATAAGCCCACAAATGTGTAACTGGACTACTTCTTTAAAGTGACACCAGATCCGTTGACCTTTGGGACATGGTTTGACCCCCTTAGGAAAGTGCTATCATCATGAAATTTTCAGATCACTTACAACTCAATAGATTCTACCTTCCTGTAACGTTTCAGCCTGATTGGACCTTGTTTTCACACAAATGAACCCAGAATGATGTGAAATTGTGCTTCGTGCAACATAATTCTGGGTGCCATTTACAAACCATAAGTGCTAATGACTCCATTCCTTTTTGTGGTTGTAGGGGCTTTTGATTGGAGTACACTAAAACAAACCTAACCTCTCTTGGACATTCAGAAGCCAAGTTATAAGCCCGCAAAGGTGTAACTGGACTACATCTTTAAATTGACACCAGGCCCGGTGACGTTTGGGACATGGTTTTACCCCCTATAGGAATGTGCGATGATCTTGAAACGTTCAGATCACTTACAACTCAATAGAATCTACCTTCTTGTAGCGTTTCAGCCTGATTGGACCTTGTTTTCACACAAATGGACCCAGAATGATGTGAAATTGTGCTTCGTGCAACATAATTCTGGGTGCCATTTACAAACCATAAGTGCTAATGTCTCCATTCCTTTTTGTGGTTGTAGGGGCTGTTGATTGGAGTACAATAAAACAAACCTGACCTCTCTAGGACATTCAGAAGCCAAGTTATAAGCCCACAAATGTGTAACTGGACTACTTCTTTAAAGTGACACCAGATCCGGTGACCTTTGGGACATGGTTTGACCCCCTTAGGAAAGTGCTATCATCATGAAACGTTCAGATCACTTACAACTCAATAGATTCTACCTTCCTGTAACGTTTCAGCCTGATTGGACCTTGTTTTCACACAAATGAACCCAGAATGATGTGAAATTGTGCTTCGTGCAACATAATTCTGGGTGCCATTTACAAACCATTAGTGCTAATGACTCCATTCCTTTTTGTGGTTGTAGGGGCTTTTGATTGGAGTACACTAAAACAAACCTAACCTCTCTAGGACATTCAGAAGCCAAGTTATAAGCCCACAAAGGTGTAACTGGACTACATCTTTAAATTGACACCAGGCCCGGTGACGTTTGGGACATGGTTTTACCCCCTATAGGAATGTGCGATCATCTTGAAACGTTCAGATCACTTACAACTCAATAGAATCTACCTTCTTGTAGCGTTTCAGCCTGATTGGACCTTGTTTTCACACAAATGGACCCAGAATGATGTGAAATTGTGCTTCGTGCAACATAATTCTGGGTGCCATTTACAAACCATAAGTGCTAATGTCTCCATTCCTTTTTGTGGTTGTAGGGGCTGTTGATTGGAGTACAATAAAACAAACCTGACCTCTCTAGGACATTCAGAAGCCAAGTTATAAGCCCACAAATGTGTAACTGGACTACTTCTTTAAAGTGACACCAGATCCGGTGACGTTTGGGACATGGTTTGACCCCCTTAGGAAAGTGCTATCATCATGAAACGTTCAGATCACTTACAACTCAATATATTCTACCTTCCTGTAACGTTTCAGCCTGACTGGACCTTGTTTTCACACAAATGAACCCAGAATTATGTGAAGTTGGGCTTCGTGCAACATAATTCTGGGTGCCATTTAAAAATCATAAGTGCTAATGTCTCCATTCCTTTTTGTGGTTGTAGGGGCTGTTGATTGGAGTACACTAAAACAAACCTGACCTCTCTAGGACATTCAGAAGCCAAGTTATAAGACCACAAAAGTGTAACTGGACTACATCTTTAAAGTGACACCAGGCCCGGTGACCTTTGGGACATGGTTTTACCCCCTATAGGAATGTGAGATCATCATGAAACGTTCAGATCACTTACAACTCAATAGATTCTACCTTCTTGTAGCGTTTCAGCCTGATTGGACCTTGTTTTCACACAAATGAACCCAGAATGATGTGAAATTGTGTTTCGTGCAACATAATTCTGGGTGCCATTTACAAACCATAAGTGCTAATGACTCCATTCCTTTTTGTGGTTGTAGGGGCTGTTGATTGGAGTACATTAAAACAAACCTGATCTCTCTAGGACATTCAGAAGCCAAGTTATAAGCCCACAAATGTGTAACTGGACTACTTTAAACTGACACCAGATCCGGTGACCTTTGGGACATGGTTTGACCCCCTTAGGAAAGTGCTATCATCATGAAACGTTCAGATCACTTACAACTCAATAGATTCTAACTTCCTGTAACATTTCAGCCTGATTGGACCTTGTTTTCACACAAATGAACCCAGAATGATGTGAAATTGTGCTTCGTGCAACATAATTCTGGGTGCCATTTACAAACCATAAGTGCTTATGACTCCATTCCTTTTTGTGGTTGTAGGGGCTGTTGATTGGAGTACACTAAAACAAACCTGATCTCTCTAGGACATTCAGAAGCCAAGTTATAAGCCCACAAATGTGTAACTGGACTACTTCTTTAAATTGACACCAGATCCGGTGACCTTTGGGACATGGTTTGACCCCCTTAGGAAAGTGCTATCATCATGAAACGTTCAGATCACTTACAACTCAATAGATTCTACCTTCTTGTAGCGTTTCAGCCTGATTGGACCTTGTTTTCACACAAATGGACCCAGAATGATGTGAAATTGTGCTTCGTGCAACATAATTCTGGGTGCCATTTACAAACCATAAGTGCTAATGACTCCATTCCTTTTTGTGGTTGTAGGGGCTGTTGATTGGAGTACATTAAAACAAACCTGATCTCTCTAGGACATTCAGAAGCCAAGTTATAAGCCCACAAATCTGTAACTGGACTACTTTAAATTGACACCAGATCCGGTGACCTTTGGGACATGGTTTGAACCCCCTTAGGAAAGTGCTATCATCATGAAACGTTCAGATCACTTACAACTCAATAGATTCTACCTTCTTGTAACGTTTCAGCCTGATTGGACCTTCTTTTCACACAAATGAACCCAGAATGATGTGAAATTGTGCTTCGTGCAACATAATTCTGGGTGCCATTTACAAACCATAAGTGCTAATGACTCCATTCCTTTTTGTGGTTGTAGGGGCTGTTGATTGGAGTACACTAAAACAAACCTGACCTCTCTAGGACATTCAGAAGCCAAGTTATAAGCCCACAAAGGTGTAACTGGACTACTTCTTTAAAGTGACACCAGGCCCGGTGACCTTTGGGACATGGTTTAACCCCCTATAGGAATGTGCGATCATCATTAAACGTTCAGATCACTTACAACTCAATAGATTCTACCTTCTTGTAACGTTTCAGCCTGATTGGACCTTGTTTTCACACAAATGAACCCAGAATGATGTGAAATTGTGCTTCGTGCAACATAATTCTGGGTGCCATTTACAAACCATAAGTGCTAATGACTCCATTCCTTTTTGTGGTTGTAGGGGCTGTTGATTGGAGTACACTAAAACAAACCTGATCTCTCTAGGACATTCAGAAGCCAAGTTATAAGCCCACAAATGTGTAACTGGACTATTTCTTTTAATTGACACCAGATCCGGTGAACTTTGGGACATGGTTTGACCCCCTTAGGAAAGTGCTATCATCGTGAAACGTTCAGATCACTTACAACTCAATAGATTCTACCTTCCTGTAACGTTTCAGCCTGATTGGACCTTGTTTTCACACAAATGAACCCAGAATGATGTGAAATTGTGCTTCGTGCAACATAATTCTGGGTGCCATTTAAAAACCATAAGTGCTAATGACTCCATTCCTTTTTGTGGTTGTAGGGGCTGTTGATTGGAGTATACTAAAACAAACCTGATCTCTCTAGGACATTCAGAAGCCAAGTTATAAGCCCACAAATGTGTAACTGGACTACTTCTTTAAATTGACACCAGATCCGGTGACCTTTGGGACATGGTTTGACCCCCTTAGGAAAATGCTATCATCATGAAACGTTCAGATCACTTACAACTCAATAGATTCTACCTTCCTGTAACGTTTCAGCCTGATTGGACCTTGTTTTCATACAAATGGACCCAGAATGATGTGAAATTGTGCTTCGTGCAACATAATTCAGGGTGCCATTTACAAACCATAAGTGCTAATGACTCCATTCCTTTTTGTGGTTGTAGGGGCTGTTTATTGGAGTACACTTAAACAAACCTGACCTCTCTAGGACATTCAGAAGCCAAGTTATAAGCCCACAAAGGTGTAACTGGACTACTTCTTTAAAGTGACACCAGGCCCGGTGACCTTTGGGACATGGTTTGACCCCATATAGGAATGTGCGATTATCATGAAACGTTCAGATCACTTACAACTCAATAGATTCTACCTTCTTGTAACGTTTCAGCCTGATTGGACCTTGTTTTCACACAAATGGACCCAGAATGATGTGAAATTGTGCTTTGTGCAACATAATTCTGGGTGCCATTTACAAAACATAAGTGCTAATGACTCCATTCCTTTTTGTGGTTGTAGGGACTGTTGATTGGAGTACACTAAAACAAACCTGACCTCTCTAGGACATTCAGAAGCCAAGTTATAAGCCCACAAATGTGTAACTGGACTACTTCTTTAAATTGACACCAGATCCGGTGACCTTTGGGACATGGTTTGACCCCCTATAGGAATGTGCGATCATCATGAAACATTCAGATCACTTACAACTCAATAGATTCTACCTTCTTGTAACGTTTCAGCCTGATTGGACCTTGTTTTCACACAAATGGACCCAGAATGATGTGAAATTGTGCTTTGTGCAACATAATTCTGGGTGCCATTTACAAACCATAAGTGCTAATGACTCCATTCCTTTTTGTGGTTGTAGGGACTGTTGATTGGAGTACAGTAAAACAAACCTGACCTCTCTAGGACATTCAGAAGCCAAGCTATAAGCCCACAAATGTGTAACTGGACTACTTCTTTAAAGTGACACCAGATCCGGTGACCTTTGGGACATGGTTTGACGCCCTTAGGAAAGTGCTATCATCATGAAACGTTCAGATCACTTACAACTCAATAGATTCTACCTTCCTGTAACGTTTCAGCCTGATTGGACCTTGTTTTCACACAAATGAACCCGGAATGATGTGAAATTGTGCTTCGTGCAACATAATTCTGGGTGCCATTTACAAACCATAAGTGCTAATGACTCCATTCCTTTTTGTGGTTGTAGGGGCTGTTGATTGGAGTACACTAAAACAAATCTAACCTCTCTAGGACATTCAGAAGCCAAGTTATAAGCCCACAAATGTGTAACTGGACTACTACGTTAAATTGACACCAGATCCGGTGACCTTTGGGACATGGTTTTACCCCCTTAGGAAAGTGCAATCATCATGAAACGTTCAGATCACTTACAACTCAATAGATTCTACCTTCCTGTAACGTTTCAGCCTGATTGGACCTTGTTTTCACACAAATGAACCCAGAATGATGTGAAATTGTGCTTCGTGCAACATAATTCTGGGTGCCATTTAAAAACCATAAGTGCTAATGACTCCATTCCTTTTTGTGGTTGTAGAGGCTGTTGATTGGAGTACCGTAAAACAAACCTGATCTCTCTAGGACATTCAGAAGCCAAATTATAAGCCCACAAACGTGTAACTGGACTACTTCTTTAAATTGACACCAGATCCGGTGACATTTGGGACATGGTTTGACCCCTTTAGGAAAGTGCTATCATCATGAAACGTTCAGATCACTTACAACTCAATAGATTCTACCTTCCTGTAACGTTTCAGCCTGATTGGACCTTGTTTTCACACAAATGAACCCAGAATGATGTGAAATTGTGCTTCGTGCAACATAATTCTGGGTGCCATTTAAAAACCATAACTGCTAATGTCTCCATTCCTTTTTGTGGTTGTAGGGGCTGTTGATTGGAGTACACTAAAACAAACCTGACCTCTCTAGGACATTCAGAAGCCAAGTTATAAGCCTACAAATGTGTAACTGGACTACTTCTTTAAAGTGACACCAGATCCGGTGACCTTTGGGACTTGGTTTGACCCCCTTAGGAAAGTGCTATCATCATGAAACGTTCAGATCAATTACAACTCAATAGATTCTACCTTCCTGTAACGTTTCAGCCTGATTGGACCTTGTTTTCACACAAATGAACCCAGAATGATGTGAAATTGTGCTTCGTGCAACATAATTCTGGGTGCCATTTACAAACCATAAGTGCTAATGACTCCATTCCTTTTTGTGGTTGTAGGGGCTTTTGATTGGAGTACACTAAAACAAACCTGATCTCTCTAGGACATTCAGAAGCCAAGTTATAAGCCCACAAATGTGTAACTGGACTACTTCTTTAAATTGACACCAGATCCGGTGACCTTTGGGACATGGTTTGACCCCCTTAGGAAAGTGCTATCATCATGAAACATTCAGATCACTTACAACTCAATAGATTCTACCTTCCTGTAACGTTTCAGCCTGACTGGACCTTGTTTTCACACAAATGAACCCAGAATTATGTGAAGTTGGGCTTCGTGCAACATAATTCTGGGTGCCATTTAAAAATCATAAATGCTAATGTCTCCATTCCTTTTTGTGGTTGTAGGGGCTGTTGATTGGAGTACACTAAAACAAACCTGACCTCTCTAGGACATTCAGAAGCCAAGTTATAAGCCCACAAAAGTGTAACTGGACTACATCTTTAAAGTGACACCAGGCCCGGTGACCTTTGGGACATGGTTTTACCCCCTATAGGAATGTGCGATCATCTTGAAACGTTCAGATCACTTACAACTCAACAGAATCTACCTTCTTGTAGCGTTTCAGCCTGATTGGACCTTGTTTTCACACAAATGGACCCAGAATGATGTGAAATTGTGCTTCGTGCAACATAATTCTGGGTGCCGTTTACAAACCATAAGTGCTAATGTCTCCATTCCTTTTTGTGGCTGTAGGGGCTGTTGATTGGAGTACAATAAAACAAACCTGACCTCTCTAGGACATTCAGAAGCCAAGTTATAAGCCCACAAATGTGTAACTGGACTACTTCTTTAAAGTGACACCAGATCCGGTGACCTTTGGGACATGGTTTGACCCCCTTAGGAAAGTGCTATCATCATGAAACGTTCAGATCACTTACAACTCAATAGATTCTACCTTCCTGTAACGTTTCAGCCTGATTGGACCTTGTTTTCACACAAATGAACCCAGAATGATGTGAAATTGTGCTTCGTGCAACATAATTCTGGGTGCCATTTAAAAACCATAAGTGCTAATGTCTCCATTCCTTTTTGTGGTTGTAGGGGCTGTTGATTGGAGTACACTAAAACAAACCTGATCTCTCTAGGACATTCAGAAGCCAAGTTATAAGCCCACAAATGTGTAACTGGACTACTTCTTTAAATTGACACCAGATCCGGTGACCTTTGGGACATGGTTTGACCCCCTTTGGAAAGTGCTATCATCATGAAACGTTCAGATCAATTACAACTCAATAGATTCTACCTTCTTGTAGCGTTTCAGCCTGATTGGACCTTGTTTTCACACAAATGAACCCAGAATGATGTGAAATTGTGCTTCGTGCAACATAATTCTGGGTGCCATTTACAAACCATAAGTGCTAATGACTCCATTCCTTTTTGTGGTTGTAGGGGCTGTTGATTGGAGTACATTAAAACAAACCTGATCTCTCTAGGACATTCAGAAGCCAAGTTATAAGCCCACAAATGTGTAACTGGACTACTTTAAATTGACACCAGATCCGGTGACCTTTGGGACATGGTTTGACCCCCTTAGGAAAGTGCTATCATCATGAAACGTTCAGATCACTTACAACTCAATAGATTCTACCTTCCTGTAACATTTCAGCCTGATTGGACCTTGTTTTCACACAAATGAACCCAGAATGATGTGAAATTGTGCTTCGTGCAACATAATTCTGGGTGCCATTTACAAACCATAAGTGCTTATGACTCCATTCCTTTTTGTGGTTGTAGGGGCTGTTGATTGGAGTACACTAAAACAAACCTGATCTCTCTAGGACATTCAGAAGCCAAGTTATAAGCCCACAAATGTGTAACTGGACTACTTCTTTAAATTGACACCAGATCCGGTGACCTTTGGGACATGGTTTGACCCCCTTAGGAAAGTGCTATCATCATGAAACGTTCAGATCACTTACAACTCAATAGATTCTACCTTCTTGTAGCGTTTCAGCCTGATTGGACCTTGTTTTCACACAAATGGACCCAGAATGATGTGAAATTGTGCTTCGTGCAACATAATTCTGGGTGCCATTTACAAACCATAAGTGCTAATGACTCCATTCCTTTTTGTGGTTGTAGGGGCTGTTGATTGGAGTACATTAAAACAAACCTGATCTCTCTAGGACATTCAGAAGCCAAGTTATAAGCCCACAAATGTGTAACTGGACTACTTTAAATTGACACCAGATCCGGTGACCTTTGGGACATGGATTTGACCCCCTTAGGAAAGTGCTATCATCATGAAACGTTCAGATCACTTACAACTCAATAGATTCTACCTTCCTGTAACGTTTCAGCCTGATTGGACCTTGTTTTCACACAAATGAACCCAGAATGATGTGAAATTGTGCTTCGTGCAACATAATTCTGGGTGCCATTTACAAACCATAAGTGCTTATGACTCCATTCCTTTTTGTGGTTGTAGGGGCTGTTGATTGGAGTACATTAAAACAAATCTGATCCCTCTAGGACATTCAGAAGCCAAGTTATAAGCCCGCAAATGTGTAACTGGACTACTTCTTTAAATTGACACCAGATCTGGTGACCTTTGGGACATGGTTTGACCCCCTTAGGAAAGTGCTATCATCATGAAACGTTCAGATCACTTACAACTCAATAGATTCTACCTTCCTGTAACGTTTCAGCCTGACTGGACCTTGTTTTCACACAAATGAACCCAGAATGATGTGAAATTGGGCTTCGTGCAACATAATTCTGGGTGCCATTTAAAAACCATAAGTGCTAATGACTCCATTCCTTTTTGTGGTTGTAGGGGCTGTTGATTGGAGTATACTAAAACAAACCTGATCTCTCTAGGACATTCAGAAGCCAAGTTATGAGCCCACAAATGTGTAACTGGACTACTTCTTTAAATTGACACCAGATCCGGTGACCTTTGGGACATGGTTTGACCCCCTTAGGAAAGTGCTATCATCTTGAAATGTTCAGATCACTTACAACTCAATAGATTCTACCTTCCTGTAACGTTTCAGCCTGATTGGACCTTGTTTTCACACAAATGGACCCAGAATGATGTGAAATTGTGCTTCGTGCAACATAATTCTGGGTGCCATTTAAAAATCATAAGTGCTAATGTCTCCATTCCTTTTTGTGGTTGTAGGGGCTGTTGATTGGAGTACATTAAAACAAACCTGATCTCTCTAGGACATTCAGAAGCCAAGTTATAAGCCCACAAATGTGTAACTGGACTACTTTAAATTGACACCAGATCCGGTGACCTTTGGGACATGGTTTGACCCCCTTAGGAAAGTGCTATCATCATGAAACGTTCAGATCACTTACAACTCAATAGATTCTACCTTCCTGTAACATTTCAGCCTGATTGGACCTTGTTTTCACACAAATGAACCCAGAATGATGTGAAATTGTGCTTCGTGCAACATAATTCTGGGTGCCATTTACAAACCATAAGTGCTTATGACTCCATTCCTTTTTGTGGTTGTAGGGGCTGTTGATTGGAGTACACTAAAACAAACCTGATCTCTCTAGGACATTCAGAAGCCAAGTTATAAGCCCACAAATGTGTAACTGGACTACTTCTTTAAATTGACACCAGATCCGGTGACCTTTGGGACATGGTTTGACCCCCTTTGGAAAGTGCTATCATCATGAAACGTTCAGATCACTTACAACTCAATAGATTCTACCTTCTTGTAGCGTTTCAGCCTGATTGGACCTTGTTTTCACACAAATGAACCCAGAATGTTGTGAAATTGTGCTTCGTGCAACATAATTCTGGGTGCCATTTACAAACCATAAGTGCTAATGACTCCATTCCTTTTTGTGGTTGTAGGGGCTGTTGATTGGAGTACATTAAAACAAACCTGATCTCTCTAGGACATTCAGAAGCCAAGTTATAAGCCCACAAATGTGTAACTGGACTACTTTAAATTGACACCAGATCCGGTGACCTTTGGGATATGGTTTGACCCCCTTAGGAAAGTGCTATCATCATGAAACGTTCAGATCACTTACAACTCAATAGATTCTACCTTCCTGTAACATTTCAGCCTGATTGGACCTTGTTTTCACACAAATGAACCCAGAATGATGTGAAATTGTGCTTCGTGCAACATAATTCTGGGTGCCATTTACAAACCATAAGTGCTTATGACTCCATTCCTTTTTGTGGTTGTAGGGGCTGTTGATTGGAGTACATTAAAACAAACCTGATCCCTCTAGGACATTCAGAAGCCAAGTTATAAGCCCGCAAATGTGTAACTGGACTACTTCTTTAAATTGACACCAGATCTGGTGACCTTTGGGACATGGTTTGACCCCCTTAGGAAAGTGCTATCATCATGAAACGTTCAGATCACTTACAACTCAATAGATTCTACCTTCCTGTAACGTTTCAGCCTGACTGGACCTTGTTTTCACACAAATGAACCCAGAATGATGTGAAATTGGGCTTCGTGCAACATAATTCTGGGTGCCATTTAAAAACCATAAGTGCTAATGACTCCATTCCTTTTTGTGGTTGTAGGGGCTGTTGATTGGAGTATACTAAACTAAACCTGATCTCTCTAGGACATTCAGAAGCCAAGTTATAAGCCCACAAATGTGTAACTGGACTACTTCTTTAAATTGACACCAGATCCGGTGACCTTTGGGACATGGTTTGACCCCCTTAGGAAAGTGCTATCATCTTGAAATGTTCAGATCACTTACACCTCAATAGATTCTACCTTCCTGTAACGTTTCAGCCTGATTGGACCTTGTTTTCACACAAATGGACCCAGAATGATGTGAAATTGTGCTTCGTGCAACATAATTCTGGGTGCCATTTACAAACCATAAGTGCTAAAGACTCCATTCCTTTTTGTGGTTGTAGGGGCTGTTGATTGGAGTACACTAAAACAAACCTGACCTCTCTAGGACATTCAGAAGCCAAGTTATAAGCCCACAAAGGTGTAACTGGACTACTTCTTTAAAGTGACACCAGGCCCGGTGACCTTTGGGACATGGTTTGACCCCCTATAGGAATGTTCGATCATCATGAAACGTTCAGATCACTTACAACTGAATAGATTCTACCTTCTTGTAATGTTTCAGCCTGATTGGACCTTGTTTTCACACAAATGAACCCAGAATGATGTGAAATTGTGCTTCGTGCAACATAATTCTGGGTGCCATTTACAAACCATAAGTGCTAATGACTCCATTCCTTTTTGTGGTTGTAGGGGCTGTTGATTAGAGTACACTAAAACAATTCTGACCTCTCTAGGACATTCAGAAGCCAAGTTATAAGCCCACAAAGGTGTAACTGGACTACTTCTTTAAAGTGACACCAGGCCCGGTGACCTTTGGGACATGGTTTAACCCCCTATAGGAATGTGCGATCATCATTAAACGTTCAGATCACTTACAACTCAATAGATTCTACCTTCTTGTAACGTTTCAGCCTGATTGGACCTTGTTTTCACACAAATGAACCCAGAATGATGTGAAATTGTGCTTCGTGCAACATAATTCTGGGTGCCATTTACAAACCATAAGTGCTAATGACTCCATTCCTTTTTGTGGTTGTAGGGGCTGTTGATTGGAGTACACTAAAACAAACCTGATCTCTCTAGGACATTCAGAAGCCAAGTTATAAGCCCACAAATGTGTAACTGGACTATTTCTTTAAATTGACACCAGATCCGGTGAACTTTGGGACATGGTTTGACCCCCTTAGGAAAGTGCTATCATCGTGAAACGTTCAGATCACTTACAACTCAATAGATTCTACCTTCCTGTAACGTTTCAGCCTGATTGGACCTTGTTTTCACACAAATGAACCCAGAATGATGTGAAATTGTGCTTCGTGCAACATAATTCTGGGTGCCATTTAAAAACCATAAGTGCTAATGACTCCATTCCTTTTTGTGGTTGTAGGGGCTGTTGATTGGAGTATACTAAAACAAACCTGATCTCTCTAGGACATTCAGAAGCCAAGTTATAAGCCCACAAATGTGTAACTGGACTACTTCTTTAAATTGACACCAGATCCGGTGACCTTTGGGACATGGTTTGACCCCCTTCGGAAAATGCTATCATCATGAAACGTTCAGATCACTTACAACTCAATAGATTCTACCTTCCTGTAACGTTTCACCCTGATTGGACCTTGTTTTCATACAAATGGACCCAGAATGATGTGAAATTGTGCTTCGTGCAACATAATTCAGGGTGCCATTTACAAACCATAAGTGCTAATGACTCCATTCCTTTTTGTGGTTGTAGGGGCTGTTTATTGGAGTACACTTAAACAAACCTGACCTCTCTAGGACATTCAGAAGCCAAGTTATAAGCCCACAAAGTTGTAACTGGACTACTTCTTTAAAGTGACACCAGGCCCGGTGACCTTTGGGACATGGTTTGACCCCCTATAGGAATGTGCGATCATCATGAAACGTTCAGATCACTTACAACTCAATAGATTCTACCTTCTTGTAACGTTTCAGCCTGATTGGACCATGTTTTCACACAAATGGACCCAGATTGATGTGAAATTGTGCTTTGTGCAACATAATTCTGGGTGCCATTTACAAACCATAAGTGCTAATGACTCCATTCCTTTTTGTGGTTGTAGGGACTGTTGATTGGAGTACACTAAAACAAACCTGACCTCTCTAGGACATTCAGAAGCCAAGTTATAAGCCCACAAATGTGTAACTGGACTACTTCTTTAAATTGACACCAGATCCGGTGACCTTTGGGACATGGTTTGACCCCCTTAGGAAAATGCTATCATCATGAAACGTTCAGATCACTTACAACTCAATAGATTCTACCTTCCTGTAACGTTTCAGCCTGATTGGACCTTGTTTTCATACAAATGGACCCAGAATGATGTGAAATTGTGCTTCGTGCAACATAATTCAGGGTGCCATTTACAAACCATAGGTGCTAATGACTCCATTCCTTTTTGTGGTTGTAGGGGCTGTTTATTGGAGTACACTTAAACAAACCTGACCTCTCTAGGACATTCAGAAGCCAAGTTATAAGCCCACAAAGGTGTAACTGGACTACTTCTTTAAAGTGACACCAGGCCCAGTGACCTTTGGGACATGGTTTGACCCCCTATAGGAATGTGCGATCATCATGAAACGTTCAGATCACTTACAACTCAATAGATTCTACCTTCTTGTAACGTTTCAGCCTGATTGGACCTTGTTTTCACACAAATGGACCCAGAATGATGTGAAATTGTGCTTTGTGCAACATAATTCTGGGTGCCATTTACAAACCATAAGTGCTAATGACTCCATTCCTTTTTGTGGTTGTAGGGACTGTTGATTGGAGTACACTAAAACAAACCTGACCTCTCTAGGACATTCAGAAGCCAAGCTATAAGCCCACAAATGTGTAACTGGACTACTTCTTTAAAGTGACACCAGATCCGGTGACCTTTGGGACATGGTTTGACCCCCTTAGGAAAGTGCTATCATCATGAAACGTTCAGATCACTTACAACTCAATAGATTCTACCTTCCTGTAACGTTTCAGCCTGATTGGACCTTGTTTTCATACAAATGAACCCGGAATGATGTGAAATTTTGCTTCGTGCAACATAATTCTGGGTGCCATTTACAAACCATAAGTGCTAATGACTCCATTCCTTTTTGTGGTTGTAGGGGCTGTTGATTGGAGTACACTAAAACAAACCTAACCTCTCTAGGACATTCAGAAGCCAAGTTATAAGCCCACAAATGTGTAACTGGACTACTTCTTTAAATTGACACCAGATCCGGTGACCTTTGGGACATGGTTTTACCCCCTTAGGAAAGTGCAATCATCATGAAACGTTCAGATCACTTACAACTCAATAGATTCTACCTTCCTGTAACGTTTCAGCCTGATTGGACCTTGTTTTCACACAAATGAACCCAGAATGATGTGAAATTGTGCTTCGTGCAACATAATTCTGGGTGCCATTTAAAAACCATAAGTGCTAATGACTCCATTCCTTTTTGTGGTTGTAGAGGCTGTTGATTGGAGTACCGTAAAACAAACCTGATCTCTCTAGGACATTCAGAAGCCAAATTATAAGCCCACAAAGGTGTAACTGGACTACTTCTTTAAATTGACACCAGATCAAGGTGACATTTGGGACATGGTTTGACCCCCTTAGGAAAGTGCTATCATCATGAAACGTTCAGATCACTTACAACTCAATAGATTCTACCTTCCTGTAACGTTTCAGCCTGATTGGACCTTGTTTTCACACAAATGAACCCAGAATGATGTGAAATTGTGCTTCGTGCAACATAATTCTGGGTGCCATTTACAAACCATAAGTGCTAATGTCTCCATTCCTTTTTGTGGTTGTAGGGGCTGTTGATTGGAGTACAATAAAAAAAAAACCTGACCTCTCTAGGACATTCAGAAGCCAAGTTGTAAGCCCACAAATGTGCAACTGGACTACTTCTTTAAAGTGACACCAGATCCGGTGACCTTTGGGACATGGTTTGACCCCCTTAGGAAAGTGCTATCATCATGAAACGTTCAGATCACTTACAACTCAATAGATTCTACCTTCCTGTAACGTTTCAGCCTGATTGGACCTTGTTTTCACACAAATGAACCCAGAATGATGTGAAATTGTGCTTCGTGCAACATAATTCTGGGTGCCATTTGAAAACCATAAGTGCTAATGTCTCCATTCCTTTTTGTGGTTGTAGGGGCTGTTGATTGGAGTACACTAAAACAAACCTGATCGCTCTAGGACATTCCGAAGCCAAGTTATAAGCCCACAAATGTGTAACTGGACAACTTCTTTAAATTGACACCAGATCCGGTGACCTTTGGGACATGGTTTGACCCCCTTAGGAAAGTGCTATCATCATGAAACGTTCAGATCACTTACAACTCAATAGATTCTACCTTCCTGTAACGTTTCAGCCTGATTGGACCTTGTTTTCACACAAATGAACCCAGAATGATGTGAAATTGTGCTTCGTGCAACATAATTCTGGGTGCCATTTACAAACCATAAGTGCTAATGTCTCCATTCCTTTTTGTGGTTGTAGGGGCTGTTGATTGGAGTACAATAAAAAAAAACCTGACCTCTCTAGGACATTCAGAAGCCAAGTTGTAAGCCCACAAATGTGCAACTGGACTACTTCTTTAAAGTGACACCAGATCCGGTGACCTTTGGGACATGGTTTGACCCCCTTAGGAAAGTGCTATCATCATGAAACGTTCAGATCACTTACAACTCAATAGATTCTACCTTCCTGTAACGTTTCAGCCTGATTGGACCTTGTTTTCACACAAATGAACCCAGAATGATGTGAAATTGTGCTTCGTGCAACATAATTCTGGGTGCCATTTGAAAACCATAAGTGCTTATGACTCCATTCCTTTTTGTGGTTGTAGGGGCTGTTGATTGGAGTACACTAAAACAAACCTGATCGCTCTAGGACATTCCGAAGCCAAGTTATAAGCCCACAAATGTGTAACTGGACAACTTCTTTAAATTGACACCAGATCCGGTGACCTTTGGGACATGGTTTGACCCCCTTAGGAAAGTGCTATCATCATGAAACGTTCAGATCACTTACAACTCAATAGATTCTACCTTCCTGTAACGTTTCAGCCTGACTGGACCTTGTTTTCACACAAATGAACCCAGAATGATGTGAAATTGGGCTTCGTGCAACATAATTCTGGGTGCCATTTAAAAACCATAATTGCTAATGACTCCATTCCTTTTTGTGGTTGTAGGGGCTGTTGATTGGAGTATACTAAAACAAACCTGATCTCTCTAGGACATTCAGAAGCCAAGTTATAAGCCCACAAATGTGTAACTGGACTACTTCTTTAAATTGACACCAGATCCGGTGACCTTTGGGACATGGTTTGACCCCCTTAGGAAAATGCTATCATCTTGAAGCGTTCAGATCACTTACAACTCAATAGATTCTACCTTCCTGTAACGTTTCAGCCTGATTGGACCTTGTTTTCACACAAATGGACCCAGAATGATGTGAAATTGTGCTTCGTGCAACATAATTCTGGGTGCCATTTACAAACCATAAGTGCTAATGACTCCATTCCTTTTTGTGGTTGTAGGGGCTGTTGATTGGAGTACACTAAAACAAACCTGATCTCTCTAGGACATTCAGAAGCCAAGTTATAAGCCCACAAATGTGTAACTGGACTACTTTAAATTGATACCAGATCCGGTGACCTTTGGGACATGGTTTGACCCCCTTAGGAAAGTGCTATCATCATGAAACGTTCAGATCACTTACAACTCAATAGATTCTACCTTCTTGTAGCGTTTCAGCCTGATTGGACCTTGTTTTCACACAAATGGACCCAGAATGATGTGAAATTGTGCTTCGTGCAACATAATTCTGGGTGCCATTTACAAACCATAAGTGCTAATGTCTCCATTACTTTTTGTGGTTGTAGGGGCTGTTGATTGGAGTACATTAAAACAAACCTGATCTCTATAGGACATTCAGAAGCCAAGTTATAAGACCACAAATGTGTAACTGGACTACTTCTTTAAATTGACACCAGATCCGGTGACCTTTGGGACATGGTTTGACCCCCTTAGGAAAGTGCTATCATCATGAAACGTTCAGATCACTTACAACTCAATAGATTCTACCTTCCTGTAACGTTTCAGCCTGATTGGACCTTGTTTTCACACAAATGAACCCAGAATTATGTGAAATTGGGCTTCGTTCAACATAATCTGGGTGCCATTTACAAAGCATAAGTGCTAATGACTCCATTCCTTTTTGTGGTTGTAGGGGCTGTTGATTGGAGTATACTAAAACAAACCTGATCTCTCTAGGACATTCAGAAGCCAAGTTATAAGCCCACAAATGTGTAACTGGACTACTTCTTTAAATTGACACCAGATCCGGTGACCTTTGGGACATGGTTTGACCCCCTTAGGAATGTGAGATCATCATGAAACGTTCAGATCACTTACAACTCAATAGATTCTACCTTCCTGTAACGTTTCAGCCTGATTGGACCTTGTTTTCACACAAATGGACCTAGAATGATGTGAAATTGTGCTTCGTGCAACATAATTCTGGGTGCCATTTAAAAACCATAAGTGCTAATGACTCCATTCCTTTTTGTGGTTGTAGGGGCTGTTGATTGGAGTATACTAAAACAAACCTGATCTCTCAGGGACATTCAGAAGCCAAGTTATAAGCCCACAAATGTGTAACTGGACTACTTCTTTAAATTGACACCAGATCCGGTGACCTTTGGGACATGGTTTGACCCCCTTAGGAAAGTGCTATCATCATGAAACATTCAGATCACTTACAACTCAATAGATTCTACCTTCCTGTAACGTTTCAGCCTGACTGGACCTTGTTTTCACACAAATGAACCCAGAATGATGTGAAATTGGGCTTCGTGCAACATAATTCTGGGTGCCATTTAAAAATCATAAGTGCTAATGTCTCCATTCCTTTTTGTGGTTGTAGGGGCTGTTGATTGGAGTACACTAAAACAAACCTGACCTCTCTAGGACATTCAGAAGCCAAGTTATAAGCCCACAAATGTGTAACTGGACTACTTCTTTAAAGTGACACCAGATCCAGTGACCTTTGGGACATGGTTTGACCCCCTTAGGAAAGTGCTATCATCATGAAACGTTCAGATCACTTACAACTCAATAGATTCTACCTTCCTGTAACGTTTCAGCCTGATTGGACCTTGTTTTCACACAAATGAACCCAGAATGATGTGAAATTGTGCTTCGTGCAACATAATTCTGGGTGCCATTTACAAACCATAAGTGCTAATGACTCCATTCCTTTTTCTGGCTGTAGGGGCTTTTGATTGGAGTACACTAAAACAAACCTAACCTCTCTAGGACATTCAGAAGCCAAGTTATAAGCCCACAAAGGTGTAACTGGACTACATCTTTAAAGTGACACCAGGCCCGGTGACCTTTGGGACATGGTTTTACCCCCTATAGGAATGTGCGATCATCTTGAAACGTTCAGATCACTTACAACTCAATAGATTCTACCTTCCTGTAACGTTTCAGCCTGATTGGACCTTGTTTTCACACAAATGGACCCAGAATGATGTGAAATTGTGCTTCGTGCAACATAATTCTGGGTGCCATTTACAAAGCATAAGTGCTAATGACTCCATTCCTTTTTGTGGTTGTAGGGGCTGTTGATTGGAGTATACTAAAACAAACCTGATCTCTCTAGGACATTCAGAAGCCAAGTTATAAGCCCACAAATGTGTAACTGGACTACTTCTTTAAATTGACACCAGATCCGTTGACCTATGGGACATGGTTTGACCCCCTTAGGAAAGTGCTATCATCATGAAACGTTCAGATCACTTACAACTCAATAGATTCTACCTTCCTGTAACGTTTCAGCCTGATTGGACCTTGTTTTCACACAAATGAACCCAGAATTATGTGAAATTGTGCTTCGTTCAACATAATTCTGGGTGCCATTTACAAAGCATAAGTGCTAATGACTCCATTCCTTTTTGTGGTTGTAGGGGCTGTTGATTGGAGTATACTAAAACAAACCTGATCTCTCTAGGACATTCAGAAGCCAAGTTATAAGCCCACAAATGTGTAACTGGACTACTTCTTTAAATTGACACCAGATCCGGTGACCTTTGGGACATGGTTTGACCCCCTTAGGAAAGTGCTATCATCATGAAACGTTCAGATCACTTACAACTCAATAGATTCTACCTTCCTGTAACGTTTCAGCCTGATTGGACCTTGTTTTCACACAAATGGACCTAGAATGATGTGAAATTGTGCTTCGTGCAACATAATTCTGGGTGCCATTTAAAAACCATAAGTGCTAATGACTCCATTCCTTTTTGTGGTTGTAGGGGCTGTTGATTGGAGTATACTAAAACAAACCTGATCTCTCAGGGACATTCAGAAGCCAAGTTATAAGCCCACAAATGTGTAACTGGACTACTTCTTTAAATTGACACCAGATCCGGTGACCTTTGGGACATGGTTTGACCCCCTTAGGAAAGTGCTATCATCATGAAACATTCAGATCACTTACAACTCAATAGATTCTACCTTCCTGTAACGTTTCAGCCTGATTGGACCTTGTTTTCACACAAATGGACCCAGAATGATGTGAAATTGTGCTTCGTGCAACATAATTCTGGGTGCCATTTAAAAATCATAAGTGCTAATGTCTCCATTCCTTTTTGTGGTTGTAGGGGCTGTTGATTGGAGTACACTAAAACAAACCTGACCTCTCTAGGACATTCAGAAGCCAAGTTATAAGCCCACAAATGTGTAACTGGACTACTTCTTTAAAGTGACACCAGATCCGGTGACCTTTGGGACATGGTTTGACCCCCTTAGGAAAGTGCTATCATCATGAAACGTTCAGATCACTTACAACTCAATAGATTCTACCTTCCTGTAACGTTTCAGCCTGATTGGACCTTGTTTTCACACAAATGAACCCAGAATGATGTGAAATTGTGCTTCGTGCAACATAATTCTGGGTGCCATTTACAAACCATAAGTGCTAATGACTCCATTCCTTTTTGTGGTTGTAGGGGCTGTTGATTGGAGTATACTAAAACAAACCTGATCTCTCTAGGACATTCAGAAGCCAAGTTATAAGCCCACAAATGTGTAACTGGACTACTTCTTTAAATTGACACCAGATCCGTTGACCTTTGGGACATGGTTTTACCCCCTTAGGAAAGTGCTATCATCATGAAACGTTCAGATCACTTACAACTCAATAGATTCTACCTTCCTGTAACGTTTCAGCCTGATTGGACCTTGTTTTCACACAAATGGACCAAGAATGATGTGAAATTGTGCTTCGTGCAACATAATTCTGGGTGCCATTTACAAACCATAAGTGCTAATGTCTCCATTCCTTTTTGTGGTTGTAGAGGCTGTTGATTGGAGTACAATAAAATAAACCTGACCTCTCTAGGACATTCAGAAGCCAAGTTATAAGCCCACAAATGTGTAACTGGACTACTTCTTTAAAGTGACACCAGATCCGGTGACCTTTGGGACATGGTTTGACCCCCTTAGGAAAGTGCTATCATCATGAAACGTTCAGATCACTTACAACTCAATAGATTCTACCTTCCTGTAACGTTTCAGCCTGATTGGACCTTGTTTTCACACAAATGAACCCAGAATGATGTGAAATTGTGCTTCGAGCAACATAATTCTGGGTGCCATTTAAAAACCATAAGTGATAATGTCTCCATTCCTTTTTGTGGTTGTAGGGGCTGTTGATTGGAGTACACTAAAACAAACCTGATCGCTCTAGGACATTCAGAAGCCAAGTTATAAGCCCACAAATGTGTAACTGGACAACTTATTTAAATTGACACCAGATCCGGTGACCTTTGGGACATGGTTTGACCCCCTTAGGAAAGTGCTATCATCATGAAACGTTCAGATCACTTACAACTCAATAGATTCTACCTTCCTGTAACGTTTCAGCCTGACTGGACCTTGTTTTCACACAAATGAACCCAGAATGATGTGAAATTGGGCTTCGTGCAACATAATTCTGGGTGCCATTTAAAAACCATAAGTGCTAATGACTCCATTCCTTTTTGTGGTTGTAGGGGCTGTTGATTGGAGTATATTAAAACAAACCTGATCTCTCTAGGACATTCAGAAGCCAAGTTATAAGCCCACAAATGTGTAACTGGACTACTTCTTTAAAGTGACACCAGATCCGGTGACCTTTGGGACATGGTTTGACCCCCTTAGGAAAGTGCTATCATCATGAAACGTTCAGATCACTTACAACTCAATAGATTCTACCTTCCTGTAACGTTTCAGCCTGATTGGACCTTGTTTTCACACAAATGAACCCAGAATGATGTGAAATTGTGCTTCGTGCAACATAATTCTGGGTGCCATTTAAAAACCATAAGTGCTAATGTCTCCATTCCTTTTTGTGGTTGTAGGGGCTGTTGATTGGAGTACACTAAAACAAACCTGATCGCTCTAGGACATTCAGAAGCCAAGTTATAAGCCCACAAATGTGTAACTGGACAACTTCTTTAAATTGACACCAGATCCGGTGACCTTTGGGACATGGTTTGACCCCCTTAGGAAAGTGCTATCATCATGAAACGTTCAGATCACTTACAACTCAATAGATTCTACCTTCCTGTAACGTTTCAGCCTGACTGGACCTTGTTTTCACACAAATGAACCCAGAATGATGTGAAATTGGGCTTCGTGCAACATAATTCTGGGTGCCATTTAAAAACCATAAGTGCTAATGACTCCATTCCTTTTTGTGGTTGTAGGGGCTGTTGATTGGAGTATACTAAAACAAACCTGATCTCTCTAGGACATTCAGAAGCCAAGTTATAAGCCCACAAATGTGTAACTGGACTACTTCTTTAAATTGACACCAGATCCGTTGACATTTGGGACATGGTTTGACCCCCTTAGGAAAGTGCTATCATCATGAAACGTTCAGATCACTTACAACTCAATAGATTCTACCTTCCTGTAACGTTTCAGCCTGATTGGACCTTGTTTTCACACAAATGAACCCAGAATGATGTGAAATTGTGCTTCGTGCAACATAATTCTGGGTGCCATTTAAAAACCATAAGTGCTAATGTCTCCATTCCTTTTTGTGGTTGTAGGGGCTGTTGATTGGAGTACACTAAAACAAACCTGATCGCTCTAGGACATTCAGAAGCCAAGTTATAAGCCCACAAATGTGTAACTGGACAACTTCTTTAAATTGACACCAGATCCGGTGACCTTTGGGACATGGTTTGACCCCCTTAGGAAAGTGCTATCATCATGAAACGTTCAGATCACTTACAACTCAATAGATTCTACCTTCCTGTAACATTTCAGCCTGACTGGACCTTGTTTTCACACAAATGAACCCAGAATGATGTGAAATTGGGCTTCGTGCAACATAATTCTGGGTGCCATTTAAAAACCATAAGTGCTAATGACTCCATTCCTTTTTGTGGTTGTAGGGGCTGTTGATTGGAGTATACTAAAACAAACCTGATCTCTCTAGGACATTAAGAAGCCAAGTTATAAGCCCACAAATGTGTAACTGGACTACTTCTTTAAATTGACACCAGATCCGGTGACCTTTGGGACATGGTTTGACCCCCTTAGGAAAATGCTATCATCTTGAAACGTTCAGATCACTTACAACTCAATAGATTCTACCTTCCTGTAACGTTTCAGCCTGATTGGACCTTGTTTTCACACAAATGGACCCAGAATGATGTGAAATTGTGCTTCGTGCAACATAATTCTGGGTGCAATTTACAAACCATAAGTGCTAATGACTCCATTCCTTTTTTTGATTTTAGGGGCTGTTGATTGGAGTACATTAAAACAAACCTGATCTCTATAGGACATTCAGAAGCCAAGTTATAAGCCCACAAATGTGTAACTGGACTACTTCTTTAAATTGACACCAGATCCGGTGACCTTTGGGACATGGTTTGACCCCCTTAGGAAAGTGCTATCATCATGAAACGTTCAGATCACTTACAACTCAATAGATTCTACCTTCCTGTAACGTTTCAGCCTGATTGGACCTTGTTTTCACACAAATGAACCCAGAATTATGTGAAATTGTGCTTCGTTCAACATAATTCTGGGTGCCATTTACAAAGCATAAGTGCTAATGACTCCATTCCTTTTTGTGGTTGTAGGGGCTGTTGATTGGAGTATACTAAAACAAACCTGATCTCTCTAGGACATTCAGAAGCCAAGTTATAAGCCCACAAATGTGTAACTGGACTATTTCTTTAAATTGACACCAGATCCGGTGACCTTTGGGACATGGTTTGACCCCCTTAGGAAAGTGCTATCATCATGAAACGTTCAGATCACTTACAACTCAATAGATTCTACCTTCCTGTAACGTTTCAGCCTGATTGGACCTTGTTTTCACACAAATGGACCTAGAATGATGTGAAATTGTGCTTCGTGCAACATAATTCTGGGTGCCATTTAAAAACCATAAGTGCTAATGACTCCATTCCTTTTTGTGGTTGTAGGGGCTGTTGATTGGAGTATACTAAAACAAACCTGATCTCTCAGGGACATTCAGAAGCCAAGTTATAAGCCCACAAATGTGTAACTGGACTATTTCTTTAAATTGACACCAGGCCCGGTGACCTTTGGGACATGGTTTGACCCCCTTAGGAAAGTGCTATCATCATGAAACATTCAGATCACTTACAACTCAATAGATTCTACCTTCCTGTAACGTTTCAGCCTGATTGGACCTTGTTTTCACACAAATGGACCCAGAATGATGTGAAATTGTGCTTCGTGCAACATAATTCTGGGTGCCATTTAAAAATCATAAGTGCTAATGTCTCCATTCCTTTTTGTGGTTGTAGGGGCTGTTGATTGGAGTACACTAAAACAAACCTGACCTCTCTAGGATATTCAGAAGCCAAGTTATATGCCCACAAATGTGTAACTGGACTACTTCTTTAAAGTGACACCAGATCCGGTGACCTTTGGGATATGGTTTGACCCCCTTAGGAAAGTGCTATCATCATGAAACGTTCAGATCACTTACAACTCAATAGATTCTACCTTCCTGTAACTTTTCAGCCTGATTGGACCTTGTTTTCACACAAATGAACCCAGAATGATGTGAAATTGTGCTTCGTGCAACATAATTCTGGGTGCCATTTACAAACCATAAGTGCTAATGACTCCATTCCTTTTTGTGGCTGTAGGGGCTTTTGATTGGAGTACACTAAAACAAACCTAACCTCTCTAGGACATTCAGAAGCCAAGTTATAAGCCCACAAAGGTGTAACTGGACTACATCTTTAAAGTGACACCAGGCCCGGTGACCTTTGGGACATGGTTTTACCCCCTATAGGAATGTGCGATCATCTTGAAACGTTCAGATCACTTACAACTCAATAGATTCTACCTTCTTGTAGCGTTTCAGCCTGATTGGACCTTGTTTTCACACAAATGGACACAGAATGATGTGAAATTGTGCTTCGTGCAACATAATTCTGGGTGCCATTTACAAACCATAAGTGCTAATGACTCCATTCCTTTTTGTGGTTGTAGGGGCTGTTGATTGGAGTATACTAAAACAAACCTGATCTCTCTAGGACATTCAGAAGCCAAGTTATAAGCCCACAAATGTGTAACGGGACTACTTCTTTAAATTGACACCAGATCCGTTGACCTTTGGGACATGGTTTGACCCCCTTAGGAAAGTGCTATCATCATGAAACGTTCAGATCACTTACAACTCAATAGACTCTACCTTCCTGTAACGTTTCAGCCTGATTGGACCTTGTTTTCACACAAATGGACCCAGAATGATGTGAAATTGTGCTTCGTGCAACATAATTCTGGGTGCCATTTACAAACCATAAGTGCTAATGTCTCCATTCCTTTTTGTGGTTGTAGAGGCTGTTGATTGGAGTACAATAAAACAAACCTGACCTCTCTAGGACATTCAGAAGCCAAGTTATAAGCCCACAAATGTGTAACTGGACTACTTCTTTAAAGTGACACCAGATCCGGTGACCTTTGGGACATGGTTTGACCCCCTTAGGAAAGTGCTATCATCATGAAACGTTCAGATCACTTACAACTCAATAGATTCTACCTTCCTGTAACGTTTCAGCCTGATTGGACCTTGTTTTCACACAAATGAACCCAGAATGATGTGAAATTGTGCTTCGTGCAACATAATTCTGGGTGCCATTTAAAAACCATAAGTGCTAATGTCTCCATTCCTTTTTGTGGTTGTAGGGGCTGTTGATTGGAGTACACTAAAACAAACCTGATCGCTCTAGGACATTCAGAAGCCAAGTTATAAGCCCACAAATGTGTAACTGGACAACTTCTTTAAATTGACACCAGATCGGGTGACATTTGGGACATGGTTTGACCCCCTTAGGAAATTGCTATCATCATGAAACGTTCAGATCACTTACAACTCAATAGATTCTACCTTCCTGTAACGATTTAGCCTGACTGGACCTTGTTTTCACACAAATGAACCCAGAATGATGTGAAATTGGGCTTCATGCAACATAATTCTGGGTGCCATTTAAAAACCATAAGTGCTAATGACTCCATTCCTTTTTGTGGTTGTAGGGGCTGTTGATTGGAGTATAGTAAAACAAACCTGATCTCTCTAGGACATTCAGAAGCCAAGTTATAAGCCCACAAATGTGTAACTGGACTACTTCTTTAAATTGACACCAGATCCGGTGACCTTTGGGACATGGTTTGACCCCCTTAGGAAAATGCTATCATCTTGAAACGTTCAGATCACTTACAACTCAATAGATTCTACCTTCCTGTAACGTTTCAGCCTGATTGGACCTTGTTTTCACACAAATGGACCCAGAATGATGTGAAATTGTGCTTCGTGCAACATAATTCTGGGTGCCATTTACAAACCATAAGTGCTAATGACTCCATTCCTTTTTGTGGTTGTAGGGGCTGTTGATTGGAGTACACTAAAACAAACCTGATCTCTCGAGGACATTCAGAAGCCAAGTTATAAGCCCACAAATGTGTAACTGGACTACTTCTTTAAATTGACACCAGATCCGGTGACCTTTGGGACATGGTTTGACCCCCTTAGGAAAGTGCTATCATCATGAAACATTCAGATCACTTACAACTCAATAGATTCTACCTTCTTGTAGCGTTTCAGCCTGATTGGACCTTGTTTTCACACAAATGGACCCAGAATGATGTGAAATTGTGCTTCGTGCAACATAATTCTGGGTGCCATTTACAAACCATAAGTGCTAATGACTCCATTACTTTTTGTGGTTGTAGGGGCTGTTGATTGGAGTACATTAAAACAAACCCTATCTCTATAGGACATTCAGAAGCCAAGTTATAAGCCCACAAATGTGTAACTGGACTACTTCTTTAAATTGACACCAGATCCGGTGACCTTTGGGACATGGTTTGACCCCCTTAGGAAAGTGCTATCATCATGAAACGTTCAGATCACTTACAAATCAATAGATTCTACCTTCCTGTAACGTTTCAGCCTGATTGGACCTTGTTTTCACACAAATGGACCTAGAATGATGTGAAATTGTGCTTCGTGCAACATAATTCTGGGTGCCATTTAAAAACCATAAGTGCTAATGACTCCATTCCTTTTTGTGGTTGTAGGGGCTGTTGATTGGAGTATACTAAAACAAACCTGATCTCTCAGGGACATTCAGAAGCCAAGTTATAAGCCCACAAATGTGTAACTGGACTACTTCTTTAAATTGACACCAGATCCGGTGACCTTTGGGACATGGTTTGACCCCCTTAGGAAAGTGCTATCATCATGAAACATTCAGATCACTTACAACTCAATAGATTCTACCTTCCTGTAACGTTTCAGCCTGATTGGACCTTGTTTTCACACAAATGGACCCAGAATGATGTGAAATTGTGCTTCGTGCAACATAATTCTGGGTGCCATTTACAAACCATAAGTGCTAATGACTCCATTCCTTTTTGTGGTTGTAGGGGCTGTTGATTGGAGTATACTAAAACAAACCTGATCTCTCTAGGACATTCAGAAGCCAAGTTATAAGCCCACAAATGTGTAACTGGACTACTTCTTTAAATTGACACCAGATCCGGTGACCTTTGGGACATGGTTTGACCCCCTTAGGAAAGTGCTATCATCATGAAACGTTCAGATCACTTACAACTCAATAGATTCTACCTTCCTGTAACGTTTCAGCCTGATTGGACCTTGTTTTCACACAAATGGACCTAGAATGATGTGAAATTGTGCTTCGTGCAACATAATTCTGGGTGCCATTTAAAAACCATAAGTGCTAATGACTCCATTCCTTTTTGTGGTTGTAGGGGCTGTTGATTGGAGTATACTAAAACAAACCTGATCTCTCAGGGACATTCAGAAGCCAAGTTATAAGCCCACAAATGTGTAACTGGACTATTTCTTTAAATTGACACCAGGCCCGGTGACCTTTGGGACATGGTTTGACCCCCTTAGGAAAGTGCTATCATCATGAAACATTCAGATCACTTACAACTCAATAGATTCTACCTTCCTGTAACGTTTCAGCCTGATTGGACCTTGTTTTCACACAAATGGACCCAGAATGATGTGAAATTGTGCTTCGTGCAACATAATTCTGGGTGCCATTTAAAAATCATAAGTGCTAATGTCTCCATTCCTTTTTGTGGTTGTAGGGGCTGTTGATTGGAGTACACTAAAACAAACCTGACCTCTCTAGGATATTCAGAAGCCAAGTTATATGCCCACAAATGTGTAACTGGACTACTTCTTTAAAGTGACACCAGATCCGGTGACCTTTGGGACATGGTTTGACCCCCTTAGGAAAGTGCTATCATCATGAAACGTTCAGATCACTTACAACTCAATAGATTCTACCTTCCTGTAACTTTTCAGCCTGATTGGACCTTGTTTTCACACAAATGAACCCAGAATGATGTGAAATTGTGCTTCGTGCAACATAATTATGGGTGCCATTTACAAACCATAAGTGCTAATGACTCCATTCCTTTTTGTGGCTGTAGGGGCTTTTGATTGGAGTACACTAAAACAAACCTAACCTCTCTAGGACATTCAGAAGCCAAGTTATAAGCCCACAAAGGTGTAACTGGACTACATCTTTAAAGTGACACCAGGCCCGGTGACCTTTGGGACATGGTTTTACCCCCTATAGGAATATGCGATCATCTTGAAACGTTCAGATCACTTACAACTCAATAGATTCTACCTTCTTGTAGCGTTTCAGCCTGATTGGACCTTGTTTTCACACAAATGGACACAGAATGATGTGAAATTGTGCTTCGTGCAACATAATTCTGGGTGCCATTTACAAACCATAAGTGCTAATGACTCCATTCCTTTTTGTGGTTGTAGGGGCTGTTGATTGGAGTATACTAAAACAAACCTGATCTCTCTAGGACATTCAGAAGCCAAGTTATAAGCCCACAAATGTGTAACGGGACTACTTCTTTAAATTGACACCAGATCCGTTGACCTTTGGGACATGGTTTGACCCCCTTAGGAAAGTGCTATCATCATGAAACGTTCAGATCACTTACAACTCAATAGACTCTACCTTCCTGTAACGTTTCAGCCTGATTGGACCTTGTTTTCACACAAATGGACCCAGAATGATGTGAAATTGTGCTTCGTGCAACATAATTCTGGGTGCCATTTACAAACCATAAGTGCTAATGTCTCCATTCCTTTTTGTGGTTGTAGAGGCTGTTGATTGGAGTACAATAAAACAAACCTGACCTCTCTAGGACATTCAGAAGCCAAGTTATAAGCCCACAAATGTGTAACTGGACTACTTCTTTAAAGTGACACCAGATCCGGTGACCTTTGGGACATGGTTTGACCCCCTTAGGAAAGTGCTATCATCATGAAACGTTCAGATCACTTACAACTCAATAGATTCTACCTTCCTGTAACGTTTCAGCCTGATTGGACCTTGTTTTCACACAAATGAACCCAGAATGATGTGAAATTGTGCTTCGTGCAACATAATTCTGGGTGCCATTTAAAAACCATAAGTGCTAATGTCTCCATTCCTTTTTGTGGTTGTAGGGGCTGTTGATTGGAGTACACTAAAACAAACCTGATCGCTCTAGGACATTCAGAAGCCAAGTTATAAGCCCACAAATGTGTAACTGGACAACTTCTTTAAATTGACACCAGATCGGGTGACATTTGGGACATGGTTTGACCCCCTTAGGAAATTGCTATCATCATGAAACGTTCAGATCACTTACAACTCAATAGATTCTACCTTCCTGTAACGATTTAGCCTGACTGGACCTTGTTTTCACACAAATGAACCCAGAATGATGTGAAATTGGGCTTCATGCAACATAATTCTGGGTGCCATTTAAAAACCATAAGTGCTAATGACTCCATTCCTTTTTGTGGTTGTAGGGGCTGTTGATTGGAGTATAGTAAAACAAACCTGATCTCTCTAGGACATTCAGAAGCCAAGTTATAAGCCCACAAATGTGTAACTGGACTACTTCTTTAAATTGACACCAGATCCGGTGACCTTTGGGACATGGTTTGACCCCCTTAGGAAAATGCTATCATCTTGAAACGTTCAGATCACTTACAACTCAATAGATTCTACCTTCCTGTAACGTTTCAGCCTGATTGGACCTTGTTTTCACACAAATGGACCCAGAATGATGTGAAATTGTGCTTCGTGCAACATAATTCTGGGTGCCATTTACAAACCATAAGTGCTAATGACTCCATTCCTTTTTGTGGTTGTAGGGGCTGTTGATTGGAGTACACTAAAACAAACCTGATCTCTCGAGGACATTCAGAAGCCAAGTTATAAGCCCACAAATGTGTAACTGGACTACTTCTTTAAATTGACACCAGATCCGGTGACCTTTGGGACATGGTTTGACCCCCTTAGGAAAGTGCTATCATCATGAAACATTCAGATCACTTACAACTCAATAGATTCTACCTTCTTGTAGCGTTTCAGCCTGATTGGACCTTGTTTTCACACAAATGGACCCAGAATGATGTGAAATTGTGCTTCGTGCAACATAATTCTGGGTGCCATTTACAAACCATAAGTGCTAATGACTCCATTACTTTTTGTGGTTGTAGGGGCTGTTGATTGGAGTACATTAAAACAAACCCTATCTCTATAGGACATTCAGAAGCCAAGTTATAAGCCCACAAATGTGTAACTGGACTACTTCTTTAAATTGACACCAGATCCGGTGACCTTTGGGACATGGTTTGACCCCCTTAGGAAAGTGCTATCATCATGAAACGTTCAGATCACTTACAAATCAATAGATTCTACCTTCCTGTAACGTTTCAGCCTGATTGGACCTTGTTTTCACACAAATGGACCTAGAATGATGTGAAATTGTGCTTCGTGCAACATAATTCTGGGTGCCATTTAAAAACCATAAGTGCTAATGACTCCATTCCTTTTTGTGGTTGTAGGGGCTGTTGATTGGAGTATACTAAAACAAACCTGATCTCTCAGGGACATTCAGAAGCCAAGTTATAAGCCCACAAATGTGTAACTGGACTACTTCTTTAAATTGACACCAGATCCGGTGACCTTTGGGACATGGTTTGACCCCCTTAGGAAAGTGCTATCATCATGAAACATTCAGATCACTTACAACTCAATAGATTCTACCTTCCTGTAACGTTTCAGCCTGATTGGACCTTGTTTTCACACAAATGGACCCAGAATGATGTGAAATTGTGCTTCGTGCAACATAATTCTGGGTGCCATTTACAAACCATAAGTGCTAATGACTCCATTCCTTTTTGTGGTTGTAGGGGCTGTTGATTGGAGTATACTAAAACAAACCTGATCTCTCTAGGACATTCAGAAGCCAAGTTATAAGCCCACAAATGTGTAACGGGACTACTTCTTTAAATTGACACCAGATCCGTTGACCTTTGGGACATGGTTTGACCCCCTTAGGAAAGTGCTATCATCATGAAACGTTCAGATCACTTACAACTCAATAGACTCTACCTTCCTGTAACGTTTCAGCCTGATTGGACCTTGTTTTCACACAAATGGACCCAGAATGATGTGAAATTGTGCTTCGTGCAACATAATTCTGGGTGCCATTTACAAACCATAAGTGCTAATGTCTCCATTCCTTTTTGTGGTTGTAGAGGCTGTTGATTGGAGTACAATAAAACAAACCTGACCTCTCTAGGACATTCAGAAGCCAAGTTATAAGCCCACAAATGTGTAACTGGACTACTTCTTTAAAGTGACACCAGATCCGGTGACCTTTGGGACATGGTTTGACCCCCTTAGGAAAGTGCTATCATCATGAAACGTTCAGATCACTTACAACTCAATAGATTCTACCTTCCTGTAACGTTTCAGCCTGATTGGACCTTGTTTTCACACAAATGAACCCAGAATGATGTGAAATTGTGCTTCGTGCAACATAATTCTGGGTGCCATTTAAAAACCATAAGTGCTAATGTCTCCATTCCTTTTTGTGGTTGTAGGGGCTGTTGATTGGAGTACACTAAAACAAACCTGATCGCTCTAGGACATTCAGAAGCCAAGTTATAAGCCCACAAATGTGTAACTGGACAACTTCTTTAAATTGACACCAGATCGGGTGACAGTTGGGACATGGTTTGACCCCCTTAGGAAATTGCTATCATCATGAAACGTTCAGATCACTTACAACTCAATAGATTCTACCTTCCTGTAACGATTCAGCCTGACTGGACCTTGTTTTCACACAAATGAACCCAGAATGATGTGAAATTGGGCTTCATGCAACATAATTCTGGGTGCCATTTAAAAACCATAAGTGCTAATGACTCCATTCCTTTTTGTGGTTGTAGGGGCTGTTGATTGGAGTATAGTAAAACAAACCTGATCTCTCTAGGACATTCAGAAGCCAAGTTATAAGCCCACAAATGTGTAACTGGACTACTTCTTTAAATTGACACCAGATCCGGTGACCTTTGGGACATGGTTTGACCCCCTTAGGAAAATGCTATCATCTTGAAACGTTCAGATCACTTACAACTCAATAGATTCTACCTTCCTGTAACGTTTCAGCCTGATTGGACCTTGTTTTCACACAAATGGACCCAGAATGATGTGAAATTGTGCTTCGTGCAACATAATTCTGGGTGCCATTTACAAACCATAAGTGCTAATGACTCCATTCCTTTTTGTGGTTGTAGGGGCTGTTGATTGGAGTACACTAAAACAAACCTGATCTCTCGAGGACATTCAGAAGCCAAGTTATAAGCCCACAAATGTGTAACTGGACTACTTCTTTAAATTGACACCAGATCCGGTGACCTTTGGGACATGGTTTGACCCCCTTAGGAAAGTGCTATCATCATGAAACATTCAGATCACTTACAACTCAATAGATTCTACCTTCTTGTAGCGTTTCAGCCTGATTGGACCTTGTTTTCACACAAATGGACCCAGAATGATGTGAAATTGTGCTTCGTGCAACATAATTCTGGGTGCCATTTACAAACCATAAGTGCTAATGACTCCATTACTTTTTGTGGTTGTAGGGGCTGTTGATTGGAGTACATTAAAACAAACCCTATCTCTATAGGACATTCAGAAGCCAAGTTATAAGCCCACAAATGTGTAACTGGACTACTTCTTTAAATTGACACCAGATCCGGTGACCTTTGGGACATGGTTTGACCCCCTTAGGAAAGTGCTATCATCATGAAACGTTCAGATCACTTACAAATCAATAGATTCTACCTTCCTGTAACGTTTCAGCCTGATTGGACCTTGTTTTCACACAAATGGACCTAGAATGATGTGAAATTGTGCTTCGTGCAACATAATTCTGGGTGCCATTTAAAAACCATAAGTGCTAATGACTCCATTCCTTTTTGTGGTTGTAGGGGCTGTTGATTGGAGTATACTAAAACAAACCTGATCTCTCAGGGACATTCAGAAGCCAAGTTATAAGCCCACAAATGTGTAACTGGACTACTTCTTTAAATTGACACCAGATCCGGTGACCTTTGGGACATGGTTTGACCCCCTTAGGAAAGTGCTATCATCATGAAACATTCAGATCACTTACAACTCAATAGATTCTACCTTCCTGTAACGTTTCAGCCTGATTGGACCTTGTTTTCACACAAATGGACCCAGAATGATGTGAAATTGTGCTTCGTGCAACATAATTCTGGGTGCCATTTAAAAATCATAAGTGCTAATGTCTCCATTCCTTTTTGTGGTTGTAGGGGCTGTTGATTGGAGTACACTAAAACAAACCTGACCTCTCTAGGACATTCAGAAGCCAAGTTATAAGCCCACAAATGTGTAACTGGACTACTTCTTTAAAGTGACACCAGATCCGGTGACCTTTGGGACATGGTTTGACCCCCTTAGGAAAGTGCTATCATCATGAAACGTTCAGATCACTTACAACTCAATAGATTCTACCTTCCTGTAACGTTTCAGCCTGATTGGACCTTGTTTTCACACAAATGAACCCAGAATGATGTGAAATTGTGCTTCGTGCATCATAATTCTGGGTGCCATTTACAAACCATAAGTGCTAATGACTCCATTCCTTTTTGTGGTTGTAGGGGCTGTTGATTGGAGTACATTAAAACAAACCTGATCTCTCTAGGACATTCAGAAGCCAAGTTATAAGCCCACAAATGTGTAACTGGACTACTTTAAATTGACACCAGATCCGGTGACCTTTGGGACATGGTTTGACCCCCTTAGGAAAGTGCTATCATCATGAAACGTTCAGATCACTTACAACTCAATAGATTCTACCTTCCTGTAACGTTTCAGCCTGATTTGACCTTGTTTTCACACAAATGAACCCAGAATGATGTGAAATTGTGCTTCGTTCAACATAATTCTGGGTGCCATTTACAAAGCATAAGTGCTAATGACTCCATTCCTTTTTGTGGTTGTAGGGGCTGTTGATTGGAGTATACTAAAACAAACCTGATCTCTCTAGGACATTCAGAAGCCAAGTTATAAGCCCACAAAGGTGTAACTGGACTAAATCTTTAAAGTGACACCAGGCCCGGTGACCTTTGGGACATGGTTTTACCCCCTATAGGAATGTGCGATCATCTTGAAACGTTCAGATCACTTACAACTCAATAGAATCTACCTTCTTGTAGCGTTTCAGCCTGATTGGACCTTGTTTTCACACAAATGGACCCAAAATGATGTGAAATTGTGCTTCGTGCAACATAATTCTGGGTGCCATTTACAAACCATAAGTGCTAATGTCTCCATTCCTTTTTGTGGTTGTAGGGGCTGTTGATTGGAGTACAATAAAACAAACCTGACCTCTCTAGGACATTCAGAAGCCAAGTTATAAGCCCACAAATGTGTAACTGGACTACTACTTTAAAGTGACACCAGATCCGGTGACCTTTGGGACATGGTTTGACCCCCTTAGGAAAGTGCTATCATCATGAAACGTTCAGATCACTTACAACTCAATAGATTCTACCTTCCTGTAACGTTTCAGCCTGATTGGACCTTGTTTTCACACAAATGAACCCAGAATGATGTGAAATTGTGCTTCGTGCAACATAATTCTGGGTGCCATTTAAAAACCATAAGTGCTAATGTCTCCATTCCTTTTTGTGGTTGTAGGGGCTGTTGATTGGAGTACACTAAAACAAACCTGATCGCTCTAGGACATTCAGAAGCCAAGTTATAAGCCCACAAATGTGTAACTGGACAACTTCTTTAAATTGACACCAGATCCGGTGACCTTTGGGACATGGTTTGACCCCCTTAGGAAAGTGCTATCATCATGAAACGTTCAGATCACTTACAACTCAATAGATTCTACCTTCCTGTAACGTTTCAGCCTGACTGGACCTTGTTTTCACACAAATGAACCCAGAATGATGTGAAGTTGGGCTTCGTGCAACATAATTCTGGGTGCCATTTAAAAATCATAAGTGCTAATGTCTCCATTCCTTTTTGTGGTTGTAGGGGCTGTTGATTGGAGTACACTAAAACAAACCTGACCTCTCTAGGGCATTCAGAAGCCAAGTTATAAGCCCACAAAGGTGTAACTGGACTACATCTTTAAAGTGACACCAGGCCCGGTGACCTTTGGGACATGGTTTTACCCCCTATAGGAATGTGCGATCATCTTGAAACGTTCAGATCACTTACAACTCAATAGAATCTACCTTCTTGTAGCGTTTCAGCCTGATTGGACCTTGTTTTCACACAAATGGACCCAGAATGATGTGAAATTGTGCTTCGTGCAACATAATTCTGGGTGCCATTTACAAACCATAAGTGCTAATGTCTCCATTCCTTTTTGTGGCTGTAGGGGCTGTTGATTGGAGTACAATAAAACAAACCTGACCTCTCTAGGACATTCAGAAGCCAAGTTATAAGCCCACAAATGTGTAACTGGACTACTTCTTTAAAGTGACACCAGATCCGGTGACCTTTGGGACATTGTTTGACCCCCTTAGGAAAGTGCTATCATCATGAAACGTTCAGATCACTTACAACTCAATAGATTCTACCTTCCTGTAACGTTTCAGCCTGATTGGACCTTGTTTTAACACAAATGAACCCAGAATGATGTGAAATTGTGCTTCGTGCAACATAATTCTGGGTGCCATTTAAAAACCATAAGTGCTAATGTCTCCATTCCTTTTTGTGGTTGTAGGGGCTGTTGATTGGAGTACACTAAAACAAACCTGATCTCTCTAGGACATTCAGAAGCCAAGTTATAAGCCCACAAATGTGTAACTGGACTACTTCTTTAAATTGACACCAGATCCGGTGACCTTTGGGACATGGTTTGACCCCCTTTGGAAAGTGCTATCATCATGAAACGTTCAGATCACTTACAACTCAATAGATTCTACCTTCTTGTAGCGTTTCAGCCTGATTGGACCTTGTTTTCACACAAATGGACCCAGAATGATGTGAAATTGTGCTTCGTGCAACATAATTCTGGGTGCCATTTACAAACCATAAGTGCTAATGACTCCATTCCTTTTTGTGGTTGTAGGGGCTGTTGATTGGAGTACATTAAAACAAACCTGATCTCTCTAGGACATTCAGAAGCCAAGTTATAAGCCCACAAATGTGTAACTGGACTACTTTAAATTGACACCAGATCCGGTGACCTTTGGGACATGGTTTGACCCCCTTAGGTAAGTGCTATCATCATGAAACGTTCAGATCACTTACAACTCAATAGATTCTACCTTCCTGTAACGTTTCAGCCTGATTGGACCTTGTTTTCACACAAATGAACCCAGAATGATGTGAAATTGTGCTTCGTGCAACATAATTCTGGGTGCCATTTACAAACCATAAGTGCTTATGACTCCATTCCTTTTTGTGGTTGTAGGGGCTGTTGATTGGAGTACACTAAAACAAACCTGATCTCTCTAGGACATTCAGAAGCCAAGTTATAAGCCCACAAATGTGTAACTGGACTACTTCTTTAAATTGACACCAGATCCGGTGACCTTTGGGACATGGTTTGACCCCCTTAGGAAAGTGCTATCATCATGAAACGTTCAGATCACTTACAACTCAATAGATTCTACCTTCTTGTAGCGTTTCAGCCTGACTGGACCTTGTTTTCACACAAATGGACCCAGAATGATGTGAAATTGTGCTTCGTGCAACATAATTCTGGGTGCCATTTACAAACCATAAGTGCTAATGACTCCATTCCTTTTTGTGGCTGTAGGGGCTTTTGATTGGAGTACACTAAAACAAACCTAACCTCTCTAGGACATTCAGAAGCCAAGTTATAAGCCCACAAAGGTGTAACTGGACTACATCTTTAAAGTGACACCAGGCCCGGTGACCTTTGGGACATGGTTTTACCCCCTATAGGAATGTGCGATCATCTTGAAACGTTCAGATCACTTACAACTCAATAGATTCTACCTTCCTGTAACGTTTCAGCCTGATTGGACCTTGTTTTCACACAAATGGACCCAGAATGATGTGAAATTGTGCTTCGTGCAACATAATTCTGGGTGCCATTTACAAAGCATAAGTGCTAATGACTCCATTCCTTTTTGTGGTTGTAGGGGCTGTTGATTGGAGTATACTAAAACAAACCTGATCTCTCTAGGACATTCAGAAGCCAAGTTATAAGCCCACAAATGTGTAACTGGACTACTTTTTTAAATTGACACCAGATCCGTTGACCTTTGGGACATGGTTTGACCCCCTTAGGAAAGTGCTATCATCATGAAACGTTCAGATCACTTACAACTCAATAGATTCTACCTTCCTGTAACGTTTCAGCCTGATTGGACCTTGTTTTCACACAAATGGACCAAGAATGATGTGAAATTGTGCTTCGTGCAACATAATTCTGGGTGCCATTTACAAACCATAAGTGCTAATGTCTCCATTCCTTTTTGTGGTTGTAGAGGCTGTTGATTGGAGTACAATAAAACAAACCTGACCTCTCTAGGACATTCAGAAGCCAAGTTATAAGCCCACAAATGTGTAACTGGACTACTTCTTTAAAGTGACACCAGATCCAGTGACCTTTGGGACATGGTTTGACCCCCTTAGGAAAGTGCTATCATCATGAAACATTCAGATCACTTACAACTCAATAGATTCTACCTTCCTGTAACGTTTCAGCCTGATTGGACCTTGTTTTCACACAAATGAACCCAGAATGATGTGAAATTGTGCTTCGTGCAACATAATTCTGGGTGCCATTTAAAAACCATAAGTGATAATGTCTCCATTCCTTTTTGTGGTTGTAGGGGCTGTTGATTGGAGTACACTAAAACAAACCTGATCGCTCTAGGACATTCAGAAGCCAAGTTATAAGCCCACAAATGTGTAACTGGACTACTTCTTTAAATTGACACCAGATCCGGTGACCTTTGGGACATGGTTTGACCCCCTTAGGAAAGTGCTATCATCGTGAAACGTTCAGATCACTTACAACTCCATAGATTCTACCTTCCTGTAACGTTTCAGCCTGATTGGACCTTGTTTTCACACAAATGGACCCAGAATGATGTGAAATTGTGCTTCGTGCAACATAATTCTGGGTGCCATTTAAAAATCATAAGTGCTAATGTCTCCATTCCTTTTTGTGGTTGTAGGGGCTGTTGATTGGAGTACACTAAAACAAACCTGACGTCTCTAGGACATTCAGAAGCCAAGTTATAAGCCCACAAATGTGTAACTGGACTACTTCTTTAAAGTGACACCAGATCCGTTGACCTTTGGGACATGGTTTGACCCCCTTAGGAAAGTGCTACCATCATGAAACGTTCAGATCACTTACAACTCAATAGATTCTACCTTCCTGTAACGTTTCAGCCTGATTGGACCTTGTTTTCACACAAATGAACCCAGAATGATGTGAAATTGTGCTTCGTGCAACATAATTCTGGGTGCCATTTACAAACCATAAGTGCTAATGACTCCATTCCTTTTTGTGGTTGTAGGGGCTTTTGATTGGAGTACACTAAAACAAACCTAACCTCTCTAGGACATTCAGAAGCCAAGTTATAAGCCCACAAAGGTGTAACTGGACTACATCTTTAAAGTGACACCAGGTCCGGTGACCTTTGGGACATGGTTTTACCCCCTATAGGAATGTGCGATCATCTTGAAACGTTCAGATCACTTACAACTCAATAGAATCTACCTTCTTGTAGCGTTTCAGCCTGATTGGACCTTGTTTTCACACAAATGGACCCAGAATGATGTGAAATTGTGCTTCGTGCAACATAATTCTGGGTGCCATTTACAAACCATAAGTGCTAATGTCTCCATTCCTTTTTGTGGTTGTAGGGGCTGTTGATTGGAGTACAATAAAACAAACCTGACCTCTCTAGGACATTCAGAAGCCAAGTTATAAGCCCACAAATGTGTAACTGGACAACTTCTTTAAAGTGACACCAGATCCGGTGACCTTTGGGACATGGTTTGACCCCCTTAGGAAAGTGCTATCATCATGAAACATTCAGATCACTTACAACTCAATAGATTCTACCTTCCTGTAACGTTTCAGCCTGATTGGACCTTGTTTTCACACAAATGAACCCAGAATTATGTGAAATTGTGCTTCGTGCAACATAATTCTGGGTGCCATTTAAAAACCATAAGTGCTAATGTCTCCAATCCTTTTTATGGTTGTAGGGGCTGTTGATTGGAGTACACTAAAACAAACCTGATCGCTCTAGGACATTCAGAAGCCAAGTTATAAGCCCACAAATGTGTAACTGGACAACTTCTTTAAATTGACACCAGATCCGGTGACCTTTGGGACATGGTTTGACCCCCTTAGGAAAGTGCTATCATCATGAAACGCTCAGATCACTTACAACTCAATAGATTCTACCTTCCTGTAACGTTTCAGCCGGACTGGACCTTGTTTTCACACAAATGAACCCAGAATGATGTGAAGTTGGGCTTAGTGCAACATAATTCTGGGTGCCATTTAAAAATCATAAGTGCTAATGTCTCCATTCCTTTTTGTGGTTGTAGGGGCTGTTGATTGGAGTACACTAAAACAAACCTGACCTCTCTACGGCATTCAGAAGCCAAGTTATAAGCCCACAAAGGTGTAACTGGACTACATCTTTAAAGTGACACCAGGCCCGGTGACCTTTGGGACATGGTTTTACCCCCTATAGGAATGTTCGATCATCTTGAAACGTTCAGATCACTTACAACTCAATAGAATCTACCTTCTTGTAGCGTTTCAGCCTGATTGGACCTTGTTTTCACACAAATGGACCCAGAATGATGTGAAATTGTGCTTCGTGCAACATAATTCTGGGTGCCATTTACAAACCATAAGTGCTAATGTCTCCATTCCTTTTTGTGGCTGTAGGGGCTGTTGATTGGAGTACACTAAAACAAACCTGACCTCTCTAGGACATTCAGAAGCCAAGTTATAAGCCCACAAATGTGTAACTGGACTACTTCTTTAAAGTGACACCAGATCCGGTGACCTTTGGGACATGGTTTGACCCCCTTAGGAAAGTGCTATCATCATGAAACGTTCAGATCACTTACAACTCAATAGATTCTACCTTCCTGTAACGTTTCAGCCTGATTGGACCTTGTTTTCACACAAATGAACCCAGAATGATGTGAAATTGTGCTTCGTGCAACATAATTCTGGGTGCCATTTAAAAACCATAAGTGCTAATGTCTCCATTCCTTTTTGTGGTTGTAGGGGCTGTTGATTGGAGTACACTAAAACAAACCTGATCTCTCTAGGACATTCAGAAGCCAAGTTATAAGCCCACAAATGTGTAACTGGACTACTTCTTTAAATTGACACCAGATCCGGTGACCTTTGGGACATGGTTTGACCCCCTTTGGAAAGTGCTATCATCATGAAACGTTCAGATCACTTACAACTCAATAGATTCTACCTTCTTGTAGCGTTTCAGCCTGACTGGACCTTGTTTTCACACAAATGGACCCAGAATGATGTGAAATTGTGCTTCGTGCAACATAATTCTGGGTGCCATTTACAAACCATAAGTGCTAATGACTCCATTCCTTTTTGTGGTTGTAGGGGCTGTTGATTGGAGTACATTAAAACAAACCTGATCTCTCTAGGACATTCAGAAGCCAAGTTATAAGCCCACAAATGTGTAACTGGACTACTTTAAATTGACACCAGATCGGGTGACCTTTGGGACATGGTTTGACCCCCTTAGGAAAGTGCTATCATCATGAAACGTTCAGATCACTTACAACTCAATAGATTCTACCTTCCTGTAACGTTTCAGCCTGATTGGACCTTGTTTTCACACAAATGGACCCAGAATGATGTGAAATTGTGCTTCGTGTAACATAATTCTGGGTGCCATTTACAAACCATAAGTGCTAATGTCTCCATTCCTTTTTGTGGTTGTAGGGGCTGTTGATTGGAGTACAATAAAACAAACCTGACCTCTCTAGGACATTCAGAAGCCAAGTTATAAGCCCACAAATGTGTAACTGGACTACTTCTTTAAAGTGACACCAGATCCGGTGACCTTTGGGACATGGTTTGACCCCCTTAGGAAAGTGCTATCATCATGAAACGTTCAGATCACTTAAAACTCAATAGATTCTACCTTCCTGTAACGTTTCAGCCTGATTGGACCTTGTTTTCACACAAATGAACCCAGAATGATGTGAAATTGTGCTTCGTGCAACATAATTCTGGGTGCCATTTAAAAACCATAAGTGCTAATGTCTCCATTCCTTTTTGTGGTTGTAGGGGCTGTTGATTGGAGTACACTAAAACAAACCTGATCGCTCTAGGACATTCAGAAGCCAAGTTATAAGCCCACAAATGTGTAACTGGACAACTTCTTTAAATTGACACCAGATCCGGTGACCTTTGGGACATGGTTTGACCCCCTTAGGAAAGTGCTATCATCATGAAACGTTCAGATCACTTACAACTCAATAGATTCTACCTTGCTGTAACGTTTCAGCCTGACTGGACCTTGTTTTCACACAAATGAACCCAGAATGATGTGAAGTTGGGCTTCGTGCAACATAATTCTGGGTGCCATTTAAAAATCATAAGTGCTAATGTCTCCATTCCTTTTTGTGGTTGTAGGGGCTGTTGATTGGAGTACACTAAAACAAACCTGACCTCTATAGGGCATTCAGAAGCCAAGTTATAAGCCCACAAAGGTGTAACTGGACTACATCTTTAAAGTGACACCAGGCCCGGTGACCTTTGGGACATGGTTTTACCCCCTATAGGAATGTGCGATCATCTTGAAACGTTCAGATCACTTACAACTCAATAGAATCTACCTTCTTGTAGCGTTTCAGCCTGATTGGACCTTGTTTTCACACAAATGGACCCAGAATGATGTGAAATTGTGCTTCGTGCAACATAATTCTGGGTGCCATTTACAAACCATAAGTGCTAATGTCTCCATTCCTTTTTGTGGCTGTAGGGGCTGTTGATTGGAGTACAATAAATCAAACCTGACCTCTCTAGGACATTCAGAAGCCAAGTTATAAGCCCACAAATGTGTAACTGGACTACTTCTTTAAAGTGACACCAGATCCGGTGACCTTTGGGACATGGTTTGACCCCCTTAGGAAAGTGCTATCATCATGAAACGTTCAGATCACTTACAACTCAATAGATTCTACCTTCCTGTAACGTTTCAGCCTGATTGGACCTTGTTTTCACACAAATGAACCCAGAATGATGTGAAATTGTGCTTCGTGCAACATAATTCTGGGTGCCATTTACAAACCATAAGTGCTTATGACTCCATTCCTTTTTGTGGTTGTAGGGGCTGTTGATTGGAGTACACTAAAACAAACCTGATCTCTCTAGGACATTCAGAAGCCAAGTTATAAGCCCACAAATGTGTAACTGGACTACTTCTTTAAATTGACACCAGATCCGGTGACCTTTGGGACATGGTTTGACCCCCTTAGGAAAGTGCTATCATCATGAAACGTTCAGATCACTTACAACTCAATAGAATCTACCTTCTTGTAGCGTTTCAGCCTGATTGGACCTTGTTTTCACACAAATGGACCCAGAATGATGTGAAATTGTGCTTCGTGCAACATAATTCTGGGTGCCATTTACAAACCATAAGTGCTAATGTCTCCATTCCTTTTTGTGGTTGTAGGGGCTGTTGATTGGTGTACAATAAAACAAACCTGACCTCTCTAGGACATTCAGAAGCCAAGTTATAAGCCCACAAATGTGTAACTGGACTACTTCTTTAAAGTGACACCAGATCCGGTGACCTTTGGGACATGGTTTGACCCCCTTAGGAAAGTGCTATCATCATGAAACGTTCAGATCACTTACAACTCAATAGATTCTACCTTCCTGTAACGTTTCAGCCTGATTGGACCTTGTTTTCACACAAATGAACCCAGAATGATGTGAAATTGTGCTTCGTGCAACATAATTCTGGGTGCCATTTAAAAACCATAAGTGCTAATGTCTCCATTCCTTTTTGTGGTTGTAGGGGCTGTTGATTGGAGTACACTAAAACAAACCTGATCGCTCTAGGACATTCAGAAGCCAAGTTATAAGCCCACAAATGTGTAACTGGACAACTTCTTTAAATTGACACCAGATCCGGTGACCTTTGGGACATGGTTTGACCCCCTTAGGAAAGTGCTATCATCATGAAACGTTCAGATCACTTACAACTCAATAGATTCTACCTTCCTGTAACGTTTCAGCCTGACTGGACCTTGTTTTCACACAAATGAACCCAGAATGATGTGAAGTTGGGCTTCGTGCAACATAATTCTGGGTGTCATTTAAAAATCATAAGTGCTAATGTCTCCATTCCTTTTTGTGGTTGTAGGGGCTGTTGATTGGAGTACACTAAATCAAACCTGACCTCTCTAGGACATTCCGAAGCCAAGTTATAAGCCCACAAATGTGTAACTGGACTACATCTTTAAAGTGACACCAGGCCCGGTGACCTTTGGGACATGGTTTTACCCCCTATAGGAATGTGCGATCATCTTGAAACGTTCAGATCACTTACAACTCAATAGAATCTACCTTCTTGTAGCGTTTCAGCCTGATTGGACCTTGTTTTCACACAAATGGACCCAGAATGATGTGAAATTGTGCTTCGTGCAACATAATTCTGGGTGCCATTTACAAACCATAAGTGCTAATGTCTCCATTCCTTTTTGTGGCTGTAGGGGCTGTTGAATGGAGTACAATAAAACAAACCTGACCTCTCTAGGACATTCAGAAGCCAAGTTATAAGCCCACAAATGTGTAACTGGACTACTTCTTTAAAGTGACACCAGATCCGGTGACCTTTGGGACATGGTTTGACCCCCTTAGGAAAGTGCTATCATCATGAAACGTTCAGATCACTTACAACTCAATAGATTCTACCTTCCTGTAACGTTTCAGCCTGATTGGACCTTGTTTTCACACAAATGAACCCAGAATGATGTGAAATTGTGCTTCGTGCAACATAATTCTGGGTGCCATTTAAAAACCATAAGTGCTAATGTCTCCATTCCTTTTTGTGGTTGTAGGGGCTGTTGATTGGAGTACACTAAAACAAACCTGATCTCTCTAGGAAATTCAGAAGCCAAGTTATAAGCCCACAAATGTGTAACTGGACTACTTCTTTAAAGTGACACCAGATCCGGTGACCTTTGGGACATGGTTTGACCCCCTTTGGAAAGTGCTATCATCATGAAACGTTCAGATCACTTACAACTCAATAGATTCTACCTTCTTGTAGCGTTTCAGCCTGATTGGACCTTGTTTTCACACAAATGGACCCAGAATGATGTGAAATTGTGCTTCGTGCAACATAATTCTGGGTGCCATTTACAAACCATAAGTGCTAATGACTCCATTCCTTTTTGTGGTTGTAGGGGCTGTTGATTGGAGTACATTAAAACAAACCTGATCTCTCTAGGACATTCAGAAGCCAAGTTATAAGCCCACAAATGTGTAACTGGACTACTTTAAATTGACACCAGATCCGGTGACCTTTGGGACATGGTTTGACCCCCTTAGGTAAGTGCTATCATCATGAAATGTTCAGATCACTTACAACTCAATAGATTCTACCTTCCTGTAACGTTTCAGCCTGATTGGACCTTGTTTTCACACAAATGAACCCAGAATGATGTGAAATTGTGCTTCGTGCAACATAATTCTGGGTGCCATTTACAAACCATAAGTGCTTATGACTCCATTCCTTTTTGTGGTTGTAGGGGCTGTTGATTGGAGTACACTAAAACAAACCTGATCTCTCTAGGACATTCAGAAGCCAAGTTATAAGCCCACAAATGTGTAACTGGACTACTTCTTTAAATTGACACCAGATCCGGTGACCTTTGGGACATGGTTTGACCCCCTTAGGAAAGGGCTATCATCATGAAACGTTCAGATCACTTACAACTCAATAGATTCTACCTTCTTGTAGCGTTTCAGCCTGATTGGACCTTGTTTTCACACAAATGGACCCAGAATGATGTAAAATTGTGCTTCGTGCAACATAATTCTGGGTGCCATTTACAAACCATAAGTGCTAATGACTCCATTCCTTTTTGTGGTTGTAGGGGCTGTTGATTGGAGTACATTAAAACAAACCTGATCTCTCTAGGACATTCAGAAGCCAAGTTATAAGCCCACAAATGTGTAACTGGACTACTTTAAATTGACACCAGATCCGGTGACATTTGGGACATGGTTTGACCCCCTTAGGAAAGTGCTATCATCATGAAACGTTCAGATCACTTACAACTCAATAGATTCTACCTTCCTGTAACGTTTCAGCCTGATTGGACCTTGTTTTCACACAAATGAACCCAGAATGATGTGAAATTGTGCTTCGTGCAACATAATTCTGGGTGCCATTTACAAACCATAAGTGCTTATGACTCCATTCCTTTTTGTGGTTGTAGGGGCTGTTGATTGGAGTACATTAAAACAAACCTGATCTCTCTAGGACATTCAGAAGCCAAGTTATAAGCCCACAAATGTGTAACTGGACACTTCTTTAAATTGACACCAGATCCGGTGACCTTTGGGACATGGTTTGACCCCCTTAGGAAAGTGCTATCATCATGAAACGTTCAGATCACTTACAACTCAATAGATTCTACCTTCCTGTAACGTTTCCGCCTGATTGGACCTTGTTTTCACACAAATGAACCCAGAATGATGTGAAATTGTGCTTCGTTCAACATAATTCTGGGTGCCATTTACATAGCATAAGTGCTAATGACTCCATTCCTTTTTGTGGTTGTAGGGGCTGTTGATTGGAGTATACTAAAACAAACCTTATCTCTCTAGGACATTCAGAAACCAAGTTATAAGCCCACAAATGTGTAACTGGACTACTTCTTTAAATTGACACCAGATCAGGTGACCTTTGGGACATGGTTTGACCCCCTTAGAAAAGTGCTATCATCATGAAACGTTCAGATCACTTACAACTCAATAGATTCTACCTTCCTGTAACGTTTCAGCCTGATTGGACCTTGTTTTCACACAAATGGACCCAGAATGATGTGAAATTGTGCTTCGTGCAACATAATTCTGGGTGCCATTTAAAAACCATACGTGCTAATGACTCCATTCCTTTTTGTGGTTGTAGGGGCTGTTGATTGGAGTATACTAAAAAAAACCTGATCTCTCAGGGACATTCAGAAGCCAAGTTATAAGCCCACAAATGTGTAACTGGACTACTTCTTTAAATTGACACCAGATCCGGTGACCTTTGGGACATGGTTTGACCCCCTTAGGAAAGTGCTATCATCATGAAACATTCAGATCACTTACAACTCAATAGATTCTACCTTCCTGTAACGTTTCAGCCTGATTGGACCTTGTTTTCACACAAATGGACCCAGAATGATGTGAAATTGTGCTTCGTGCAACATAATTCTGGGTGCCATTTCCAAACCATAAGTGCTAATGACTCCATTCCTTTTTGTGGTTGTAGGGGCTGTTGATTGGAGTACCCTAAAACAAACCTGACCTCTCTAGGACATTCAGAAGCCAAGTTATAAGCCCACAAAGGTGTAACTGGACTACTTCTTTAAAGTGACACCTGATCCGGTGACCTTTGGGACATGGTTTGACCCCCTTTAGGAATGTGCGATCATTATGAAACGTTCAGATCACTTACAACTCAATAGATTCTACCTTCTTGTAACGTTTCAGCCTGATTGGACCTTGTTTTCACACAAATGGACCCAGAATGATGTTAAATTGTGCTTCGTGCAACATAATTCTGGGTGCCATTTACAAACCATAAGTGCTAATGACTCCAATCCTTTTTGTGGTTGTAGGGGCTGTTTGTTGGAGTACACTAAAACAAACCTGACCTCTCTAGGACATTCAGAAGCCAAGTTATAAGCCCACAAATGTGTAACTGGACTACTTTAAATTGACACCAGATCCGGTGACCTTTGGGACATGGTTTGACCCCCTTAGGAAAGTGCTATCATCATGAAATGTTCAGATCACTTACAACTCAATAGATTCTACCTTCCTGTAACGTTTCAGCCTGAATGGACCTTGTTTTCACACAAATGAACCCAGAATGATGTGAAATTGTGCTTCGTGCAACATAATTCTGGGTGCCATTTACAAACCATAAGTGCTAATGACTCCATTCCTTTTTGTGGTTGTAGGGGCTGTTGATTGGAGTACACTAAAACAAACCTAACCTCTCTAGGACATTCAGAAGCCAAGTTATAAGCCCACAAAGGTGTAACTGGACTATTCTTTAAAGTGACACAAGGCCCGGTGACCTTTGGGACATGGTTTTACCCCCTATAGGAATGTGCGATCATCTTGAAACGTTCAGATCACTTACAACTCAATAGATTCTACCTTCTTGTAGCGTTTCAGCCTGATTGGACATTGTTTTCACACAAATGGACCCAGAATGATCTGAAATTGTGCTTCGTGCAACATAATTCTGGGTGCCATTTACAAAGCATAAGTGCTAATGACTCCATTCCTTTTTGTGGTTGTAGGGGCTGTTGATTGGAGTACAGTAAAACAAACCTGATCTCTCTAGGACATTCAGAAGCCAAGTTATAAGCCCACAAATGTGTAACTGGACAACTTCTTTAAATTGACACCAGGTCCGGTGACCTTTGGGACATGGTTTGACCCCCTTAGGAAAGTGCTATCATCATGAAACATTCAGATCACTTACATCTCAATAGATTCTACCTTCCTGTAACGTTTCAGCCTGATTGGACCTTGTTTTCACACAAATGGACCCAGAATGATGTGAAATTGTGCTTCGTGCAACATAATTCTGGGTGCCATTTAAAAACCATAAGTGCTAATGACTCCATTCCTTTTTGTGGTTGTAGGGGCTGTTGATTGGAGTACAGTAAAACAAACCTGATCTCTCTAGGACATTCAGAAGCCAAGTTATAAGCCCACAAATGTGTAACTGGACTACTTCTTTAAATTGACACCAGATCCGGTGACATTTGGGACATGGTTTGACCCCCTTAGGAAAGTGCTATCATCATGAAACGTTCAGATCACTTACAACTCAGTAGATTCTACCTTCCTGTAATGTTTCAGCCTGATTGGACCTTGTTTTCACACAAATGAACCCAGAATGATGTGAAATTGTGCTTTGTGCAACATAATTCTGGGTGCCATTTACAAACCATAAGAGCTAATGACTCCATTCCTTTTTGTGGTTGTAGGAGCTGTTGATTGGAGTACCCTAAAACAAACCTGATCTCTCTAGGACATTCAGAAGCCAAGTTATAAGCCCACAAATGTGTAACTGGACTACTTCTTTAAATTGACACCAGATCCGGTGACATTTGGGACATGGTTTGACCCCCTTAGGAAAGTGCTATCATCATGAAACATTCAGATCACTTACATCTCAATAGATTCTATCTTCCTGTAACGTTTCAGCCTGATTGGACCTTGTTTTCACACAAATGGACCCAGAATGATGTGAAATTGTGCTTCGTGCAACATAATTCTGGGTGCCATTTAAAAACCATAAGTGCTAATGACTCCATTCCTTTTTGTGGTTGTAGGGGCTGTTGATTGGAGTACACTAAAACAAACCTGATCTCTCTAGGACATTCAGAAGCCAAGTTATAAGCCCACAAATGTGTAACTGGACTACTTCTTTAAATTGACACCAGATCCGGTGACCTTTGGGACATGGTTTGACCCCCTTAGGAAAGCGCTATCATCATGAAACGTTCAGATCACTTACAACTCAATAGATTCTACCTTCCTGTAACGTTTCAGCCTGACTGGACCTTGTTTTCACACAAATGAACCCAGAATGATGTGAAATTGGGCTTCGTGCAACATAATTCTGGGTGCCATTTAAAAACCATAAGTGCTAATGACTCCATTCCTTTTTGTGGTTGTAGGGGCTGTTGATTGGAGTACATTAAAACAAACCTGATCTCTCTAGGACATTCAGAAGCCAAGTTATAAGCCCACAAATGTGTAACTGGACTACTTTAAATTGACACCAGATCCGGTGACATTTGGGACATGGTTTGACCCCCTTAGGAAAGTGCTATCATCATGAAACATTCAGATCACTTACATCTCAATAGATTCTATCTTCCTGTAACGTTTCAGCCTGATTGGACCTTGTTTTCACACAAATGGACCCAGAATGATGTGAAATTGTGCTTCGTGCAACATAATTCTGGGTGCCATTTAAAAACCATAAGTGCTAATGACTCCATTCCTTTTTGTGGTTGTAGGGGCTGTTGATTGGAGTACACTAAAACAAACCTGATCTCTCTAGGACATTCAGAAGCCAAGTTATAAGCCCACAAATGTGTAACTGGACTACTTCTTTAAATTGACACCAGATCCGGTGACCTTTGGGACATGGTTTGACCCCCTTAGGAAAGTGCTATCATCATGAAACGTTCAGATCACTTACAACTCAATAGATTCTACCTTCCTGTAACGTTTCAGCCTGACTGGACCTTGTTTTCACACAAATGAACCCAGAATGATGTGAAATTGGGCTTCGTGCAACATAATTCTGGGTGCCATTTAAAAACCATAAGTGCTAATGACTCCATTCCTTTTTGTGGTTGTAGGGGCTGTTGATTGGAGTACATTAAAACAAACCTGATCTCTCTAGGACATTCAGAAGCCAAGTTATAAGCCCACAAATGTGTAACTGGACTACTTTAAATTGACACCAGATCCGGTGACATTTGGGACATGGTTTGACCCCCTTAGGAAAGTGCTATCATCATGAAACGTTCAGATCACTTACAACTCAATAGATTCTACCTTCCTGTAACGTTTCCGCCTGATTGGACCTTGTTTTCACACAAATGAACCCAGAATGATGTGAAATTGTGCTTCGTTCAACATAATTCTGGGTGCCATTTACAAAGCATAAGTGCTAATGACTCCATTCCTTTTTGTGGTTGTAGGGGCTGTTGATTGGAGTATACTAAAACAAACCTGATCTCTCTAGGACATTCAGAAACCAAGTTATAAGCCCACAAATGTGTAACTGGACTACTTCTTTAAATTGACACCAGATCAGGTGACCTTTGGGACATGGTTTGACCCCCTTAGGAAAGTGCTATCATCATGAAACGTTCAGATCACTTACAACTCAATAGATTCTACCTTCCTGTAACGTTTCAGCCTGATTGGACCTTGTTTTCACACAAATGGACCCAGAATGATGTGAAATTGTGCTTTGTGCAACATAATTCTGGGTGCCATTTAAAAACCATACGTGCTAATGACTCCATTCCTTTTTGTGGTTGTAGGGGCTGTTGATTGGAGTATACTAAAACAAACCTGATCTCTCAGGGACATTCAGAAGCCAAGTTATAAGCCCACAAATGTGTAACTGGACTACTTCTTTAAATTGACACCAGATCCGGTGACCTTTGGGACATGGTTTGACCCCCTTAGGAAAGTGCTATCATCATGAAACGTTCAGATCACTTACAACTCAATAGATTCTACCTTCCTGTAACGTTTCAGCCTGATTGGACCTTGTTTTCACACAAATGGACCCAGAATGATGTGAAATTGTGCTTCGTGCAACATAATTCTGGGTGCCATTTACAAACCATAAGTGCTAATGACTCCATTCCTTTTTGTGGTTGTAGGGGCTGTTGATTGGAGTACCCTAAAACAAACCTGACCTCTCTAGGACATTCAGAAGCCAAGTTATAAGCCCACAAAGGTGTAACTGGACTACTTCTTTAAAGTGACACCAGGCCCGGTGACCTTTTGAACATGGTTTGACCCCTTATAGGAATGTGCGATCATCATGAAACGTTCAGATCACTTACAACTCAATAGATTCTACCTTCTTGTAACGTTTCAGCCTGATTGGACCTTGTTTTCACACAAATGGACCCAGAATGATGTGAAATTGTGCTTCGTGCAACATAATTCTGGGTGCCATTTAAAAACCATAAGTGCTAATGACTCCATTGCTTTTTGTGGTTGTAGGGGCTGTTGATTGGAGTACACTAAAACAAACCTGATCTCTCTAGGACATTCAGAAGCCAAGTTATAAGCCCACAAATGTGTAACTGGACTACTTCTTTAAATTGACACCAGATCCGGTGACCTTTGGGACATGGTTTGACCCCCTTAGGAAAGTGCTATCATCATGAAACGTTCAGATCACTTACAACTCAATAGATTCTACCTTCTTGTAGCGTTTCAGCCTGATTGGACCTTGTTTTCACACAAATGGACCCAGAATGATGTAAAATTGTGCTTCGTGCAACATAATTCTGGGTGCCATTTACAAACCATAAGTGCTAATGACTCCATTCCTTTTTGTGGTTGTAGGGGCTGTTGATTGGAGTACACTAAAACAAACCTGATCTCTCTAGGACATTCAGAAGCCAAGTTATAAGCCCACAAATGTGTAACTGGACTACTTCTTTAAATTGACACCAGATCCGGTGACCTTTGGGACATGGTTTGACCCCCTTAGGAAAGTGCTATCATCATGAAACGTTCAGATCACTTACAACTCAATAGATTCTACCTTCTTGTAGCGTTTCAGCCTGATTGGACCTTGTTTTCACACAAATGGACCCAGAATGATGTAAAATTGTGCTTCGTGCAACATAATTCTGGGTGCCATTTACAAACCATAAGTGCTAAAGACTCCATTCCTTTTTGTGGTTGTAGGGGCTGTTGATTGGAGTACATTAAAACAAACCTGATCTCTCTAGGACATTCAGAAGCCAAGTTATAAGCCCACAAATGTGTAACTGGACTACTTTAAATTGACACCAGATCCGGTGACATTTGGGACATGGTTTGACCCCCTTAGGAAAGTGCTATCATCATGAAACGTTCAGATCACTTACAACTCAATAGATTCTACCTTCCTGTAACGTTTCAGCCTGATTGGACCTTGTTTTCACACAAATGAACCCAGAATGATGTGAAATTGTGCTTCGTGCAACATAATTCTGGGTGCCATTTACAAACCATAAGTGCTTATGACTCCATTCCTTTTTGTGGTTGTAGGGGCTGTTGATTGGAGTACATTAAAACAAACCTGATCTCTCTAGGACATTCAGAAGCCAAGTTATAAGCCCACAAATGTGTAACTGGACTACTTCTTTAAATTGACACCATATCCGGTGACCTTTGGGACATGGTTTGACCCCCTTAGGAAAGTGCTATCATCATGAAACGTTCAGATCACTTACAACTCAATAGATTCTACCTTCCTGTAACGTTTCCGCCTGATTGGACCTTGTTTTCACACAAATGAACCCAGAATGATGTGAAATTGTGCTTCGTTCAACATAATTCTGGGTGCCATTTACAAAGCATAAGTGCTAATGACTCCATTCCTTTTTGTGGTTGTAGGGGCTGTTGATTGGAGTATACTAAAACAAACCTGATCTCTCTAGGACATTCAGAAATCAAGTTATAAGCCCACAAATGTGTAACTGGACTACTTCTTTAAATTGACACCAGATCAGGTTACCTTTGGGACATGGTTTGACCCCCTTAGGAAAGTGCTATCATCATGAAACGTTCAGATCACTTACAACTCAATAGATTCTACCTTCCTGTAACGTTTCAGCCTGATTGGACCTTGTTTTCACACAAATGGACCCAGAATGATGTGAAATTGTGCTTCGTGCAACATAATTCTGGGTGCCATTTAAAAACCATACGTGCTAATGACTCCATTCCTTTTTGTGGTTGTAGGGGCTGTTGATTGGAGTATACTAAAACAAACCTGATCTCTCAGGGACATTCAGAAGCCAAGTTATAAGCCCACAAATGTGTAACTGGACTACTTCTTTAAATTGACACCAGATCCGGTGACCTTTGGGACATGGTTTGACCCCCTTAGGAAAGTGCTATCATCATGAAACGTTCAGATCACTTACAACTCAATAGATTCTACCTTCCTGTAACGTTTCAGCCTGATTGGACCTTGTTTTCACACAAATGGACCCAGAATGATGTGAAATTGTGCTTCGTGCAACATAATTCTGGGTGCCATTTACAAACCATAAGTGCTAATGACTCCATTCCTTTTTGTGGTTGTAGGGGCTGTTGATTGGAGTACCCTAAAACAAACCTGACCTCTCTAGGACATTCAGAAGCCAAGTTATAAGCCCACAAAGGTGTAACTGGACTACTTCTTTAAAGTGACACCAGGCCCGGTGACCTTTTGGACATGGTTTGACCCCTTATAGGAATGTGCGATCATCATGAAACGTTCAGATCACTTACAACTCAATAGATTCTACCTTCTTGTAACGTTTCAGCCTGATTGGACCTTGTTTTCACACAAATGGACCCAGAATGATGTTAAATTGTGCTTCGTGCAACATAATTCTGGGTGCCATTTACAAACCATAAGTGCTAATGACTCCAATCCTTTTTGTGGTTGTAGGGGCTGTTTGTTGGAGTACACTAAAACAAACCTAACCTCTCTAGGACATTCAGAAGCCAAGTTATAAGCCCACAAAGGTGTAACTGGACTATTCTTTAAAGTGACACAAGGCCCGGTGACCTTTGGGACATGGTTTTACCCCCTATAGGAATGTGCGATCATCTTGAAACGTTCAGATCACTTACAACTCAATAGATTCTACCTTCTTGTAGCGTTTCAGCCTGATTGGACATTGTTTTCACACAAATGGACCCAGAATGATCTGAAATTGTGCTTCGTGCAACATAATTCTGGGTGCCATTTACAAAGCATAAGTGCTAATGACTCCATTCCTTTTTGTGGTTGTAGGGGCTGTTGATTGGAGTACAGTAAAACAAACCTGATCTCTCTAGGACATTCAGAAGCCAAGTTATAAGCCCACAAATGTGTAACTGGACTACTTCTTTAAATTGACACCAGATCCGGTGACCTTTGGGACATGGTTTGACCCCCTTAGGAAAGTGCTATCATCATGAAACATTCAGATCACTTACATCTCAATAGATTCTACCTTCCTGTAACGTTTCAGCCTGATTGGACCTTGTTTTCACACAAATGGACCCAGAATGATGTGAAATTGTGCTTCGTGCAACATAATTCTGGGTGCCATTTAAAAACCATAAGTGCTAATGACTCCATTCCTTTTTGTGGTTGTAGGGGCTGTTGATTGGAGTACAGTAAAACAAACCGGATCTCTCTAGGACATTCAGAAGCCAAGTTATGAGCCCACAAATGTGTAACTGGACTACTTCTTTAAATTGACACCAGATCCGGTGACATTTGGGACATGGTTTGACCCCCTTAGGAAAGTGCTATCATCATGAAACGTTCAGATCACTTACAACTCAGTAGATTCTACCTTCCTGTAACGTTTCAGCCTGATTGGACCTTGTTTTCACACAAATGAACCCAGAATGATGTGAAATTGTGCTTTGTGCAACATAATTCTGGGTGCCATTTACAAACCATAAGTGCTAATGACTCCATTCCTTTTTGTGGTTGTAGGAGCTGTTGATTGGAGTACCCTAAAACAAACCTGATCTCTCTAGGACATTCAGAAGCCAAGTTATAAGCCCACAAATGTGTAACTGGACTACTTCTTTAAATTTACACCAGATCCGGTGACATTTGGGACATGGTTTGACCCCCTTAGGAAAGTGCTATCATCATGAAACGTTAAGATCACTTACAACTCAATAGATTCTACCTTCCTGTAACGTTTCAGACTGATTGGACCTTGTTTTCACACAAATGAACCCAGAATGATGTGAAATTGTGCTTCGTGCAACATAATTCTGGGTGCCATTTAAAAACCATAAGTGCTAATGTCTCCATTCCTTTTTGTGGTTGTAGGGGCTGTTGATTGGAGTACACTAAAACAAACCTGACCTCTCTAGGACATTCAGAAGCCAAGTTATAAGCCCACAAATGTGTAACTGGACTACTTCTTTAAAGTGACACCAGATCCGGTGACCTTTGGGACATGGTTTGTCCCCCTTAGGAAAGTGCTATCATCATGAAACGTTCAGATCACTTACAACTCAATAGATTCTACCTTCCTGTAACATTTCATCCTGATTGGACCTTGTTTTCACACAAATGAACCCAGAATGATGTGAAATTGTGCTTCGTGCAACATAATTCTGGGTGCCATTTACAAACCATAAGTGCTAATGACTCCATTCCTTTTGTGGTTGTAGGGGCTTTTGATTGGAGTACACTAAAACAAACCTAACCTCTCTAGGACAATCAGAAGCCAAGTTATAAGCCCACAAATGTGTAACTGGACTACTTCTTTAAATTGACACCTTATCCGGTGACCTTTGGGACATGGTTTGACCCCCTTAGGAAAGTGCTATCATGATGAAACGTTCAGATCACTTACAACTCAATAGATTCTACCTTCCTGTAACGTTTCAGCCTGATTGGACCTTTTTTTAACACAAATGGACCCAGAATGATGTGAAATTGTGCTTCGTGCAACATAATTCTGGGTGCCATTTACAAACCATAAGTGCTAATGACTCCATTCCTTTTTGTGGTTGTAGGGGCTTTTGATTGGAGTAAACTAAAACAAACCTAACCTCTCTAGGACATTCAGAAGCCAAGTTATAAGCCCACAAAGGTGTAACTGGACTACATCTTTAAAGTGACACCAGGCCCGGTGACCTTTGGGACATGGTTTTACCCCCTATAGGAATGTGCGATCATCTTGAAACGTTCAGATCACTTACAACTCAATAGATTCTACCTTCTTGTAGCGTTTCAGCCTGATTGGACCTTGTTTTCACACAAATGGACACAGAATGATGTGAAATTGTGCTTCGTGCAACATAATTCTGGGTGCCATTTACAAACCATAAGTGCTAATGACTCCATTCCTTTTTGTGGTTGTAGGGGCTGTTGATTGGAGTACACTAAAACAAACCTGATCGCTCTAGGACATTCAGAAGCCAAGTTATAAGCCCACAAATGTGTAACTGGACTACTTCTTTAAATTGACACCTGATCCGGTGACCTTTGGGACATGGTTTGACCCCCTTAGGAAAGTTCTATCATGATGAAACGTTCAGATCACTTACAACTCAATAGATTCTACCTTCCTGTAACGTTTCAGCCTGATTGGACCTTGTTTTCACACAAATGAAGCCAGAATGATGTGAAATTGTGCTTCGTGCAACATAATTCTGGGTGCCATTTAAAAACCATAAGTGCTAATGTCTCCATTCCTTTTTGTGGTTGTAGGGGCTGTTGATTGGAGTACACTAAAACAAACCTGATCGCTCTAGGACATTCAGAAGCCAAGTTATAAGCCCACAAATGTGTAACTGGACAACTTCTTTAAATTGACACCAGATCCGGTGACCTTTGGGACATGGTTTGACCCCCTTAGGAAAGTGCTATCATCATGAAACATTCAGATCACTTACAACTCAATAGATTCTACCTTCCTGTAACGTTTCAGCCTGTTTGGACCTTGTTTTCACACAAATGAACCCAGAATGATGTGAAATTGTGCTTCGTGCAACATAATTCTGGGTGCCATTTAAAAACCATAAGTGCTAATGACTCCGATCCTTTTTGTGGTTGTAGGGGCTGTTGATTGGAGTATACTAAAACAAACCTGATCTCTCTAGGACATTCAGAAGCCAAGTTAGAAGCCCACAAATGTGTAACTGGACTACTTCATTAAAGTGACACCAGATCCGGTGACCTTTGGGACATGGTTTGACCCCCTTAGGAAAGTCCTATCATCATGAAACGTTCAGATCACTTACAACTCAATAGATTCTACCTTCCTGTAACGTTTCAGCCTGATTGGACCTTGTTTTCACACAAATGAACGCAGAATGTTGTGAAATTGTGCTTCGTGCAACATAATTCTGGGTGCCATTAAAAAACCATAAGTGCTAATGACTCCATTCCTTTTTGTGGTTGTAGGGGCTGTTGATTGGAGTACACTAAAACAAACCTCATCGCTCCAGGACATTCAGAAGCCAAGTTATAAGCCCACAAATGTGTAACTGGACTACTTCTTTAAATTGACACCAGATCCGGTGACCTTTGGGACATGGTTTGACCCCCTTAGGAAAGTGCTATCATCATGAAACGTTCAGATCACTTACAACTCAATAGATTCTACCTTCCTGTAACGTTTCAGCCTGATTGGACCTTGTTTTCACACAAATGAACCCAGAATGATGTGAAATTGTGCTTCGTGCAACATAATTCTGGGTGCCATTTACAAACCATAAGTGCTAATGACTCCATTCCTTTTTGTGGTTGTAGGGGCTGTTGATTGGAGTACACTAAAACAAACCTAACCTCTCTAGGACATTCAGAAGCCAAGTTATAAGCCCACAAAGGTGTAACTGGACTATTCTTTAAAGTGACACAAGGCCCGGTGACCTTTGGGACATGGTTTTACCCCCTATAGGAATGTGCGATCATCTTGAAACGTTCAGATCACTTACAACTCAATAGATTCTACCTTCTTGTAGTGTTTCAGCCTGATTGGACATTGTTTTCACACAAATGGACCCAGAATGATCTGAAATTGTGCTTCGTGCAACATAATTCTGTGTGCCATTTACAAAGCATAAGTGCTAATGACTCCATTCCTTTTTGTGGTTGTAGGGGCTGTTGATTGGAGTACATTAAAACAAACCTGATCTCTCTAGGACATTCAGAAGCCAAGTTATAAGCCCACAAATGTGTAACTGGACTACTTCTTTAAATTGACACCAGATCTGGTGACCTTTGGGACATGGATTTACCCCCTTAGGAAAGTGCTATCATCATGAAACGTTCAGATCACTTACAACTCAATAGATTCTACCTTCCTGTAACGTTTCAGCCTGATTGGACCTTGTTTTCACACAAATGAACCCAGAATGATGTGAAATTGTGCTTCGTGCAACATAATTCTGGGTGCCATTTAAAAACCATAAGTGCTAATGACTCCATTCCTTTTTGTGGTTGTAGGAGCTGTTGATTGGAGTACCCTAAAACAAACCTGATCTCTCTAGGACACTCAGAAGCCAAGTTATGAGCCCACAAATGTGTAACTGGACTACTTCTTTAAATTGACACCAGATCCGGTGACATTTGGGACATGGTTTGACCCCCTTAGGAAAGTGCTATCATCATGAAACGTTAAGATCACTTACAACTCAATAGATTCTACCTTCCTGTAACGTTTCAGCCTGATTGGACCTTGTTTTCACACAAATGAACCCAGAATGATGTGAAATTGTGCTTCGTGCAACATAATTCTGGGTGCCATTTACAAACCATAAGTGCTAATGACTCCATTCCTTTTTGTGGTTGTAGGGGCTTTTGATTGGAGTACACTAAAACAAACCTAACCTCTCTAGGACATTCAGAAGCCAAGTTATAAGCTCACAAAGGTGTAACTGGACTACATCTTTAAAGTGACACCAGGCCCGGTGACCTTTGGGACATGGTTTGACCCCCTTAGGAAAGTGCTATCATCATGAAACAATCAGATCACTTACAACTCAATAGATTCTACCTTCCTGTAACGTTTCAGCCTGATTGGACCTTGTTTTCACACAAATGGACCCAGAATGATGTGAAATTGTGCTTCGTGCAACATAATTCTGGGTGCCATTTACAAACCATAAGTGCTAATGACTCCATTCCTTTTTGTGGTTGTAGGGGCTGTTGATTGGAGTACCCTAAAACAAACCTGACCTCTCTAGGACATTCAGAAGCCAAGTTATAAGCCCACAAAGGTGTAACTGGACTACTTCTTTAAAGTGACACCAGGCCCGGTGACCTTTTGAACATGGTTTGACCCCTTATAGGAATGTGCGATCATCATGAAACGTTCAGATCACTTACAACTCAATAGATTCTACCTTCTTGTAACGTTTCAGCCTGATTGGACCTTGTTTTCACACAAATGGACCCAGAATGATGTGAAATTGTGCTTCGTGCAACATAATTCTGGGTGCCATTTAAAAACCATAAGTGCTAATGACTCCATTGCTTTTTGTGGTTGTAGGGGCTGTTGATTGGAGTACACTAAAACAAACCTGATCTCTCTAGGACATTCAGAAGCCAAGTTATAAGCCCACAAATGTGTAACTGGACTACTTCTTTAAATTGACACCAGATCCGGTGACCTTTGGGACATGGTTTGACCCCCTTAGGAAAGTGCTATCATCATGAAACGTTCAGATCACTTACAACTCAATAGATTCTACCTTCTTGTAGCGTTTCAGCCTGATTGGACCTTGTTTTCACACAAATGGACCCAGAATGATGTAAAATTGTGCTTCGTGCAACATAATTCTGGGTGCCATTTACAAACCATAAGTGCTAATGACTCCATTCCTTTTTGTGGTTGTAGGGGCTGTTGATTGGAGTACACTAAAACAAACCTGATCTCTCTAGGACATTCAGAAGCCAAGTTATAAGCCCACAAATGTGTAACTGGACTACTTCTTTAAATTGACACCAGATCCGGTGACCTTTGGGACATGGTTTGACCCCCTTAGGAAAGTGCTATCATCATGAAACGTTCAGATCACTTACAACTCAATAGATTCTACCTTCTTGTAGCGTTTCAGCCTGATTGGACCTTGTTTTCACACAAATGGACCCAGAATGATGTAAAATTGTGCTTCGTGCAACATAATTCTGGGTGCCATTTACAAACCATAAGTGCTAATGACTCCATTCCTTTTTGTGGTTGTAGGGGCTGTTGATTGGAGTACATTAAAACAAACCTGATCTCTCTAGGACATTCAGAAGCCAAGTTATAAGCCCACAAATGTGTAACTGGACTACTTTAAATTGACACCAGATCCGGTGACATTTGGGACATGGTTTGACCCCCTTAGGAAAGTGCTATCATCATGAAACGTTCAGATCACTTACAACTCAATAGATTCTACCTTCCTGTAACGTTTCAGCCTGATTGGACCTTGTTTTCACACAAATGAACCCAGAATGATGTGAAATTGTGCTTCGTGCAACATAATTCTGGGTGCCATTTACAAACCATAAGTGCTTATGACTCCATTCCTTTTTGTGGTTGTAGGGGCTGTTGATTGGAGTACATTAAAACAAACCTGATCTCTCTAGGACATTCAGAAGCCAAGTTATAAGCCCACAAATGTGTAACTGGACTACTTCTTTAAATTGACACCATATCCGGTGACCTTTGGGACATGGTTTGACCCCCTTAGGAAAGTGCTATCATCATGAAACGTTCAGATCACTTACAACTCAATAGATTCTACCTTCCTGTAACGTTTCCGCCTGATTGGACCTTGTTTTCACACAAATGAACCCAGAATGATGTGAAATTGTGCTTCGTTCAACATAATTCTGGGTGCCATTTACAAAGCATAAGTGCTAATGACTCCATTCCTTTTTGTGGTTGTAGGGGCTGTTGATTGGAGTATACTAAAACAAACCTGATCTCTCTAGGACATTCAGAAATCAAGTTATAAGCCCACAAATGTGTAACTGGACTACTTCTTTAAATTGACACCAGATCAGGTCACCTTTGGGACATGGTTTGACCCCCTTAGGAAAGTGCTATCATCATGAAACGTTCAGATCACTTACAACTCAATAGATTCTACCTTCCTGTAACGTTTCAGCCTGATTGGACCTTGTTTTCACACAAATGGACCCAGAATGATGTGAAATTGTGCTTCGTGCAACATAATTCTGGGTGCCATTTAAAAACCATACGTGCTAATGACTCCATTCCTTTTTGTGGTTGTAGGGGCTGTTGATTGGAGTATACTAAAACAAACCTGATCTCTCAGGGACATTCAGAAGCCAAGTTATAAGCCCACAAATGTGTAACTGGACTACTTCTTTAAATTGACACCAGATCCGGTGACCTTTGGGACATGGTTTGACCCCCTTAGGAAAGTGCTATCATCATGAAACGTTCAGATCACTTACAACTCAATAGATTCTACCTTCCTGTAACGTTTCAGCCTGATTGGACCTTGTTTTCACACAAATGGACCCAGAATGATGTGAAATTGTGCTTCGTGCAACATAATTCTGGGTGCCATTTACAAACCATAAGTGCTAATGACTCCATTCCTTTTTGTGGTTGTAGGGGCTGTTGATTGGAGTACCCTAAAACAAACCTGACCTCTCTAGGACATTCAGAAGCCAAGTTATAAGCCCACAAAGGTGTAACTGGACTACTTCTTTAAAGTGACACCAGGCCCGGTGACCTTTTGGACATGGTTTGACCCCTTATAGGAATGTGCGATCATCATGAAACGTTCAGATCACTTACAACTCAATAGATTCTACCTTCTTGTAACGTTTCAGCCTGATTGGACCTTGTTTTCACACAAATGGACCCAGAATGATGTTAAATTGTGCTTCGTGCAACATAATTCTGGGTGCCATTTACAAACCATAAGTGCTAATGACTCCAATCCTTTTTGTGGTTGTAGGGGCTGTTGATTGGAGTACACTAAAACAAACCTGATCTCTCTAGGACATTCAGAAGCCAAGTTATAAGCCCACAAATGTGTAACTGGACTACTTCTTTAAATTGACACCAGATCCGGTGACCTTTGGGACATGGTTTGACCCCCTTAGGAAAGTGCTATCATCATGAAACGTTCAGATCACTTACAACTCAATAGATTCTACCTTCTTGTAGCGTTTCAGCCTGATTGGACCTTGTTTTCACACAAATGGACCCAGAATGATGTAAAATTGTGCTTCGTGCAACATAATTCTGGGTGCCATTTACAAACCATAAGTGCTAATGACTCCATTCCTTTTTGTGGTTGTAGGGGCTGTTGATTGGAGTACATTAAAACAAACCTGATCTCTCTAGGACATTCAGAAGCCAAGTTATAAGCCCACAAATGTGTAACTGGACTACTTTAAATTGACACCAGATCCGGTGACATTTGGGACATGGTTTGACCCCCTTAGGAAAGTGCTATCATCATGAAACGTTCAGATCACTTACAACTCAATAGATTCTACCTTCCTGTAACGTTTCAGCCTGATTGGACCTTGTTTTCACACAAATGAACCCAGAATGATGTGAAATTGTGCTTCGTGCAACATAATTCTGGGTGCCATTTACAAACCATAAGTGCTTATGACTCCATTCCTTTTTGTGGTTGTAGGGGCTGTTGATTGGAGTACATTAAAACAAACCTGATCTCTCTAGGACATTCAGAAGCCAAGTTATAAGCCCACAAATGTGTAACTGGACTACTTCTTTAAATTGACACCATATCCGGTGACCTTTGGGACATGGTTTGACCCCCTTAGGAAAGTGCTATCATCATGAAACGTTCAGATCACTTACAACTCAATAGATTCTACCTTCCTGTAACGTTTCCGCCTGATTGGACCTTGTTTTCACACAAATGAACCCAGAATGATGTGAAATTGTGCTTCGTTCAACATAATTCTGGGTGCCATTTACAAAGCATAAGTGCTAATGACTCCATTCCTTTTTGTGGTTGTAGGGGCTGTTGATTGGAGTATACTAAAACAAACCTGATCTCTCTAGGACATTCAGAAATCAAGTTATAAGCCCACAAATGTGTAACTGGACTACTTCTTTAAATTGACACCAGATCAGGTGACCTTTGGGACATGGTTTGACCCCCTTAGGAAAGTGCTATCATCATGAAACGTTCAGATCACTTACAACTCAATAGATTCTACCTTCCTGTAACGTTTCAGCCTGATTGGACCTTGTTTTCACACAAATGGACCCAGAATGATGTGAAATTGTGCTTCGTGCAACATAATTCTGGGTGCCATTTAAAAACCATACGTGCTAATGACTCCATTCCTTTTTGTGGTTGTAGGGGCTGTTGATTGGAGTATACTAAAACAAACCTGATCTCTCAGGGACATTCAGAAGCCAAGTTATAAGCCCACAAATGTGTAACTGGACTACTTCTTTAAATTGACACCAGATCCGGTGACCTTTGGGACATGGTTTGACCCCCTTAGGAAAGTGCTATCATCATGAAACGTTCAGATCACTTACAACTCAATAGATTCTACCTTCCTGTAACGTTTCAGCCTGATTGGACCTTGTTTTCACACAAATGGACCCAGAATGATGTGAAATTGTGCTTCGTGCAACATAATTCTGGGTGCCATTTACAAACCATAAGTGCTAATGACTCCATTCCTTTTTGTGGTTGTAGGGGCTGTTGATTGGAGTACCCTAAAACAAACCTGACCTCTCTAGGACATTCAGAAGCCAAGTTATAAGCCCACAAAGGTGTAACTGGACTACTTCTTTAAAGTGACACCAGGCCCGGTGACCTTTTGGACATGGTTTGACCCCTTATAGGAATGTGCGATCATCATGAAACGTTCAGATCACTTACAACTCAATAGATTCTACCTTCTTGTAACGTTTCAGCCTGATTGGACCTTGTTTTCACACAAATGGACCCAGAATGATGTTAAATTGTGCTTCGTGCAACATAATTCTGGGTGCCATTTACAAACCATAAGTGCTAATGACTCCAATCCTTTTTGTGGTTGTAGGGGCTGTTTGTTGGAGTACACTAAAACAAACCTAACCTCTCTAGGACATTCAGAAGCCAAGTTATAAGCCCACAAAGGTGTAACTGGACTATTCTTTAAAGTGACACAAGGCCCGGTGACCTTTGGGACATGGTTTTACCCCCTATAGGAATGTGCGATCATCTTGAAACGTTCAGATCACTTACAACTCAATAGATTCTACCTTCTTGTAGCGTTTCAGCCTGATTGGACATTGTTTTCACACAAATGGACCCAGAATGATCTGAAATTGTGCTTCGTGCAACATAATTCTGGGTGCCATTTACAAAGCATAAGTGCTAATGACTCCATTCCTTTTTGTGGTTGTAGGGGCTGTTGATTGGAGTACAGTAAAACAAACCTGATCTCTCTAGGACATTCAGAAGCCAAGTTATAAGCCCACAAATGTGTAACTGGACTACTTCTTTAAATTGACACCAGATCCGGTGACCTTTGGGACATGGTTTGACCCCCTTAGGAAAGTGCTATCATCATGAAACATTCAGATCACTTACATCTCAATAGATTCTACCTTCCTGTAACGTTTCAGCCTGATTGGACCTTGTTTTCACACAAATGGACCCAGAATGATGTGAAATTGTGCTTCGTGCAACATAATTCTGGGTGCCATTTAAAAACCATAAGTGCTAATGACTCCATTCCTTTTTGTGGTTGTAGGGGCTGTTGATTGGAGTACAGTAAAACAAACCGGATCTCTCTAGGACATTCAGAAGCCAAGTTATGAGCCCACAAATGTGTAACTGGACTACTTCTTTAAATTGACACCAGATCCGGTGACATTTGGGACATGGTTTGACCCCCTTAGGAAAGTGCTATCATCATGAAACGTTCAGATCACTTACATCTCAGTAGATTCTACCTTCCTGTAACGTTTCAGCCTGATTGGACCTTGTTTTCACACAAATGAACCCAGAATGATGTGAAATTGTGCTTTGTGCAACATAATTCTGGGTGCCATTTACAAACCATAAGTGCTAATGACTCCATTCCTTTTTGTGGTTGTAGGAGCTGTTGATTGGAGTACCCTAAAACAAACCTGATCTCTCTAGGACATTCAGAAGCCAAGTTATAAGCCCACAAATGTGTAACTGGACTACTTCTTTAAATTTACACCAGATCCGGTGACATTTGGGACATGGTTTGACCCCCTTAGGAAAGTGCTATCATCATGAAACGTTAAGATCACTTACAACTCAATAGATTCTACCTTCCTGTAACGTTTCAGACTGATTGGACCTTGTTTTCACACAAATGAACCCAGAATGATGTGAAATTGTGCTTCGTGCAACATAATTCTGGGTGCCATTTAAAAACCATAAGTGCTAATGTCTCCATTCCTTTTTGTGGTTGTAGGGGCTGTTGATTGGAGTACACTAAAACAAACCTGACCTCTCTAGGACATTCAGAAGCCAAGTTATAAGCCCACAAATGTGTAACTGGACTACTTCTTTAAAGTGACACCAGATCCGGTGACCTTTGGGACATGGTTTGTCCCCCTTAGGAAAGTGCTATCATCATGAAACGTTCAGATCACTTACAACTCAATAGATTCTACCTTCCTGTAACATTTCATCCTGATTGGACCTTGTTTTCACACAAATGAACCCAGAATGATGTGAAATTGTGCTTCGTGCAACATAATTCTGGGTGCCATTTACAAACCATAAGTGCTAATGACTCCATTCCTTTTGTGGTTGTAGGGGCTTTTGATTGGAGTACACTAAAACAAACCTAACCTCTCTAGGACAATCAGAAGCCAAGTTATAAGCCCACAAATGTGTAACTGGACTACTTCTTTAAATTGACACCTTATCCGGTGACCTTTGGGACATGGTTTGACCCCCTTAGGAAAGTGCTATCATGATGAAACGTTCAGATCACTTACAACTCAATAGATTCTACCTTCCTGTAACGTTTCAGCCTGATTGGACCTTTTTTTAACACAAATGGACCCAGAATGATGTGAAATTGTGCTTCGTGCAACATAATTCTGGGTGCCATTTACAAACCATAAGTGCTAATGACTCCATTCCTTTTTGTGGTTGTAGGGGCTTTTGATTGGAGTAAACTAAAACAAACCTAACCTCTCTAGGACATTCAGAAGCCAAGTTATAAGCCCACAAAGGTGTAACTGGACTACATCTTTAAAGTGACACCAGGCCCGGTGACCTTTGGGACATGGTTTTACCCCCTATAGGAATGTGCGATCATCTTGAAACGTTCAGATCACTTACAACTCAATAGATTCTACCTTCTTGTAGCGTTTCAGCCTGATTGGACCTTGTTTTCACACAAATGGACACAGAATGATGTGAAATTGTGCTTCGTGCAACATAATTCTGGGTGCCATTTACAAACCATAAGTGCTAATGACTCCATTCCTTTTTGTGGTTGTAGGGGCTGTTGATTGGAGTACACTAAAACAAACCTGATCGCTCTAGGACATTCAGAAGCCAAGTTATAAGCCCACAAATGTGTAACTGGACTACTTCTTTAAATTGACACCTGATCCGGTGACCTTTGGGACATGGTTTGACCCCCTTAGGAAAGTTCTATCATGATGAAACGTTCAGATCACTTACAACTCAATAGATTCTACCTTCCTGTAACGTTTCAGCCTGATTGGACCTTGTTTTCACACAAATGAAGCCAGAATGATGTGAAATTGTGCTTCGTGCAACATAATTCTGGGTGCCATTTAAAAACCATAAGTGCTAATGTCTCCATTCCTTTTTGTGGTTGTAGGGGCTGTTGATTGGAGTACACTAAAACAAACCTGATCGCTCTAGGACATTCAGAAGCCAAGTTATAAGCCCACAAATGTGTAACTGGACAACTTCTTTAAATTGACACCAGATCCGGTGACCTTTGGGACATGGTTTGACCCCCTTAGGAAAGTGCTATCATCATGAAACATTCAGATCACTTACAACTCAATAGATTCTACCTTCCTGTAACGTTTCAGCCTGTTTGGACCTTGTTTTCACACAAATGAACCCAGAATGATGTGAAATTGTGCTTCGTGCAACATAATTCTGGGTGCCATTTAAAAACCATAAGTGCTAATGACTCCGATCCTTTTTGTGGTTGTAGGGGCTGTTGATTGGAGTATACTAAAACAAACCTGATCTCTCTAGGACATTCAGAAGCCAAGTTAGAAGGCCACAAATGTGTAACTGGACTACTTCATTAAAGTGAAACCAGATCCGGTGACCTTTGGGACATGGTTTGACCCCCTTAGGAAAGTCCTATCATCATGAAACGTTCAGATCACTTACAACTCAATAGATTCTACCTTCCTGTAACGTTTCAGCCTGATTGGACCTTGTTTTCACACAAATGAACGCAGAATGTTGTGAAATTGTGCTTCGTGCAACATAATTCTGGGTGCCATTAAAAAACCATAAGTGCTAATGACTCCATTCCTTTTTGTGGTTGTAGGGGCTGTTGATTGGAGTACACTAAAACAAACCTCATCGCTCCAGGACATTCAGAAGCCAAGTTATAAGCCCACAAATGTGTAACTGGACTACTTCTTTAAATTGACACCAGATCCGGTGACCTTTGGGACATGGTTTGACCCCCTTAGGAAAGTGCTATCATCATGAAACGTTCAGATCACTTACAACTCAATAGATTCTACCTTCCTGTAACGTTTCAGCCTGATTGGACCTTGTTTTCACACAAATGAACCCAGAATGATGTGAAATTGTGCTTCGTGCAACATAATTCTGGGTGCCATTTACAAACCATAAGTGCTAATGACTCCATTCCTTTTTGTGGTTGTAGGGGCTGTTGATTGGAGTACACTAAAACAAACCTAACCTCTCTAGGACATTCAGAAGCCAAGTTATAAGCCCACAAAGGTGTAACTGGACTATTCTTTAAAGTGACACAAGGCCCGGTGACCTTTGGGACATGGTTTTACCCCCTATAGGAATGTGCGATCATCTTGAAACGTTCAGATCACTTACAACTCAATAGATTCTACCTTCTTGTAGTGTTTCAGCCTGATTGGACATTGTTTTCACACAAATGGACCCAGAATGATCTGAAATTGTGCTTCGTGCAACATAATTCTGGGTGCCATTTACAAAGCATAAGTGCTAATGACTCCATTCCTTTTTGTGGTTGTAGGGGCTGTTGATTGGAGTACATTAAAACAAACCTGATCTCTCTAGGACATTCAGAAGCCAAGTTATAAGCCCACAAATGTGTAACTGGACTACTTCTTTAAATTGACACCAGATCTGGTGACCTTTGGGACATGGATTTACCCCCTTAGGAAAGTGCTATCATCATGAAACGTTCAGATCACTTACAACTCAATAGATTCTACCTTCCTGTAACGTTTCAGCCTGATTGGACCTTGTTTTCACACAAATGAACCCAGAATGATGTGAAATTGTGCTTCGTGCAACATAATTCTGGGTGCCATTTAAAAACCATAAGTGCTAATGACTCCATTCCTTTTTGTGGTTGTAGGAGCTGTTGATTGGAGTACCCTAAAACAAACCTGATCTCTCTAGGACATTCAGAAGCCAAGTTATGAGCCCACAAATGTGTAACTGGACTACTTCTTTAAATTGACACCAGATCCGGTGACATTTGGGACATGGTTTGACCCCCTTAGGAAAGTGCTATCATCATGAAACGTTAAGATCACTTACAACTCAATAGATTCTACCTTCCTGTAACGTTTCAGCCTGATTGGACCTTGTTTTCACACAAATGAACCCAGAATGATGTGAAATTGTGCTTCGTGCAACATAATTCTGGGTGCCATTTAAAAACCATAAGTGCTAATGTCTCCATTCCTTTTTGTGGTTGTAGGGGCTGTTGATTGGAGTACACTAAAAAAAACCTGACCTCTCTAGGACATTCAGAAGCCAAGTTATAAGCCCACAAATGTGTAACTGGACTACTTCTTTAAAGTGACACCAGATCCGGTGACCTTTGGGACATGGTTTGACCCCCTTAGGAAAGTGCTATCATCATGAAACAATCAGATCACTTACAACTCAATAGATTCTACCTTCCTGTAACGTTTCAGCCTGATTGGACCTTGTTTTCACACAAATGAACCCAGAATGATGTGAAATTGTGCTTCGTGCAACATAATTCTGGGTGCCATTTACAAACCATAAGTGCTAATGACTCCATTCCTTTTTGTGGTTGTAGGGGCTTTTGATTGGAGTACACTAAAACAAACCTAACCTCTCTAGGACATTCAGAAGCCAAGTTATAAGCTCACAAAGGTGTAACTGGACTACATCTTTAAAGTGACACCAGGCCCGGTGACCTTTGGGACATGGTTTTACCCCCTATAGGAATGTGCGATCATCTTGAAACGTTCAGATCACTTACAACTCAATAGATTCTACCTTCTTGTAGCGTTTCAGCCTGATTGGACCTTGTTTTCACACAAATGGACCCAGAATGATGTGAAATTGTGCTTCGTGCAACATAATTCTGGGTGCCATTTACAAACCATAAGTGCTAATGACTCCATTCCTTTTTGTGGTTGTAGGGGCTGTTGATTGGAGTACACTAAAACAAACCTAACCTCTCTAGGACATTCAGAAGCCAAGTTATAAGCCCACAAAGGTGTAACTGGACTATTCTTTAAAGTGACACAAGGCCCGGTGACCTTTGGGACATGGTTTTACCCCCTATAGGAATGTGCGATCATCTTGAAACGTTCAGATCACTTACAACTCAATAGATTCTACCTTCTTGTAGTGTTTCAGCCTGATTGGACCTTGTTTTCACACAAATGGACCCAGAATGATGTGAAATTGTGCTTCGTGCAACATAATTCTGGGTGCCATTTAAAAACCATAAGTGCTAATGACTCCATTCCTTTTTGTGGTTGTAGGAGCTGTTGATTGGAGTACCCTAAAACAAACCTGATCTCTCTAGGACATTCAGAAGCCAAGTTATGAGCCCACAAATGTGTAACTGGACTACTTCTTTAAATTGACACCAGATCCGGTGACATTTGGGACATGGTTTGACCCCCTTAGGAAAGTGCTATCATCATGAAACGTTAAGATCACTTACAACTCAATAGATTCTACCTTCCTGTAACGTTTCAGCCTGATTGGACCTTGTTTTCACACAAATGAACCCAGAATGATGTGAAATTGTGCTTCGTGCAACATAATTCTGGGTGCCATTTAAAAACCATAAGTGCTAATGTCTCCATTCCTTTTTGTGGTTGTAGGGGCTGTTGATTGGAGTACACTAAAACAAACCTGACCTCTCTAGGACATTCAGAAGCCAAGTTATAAGCCCACAAATGTGTAACTGGACTACTTCTTTAAAGTGACACCAGATCCGGTGACCTTTGGGACATGGTTTGACCCCCTTAGGAAAGTGCTATCATCATGAAACAATCAGATCACTTACAACTCAATAGATTCTACCTTCCTGTAACGTTTCAGCCTGATTGGACCTTGTTTTCACACAAATGAACCCAGAATGATGTGAAATTGTGCTTCGTGCAACATAATTCTGGGTGCCATTTACAAACCATAAGTGCTAATGACTCCATTCCTTTTTGTGGTTGTAGGGGCTTTTGATTGGAGTACACTAAAACAAACCTAACCTCTCTAGGACATTCAGAAGCCAAGTTATAAGCTCACAAAGGTGTAACTGGACTACATCTTTAAAGTGACACCAGGCCCGGTGACCTTTGGGACATGGTTTTACCCCCTATAGGAATGTGCGATCATCTTGAAACGTTCAGATCACTTACAACTCAATAGATTCTACCTTCTTGTAGCGTTTCAGCCTGATTGGACCTTGTTTTCACACAAATGGACCCAGAATGATGTGAAATTGTGCTTCGTGCAACATAATTCTGGGTGCCATTTACAAACCATAAGTGCTAATGACGCCATTCCTTTTTGTGGTTGTAGGGGCTGTTTATTGGAGTACACTAAAACAAACCTGATCTCTCTAGGACATTCAGAAGCCAAGTTATAAGCCCACAAATGTGTAACTGGACTACTTCTTTAAATTGACACCTGATCCGGTGACCTTTGGGACATGGTTTGACCCCCTTAGGAAAGTCCTATCATCATGAAACGTTCAGATCACTTACAACTCAGTAGATTCTACCTTCCTGTAACGTTTCAGCCTGATTGGACCTTGTTTTCACACAAATGGACACAGAATGATGTGAAATTGTGCTTCGTGCAACATAATTCTGGGTGCCATTTACAAACCATAAGTGCTAATGACTCCATTCCTTTTTGTGGTTGTAGGGGCTGTTGATTGGAGTACACTAAAACAAACCTGATCGCTCTAGGACATTCAGAAGCCAAGTTATAAGCCCACAAATGTGTAACTGGACTACTTCTTTAAATTGACACCTGATCCGGTGACCTTTGGGACATGGTTTGACCACCTTAGGAAAGTGCTATCATGATGAAACGTTCAGATCACTTACAACTCAATAGATTCTACCTTCCTGTAACGTTTCAGCCTGATTGGACCTTGTTTTCACACAAATGAAGCCAGAATGATGTGAAATTGTGCTTCGTGCAACATAATTCTGGGTGCCATTTAAAAACCATAAGTGCTAATGTCTCCATTCCTTTTTGTGGTTGTAGGGGCTGTTCATTGGAGTACACTAAAACAAACCTGATCGCTCTAGGACATTCAGAAGCCAAGTTATAAGCCCACAAATGTGTAACTGGACAACTTCTTTAAATTGACACCAGATCCGGTGACCTTTGGGACATGGTTTGACCCCCTTAGGAAAGTGCTATCATCATGAAACGTTCAGATCACTTACAACTCAATAGATTCTACCTTCCTGTAACGTTTCAGCCTGATTGGACCTTGTTTTCACACAAATGAACCCAGAATGATGTGAAATTGTGCTTCATGCAACATAATTCTGGGTGCCATTTAAAAACCATAAGTGCTAATGACTCCGATCCTTTTTGTGGTTGTAGGGGCTGTTGATTGGAGTATACTAAAACAAACCTGATCTCTCTAGGACATTCAGAAGCCAAGTTATAAGCCCACAAATGTGTAACTGGACTACTTCTTCAAATTGACACCAGATCCGGTGACCTTTGGGACATGGTTTGACCCCCTTAGGAAAGTGCTATCATCATGAAACGTTCAGATCACTTACAACTCAGTAGATTCTACCTTCCTGTAACGTTTCAGCCTGATTGGACCTTGTTTTCACACAAATGAACCCAGAATGATGTGAAATTGTGCTTTGTGCAACATAATTCTGGGTGCCATTTACAAACCATAAGTGCTAATGACTCCATTCCTTTTTGTGGTTGTAGGGGCTGTTGATTGGAGTACATTAAAACAAACCTGATCTCTCTAGCACATTCAGAAGCCAAGTTATAAGCCCACAAATGTGTAACTGGACTACTTCTTTAAATTGACACCAGATCCGGTGACCTTTGGGACATGGTTTTACCCCCTTAGGAAAGTGCTATCATCATGAAACGTTCAGATCACTTACAACTCAATAGATTCTACCTTCCTGTAACGTTTCAGCCTGATTGGACCTTGTTTTCACACAAATGAACCCAGAATGATGTGAAATTGTGCTTCGTGCAACATAATTCTGGGTGCCATTTAAAAACCATAAGTGCTAATGACTCCATTCCTTTTTGTGGTTGTAGGAGCTGTTGATTGGAGTACCCTAAAACAAACCTGATCTCTCTAGGACATTCAGAAGCCAAGTTATAAGCCCACAAATGTGTAACTGGACTACTTCTTTAAATTGACACCAGATCCGGTGACATTTGGGACATGGTTTGACCCCCTTAGGAAAGTGCTATCATCATGAAACGTTAAGATCACTTACAACTCAATAGATTCTACCTTCCTGTAACGTTTCAGCCTGATTGGACCTTGTTTTCACACAAATGAACCCAGAATGATGTGAAATTGTGCTTCGTGCAACATAATTCTGGGTGCCATTTAAAAACCATAAGTGCTAATGTCTCCATTCCTTTTTGTGGTTGTAGGGGCTGTTGATTGGAGTACACTAAAACAAACCTGACCTCTCTAGGGCATTCAGAAGCCAAGTTATAAGCCCACAAATGTGTAACTGGACTACTTCTTTAAAGTGACACCAGATCCGGTGACCTTTGGGACATGGTTTGACCCCCTTAGGAAAGTGCTATCATCATGAAACGTTCAGATCACTTACAACTCAATAGATTCTACCTTCCTGTAACGTTTCAGCCTGATTGGACCTTGTTTTCACACAAATGAACCCAGAATGATGTGAAATTGTGCTTCGTGCAACATAATTCTGGGTGCCATTTAAAAACCATAAGTGCTAATGACTCCATTCCTTTTTGTGGTTGTAGGAGCTGTTGATTGGAGTACCCTAAAACAAACCTGATCTCTCTAGGACATTCAGAAGCCAAGTTATAAGCCCACAAATGTGTAACTGGACTACTTCTTTAAATTGACAACAGATCCGGTGACATTTGGGACATGGTTTGACCCCCTTAGGAAAGTGCTATCATCATGAAACGTTAAGATCACTTACAACTCAATAGATTCTACCTTCCTGTAACGTTTCAGCCTGATTGGACCTTGTTTTCACACAAATGAACCCAGAATGATGTGAAATTGTGCTTCGTGCAACATAATTCTGGGTGCCATTTAAAAACCATAAGTGCTAATGTCTCCATTCCTTTTTGTGGTTGTAGGGGCTGTTGATTGGAGTACACTAAAACAAACCTGACCTCTCTAGGGCATTCAGAAGCCAAGTTATAAGCCCACAAATGTGTAACTGGACTACTTCTTTAAAGTGACACCAGATCCGGTGACCTTTGGGACATGGTTTGACCCCCTTAGGAAAGTGCTATCATCATGAAACGTTCAGATCACTTACAACTCAATAGATTCTACCTTCCTGTAACGTTTCAGCCTGATTGGACCTTGTTTTCACACAAATGAACCCAGAATGATGTGAAATTGTGCTTCGTGCAACATAATTCTGGGTGCCATTTACAAACCATAAGTGCTAATGACTCCATTCCTTTTTGTGGTTGTAGGGGCTTTTGATTGGAGTACACTAAAACAAACCTAACCTCTCTAGGACATTCAGAAGCCAAGTTATAAGCCCACAAAGGTGTAACTGGACTACATCTTTAAAGTGACACCAGGCCCGGTGACCTTTGGGACATGGTTTTACCCCCTATAGGAATGTGCGATCATCTTGAAACGTTCAGATCACTTACAACTCAATAGATTCTACCTTCTTGTAGCGTTTCAGCCTGATTGGACCTTGTTTTCACACAAATGGACACAGAATGATGTGAAATTGTGCTTCGTGCAACATAATTCTGGGTGCCATTTACAAACCATAAGTGCTATTGACTCCATTCCTTTTTGTGGTTGTAGGGGCTGTTGATTGGAGTACACTAAAACAAACCTGATCTCTCTAGGACATTCAGAAGCCAAGTTATAAGCCCACAAATGTGTAACTGGACTACTTCTTTAAATTGACACCAGATCCGGTGACCTTTGGGACATGGTTTGACCCCCTTAGGAAAGTGCTATCATGATGAAACGTTCAGATCACTTACAACTCAATAGATTCAACCTTCCTGTAACGTTTCAGCCTGATTGGACCTTGTTTTCACACAAATGAACCCAGAATGATGTGAAATTGTGCTTCGTGCAACATAATTCTGGGTGCCATTTACAAACCATAAGTGCTAATAACTCCATTCCTTTTTGTGGTTGTAGGGGCTGTTGATTGGAGTACACTAAAACAAACCTAACCTCTCTAGGACATTCAGAAGCCAAGTTATAAGCCCACAAAGGTGTAACTGGACTATTCTTTAAAGTGACCCAAGGCCCGGTGACCTTTGGGACATGGTTTTACCCCCTATAGGAATGTGCGATCATCTTGAAACGTTCAGATCACTTACAACTCAATAGATTCTACCTTCTTGTAGCGTTTCAGCCTGATTGGACATTGTTTTCACACAAATGGACCCAGAATGATCTGAAATTGTGCTTCGTGCAACATAATTCTGGGTGCCATTTACAAAGCATAAGTGCTAATGACTCCATTCCTTTTTGTGGTTGTAGGGGCTGTTGATTGGAGTACAGTAAAACAAACCTGATCTCTCTAGGACATTCAGAAGCCAAGTTATAAGCCCACAAATGTGTAACTGGACTACTTCTTTAAATTGACACCAGATCCGGTGACATTTGGGACATGGTTTGACCCCCTTAGGAAAGTGCTATCATCATGAAACGTTCAGATCACTTACAACTCAGTAGATTCTACCTTCCTGTAATGTTTCAGCCTGAATGGACCTTGTTTTCACACAAATGAACCCAGAATGATGTGAAATTGTGCTTTGTGCAACATAATTCTGGGTGCCATTTACAAACCATAAGTGCTAATGACTCCATTCCTTTTTGTGGTTGTAGGGGCTGTTGATTGGAGTACATTAAAACAAACCTGATCTCTCTAGGACATTCAGAAGCCAAGTTATAAGCCCACAAATGTGTAACTGGACTACTTCTTTAAATTTACACCAGATCCGGTGACCTTTGGGACATGGTTTTACCCCCTTAGGAAAGTGCTATCATCATGAAACGTTCAGATCACTTACAACTCAATAGATTCTACCTTCCTGTAACGTTTCAGCCTGATTGGACCTTGTTTTCACACAAATGAACCCAGAATGATGTGAAATTGTGCTTCGTGCAACATAATTCTGGGTGCCATTTAAAAACCATAAGTGCTAATGACTCCATTCCTTTTTGTGGTTGTAGGAGCTGTTGATTGGAGTACCCTAAAACAAACCTGATCTCTCTAGGACATTCAGAAGCCAAGTTATAAGCCCACAAATGTGTAACTGGACTACTTCTTTAAATTGACACCAGATCCGGTGACATTTGGGACATGGTTTGACCCTCTTAGGAAAGTGCTATCATCATGAAACGTTAAGATCACTTACAACTCAATAGATTCTACCTTCCTGTAACGTTTCAGCCTGATTGGACCTTGTTTTCACACAAATGAACCCAGAATGATGTGAAATTGTGCTTCGTGCAACATAATTCTGGGTGCCATTTAAAAACCATAAGTGCTAATGTCTTCATTCCTTTTTGTGGTTGTAGGGGCTGTTGATTGGAGTACACTAAAACAAACCTGACCTCTCTAGGACATTCAGAAGCCAAGTTATAAGCCCACAAATGTGTAACTGGACTACTTCTTTAAAGTGACACCAGATCCGGTGACCTTTGCGACATGGTTTGACCCCCTTAGGAAAGTGCTATCATCATGAAACGTTCAGATCACTTACAACTCAATAGATTCTACCTTCCTGTAACGTTTCAGCCTGATTGGACCTTGTTTTCACACAAATGAACCCAGAATGATGTGAAATTGTGCTTCGTGCAACATAATTCTGGGTGCCATTTACAAACCATAAGTGCTAATGACTCCATTCCTTTTTGTGGTTGTAGGGGCTTTTGATTGGAGTACACTAAAACAAATCTAACCTCTCTAGGACATTTAGAAGCCAAGTTATAAGCCCACAAAGGTGTAACTGGACTACATCTTTAAAGTGACACCAGGCCCGGTGACCTTTGGGACATGGTTTTACCCCCTTAGGAATGTGCGATCATCTTGAAACGTTCAGATCACTTACAACCCAATAGATTCTACCTTCTTGTAGCGTTTCAGCCTGATTGGACCTTGTTTTCACACAAATGGACACAGAATGATGTGAAATTGTGCTTCGTGCAACATAATTCTGGGTGCCATTTACAAACCATAAGTGCTAATGACTCCATTCCTTTTTGTGGTTGTAGGGGCTGTTGATTGGAGTACACTAAAACAAACCTGATCTCTCTAGGACATTCAGAAGCCAAGTTATAAGCCCACAAATGTGTAACTGGACTACTTTAAATTGACACCTGATCCGGTGACCTTTGGGACATGGTTTGACCCCCTTAGGAAAGTGCTATCATGATGAAACGTTCAGATCACTTACAACTCAATAGATTCTACCTTCTTGTAGCGTTTCAGCCTGATTGGACCTTGTTTTCACACAAATGGACACAGAATGATGTGAAATTGTGCTTCGTGCAACATAATTCTGGGTGCCATTTAAAAACCATAAGTGCTAATGTCTCCATTCCTTTTTGTGGTTGTAGGGGCTGTTGATTGGAGTACACTAAAACAAACCTGACCTCTCTAGGGCATTCAGAAGCCAAGTTATAAGCCCACAAATGTGTAACTGGACTACTTCTTTAAAGTGACACCAGATCCGGTGACCTTTGGGACATGGTTTGACCCCCTTAGGAAAGTGCTATCATCATGAAACGTTCAGATCACTTACAACTCAATAGATTCTACCTTCCTGTAACGTTTCAGCCTGACTGGACCTTGTTTTCACACAAATGAACCCAGAATGATGTGAAATTGTGCTTCGTGCAACATAATTCTGGGTGCCATTTACAAACCATAAGTGCTAATGACTCCATTCCTTTTTGTGGTTGTAGGGGCTTTTGATTGGAGTACACTAAAACAAACCTAACCTCTCTAGGACATTCAGAAGCCAAGTTATGAGCCCACAAAGGTGTAACTGGACTACATCTTTAAAGTGACACCAGGCCCGGTGACCTTTGGGACATGGTTTTACCCCCTATAGGAATGTGCGATCATCTTGAAACGTTCAGATCATTTACAACTCAATAGATTCTACCTTCTTGTAGCGTTTCAGCCTGATTGGACCTTGTTTTCACACAAATGGACACAGAATGATGTGAAATTGTGCTTCGTGCAACATAATTCTGGGTGCCATTTACAAACCATAAGTGCTATTGACTCCATTCCTTTTTGTGGTTGTAGGGGCTGTTGATTGGAGTACACTAAAACAAACCTGATCTCTCTAGGACATTCAGAAGCCAAGTTATAAGCCCACAAATGTGTAACTGGACTACTTCTTTAAATTGACACCAGATCCGGTGACCTTTGGGACATGGTTTGACCCCCTTAGGAAAGTGCTATCATGATGAAACGTTCAGATCACTTACAACTCAATAGATTCTACCTTCCTGTAACGTTTCAGCCTGATTGGACCTTGTTTTCACACAAATGAACCCAGAATGATGTGAAATTGTGCTTCGTGCAACATAATTCTGGGTGCCATTTACAAACCATAAGTGCTAATAACTCCATTCCTTTTTTTGGTTGTAGGGGCTGTTGATTGGAGTACACTAAAACAAACCTAACCTCTCTAGGACATTCAGAAGCCAAGTTATAAGCCCACAAAGGTGTAACTGGACTATTCTTTAAAGTGACACAAGGCCCGGTGACCTTTGGGACATGGTTTTACCCCCTATAGGAATGTGCGATCATCTTGAAACGTTCAGATCACTTACAACTCAATAGATTCTACCTTCTTGTAGCGTTTCAGCCTGACTGGACATTGTTTTCACACAAATGGACCCAGAATGATCTGAAATTGTGCTTCGTGCAACATAATTCTGGGTGCCATTTACAAAGCATAAGTGCTAATGACTCCATTCCTTTTTGTGGTTGTAGGGGCTGTTGATTGGAGTACAGTAAAACAAACCTGATCTCTCTAGGACATTCAGAAGCCAAGTTATAAGCCCACAAATGTGTAACTGGACTACTTCTTTAAATTGACACCAGATCCGGTGACATTTGGGACATGGTTTGACCCCCTTAGGAAAGTGCTATCATCATGAAACGTTCAGATCACTTACAACTCAGTAGATTCTACCTTCCTGTAACGTTTCAGCCTGATTGGACCTTGTTTTCACACAAATGAACCCAGAATGATGTGAAATTGTGCTTTGTGCAACATAATTCTGGGTGCCATTTACAAACCATAAGTGCTAATGACTCCATTCCTTTTTGTGGTTGTAGGGGCTGTTGATTGGAGTACATTAAAACAAACCTGATCTCTCTAGGACATTCAGAAGCCAAGTTATAAGCCCACAAATGTGTAACTGGACTACTTCTTTAAATTTACACCAGATCCGGTGACCTTTGGGACATGGTTTTACCCCCTTAGGAAAGTGCTATCATCATGAAACGTTCAGATCACTTACAACTCAATAGATTCTACCTTCCTGTAACGTTTCAGCCTGATTGGACCTTGTTTTCACACAAATGAACCCAGAATGATGTGAAATTGTGCTTCGTGCAACATAATTCTGGGTGCCATTTAAAAACCATAAGTGCTAATGACTCAATTCCTTTTTGTGGTTGTAGGAGCTGTTGATTGGAGTACCCTAAAACAAACCTGATCTCTCTAGGACATTCAGAAGCCAAGTTATAAGCCCACAAATGTGTAACTGGACTACTTCTTTAAATTGACACCAGATCCGGTGACATTTGGGACATGGTTTGACCCCCTTAGGAAAGTGCTATCATCATGAAACGTTAAGATCACTTACAACTCAATAGATTCTACCTTCCTGTAACGTTTCAGCCTGATTGGACCTTGTTTTCACACAAATGAACCCAGAATGATGTGAAATTGGGCTTCGTGCAACATAATTCTGGGTGCCATTTAAAAACCATAAGTGCTAATGTCTTCATTCCTTTTTGTGGTTGTAGGGGCTGTTGATTGGAGTACACTAAAACAAACCTGACCTCTCTAGGACATTCAGAAGCCAAGTTATAAGCCCACAAATGTGTAACTGGACTACTTCTTTAAAGTGACACCAGATCCGGTGACCTTTGCGACATGGTTTGACCCCCTTAGGAAAGTGCTATCATCATGAAACGTTCAGATCACTTACAACTCAATAGATTCTACCTTCCTGTAACGTTTCAGCCTGATTGGACCTTGTTTTCACACAAATGAACCCAGAATGATGTGAAATTGTGCTTCGTGCAACATAATTCTGGGTGCCATTTACAAACCATAAGTCCTAATGACTCCATTCCTTTTTGTGGTTGTAGGGGCTTTTGATTGGAGTACACTAAAACAAATCTAACCTCTCTAGGACATTCAGAAGCCAAGTTATAAGCCCACAAAGGTGTAACTGGACTACATCTTTAAAGTGACACCAGGCCCGGTGACCTTTGGGACATGGTTTTACCCCCTTAGGAATGTGCGATCATCTTGAAACGTTCAGATCACTTACAACTCAATAGATTCTACCTTCTTGTAGCGTTTCAGCCTGATTGGACCTTGTTTTCACACAAATGGACACAGAATGATGTGAAATTGTGCTTCGTGCAACATAATTCTGGGTGCCATTTACAAACCATAAGTGCTAATGACTCCTTTCCTTTTTGTGGTTTTAGGAGCTGTTGATTGGAGTACCCTAAAACAAACCTGATCTCTCTAGGACATTCAGAAGCCAAGTTATGAGCCCACAAATGTGTAACTGGACTACTTCTTTAAATTGACACCAGATCCGGTGACATTTGGGACATGGTTTGACCCCCTTAGGAAAGTGCTATCATCATGAAACGTTAAGATCACTTACAACTCAATAGATTCTACCTTCCTGTAACGTTTCAGCCTGATTGGACCTTGTTTTCACACAAATGAACCCAGAATGATGTGAAATTGTGCTTCCTGCAACATAATTCTGGGTGCCATTTAAAAACCATAAGTGCTAATGTCTCCATTCCTTTTTGTGGTTGTAGGGGCTGTTGATTGGAGTACACTAAAACAAACCTGACCTCTCTAGGACATTCAGAAGCCAAGTTATAAGCCCACAAATATGTAACTGGACTACTTCTTTAAAGTGACACCAGATCCGGTGACCTTTGGGACATTGTTTGACCCCCTTAGGAAAGTGCTATCATCATGAAACGTTCAGATCACTTACAACTCAATAGATTCTACCTTCCTGTAACGTTTCAGCCTGATTGGACCTTGTTTTCACACAAATGAACCCAGAATGATGTTAAATTGTGCTTCGTGCAACATAATTCTGGGTGCCATTTACAAACCATAAGTGCTAATGACTCCATTCCTTTTTGTGGTTGTAGGGGCTTTTGATTGGAGTACACTAAAACAAACCTAACCTCTCTAGGACATTCAGAAGCCAAGTTATAAGCCCACAAAGGTGTAACTGGACTACATCTTTAAAGTGACACCAGGCCCGGTGACCTTTGGGACATGGTTTTACCCCCTATAGGAATGTGCGATCATCTTGAAACGTTCAGATCACTTACAACTCAATAGATTCTACCTTCTTGTAGCGTTTCAGCCTGATTGGACCTTGTTTTCACACAAATGGACACAGAATGATGTGAAATTGTGCTTCGTGCAACATAATTCTGGGTGCCATTTACAAACCATAAGTGCTAATGACTCCATTCCTTTTTGTGGTTGTAGGGGCTGTTGATTGGAGTACACTAAAACAAACCTGATCTCTCTAGGACATTCAGAAGCCAAGTTATAAGCCCACAAATGTGTAACTGGACTACTTCTTTAAATTGACACCTGATCCGGTGACCTTTGGGACATGGTTTGACCCCCTTAGGAAAGTGCTATCATGATGAAACGTTCAGATCACTTACAACTCAATAGATTCTACCTTCCTGTAACGTTTCAGCCTGATTGGACCTTGTTTTCACACAAATGAACCCAGAATGATGTGAAATTGTGCTTCGTGCAACATAATTCTGGGTGCCATTTAAAAACCATAAGTGCTAATGTCTCCATTCCTTTTTGTGGTTGTAGGGGCTGTTGATTGGAGTACACTAAAACAAACCTGATCGCTCTAGGACATTCAGAAGCCAAGTTATAAGCCCACAAATGTGTAACTGGACAACTTCTTTAAATTGACACCAGATCCGGTGACCTTTGGGACATGGTTTGACCCCCTTAGGAAAGTGCTATCATAATGAAACGTTCAGATCACTTACAACTTAATAGATTCTACCTTCCTGTAACTTTTCAGCCTGATTGGACCTTGTTTTCACACAAATGAACCCAGAATGATGTGAAATTGTGCTTCGTGCAACATAATTCTGGGTGCTATTTAAAAACCATAAGTGCTAATGACTCCGATCCTTTTTGTGGTTGTAGGGGCTGTTGATTGGAGTACACTAAAACAAACCTGATTGCTCCAGGACATTCAGAAGCCAAGTTATAAGCCCACAAATGTGTAACTGGACTACTTCTTTAAGTTGACACCAGATCCGGTGACCTTTGGGACATGGTTTGACCCCCTTAGGAAAGTGCTATCATCATGAAACGTTCAGATCACTTACAACTCAATAGATTCTACCTTCCTGTAACGTTTCAGCCTGACTGGACCTTGTTTTCACACAAATGAACCCAGAATGATGTGAAATTGGGCTTCGTGCAACATAATTCTGGGTGCCATTTAAAAACCATAAGTGCTAATGACTCCATTCCTTTTTGTGGTTGTAGGGGCTGTTGATTGGAGTATACTAAAACAAACCTGATCTCTCTAGGACATTCAGAAGCCAAGTTATAAGCCCACAAATGTGTAACTGGACTACTTCTTTAAATTGACACCAGATCCGGTGACCTTTGGGACATGGTTTGACCCCCTTAGGAAAGTGCTATCATCTTGAAACTTTCAGATCACTTACAACTCAATAGATTCTACCTTCCTGTAACGTTTCAGCCTGATTGGACCTTGTTTTCACACAAATGGACCCAGAATGATGTGAAATTGTGCTTCGTGCAACATAATTCTGGGTGCCATTTAAAAACCATAAGTGCTAATGTCTCCATTCCTTTTTGTGGTTGTAGGGGCTGTTGATTGGAGTACACTAAAACAAACCTGACCTCTCTAGGGCATTCAGAAGCCAAGTTATAAGCCCACAAATGTGTAACTGGACTACTTCTTTAAAGTGACACCAGATCCGGTGACCTTTGGGACATGGTTTTACCCCCTATAGGAATGTGCGATCATCTTGAAACGTTCAGATCACTTACAACTCAATAGATTCTACCTTCTTGTAGCGTTTCAGCCTGATTGGACATTGTTTTCACACAAATGGACCCAGAATGATCTGAAATTGTGCTTCGTGCAACATAATTCTGGGTGCCATTTACAAAGCATAAGTGCTAATGACTCCATTCCTTTTTGTGGTTGTAGGGGCTGTTGATTGGAGTACAGTAAAACAAACCTGATCTCTCTAGGACATTCAGAAGCCAAGTTATAAGCCCACAAATGTGTAACTGGACTACTTCTTTAAATTGACACCAGATCCGGTGACATTTGGGACATGGTTTGACCCCCTTAGGAAAGTGCTATCATCATGAAACGTTCAGATCACTTACAACTCAGTAGATTCTACCTTCCTGTAACGTTTCAGCCTGATTGGACCTTGTTTTCACACAAATGAACCCAGAATGATGTGAAATTGTGCTTTGTGCAACATAATTCTGGGTGCCATTTACAAACCATAAGTGCTAATGACTCCATTCCTTTTTGTGGTTGTAGGGGCTGTTGATTGGAGTACATTAAAACAAACCTGATCTCTCTAGGACATTCAGAAGCCAAGTTATAAGCCCACAAATGTGTAACTGGACTACTTCTTTAAATTTACACCAGATCCGGTGACCTTTGGGACATGGTTTTACCCCCTTAGGAAAGTGCTATCATCATGAAACGTTCAGATCACTTACAACTCAATAGATTCTACCTTCCTGTAACGTTTCAGCCTGATTGGACCTTGTTTTCACACAAATGAACCCAGAATGATGTGAAATTGTGCTTCGTGCAACATAATTCTGGGTGCCATTTAAAAACCATAAGTGCTAATGACTCCATTCCTTTTTGTGGTTGTAGGAGCTGTTGATTGGAGTACCCTAAAACAAACCTGATCTCTCTAGGACATTCAGAAGCCAAGTTATAAGCCCACAAATGTGTAACTGGACTACTTCTTTAAATTGACACCAGATCCGGTGACATTTGGGACATGGTTTGACCCCCTTAGGAAAGTGCTATCATCATGAAACGTTAAGATCACTTACAACTCAATAGATTCTACCTTCCTGTAACGTTTCAGCCTGATTGGACCTTGTTTTCACACAAATGAACCCAGAATGATGTGAAATTGGGCTTCGTGCAACATAATTCTGGGTGCCATTTAAAAACCATAAGTGCTAATGTCTTCATTCCTTTTTGTGGTTGTAGGGGCTGTTGATTGGAGTACACTAAAACAAACCTGACCTCTCTAGGACATTCAGAAGCCAAGTTATAAGCCCACAAATGTGTAACTGGACTACTTCTTTAAAGTGACACCAGATCCGGTGACCTTTGCGACATGGTTTGACCCCCTTAGGAAAGTGCTATCATCATGAAACGTTCAGATCACTTACAACTCAATAGATTCTACCTTCCTGTAACGTTTCAGCCTGATTGGACCTTGTTTTCACACAAATGAACCCAGAATGATGTGAAATTGTGCTTCGTGCAACATAATTCTGGGTGCCATTTACAAACCATAAGTCCTAATGACTCCATTCCTTTTTGTGGTTGTAGGGGCTTTTGATTGGAGTACACTAAAACAAATCTAACCTCTCTAGGACATTCAGAAGCCAAGTTATAAGCCCACAAAGGTGTAACTGGACTACATCTTTAAAGTGACACCAGGCCCGGTGACCTTTGGGACATGGTTTTACCCCCTTAGGAATGTGCGATCATCTTGAAACGTTCAGATCACTTACAACTCAATAGATTCTACCTTCTTGTAGCGTTTCAGCCTGATTGGACCTTGTTTTCACACAAATGGACACAGAATGATGTGAAATTGTGCTTCGTGCAACATAATTCTGGGTGCCATTTACAAACCATAAGTGCTAATGACTCCTTTCCTTTTTGTGGTTTTAGGAGCTGTTGATTGGAGTACCCTAAAACAAACCTGATCTCTCTAGGACATTCAGAAGCCAAGTTATGAGCCCACAAATGTGTAACTGGACTACTTCTTTAAATTGACACCAGATCCGGTGACATTTGGGACATGGTTTGACCCCCTTAGGAAAGTGCTATCATCATGAAACGTTAAGATCACTTACAACTCAATAGATTCTACCTTCCTGTAACGTTTCAGCCTGATTGGACCTTGTTTTCACACAAATGAACCCAGAATGATGTGAAATTGTGCTTCCTGCAACATAATTCTGGGTGCCATTTAAAAACCATAAGTGCTAATGTCTCCATTCCTTTTTGTGGTTGTAGGGGCTGTTGATTGGAGTACACTAAAACAAACCTGACCTCTCTAGGACATTCAGAAGCCAAGTTATAAGCCCACAAATATGTAACTGGACTACTTCTTTAAAGTGACACCAGATCCGGTGACCTTTGGGACATTGTTTGACCCCCTTAGGAAAGTGCTATCATCATGAAACGTTCAGATCACTTACAACTCAATAGATTCTACCTTCCTGTAACGTTTCAGCCTGATTGGACCTTGTTTTCACACAAATGAACCCAGAATGATGTTAAATTGTGCTTCGTGCAACATAATTCTGGGTGCCATTTACAAACCATAAGTGCTAATGACTCCATTCCTTTTTGTGGTTGTAGGGGCTTTTGATTGGAGTACACTAAAACAAACCTAACCTCTCTAGGACATTCAGAAGCCAAGTTATAAGCCCACAAAGGTGTAACTGGACTACATCTTTAAAGTGACACCAGGCCCGGTGACCTTTGGGACATGGTTTTACCCCCTATAGGAATGTGCGATCATCTTGAAACGTTCAGATCACTTACAACTCAATAGATTCTACCTTCTTGTAGCGTTTCAGCCTGATTGGACCTTGTTTTCACACAAATGGACACAGAATGATGTGAAATTGTGCTTCGTGCAACATAATTCTGGGTGCCATTTACAAACCATAAGTGCTAATGACTCCATTCCTTTTTGTGGTTGTAGGGGCTGTTGATTGGAGTACACTAAAACAAACCTGATCTCTCTAGGACATTCAGAAGCCAAGTTATAAGCCCACAAATGTGTAACTGGACTACTTCTTTAAATTGACACCTGATCCGGTGACCTTTGGGACATGGTTTGACCCCCTTAGGAAAGTGCTATCATGATGAAACGTTCAGATCACTTACAACTCAATAGATTCTACCTTCCTGTAACGTTTCAGCCTGATTGGACCTTGTTTTCACACAAATGAACCCAGAATGATGTGAAATTGTGCTTCGTGCAACATAATTCTGGGTGCCATTTAAAAACCATAAGTGCTAATGTCTCCATTCCTTTTTGTGGTTGTAGGGGCTGTTGATTGGAGTACACTAAAACAAACCTGATCGCTCTAGGACATTCAGAAGCCAAGTTATAAGCCCACAAATGTGTAACTGGACAACTTCTTTAAATTGACACCAGATCCGGTGACCTTTGGGACATGGTTTGACCCCCTTAGGAAAGTGCTATCATCATGAAACGTTCAGATCACTTACAACTTAATAGATTCTACCTTCCTGTAACGTTTCAGCCTGATTGGACCTTGTTTTCACACAAATGAACCCAGAATGATGTGAAATTGTGCTTCGTGCAACATAATTCTGGGTGCTATTTAAAAACCATAAGTGCTAATGACTCCGATCCTTTTTGTGGTTGTAGGGGCTGTTGATTGGAGTACACTAAAACAAACCTGATTGCTCCAGGACATTCAGAAGCCAAGTTATAAGCCCACAAATGTGTAACTGGACTACTTCTTTAAGTTGACACCAGATCCGGTGACCTTTGGGACATGGTTTGACCCCCTTAGGAAAGTGCTATCATCATGAAACGTTCAGATCACTTACAACTCAATAGATTCTACCTTCCTGTAACGTTTCAGCCTGACTGGACCTTGTTTTCACACAAATGAACCCAGAATGATGTGAAATTGGGCTTCGTGCAACATAATTCTGGGTGCCATTTAAAAACCATAAGTGCTAATGACTCCATTCCTTTTGTGGTTGTAGGGGCTGTTGATTGGAGTATACTAAAACAAACCTGATCTCTCTAGGACATTCAGAAGCCAAGTTATAAGCCCACAAATGTGTAACTGGACTACTTCTTTAAATTGACACCAGATCCGGTGACCTTTGGGACATGGTTTGACCCCCTTAGGAAAGTGCTATCATCTTGAAACTTTCAGATCACTTACAACTCAATAGATTCTACCTTCCTGTAACGTTTCAGCCTGATTGGACCTTGTTTTCACACAAATGGACCCAGAATGATGTGAAATTGTGCTTCGTGCAACATAATTCTGGGTGCCATTTAAAAACCATAAGTGCTAATGTCTCCATTCCTTTTTGTGGTTGTAGGGGCTGTTGATTGGAGTACACTAAAACAAACCTGACCTCTCTAGGGCATTCAGAAGCCAAGTTATAAGCCCACAAATGTGTAACTGGACTACTTCTTTAAAGTGACACCAGATCCGGTGACCTTTGGGACATGGTTTTACCCCCTATAGGAATGTGCGATCATCTTGAAACGTTCAGATCACTTACAACTCAATAGATTCTACCTTCTTGTAGCGTTTCAGCCTGATTGGACATTGTTTTCACACAAATGGACCCAGAATGATCTGAAATTGTGCTTCGTGCAACATAATTCTGGGTGCCATTTACAAAGCATAAGTGCTAATGACTCCATTCCTTTTTGTGGTTGTAGGGGCTGTTGATTGGAGTACAGTAAAACAAACCTGATCTCTCTAGGACATTCAGAAGCCAAGTTATAAGCCCACAAATGTGTAACTGGACTACTTCTTTAAATTGACACCAGATCCGGTGACATTTGGGACATGGTTTGACCCCCTTAGGAAAGTGCTATCATCATGAAACGTTCAGATCACTTACAACTCAGTAGATTCTACCTTCCTGTAACGTTTCAGCCTGATTGGACCTTGTTTTCACACAAATGAACCCAGAATGATGTGAAATTGTGCTTTGTGCAACATAATTCTGGGTGCCATTTACAAACCATAAGTGCTAATGACTCCATTCCTTTTTGTGGTTGTAGGGGCTGTTGATTGGAGTACATTAAAACAAACCTGATCTCTCTAGGACATTCAGAAGCCAAGTTATAAGCCCACAAATGTGTAACTGGACTACTTCTTTAAATTTACACCAGATCCGGTGACCTTTGGGACATGGTTTTACCCCCTTAGGAAAGTGCTATCATCATGAAACGTTCAGATCACTTACAACTCAATAGATTCTACCTTCCTGTAACGTTTCAGCCTGATTGGACCTTGTTTTCACACAAATGAACCCAGAATGATGTGAAATTGTGCTTCGTGCAACATAATTCTGGGTGCCATTTAAAAACCATAAGTGCTAATGACTCCATTCCTTTTTGTGGTTGTAGGAGCTGTTGATTGGAGTACCCTAAAACAAACCTGATCTCTCTAGGACATTCAGAAGCCAAGTTATAAGCCCACAAATGTGTAACTGGACTACTTCTTTAAATTGACACCAGATCCGGTGACATTTGGGACATGGTTTGACCCCCTTAGGAAAGTGCTATCATCATGAAACGTTAAGATCACTTACAACTCAATAGATTCTACCTTCCTGTAACGTTTCAGCCTGATTGGACCTTGTTTTCACACAAATGAACCCAGAATGATGTGAAATTGGGCTTCGTGCAACATAATTCTGGGTGCCATTTAAAAACCATAAGTGCTAATGTCTTCATTCCTTTTTGTGGTTGTAGGGGCTGTTGATTGGAGTACACTAAAACAAACCTGACCTCTCTAGGACATTCAGAAGCCAAGTTATAAGCCCACAAATGTGTAACTGGACTACTTCTTTAAAGTGACACCAGATCCGGTGACCTTTGCGACATGGTTTGACCCCCTTAGGAAAGTGCTATCATCATGAAACGTTCAGATCACTTACAACTCAATAGATTCTACCTTCCTGTAACGTTTCAGCCTGATTGGACCTTGTTTTCACACAAATGAACCCAGAATGATGTGAAATTGTGCTTCGTGCAACATAATTCTGGGTGCCATTTACAAACCATAAGTGCTAATGACTCCATTCCTTTTTGTGGTTGTAGGGGCTTTTGATTGGAGTACACTAAAACAAATCTAACCTCTCTGGGACATTCAGAAGCCAAGTTATAAGCCCACAAAGGTGTAACTGGACTACATCTTTAAAGTGACACCAGGCCCGGTGACCTTTGGGACATGGTTTTACCCCCTTAGGAATGTGCGATCATCTTGAAACGTTCAGATCACTTACAACTCAATAGATTCTACCTTCTTGTAGCGTTTCAGCCTGATTGGACCTTGTTTTCACACAAATGGACACAGAATGATGTGAAATTGTGCTTCGTGCAACATAATTCTGGGTGCCATTTACAAACCATAAGTGCTAATGACTCCATTCCTTTTTGTGGTTTTAGGAGCTGTTGATTGGAGTACCCTAAAACAAACCTGATCTCTCTAGGACATTCAGAAGCCAAGTTATGAGCCCACAAATGTGTAACTGGACTACTTCTTTAAATTGACACCAGATCCGGTGACATTTGGGACATGGTTTGACCCCCTTAGGAAAGTGCTATCATCATGAAACGTTAAGATCACTTACAACTCAATAGATTCTACCTTCCTGTAACGTTTCAGCCTGATTGGACCTTGTTTTCACACAAATGAACCCAGAATGATGTGAAATTGTGCTTCGTGCAACATAATTCTGGGTGCCATTTAAAAACCATAAGTGCTAATGTCTCCATTCCTTTTTGTGGTTGTAGGGGCTGTTGACTGGAGTACACTAAAACAAACCTGACCTCTCTAGGACATTCAGAAGCCAAGTTATAAGCCCACAAATGTGTAACTGGACTACTTCTTTAAAGTGACACCAGATCCGGTGACCTTTGGGACATTGTTTGACCCCCTTAGGAAAGTGCTATCATCATGAAACGTTCAGATCACTTACAACTCAATAGATTCTACCTTCCTGTAACGTTTCAGCCTGATTGGACCTTGTTTTCACACAAATGAACCCAGAATGATGTGAAATTGTGCTTCGTGCAACATAATTCTGGGTGCCATTTACAAACCATAAGTGCTAATGACTCCATTCCTTTTTGTGGTTGTAGGGGCTTTTGATTGGAGTACACTAAAACAAACCTAACCTCTCTAGGACATTCAGAAGCCAAGTTATAAGCCCACAAAGGTGTAACTGGACTACATCTTTAAAGTGACACCAGGCCCGGTGACCTTTGGGACATGGTTTTACCCCCTATAGGAATGTGCGATCATCTTGAAACGTTCAGATCACTTACAACTCAATAGATTCTACCTTCTTGTAGCGTTTCAGCCTGATTGGACCTTGTTTTCACACAAATGGACACAGAATGATGTGAAATTGTGCTTCGTGCAACATAATTCTGGGTGCCATTTACAAACCATAAGTGCTAATGACTCCATTCCTTTTTGTGGTTGTAGGGGCTGTTGATTGGAGTACACTAAAACAAACCTGATCTCTCTAGGACATTCAGAAGCCAAGTTATAAGCCCACAAATGTGTAACTGGACTACTTCTTTAAATTGACACCTGATCCGGTGACCTTTGGGACATGGTTTGACCGCCTTAGGAAAGTGCTATCATGATGAAACGTTCAGATCACTTACAACTCAATAGATTCTACCTTCCTGTAACGTTTCAGCCTGATTGGACCTTGTTTTCACACAAATGAACCCAGAATGATGTGAAATTGTTCTTCGTGCAACATAATTCTGGGTGCCATTTAAAAACCATAAGTGCTAATGTCTCCATTCCTTTTTGTGGTTGTAGGGGCTGTTGATTGGAGTACACTAAAACAAACCTGATCGCTCTAGGACATTCAGAAGCCAAGTTATAAGCCCACAAATGTGTAACTGGACAACTTCTTTAAATTGACACCAGATCCGGTGACCTTTGGGACATGGTTTGACCCCCTTAGGAAAGTGCTATCATCATGAAACGTTCAGATCACTAACAACTTAATAGATTCTACCTTCCTGTAACGTTTCAGCCTGATTGGACCTTGTTTTCACACAAATGAACCCAGAATGATGTGAAATTGTGCTTCGTGCAACATAATTCTGGGTGCTATTTAAAAACCATAAGTGCTAATGACTCCGATCCTTTTTGTGGTTGTAGGGGCTGTTGATTGGAGTACACTAAAACAAACTTGATTGATCCAGGACATTCAGAAGCCAAGTTATAAGCCCACAAATGTGTAACTGGACTACTTCTTTAAGTTGACACCAGATCCGGTGACCTTTGGGACATGGTTTGACCCCCTTAGGAAAGTGCTATCATCATGAAACGTTCAGATCACTTACAACTCAATAGATTCTACCTTCCTGTAACGTTTCAGCCTGACTGGACCTTGTTTTCACACAAATGAACCCAGAATGATGTGAAATTGGGCTTCGTGCAACATAATTCTGGGTGCCATTTAAAAACCATAAGTGCTAATGACTCCATTCCTTTTTGTGGTTGTAGGGGCTGTTGATTGGAGTATACTAAAACAAACCTGATCTCTCTAGGACATTCAGAAGCCAAGTTATAAGCCCACAAATGTGTAACTGGACTACTTCTTTAAATTGACACCAGATCCGGTGACCTTTGGGACATGGTTTGACCCCCTTAGGAAAGTGCTATCATCTTGAAACTTTCAGATCACTTACAACTCAATAGATTCTACCTTCCTGTAACGTTTCAGCCTGATTGGACCTTGTTTTCACACAAATGGACCCAGAATGATGTGAAATTGTGCTTCGTGCAACATAATTCTGGGTGCCATTTAAAAACCATAAGTGCTAATGTCTCCATTCCTTTTTGTGGTTGTAGGGGCTGTTGATTGGAGTACACTAAAACAAACCTGACCTCTCTAGGGCATTCAGAAGCCAAGTTATAAGCCCAGAAATGTGTAACTGGACTACTTCTTTAAAGTGACACCAGATCCGGTGACCTTTGGGACATGGTTTGACCCCCTTAGGAAAGTGCTATCATCATGAAACGTTCAGATCACTTACAACTCAATAGATTCTACCTTCCTGTAACGTTTCAGCCTGATTGGACCTTGTTTTCACACAAATGAACCCAGAATGATGTGAAATTGTGCTTCGTGCAACATAATTCTGGGTGCCATTTACAAACCATAAGTGCTAATGACTCCATTCCTTTTTGTGGTTGTAGGGGCTTTTGATTGGAGTACACTAAAACAAACCTAACCTCTTTAGGACATTCAGAAGCCAAGTTATAAGCCCACAAAGGTGTAACTGGACTACATCTTTAAAGTGACACCAGGCCCGGTGACCTTTGGGACATGGTTTTACCCCCTATAGGAATGTGCGATCATCTTGAAACGTTCAGATCACTTACAACTCTATAGATTCTACCTTCTTGTAGCGTTTCAGCCTGATTGGACCTGTTTTCACACAAATGGACACAGAATGATGTGAAATTGTGCTTCGTGCAACATAATTCTGGGTGCCATTTACAAACCATAAGTGCTAATAACTCCATTCCTTTTTGTGGTTGTAGGGGCTGTTGATTGGAGTACACTAAAACAAACCTAACCTCTCTAGGACATTCAGAAGCCAAGTTATAAGCCCACAAAGGTGTAACTGGACTATTCTTTAAAGTGACACAAGGCCCGGTGACCTTTGGGACATGGTTTTACCCCCTATAGGAATGTGTGATCATCTTGAAACGTTCAGATCACTTACAACTCAATAGATTCTACCTTCCTGTAACGTTTCAGCCTGACTGGACCTTGTTTTCACACAAATGAACCCAGAATTATGTGAAGTTGGGCTTCGTGCAACATAATTCTGGGTGCCATTTAAAAATCATAAGTGCTAATGTCTCCATTCCTTTTTGTGGTTGTAGGAGCTGTTGATTGGAGTACCCTAAAACAAACCTGATCTCTCTAGGACATTCAGAAGCCAAGTTATAAGCCCACAAATGTGTAACTGGACTACTTCTTTAAATTGACACCAGATCCGGTGACATTTGGGACATGGTTTGACCCCCTTAGGAAAGTGCTATCATCATGAAACGTTAAGATCACTTACAACTCAATAGATTCTACCTTCCTGTAACGTTTCAGCCTGATTGGACCTTGTTTTCACACAAATGAACCCAGAATGATGTGAAATTGTGCTTCGTGCAACATAATTCTGGGTGCCATTTAAAAACCATAAGTGCTAATGTCTTCATTCCTTTTTGTGGTTGTAGGGGCTGTTGATTGGAGTACACTAAAACAAACCTGACCTCTCTAGGACATTCAGAAGCCAAGTTATAAGCCCACAAATGTGTAACTGGACTACTTCTTTAAAGTGACACCAGATCCGGTGACCTTTGCGACATGGTTTGACCCCCTTAGGAAAGTGCTATCATCATGAAACGTTCAGATCACTTACAACTCAATAGATTCTACCTTCCTGTAACGTTTCAGCCTGATTGGACCTTGTTTTCACACAAATGAACCCAGAATGATGTGAAATTGTGCTTCGTGCAACATAATTCTGGGTGCCATTTACAAACCATAAGTGCTAATGACTCCATTCCTTTTTGTGGTTGTAGGGGCTTTTGATTGGAGTGCACTAAAACAAATCTAACCTCTCTAGGACATTCAGAAGCCAAGTTATAAGCCCACAAAGGTGTAACTGGACTACATCTTTAAAGTGACACCAGGCACCGTGACCTATGGGACATGGTTTTACCCCCTTAGGAATGTGCGATCATCTTGAAACGTTCAGATCACTTACAACTCAATAGATTCTACCTTCTTGTAGCGTTTCAGCCTGATTGGACCTTGTTTTCACACAAATGGACACAGAATGATGTGAAATTGTGCTTCGTGCAACATAATTCTGGGTGCCATTTACAAACCATAAGTGCTAATGACTCCATTCCTTTTTGTGGTTGTAGGAGCTGTTGATTGGAGTACCCTAAAACAAACCTGATCTCTCTAGGACATTCAGAAGCCAAGTTATGAGCCCACAAATGTGTAACTGGACTACTTCTTTAAATTGACACCAGATCCGGTGACATTTGGGACATGGTTTGACCCCCTTAGGAAAGTGCTATCATCATGAAACGTTAAGATCACTTACAACTCAATAGATTCTACCTTCCTGTAACGTTTCAGCCTGATTGGACCTTGTTTTCACACAAATGAACCCAGAATGATGTGAAATTGTGCTTCGTGCAACATAATTCTGGGTGCCATTTAAAAACCATAAGTGCTAATGTCTCCATTCCTTTTTGTGGTTGTAGGGGCTGTTGATTGGAGTACACTAAAACAAACCTGACCTCTCTAGGACATTCAGAAGCCAAGTTATAAGCCCACAAATGTGTAACTGGACTACTTCTTTAAAGTGACACCAGATCCGGTGACCTTTGGGACATGGTTTGACCCCCTTAGGAAAGTGCTATCATCATGAAACGTTCAGATCACTTACAACTCAATAGATTCTACCTTCCTGTAACGTTTCAGCCTGATTGGACCTTGTTTTCACACAAATGAACCCAGAATGATGTGAAATTGTGCTTCGTGCAACATAATTCTGGGTGCCATTTACAAACCATAAGTGCTAATGACTCCATTCCTTTTTGTGGTTGTAGGGGCTTTTGATTGGAGTACACTAAAACAAACCTAACCTCTCTAGGACATTCAGAAGCCAAGTTATAAGCCCACAAAGGTGTAACTGGACTACATCTTTAAAGTGACACCAGGCCCGGCGACCTTTGGGACATGGTTTTACCCCCTATAGGAATGTGCGATCATCTTGAAACGTTCAGATCACTTACAACTCAATAGATTCTACCTTCTTGTAGCGTTTCAGCCTGATTGGACCTTGTTTTCACACAAATGGACACAGAATGATGTGAAATTGTGCTTCGTGCAACATAATTCTGGGTGCCATTTACAAACCATAAGTGCTAATGACTCCATTCCTTTTTGTGGTTGTAGGGGCTGTTGATTGGAGTACACTAAAACAAACCTGATCTCTCTAGGACATTCAGAAGCCAAGTTATAAGCCCACAAATGTGTAATTGGACTACTTCTTTAAATTGACACCTGATCCGGTGACCTTTGGGACATGGTTTGACCCCCTTAGGAAAGTGCTATCATGATGAAACGTTCAGATCACTTACAACTCAATAGATTCTACCTTCCTGTAACGTTTCAGCCTGATTGGACCTTGTTTTCACACAAATGAACCCAGAATGATGTGAAATTGTGCTTCGTGCAACATAATTCTGGGTGCCATTTAAAAACCATAAGTGCTAATGTCTCCATTCCTTTTTGTGGTTGTAGGGGTTGTTGATTGGAGTACACTAAAACAAACCTGATCGCTCTAGGACATTCAGAAGCCAAGTTATAAGCCCACAAATGTGTAACTGGACAACTTCTTTAAATTGACACCAGATCCGGTGACCTTTGGGACATGGTTTGACCCCCTTAGGAAAGTGCTATCATCATGAAACGTTCAGATCACTTACAACTTAATAGATTCTACCTTCCTGTAACGTTTCAGCCTGATTGGATCTTGTTTTCACACAAATGAACCCAGAATGATGTGAAATTGTGCTTCGTGCAACATAATTCTGGGTGCCATTTAAAAACCATAAGTGCTAATGACTCCGATCCTTTTTGTGGTTGTAGGGGCTGTTGATTGGAGTACACTAAAACAAACCTGATTGCTCCAGGACATTCAGAAGCCAAGTTATAAGCCCACAAATGTGTAACTGGACTACTTCTTTAAGTTGACACCAGATCCGGTGACCTTTGGGACATGGTTTGACCCCCTTAGGAAAGTGCTATCATCATGAAACGTTCAGATCACTTACAACTCAATAGATTCTACCTTCCTGTAACGTTTCAGCCTGACTGGACCTTGTTTTCACACAAATGAACCCAGAATGATGTGAAATTGGGCTTCGTGCAACATAATTCTGGGTGCCATTTAAAAACCATAAGTGCTAATGACTCCATTCCTTTTTGTGGTTGTAGGGGCTGTTGATTGGAGTATACTAAAACAAACCTGATCTCTCTAGGACATTCAGAAGCCAAGTTATAAGCCCACAAATGTTTAACTGGACTACTTCTTTAATTTGACACCAGATCCGGTGACCTTTGGGACATGGTTTGACCCCCTTAGGAAAGTGCTATCATCTTGAAACTTTCAGATCACTTACAACTCAATAGAGTCTACCTTCCTGCAACGTTTCAGCCTGATTGGACCTTGTTTTCACACAAATGGACCCAGAATGATGTGAAATTGTGCTTCGTGCAACATAATTCTGGGTGCCATTTACAAACCATAAGTGCTAATGACTCCATTCTTTTTTGTGGTTGTAGGGGCTGTTTGTTGGAGTACACTAAAACAAACCTGACCTCTCTAGGACATTCAGAAGCCAAGTTATAAGCCCACAAATGTGTAACTGGACTACTTCTTTAAATTGACACCAGATCCGGTGACCTTTGGGACATATTTTGACCCCCTTAGGAAAGTGCTATCATCATGAAATGTTCAGATCACTTACAACTCAATAGATTCTACCTTCCTGTAACGTTTCAGCCTGATTGGACCTTGTTTTCACACAAATGAACCCAGAATGATGTGAAATTGTGCTTCGTGCAACATAATTCTGGGTGCCATTTACAAACCATAAGTGCTAATGACTCCATTCCTTTTTGTGGTTGTAGGGGCTGTTGATTGGAGTACACTAAAACAAACCTCACCTCTCTAGGACATTCAGAAGCCAAGTTATAAGCCCACAAAGGTGTAACTGGACTATTCTTTAAAGTGACACAAGGCCCAGTGACCTTTGGGACATGGTTTTACCCCCTAGAGGAATGTGTCATCATCTTGAAACGTTCAGATCACTTACAACTCAATAGATTCTACCTTCTTGTAGCGTTTCAGCCTGATTGGACATTGTTTTCACACAAATGGACCCAGAATGATCTGAAATTGTGCTTCGTGCAACATAATTCTGGGTGCCATTTACAAAGCATAAGTGCTAATGACTCCATTCCATTTTGTGGTTGTAGGGGCTGTTGATTGGAGTACAGTAAAACAAACCTGATCTCTCTAGGACATTCAGAAGCCAAGTTATAAGCCCACAAATGTGTAACTGGACTACTTCTTTAAATTAACACCAGATCCGGTGACATTTGGGACATGGTTTGACCCCCTTAGGAAAGTGCTATCATCATGAAACGTTCAGATCACTTACAACTCAGTAGATTCTACCTTCCTGTAACGTTTCAGCCTGATTGGACCTTGTTTTCACACAAATGAACCCAGAATGATGTGAAATTGTGCTTTGTGCAACATAATTCTGGGTGCCATTTACAAACCATAAGTGCTAATGACTCCATTCCTTTTTGTGGTTGTAGGGGCTGTTGATTGGATTACATTAAAACAAACCTGATCTCTCTAGGACATTCAGAAGCCAAGTTATAAGCCCACAAATGTGTAACTGGACAACTTCTTTAAATTGACACCAGATCCGGTGACCTTTGGGACATGGTTTTACCCCCTTAGGAAAGTGCTATCATCATGAAACGTTCAGATCACTTACAACTCAATAGATTCTACCTTCCTGTAACGTTTCAGCCTGATTGGACCTTGTTTTCACACAAATGAACCCAGAATGATGTGAAATTGTGCTCCGTGCAACATAATTCTGGGTGCCATTTAAAAACCATAAGTGCTAATGACTCCATTCCTTTTTGTGGTTGTAGGAGCTGTTGATTGGAGTACCCTAAAACAAACCTGATCTCTCTAGGACGTTCAGAAGCCAAGTTATAAGCCCACAAATGTGTAACTGGACTACTTCTTTAAATTGACACCAGATCCGGTGACATTTGGGACATGGTTTGACCCCCTTAGGAAAGTGCTATCATCATGAAACGTTAAGATCACTTACAACTCAATAGATTCTACCTTCCTGTAACGTTTCAGCCAGATTGGACCTTGTTTTCACACAAATGAACCCAGAATGATGTGAAATTGTGCTTCGTGCAACATAATTCTGGGTGCCATTTACAAACCATAAGTGCTAATGACTCCATTCCTTTTTGTGGTTGTAGGGGCTTTTGATTGGAGTACACTAAAACAAACCTAACCTCTCTAGGACATTAAGAAGCCAAGTTATAAGCCCACAAAGGTGTAACTGGACTACATCTTTAAAGTGACACCAGGCCCGGTGACCTTTGGGACATGGTTTTACCCCCTATAGGAATGTGCGATCATCTTGAAACGTTCAGATCACTTACAACTCTATAGATTCTACCTTCTTGTAGCGTTTCAGCCTGATTGGACCTTGTTTTCACACAAATGGACACAGAATGATGTGAAATTGTGCTTCGTGCAACATAATTCTGGGTGCCATTTACAAACCATAAGTGCTAATGACTCCATTCCTTTTTGTGGTTGTAGGGGCTGTTGATTGGAGTACACTAAAACAAACCTGATCTCTCTAGGACATTCAGAAGCCAAGTTATAAGCCCACAAATGTGTAACTGGACTACTTCTTTAAATTGACACCTGATCCGGTGACCTTTGGGACATGGTTTGACCCCCTTAGGAAAGTGCTATCATGATGAAACGTTCAGATCACTTACAACTCAATAGATTCTACCTTCCTGTAACGTTTCAGCCTGATTGGACCTTGTTTTCACACAAATGAAGCCAGAATGATGTGAAATTGTGCTTCGTGCAACATAATTCTGGGTGCCATTTAAAAACCATAAGTGCTAATGTCTCCATTCCTTTTTGTGGTTGTAGGGGCTGTTGATTGGAGTACACTAAAACAAACCTGATCGCTCTAGGACATTCAGAAGCCAGGTTATAAGCCCACAAATGTGTAACTGGACAACTTCTTTATATTGACACCAGATCCGGTGACCTTTGGGACATGGTTTGACCCCCTTAGGAAAGTGCTATCATCATGAAACGTTCAGATCACTTTCAACTCAATAGATTCTACCTTCCTGTAACGTATCAGCCTGATTGGACCTTGTTTTCACACAAATGAACCCAGAATGATGTGAAAATGTGCTTCGTGCAACATAATTCTGGGTGCCATTTAAAAACCATAAGTGCTAATGACTCCTATCCTTTTTGTGGTTGTAGGGGCTGTTGATTGGAGTACACTAAAACAAACCTGATCGCTCCAGGACATTCAGAAGCCAAGTTATAAGCCCACAAATGTGTAACTGGACTACTTCTTTAAGTTGACACCAGATCCGGTGACCTTTGGGACATGGTTTGACCCCCTTAGGAAAGTGCTATCATCATGAAACGTTCAGATCTCTTACAACTCAATAGATTCTACCTTCCTGTAACGTTTCAGCCTGACTGGACCTTGTTTTCACACAAATGAACCCAGAATGATGTGAAATTGGGCTTCGTGCAACATAATTCTGGGTGCCATTTAAAATCCATAAGTGCTAATGACTCCATTCCTTTTTGTGGTTGTAGGGGCTGTTGATTGGAGTATACTAAAACAAACCTGATCTCTCTAGGACATTCAGAAGCCAAGTTATAAGCCCACAAATGTGTAACTGGACTACTTCTTTAAATTGACACCAGATCCGGTGACCTTTGGGACATGGTTTGACCCCCTTAGGAAAGTGCTATCATCTTGAAACGTTGAGATCACTTACAACTCAATAGATTCTACCTTCCTGTAAAGTTTCAGCCTGATTGGACCTTGTTTTCACACAAATGGACCCAGAATGATGTGAAATTGTGCTTCGTGCAACATAATTCTGGGAGCCATTTACAAACCATAAGTGCTAATGACTCCATTCTTTTTTGTGGTTCTAGGGGCTGTTTGTTGGAGTACACTAAAACAAACCTGACCTCTCTAGGACATTCAGAAGCAGAGTTAAAAGCCCACAAAGGTGTAACTGGACTACTTCTTTAAAGTGACACAAGGCCCGGTGACCTTTGGGACATGGTTTTACCACCTATAGGAATGTGCGATCATCTTGAAACGTTCAGATCACTTACAACTCAATAGATTCTATCTTCTTGTAGCGTTTCAGCCTGATTGGACATTGTTTTCACACAAATGGACCCAGAATGATCTGAAATGGTGCTTCGTGCAACATAATTCTGGGTGCCATTGACAAAGCATAAGTGCTAATGACTCCATTCCTTTTTGTGGTTGTAGGGGCTGTTGATTGGAGTACAGTTAAACAAACCTGATCTCTCTAGGACATTCAGAAGCCAAGTTATAAGCCCACAAATGTGTAACTGGACTACTTCTTTAAATTGACACCAGATCCGGTGACATTTGGGACATGGTTTGACCCCCTTAGGAAAGTGCTATCATCATGAAACGTTCAGATCACTTACAACTCAGTAGATTCTACCTTCCTGTAACGTTTCAGCCTGATTGGACCTTGTTTTCACACAAATGAACCCAGAATGATGTGAAATTGTGCTTTGTGCAACATAATTCTGGGTGCCATTTACAAACCATAAGTGCTAATGACTCCATTCCTTTTTGTGGTTGTAGGGGCTGTTGATTGGAGTACATTAAAACAAACCTGATCTCTCTAGGACATTCAGAAGCCAAGTTATAAGCCCACAAATGTGGAACTGGACTACTTCCTTAAATTGACACCAGATCCGGTGACCTTTGGGACATGGTTTTACCCCCTTAGGAAAGTGCTATCATCATGAAACGTTCAGATGACTTACAACTCAATAGATTCTACCTTCCTGTAACGTTTCAGCCTGATTGGACCTTGTTTTCACACAAATGGACCCAGAATGATGTGAAATTGTGCTTCGTGCAACATAATTCTGGGTTCCATTTAAAAACCATAAGTGCTAATGACTCCATTCCTTTTTGTGGTTGTAGGAGCTGTTGACTGGAGTACCCTAAAACAAACCTGATCTCTCTAGGACATTCAGAAGCCAAGTTATAAGCCCACAAATGTGTAACTGGACTACTTCTTTAAATTGACACCAGATCCGGTGACATTTGGGACATGGTTTGACCCCCTTAGGAAAGTGCTATCATCATGAAACGTTAAGATCACTTACAACTCAATAGATTCTACCTTCCTGTAACGTTTCAGCCTGATTGGACCTTGTTTTCACACAAATGAACCCAGAATGATGTGAAATTGTGCTTCGTGCAACATAATTCTGGGTGCCATTTAAAAACCATAACTGCTGATGTCTCCATTCCTTTTTGTGGTTGTAGGGGCTGTTGATTGGAGTACACTAAAACAAACCTGACCTCTCTAGGACATTCAGAAGAAAAGTTATAAGCCTACAAATGTGTAACTGGACTACTTCTTTAAAGTGACACCAGATCCGGTGACCTTTGGGACATGGTTTGACCCCCTTAGGAAAGTGCTATCATCATGAAACGTTCAGATCAATTACAACTCAATAGATTCTACCTTCCTGTAACGTTTCAGCCTGATTGGACCTTGTTTTCACACAAATGAACCCAAAATGATGTGAAATTGTGCTTCGTGCAACATAATTCTGGGTGCCATTTACAAACCATAAGTGCTAATGACTCCATTCCTTTTTGTGGTTGTAGGGGCTTTTGATTGGAGTACACTAAAACAAACCTAACCTCTCTAGGACATTCAGAAGCCAAGTTATAAGCCCACAAAGGTGTAACTGGACTACATCTTTAAAGTGACACCAGGCCCGGTGACCTTTGGGACATGGTTTTACCCCCTATAGGAATGTGCGATCATCTTGAAACGTTCAGATCACTTACAACTCAATAGATTCTACCTTCCTGTAACGTTTCAGCCTGATTGGACCTTGTTTTCACACAAATGAACCCAGAATGATGTGAAATTGTGCTTCGTGCAACATAATTCTGGGTGCCATTTAAAAACCATAAGTGCTAATGACTCCGATCCTTTTTGTGGTTGTAGGGGCTGTTGATTGGAGTATACTAAAACAAACCTGATCTCTCTAGGACATTCAGAAGCCAAGTTATAAGCCCACAAATGTGTAACTGGACTACTTCTTTAAAGTGACACCAGATCCGGTGACCTTTGGGACATGGTTTGACCCCCTTAGGAAAGTGCTATCATCATGAAACGTTCAGATCACTTACAACTCAATAGATTCTACCTTCCTGTAACATTTCAGCCTGATTGGACCTTGTTTTCACTCAAATGGACCCAGAATGATGTGAAATAGTGCTTCGTGCAACATAATTCTGGGTGCCATTTACAAACCATAAGTGCTAATGACCCCATTCCTTTTTGTGGTTGTAGGGGCTGTTGATTGGAGTACACTAAAACAAACCTGATCTCTCTAGGACATTCAGAAGCCAAGTTATAAGCCCACAAATGTGTAACTGGACTACTTCTTTAAATTGACACCAGATCCGGTGACCTTTGGGACATGGTTTGACCCCCTTAGGAAAGTGCTATCATCATGAAACGTTCAGATCACTTACAACTCAATAGATTCTACCTTCCTGTAACGTTTCAGCCTGACTGGACCTTGTTTTCACACAAATGAACCCAGAATGATGTGAAATTGGGCTTCGTGCAACATAATTCTGGGTGCCATTTACAAACCATAAGTGCTAATGACTCCATTCCTTTTTGTGGTTGTAGGGACTTTTGATTGGTGTACACTAAAACAAACCTAACCTCTCTAGGACATTCAGAAGCCAAGTTATAAGCCCACAAAGGCATAACTGGACTACATCTTTAAAGTGACACCAGGCCCGATGACCTTTGGGACATGGTTTTACCCCCTATAGGAAAGTGCGATCATCTTGAAACGTTCAGATCACTTACTACTCAATAGATTCTACCTTCCTGTAACGTTTCAGCCTTATTGGACCTTGTTTTCACACAAATGAACCCAGAATGATGTGAAATTGTGCTTCGTGCAACATAATTCTGGGTGCCATTTAAAAACCATAAGTGCTAATGACTCCATTCCTTTTTGTGGTTGTAGGGGCTGTTGATTGGAGTACACTAAAACAAACCTGATCTCTCTAGGACATTCAGAATCCAAGTTATAAGCCCACAAATGTGTAACTGGACTACTTCTTTAAATTGTCACCAGATCCGGTGACCTTTGGGACATGGTTTGACCCCCTTAGGAAAGTGCTATCATCATGAAACGTTCAGATCACTTACAACTCAATAGATTCTACCTTCTTGTAACGTTTCAGCCTGATTGAACCTTGTTTTCACACAAATGGACCCAGAATGATGTGAAATTGTGCTTCGTGCAACATAATTCTGCGTCCCATTTAAAAACCATAAGTGCTAATGACTCCAGTCCTTTTTGTGGTTGTAGGGACTGTTGATTGGAGTACACTAAAACAAACCTGACCTCTTTAGAATATTCAGAAGCCAAGTTATAAGCCCACAAAGGTGTAACTGGACTACTTCTTTAAAGTGACACCAGGCCCGGTGACCTTTGGGACATGGTTTGACCCCCCATAGGAATGTGTGATCATCATGAAACGTTCAGATCACTTACAAATCAATAGATTCTACCTTCTTGTAACGTTTCAGCCTGATTGGACCTTGTTTTCACACAAATGGACCCAGAATTATGTGAAATTGCGCTTCGTGCAACATAATTCTGGGTGCCATTTACAAACTATAAGTGCTAATGACTCCATTCCTTTTTGTCGTTGTAGGGGCTGTTGATTGGAGTACACTAAAACAACCCTGATCTCTCTAGGACATTCAGAAGCCAAGTTATAAGCCCACAAATATGTAACTGGACTACTTCTTTAAATTGACACCAGATCCGGTGACCTTTGGGACATGGTTTGACCCCCTTAGGAAAGTGCTATCATCATGAAACGTTCAGATCACTTACAACTCAATAGATTCTACCTTCCTGTAACGTTTCAGCCTGATCGGGCCTTGTTTTCACACAAATGGACCCAGAATGATGTGAAATTGTGCTTCGTGCAACATAATTCTGGTTGCCATTTACAAACCATAAGTGCGAATGACTCCATTCCTTTTTGTGGTTGTAGGGGTTGTTGATTGGAGTACACTAAAACAAACCTGATCTCTCTAGGACATTCAGAAGCCAAGTTACAAGCCCACAAATGTGTAACTGGACTACTTCTTTAAATTGACACCAGATCCGGTGACCTTTGGGACATGGTTTGACCCCCTTACGAAAGTGCTATCATCATGAAACGTTCAGATCACTTACAACTCAATAGATTCTACCTACCTGTAAAGTTTCAGCCTGATTGGACCTTGTTATCACACAAATGAACCCAGAATGATGTGAAATTGTGCTTCGTGCAACATAATTCTGGGTGCCATTTACAAACCATAAGTGCTAATGACGCCATTCCTTTTTGGGGTAATGGGGGCTGTTAATTGGAGTACTTTAAAACAAACCTGACCTCTCTAGGATATTCAGAAGCCAAGTTATAAGCCCACAAATGTGTAACTGGACTACTTCTTTAAAGTGACGCCAGGCCTGGTGACCTTTGGGACATGGTTTGACCCTCTATAGGAATGTGCGATCATCATGAAACGTTCAGATCACTTACAACTCAATAGATTCTACCTTCTTGTAACGTTTCAGCCTGATTGGACCTTGGTTTCACACAAATGGACCCAGAATGATGTGAAATTGTGCTTCGTGCAACATAATTCTGGTTGCCATTTACAAACCATAAGTGCTAATGACTCATTCCTTTTTGTGGTTGTAGGGGCTGTTGATTGGAGTATACTAAAACAAACCTGATCTCTCTAGGACATTCAGAAGCCAAGTTACAAGCCCACAAATGTGTAACTGGACTACTTCTTTAAATTGACACCAGATCCGGTGACCTTTGGGACATGGTTTGACCCCCTTACGAAAGTGCTATCATTATGAAACGTTCAGATCACTTACAACTCAGTAGATTCTACCTTCCTGTAACGTTTCAGCCTGACTGGACCTTGTTTTCACACAAATGAACCCAGAATGAAGTGAAATTGTGCTTCGTGCAACATAATTCTGGGTGCCATGTAAAAACCATAAGTGCTAATGACTCCATTCCTTTTTGGGGTAATGGGGGCTGTTAATTGGAGTACTCTAAAACAAATCCGACCTCTCTAGGATATTCAGAAGCCAAGTTATATGCCCACAAATGTGTAACTGGACTACTTCTTTAAAGTGACACCAGGCCCGGTGACCTTTGGGACATGGTTTGACCCCCTATAGGAATGTGCGATCATCATGAAACGTTCAGATCACTTACAACTCAATAGATTCAACCTTCTTGTAACGTTTCATACTGATTGGACCTTGTTTTCACACAAATGGACCCAGAATGATGTGAAATTGTGCTTCGTGCAACATAATTCTGGGTGCCATTTACAAACCATAAGTGCTAATGACTCCATTCCTTTTTGTGGTTGTAGGGGCTGTTGATTGGAGTACACTAAAACAAACCTGACCTCTCTAGGACATTCAGAAGCCAAGTTATAAGCCCACAAAGGTGTAACTGGACTACATCTTTAAAGTGAGACCAGGCCCGGTGACCTTTGGGACATGGTTTGACCCCCTTAGGAAAGTGCTATCATCATGGAATGTTCAGATCACTTACAACTCAATAGATTCTACCTTCCTGTAACGTTTCAGCCTGATTGGACCTTGTTTTCACACAAATGAACCCAGAATGATGTGAAATTGTGCTTCGTGCAACATAATTCTGGGTGCCATGTAAAAACCATAAGTGCTAATGACTCCATTCCTTTTTGGGGTAATGGGGGCTGTTAATTGGAGTACTCTAAAACAAACCCGACCTCTCTAGGATATTCAGAAGCCAAGTTATAAGCCCACAAATGTGTAACTGGACTACTTCTTTAAAGTGACACCAGGCCCGGTGACCTTTGGGACATGGTTTGACCCCCTATAGGAATGTGCGATCATCATGAAATGTTCAGATCACTTACAACTCAATAGATTCAACCTTCTTGTAACGTTTCATACTGATTGGACCTTGTTTTCACACAAATGGACCCAGAATGATGTGAAATTGTGCTTCGTGCAACATAATTCTGGGTGCCATTTACAAACCATAAGTGCTAATGACTCCATTCCTTTTTGTGGTTGTAGGGGCTGTTGATTGGAGTACACTAAAACAAACCTGACCTCTCTAGGACATTTAGAAGCCAAGTTATAAGCCCACAAATGTGTAACTGGACTACTTCTTTAAAGTGACACCAGGCCCGGTGACCTTTGGGACATGGTTTTACCCGCTTAGGAATGTGCGATCATCTTGAAACGTTCAGATCACTTACAACTCAATAGATTCTACCTTCTTGTAACGTTTCAGCCTGATTGGACCTTGTTTTCACACAAATGGACCCAGAATGAAGTGAAATTGTGCTTCGTGCAACATAATTCTGGGTGCCATTTACAAACCATAAGTGCTAATGACTCCATTCCTTTTTGGGGTAATGGGGGCTGTTAATTGGAGTACTTTAAAACAAACCTGACCTCTCTAGGATATTCAGAAGCCAAGTTATAAGCCCACAAATGTGTAACTGGACTACTTCTTTAAAGTGACACCAGGCCCGGTGACCTTTGGGACATGGTTTGACCCCCTATAAGAATGTGCGATCATCATGAAACGTTCAGATCACTTACAACTCAATAGATTCTACCTTCTTGTAACGTTTCAGCCTGATTGGACCTTGTTTTCACACAAATGGACCCAGAATGAAGTGAAATTGTGCTTCGTGCAACATAATTCTGGTTGCCATTTACAAACCATAAGTGCTAATGACTCCATTCCTTTTGTGGTTGTAGGGGCTGTTGATTGGAGTACACTAAAACAAACCTGATCTCTCTAGGAAATTCAGAAGCCAAGTTACAAGCCCACAAATGTGTAACTGGACTACTTCTTTAAATTGACACCAGATCCGGTGACCTTTGGGACATGGTTTGACCCCCTTAGGAAAGTGCTATAATCATGAAACGTTCAGTTCACTTACAACTCAATAGATTCTACCTTCCTGTAACGTTTCAGCCTGATTGGACCTTGTTTTCACACAAATGAACCCAGAATGATGTGAAATTGTGCTTCGTGCAACATAATTCTGGGTGCCATGTAAAAACCATAAGTGCTAATGACTCCATTCCTTTTTGGGGTAATGGGGGCTGTTAATTGGAGTACTCTAAAACAAACCCGACCTCTCTAGGATATTCAGAAGCCAAGTTATATGCCCACAAATGTGTAACTGGACTACTTCTTTAAAGTGACACCAGGCCCGGTGACCTTTGGGACATGGTTTGACCCCCTATAGGAATGTGCGATCATCATGAAACGTTCAGATCACTTACAACTCAATAGATTCAACCTTCTTGTAACGTTTCATACTGATTGGACCTTGTTTTCACACAAATGGACCCAGAATGATGTGAAATTGTGCTTCGTGCAACATAATTCTGGGTGCCATTTACAAACCATAAGTGCTAATGACTCCATTCCTTTTTGTGGTTGTAGGGGCTGTTGATTGGAGTACACTAAAACAAACCTGACCTCTCTAGGACATTCAGAAGCCAAGTTACAAGCCCACAAATGTGTAACTGGACTACTTCTTTAAATTGACACCAGATCCGGTGACCTTTGGGACATGGTTTGACCCCCTTACGAAAGTGCTATCATCATGAAACGTTCAGATCACTTACAACTCAATAGATTCTACCTTCCTGTAACGTTTCAGCCTGATTGGACCTTGTTTTCACACAAATGAACCCAGAATGATGTGAAATTGTGCTTCATGCAACATAATTCTGGGTGTCATGTAAAAACCATAAGTGCTAATGACTCCATTCCTTTTTGTGGTTGTAGGGGCTGTTGATTGGAGTACACTAAAACAAACCTGATCTCTCTAGGACATTCAGAAGCCAAGTTATAAGCCCAAAAAGGTGTAACTGGACTACTTCTTTAAAGTGACACCAGGCCCGGTGACCTTTGGGACATGGTTTTACCCCCTTAGGAATGTGCGATCATCTTGAAACGTTCAGATCACTTACAACTCAATAGATTCTACCTTCTTGTAACGTTTCAGCCTGATTGGACCTTGTTTTCACACAAATGGACCCAGAATGATGTGAAATTGTGCTTCGTGCAACATAATTCTGGGTGCCATTTACAAACCATAAGTGCTAATGACCCCATTCCTTTTTAAGGGTGTTGGGGTTGTTGATTGGAGTACACTAAAACAAACCTGATCTCTCTAGGATATTCAGAAGCCAAGTTATAAGCCCACAAATGTGTAACTGGACTACTTCTTTAAAGTGACACCAGGCCCGGTGACCTTTGGGACATGGTTTGACCCTCTATAGGAATGTGCGATCATCATGAAACGTTCAGATCACTTACAACTCAATAGATTCTACCTTCTTGTAACGTTTCAGCCTGATTGGACCTTGGTTTCACACAAATGGACCCAGAATGATGTGAAATTGTGCTTCGTGCAACATAATTCTGGTTGCCATTTACAAACCATAAGTGCTAATGACTCCATTCCTTTTTGTGGTTGTAGGGGCTGTTGATTGGAGTACACTAAAACAAACCTGATCTCTCTAGGACATTCAGAAGCCAAGTTACAAGCCCACAAATGTGTAACTGGACTACTTCTTTAAATTGACACCAGATCCGGTGACCTTTGGGACATGGTTTGACCCCCTTACGAAAGTGCTATCATCATGAAACGTTCAGATCACTTACAACTCAATAGATTCTACCTTCCTGTAACATTTCAGCCTGATTGGACCTTGTTTTCACACAAATGAACCCAGAATGATGTGAAATTGTGCTTCGTGCAACATAATTCTGGGTGTCATGTAAAAACCATAAGTGCTAATGACTCCATTCCTTTTTGTGGTTGTAGGAGCTGTTGATTGGAGTACACTAAAACAAACCTGACCTCTCTAGGACATTCAGAAGCCAAGTTATAAGCCCACAAAGGTGTAACTGGACTACTTCTTTAAAGTGACACCAGGCCCGGTGACCTTTGGGACATGGTTTTACCCCCTTAGAAATGTGCGATCATCTTGAAACGTTCAGATCACTTACAACTCAATAGATTCTACCTTCTTGTAACGTTTCAGCCTGATTGGACCTTGTTTTCACACAAATGGACCCAGAATGATGTGAAATTGTGCTTCGTGCAACATAATTCTGGGTGCCATTTACAAACCATAAGTGCTAATGACCCCATTCCTTTTTGAGGTTGTAGGGGTTGTTGATTGGAGTACACTAAAACAAACCTGATCTCTCTAGGACATTCAGAAGCCAAGTTATAAGCCCACAAAGGTGTAACTGGACTACTTCTTTAAAGTGACACCAGGCCCGGTGACCTTTGGGACATGGTTTGACCCCATTAGGAAAGTGCTATCATCATGAAATGTTCAGTTCAATTACAACTCAATAGATTCTACCTTCCTGTAACGTTTCATACTGATTGGACCTTGTTTTCACACAAATGGACCCAGAATGATGTGAAATTGTGCTTCGTGCAACATAATTCTGGGTGCCATTTACAAACAATAAGTGCTAATGACTCCATTCCTTTTTGTGGTTGTAGGGGCTGTTGATTGGAGTACACTAAAACAAACCTGACCTCTCTAGGACATTCAGAAGCCAAGTTATAAGCCCACAAAGGTGTAACTGGACTACTTCTTTAAAGTGACACCAGGCCCGGTGACCTTTGGGACATGGTTTTGCCCGCTTAGGAAAGTGCGATCATCTTGAAACGTTCAGATCACTTACAACTCAATAGATTCTACCTTCTTGTAACGTTTCAGCCTGATTGGACCTTGTTTTCACACAAATGGACCCAGAATGAAGTGAAATTGTGCTTCGTGCAACATAATTCTGGGTGCCATTTACAAACCATAAGTGCTAATGACTCCATTCCTTTTTGGGGTAATGGGGGATGTTAATTGGAGTACTTTAAAACAAACCTGACCTCTCTAGGATTTTCAGAAGCCAAGTTATAAGCCCACAAATGTGTAACTGGACTACTTCTTTAAAGTGACACCAGGCCCGGTGACCTTTGGGACATGGTTTGACCCCCTATAGGAATGTGCGATCATCATGAAACGTTCAGATCACTTACAACTCAATAGATTCAACCTTCTTGTAACGTTTCATACTAATTGGACCTTGTTTTCACACAAATGGACCCAGAATGATGTGAAATTGTGCTTCGTGCAACATAATTCTGGGTGCCATTTACAAACCATAAGTGCTAATGACTCCATTCCTTTTTGTGGTTGTAGGGGCTCTTGATTGGAGTACACTAAAACAAACCTGATCTCTCTAGGACATTCAGAAGCCAAGTTATAAGCCCACAAAGGTGTAACTGGACTACTTCTTTAAAGTGACACCAGGCCCGGTGAGCTTTGGGACATGGTTTGACCCCCTATAGGAATGTGCGATCATCTTGAAACGTTCAGATCACTTACAACTCAATAGATTCTACCTTCTTATAACGTTTCAGCCTGATTGGACCTTGTTTTCACACAAATGGACCCAGAATGAAGTGAAATTGTGCTTCGTGCAACATAATTCTGGGTGCCATTTACAAACCATAAGTGCTAATGACTCCATTCCTTTTTGGGGTAATGGGGGCTGTTAATTGGAGTACTGTAAAACAAACCTGACCTCTCTAGGATATTCAGAAGCCAAGTTATAAGCCCACAAATGTGTAACTGGACTACTTCTTTAAAGTGACACCAGGCCCGGTGACCTTTGGGACATGGTTTGACCCTCTATAGGAATGTGCGATCATCATGAAACGTTCAGATCACTTACAACTCAATAGATTCTACCTTCTTGTAACGTTTCAGCCTGATTGGACCTTGGTTTCACACAAATGGACCCAGAAAGATGTGAAATTGTGCTTCGTGCAACATAATTCTGGTTGCCATTTACAAACCATAAGTGTTCATGACTCCATTCCTTTTTGTGGTTGTAGGGGTTGTTGATTGGAGTACACTAAAACAAACCTGATCTCTCTAGGACATTCAGAAGCCAAGTTACAAGCCCACAAATGTGTAACTGGACTACTTCTTTAAATTGACACCAGATCCGGTGACCTTTGGGACATGGTTTGACCCCCTTACGAAAGTGCTATCATCATGATACGTTCAGATCACTTACAACTCAATAGATTCTACCTTCCTGTAACGTTTCAGCCTGATTGGACCTTGTTTTCACACAAATGAACCCAGAATGATGTGAAATTGTGCTTCATGCAACATAATTCTGGGTGTCATGTAAAAACCATAAGTGCTAATGACTCCATTCCTTTTTGTGGTTGTAGGGGCTGTTGATTGGAGTACACTAAAACAAACCTGACCTCTCTAGGACATTCAGAAGCCAAGTTATAAGCCCACAAAGGTGTAACTGGACTACTTCTTTAAAGTGACACCAGGCCCGGTGACCTTTGGGACATGGTTTTACCCCCTTAGGAATGTCCGATCATCTTGAAACGTTCAGATCACTTACAACTCAATAGATTCTACCTTCTTGTAACGTTTCAGCCTGATTGGACCTTGTTTTCACACAAATGGACCCAGAATGATGTGAAATTGTGCTTCGTGCAACATAACTCTGGGTGCCATTTACAAACCATAAGTGCTAATGACCCCATTCCTTTTTGAGGTTGTTGGGGTTGTTGATTGGAGTACACTAAAACAAACCTGATCTCTCTAGGATATTCAGAAGCCAAGTTATAAGTCCACAAATGTGTAACTGGACTACTTCTTTAAAGTGACACCAGGCCATGTGACCTTTGGGACATGGTTTGACCCTCTATAGGAATGTGCGATCATCATGAAACGTTCAGATCACTTACAACTCAATAGATTCTACCTTCTTGTAACGTTTCAGCCTGATTGGACCTTGGTTTCACACAAATGGACCCAGAATGATGTGAAATTGTGCTTCGTGCAACATAATTCTGGTTGCCATTTACAAACTATAAGTGCTAATGACTCCATTCCTTTTTGTGGTTGTAGGGGCTGTTGATTGGAGTACACTAAAACAAACCTGATCTCTCTAGGACATTCAGAAGCCAAGTTACAAGCCCACAAATGTGTAACTGGACTACTTCTTTAAATTGACACCAGATCCGGTGACCTTTGGGACATGGTTTGACCCCCTTACGAAAGTGCTATCATCATGAAACGTTTAGATCACTTACAACTCAATAGATTCTACCTTCCTGTAACATTTCAGCCTGATTGGACCTTGTTTTCACACAAATGGACCCAGAATGATGTGAAATTGTGCTTCGTGCAACATAATTCTGGGTGCCATTTACAAACCATAAGTGCTAATGACCCCATTCCTTTTTGAGGTTGTAGGGGTTGTTGATTGGAGTACACTAAAACAAACCTGATCTCTCTAGGACATTCAGAAGCCAAGTTATAAGCCCACAAAGGTGTAACTGGGCTACTTCTTTAAAGTGACACCAGGCCCGGTGACCTTTGGGACATGGTTTGACCCCCTTAGGAAAGTGCTATCATCATGAAATGTTCAGTTCAATTACAACTCAATAGATTCTACCTTCCTGTAACGTTTCAGCCTGATTGGACCTTGTTTTCACACAAATGGACCCAGAATGAAGTGAAATTGTGCTTCGTGCAACATAATTCTGGGTGCCATTTACAAGCCATAAGTGCTAATGATTCATTCCTTTTTTGTGGTTGTAGGGGCTGTTGATTGGAGTACACTAAAACAAACCTGATCTCTCTAGAACATTAAGAAGCCAAGTTATAAGCCGACAAATGTGTAACTGGACTACTTCTTTAAATTGACACCAGATCCGGTGACCTTTGGGACATGGTTTGACCCCCTTAGGAAAGTGCTATCATCATGAAACGTTCAGATCACTTACAACTCAATAGATTCTACCTTCCTGTAACGTTTCAGCCTGAATGGACCTACTTTTCACACAAATGAACCCAGAATGATGTGAAATTGTGCTTCGTGCAGCATAATTCTGGGTGCCATATAAAAAACATAAGGGCTAATGACTCCCTCCCTTTTTGTGGTTGTAGGGGCTGTTGATTGGAGTACACTAATACAAACCTGACCTCTCTAGGACATTCAGAAGCCAAGTTATAAGCCCACAAAGGTGTAACTGGACTACTTCTTTAAAGTGACACCAGGCCCGGTGACCTTTGGGACATGGTTTGACCCCCTATAGGAATGTGTGATCATCATGAAACGTTCAGATCACTTACAAGGGTTGTTGATTGGAGTACACTAAAACAAACCTGATCTCTCTAGGACATTCAGAAGCCAAGTTATAAGCCCAAAAATGTGTAACTGGACTACTTCTTTAAATTGACACCAGATCCTGGTGACCTTTGGGACATGGTTTGACCCTGTTAGGACTGTGCGATCATCATGAAACGTTCAGATCACTTACAACTCAATAGATTCTACCTACCTGTAACGTTTTAGCCTGATTGGACCTTGTTTTCACACAAATGAACCCAGAATGATGTGAAATTGTGCTTTGTGCAACATAATTCTGGGTGCCATTTACAAACCATAAGTGCTAATGACTCCATTCCTTTTTTGGGTGAATGGGGGCTGTTAATTGGAGTACTTTAAAACAAACCTGACCTCTCTAGGATATTCAGAAGCCAAGTTATAAGCCCACAAATGTGTAACTGGACTACTTCTTTAAAGTGACACCAGGCCCGGTGACCTTTGGGACATGGTTTGACCATCTATAGGAATGTGCGATCATCATGAAACGTTCAGATCACTTACAACTCAATAGATTCTACCTTCTTGTAACGTTTCAGCCTGATTGGACCCATGTCCCAAATGTCACCGGGCCTGGTGTCACTTAAAAGAAGTAGTCCAGTTACACCTTTTTGGGCTTATAACTTGGCTTCTGAATGTCCTAGGGAGGTCAAGTTTGTTTTAGTGTACTCCAATCAACATCCCCTACAACCACAAAAAGGAGTGGAGTCATTAGCACTTATGGTTTGTAAATGGCACCCAGAATTATGTTGCACGAAGCACAATTTCACATCATTCTGGGTCCATTTGTGTGAAAACAAGGTCCAATCAGGCTGAAACGTTACAAGAAGGTACAATCTATTGAGTTGTAAGTGATCTGAACGTTTCATGATGATCACACATTCCTATAGGGGGTCAAACCATGTCCCAAAGGTCACCGGATCTGGTGTCAATTTAAAGAAGTAGTACCATGTCCCAAAGGTCACCGGATCTGGTGTCAATTTAAAGAAGTAGTCCAGTTACACATTTGTGGGCTTATAACTTGGCTTCTGAATGTCCTAGAGAGATCAGGTTTGTTTTAGTGTACTCCAATCAACAGCCCCTAAAACCACAAAAAGGAATGGAGTCATTAGCACTTATGGTTTGTAAATGGCACCCAGAATTATGTTGCACGAAGCACAATTTCACATCATTCTGGGTTCATTTGTGTGAAAACAAGGTCCAATGGTAAATGGTAAATGGTAAATGGCCTGTATTTGATATAGCGCCTTCTAGAGTCCTGGAACCCCCCAAGGCGCTTTACAACACAATCAGTCATTCACCCATTCACACACACATTCACACACTGGTGGGGATGAGCTACAGTGTAGCCACAGCTGCCCTGGGGCACACTGAGAGAGGCGAGGCTGCCGAGCACTGGCACCACCGGTCCCTCCGACCACCACCAGCAGGCAACGTGGGTTAAGTGTCTTGCCCAAGGACACAACGACAGCGACAGACTGAGCGGGTCTCGAACCTGCGACCTTCCGATTGCGAGGCGAGCAGTTAACTCCTGTGCCACCGTCGCAATCAGGCTGAAACGTTACAAGAAGGTAGAATCTATTGAGTTGTAAGTGATCTGAACGTTTCATGATGATAGCCCTTTCCTAAGGGGGTCAAACCATGTCCCAAAGGTCACCGGATCTGGTGTCAATTTAAAGAAGTAGTCCAGTTACACCTTTGTGGGCTTATAACTTGGCTTCTGAATGTCCTAGAGAGGTTAGATTTGTTTTAGTGTACTCCAATCAACAGCCCCTACAACCACAAAAAGGAATGGAGTCATTAGCACTTATGGTTTGTAAATGGCACCCAGAATTATGTTGCACGAAGCACAATTTCACATCATTCTGGGTCCATTTGTGTGAAAACAAGGTCCAATCAGGCTGAAACGTTACAAGAAGGTAGAATCTATTGAGTTGTAAGTGATCTGAACGTTTCAAGATGATCGCACTTTCCTAAGGGGGTCGAACCATGTCCCAAAGGTCACCGGATCTGGTGTCAATTTAAAGAAGTAGTCCAGTTACACCTTTGTGGGCTTATAACTTGGCTTCTGAATGTCCTAGAGAGGTCAGGTTTGTTTTAGTGTACTCCAATCAACAGTCCCTACAACCACAAAAAGGAATGCAGTCATTAGCACTTATGGTTTGTAAATGGCACCCAGAATTATGTTGCACGAAGCACAATTTCACATCAGTCTGGGTTCATTTGTGTGGAAAAAAAGGTCCAATCAGGCTGAAACGTTACAGGAAGGTAGAATCTATTGAGTTGTAAGTGATCTGAACGTTTCATGATGATAGCACTTTCCTAAGGGGGTCAAACCATGTCCCAAAGGTCACCGGATCTGGTGTCAATTTAAAGAAGTAGTCCAGTTACACATTTGTGGGCTTATAACTTGGCTTCTGAATTTCCTAGAGAGATCAGGTTTGTTTTAGTGTACTCCAATCAACAGCCCCTACAACCACAAAAAGGAAGGGAGTCATTAGCACTTATGGTTTGTAAATGGCACCCAGAATTATGTTGCACGAAGCACAATTTCACATCATTCTGGGTCCCTTTGTGTGAAAACAAGGTCCAATGAGGCTGAAACGTTACAAGAAGGTAGAATCTATTGAGTTTTAAGTGATCTGAACGTTTCATGATGATCGCACATTCCTATAGGGGGTCAAACCATGTCCCAAAGGTCACCGGGCCTGGTGTCACTTTAAAGAAGTAGTCCAGTTACACCTTTGTGGGCTTATAACTTGGCTTCTGAATGTCCTAGAGAGGTCAGGTTTGTTTTAGTGTACTCCAATCAACAGCCCCTACAACCACAAAAAGGAATGGAGTCATTAGCACTTATGGTTTGTAAATGGCACCCAGAATTATGTTGCACGAAGCACAATTTCACATCATTCTGGGTCCATTTGTGTGAAAACAAGGTCCATTCAGGCTGAAACGCTACAAGAAGGTAGAATCTATTGAGTTGTAAGTGATCTGAACGTTTCAAGATGATCGCACATTCCTATAGTGGGTAAAACCATGTCCCAAAGGTCACCGGGCCTGGTGTCACTTTAAAGAAGTAGTCCAGTTACACCTTTGTGGGCTTATAACTTGGCTTCTGAATGTCCTAGAGAGGTTAGGTTTGTTTTAGTGTACTCCAATCAACAGCCCCTACAACCACAAAAAGGAATGGAGTCATTAGCACTTATGGTTTGTAAATGGCACCCAGAATTATGTTGCACGAAGCACAATTTCACATCATTCTGGGTTCATTTGTGTGAAAACAAGGTCCAATCAGGCTGAAACGTTACAAGAAGGTAGAATCTATTGAGTTGTAAGTGATCTGAACGTTTCATGATGATAGCACTTTCCTAAGGGGGTCAAACCATGTCCCAAAGGTCACCGGATCTGGTGTCAATTTAAAGAAGTAGTCCAGTTACACCTTTGTGGGCTTATAACTTGGCTTCTGAATGTCCTAGAGAGGTTAGGTTTGTTTTAGTGTACTCCAATCAACAGCCCCTACAACCACAAAAAGGAATGGAGTCATTAGCACTTATGGTTTGTAAATGGCACCCAGAATTATGTTGCACGAAGCACAATTTCACATCATTCTGGGTCCATTTGTGTGAAAACAAGGTCCAATCAGGCTGAAATGTTACAAGAAGGTAGAATCTATTGAGTTGTAAGTGATCTGAACGTTTCAAGATGATCGCACTTTCCTAAGGGGGTCAAACCATGTCCCAAAGGTCACCGGATCTGGTGTCAATTTAAAGAAGTAGTCCAGTTACACCTTTGTGGGCTTATAACTTGGCTTCTGAATGTCCTAGAGAGGTCAGGTTTGTTTTAGTGTACTCCAGTCAACAGTCCCTACAACCACAAAAATGAATGCAGTCATTAGCACTTATGGTTTGTAAATGGCACCCAGAATTATGTTGCACGAAGCACAATTTCACATAATTCTGGGTTCATTTGTGTGAAAAAAAGGTCCAATCAGGCTGAAACGTTACAGGAAGGTAGAATCTATTGAGTTGTAAGTGATCTGAACGTTTCATGATGATAGCACTTTCCTAAGGGGGTCAAACCATGTCCCAAAGGTCACCGGATCTGGTGTAAATTTAAAGAAGTAGTCCAGTTACACATTTGTGGGCTTATAACTTGGCTTCTGAATGTCCTAGAGAGATCAGGTTTATTTTAGTATACTCCAATCAACAGCCCCTACAACCACAAAAAGGAATGGAGTCATTAGCACTTATGGTCTTTAAATGGCACCCAGAATTATGTTGCACGAAGCACAATTTCACATCATTCTGGGTCCATTTGTGTGAAAACAAGGTCAAATCAGGCTGAAACGTTACAAGAAGGTAGAATCTATTGAGTTGTAAGTGATCTGAACATTTCAAGATGATCGCACTTTCCTAAGGGGGTCAAACCATGTCCCAAAGGTCACCGGATCTGGTGTCAATTTAAAGAAGTAGTCCAGTTACACCTTTGTGGGCTTATAACTTGGCTTTTGAATATCCTAGAGAGGTCAGGTTTGTTTTAGAGTAGTCCAATTAACAGCCCCCATTACCCCAAAAAGGAATGGAGTCATTAGCACTTATGGTTTTTAAATGGCACCCAGAATTATGTTGCACGAAGCACAATTTCACATCATTCTGGGTTCATTTGTGTGAAAACAAGGTCCAATCAGGCTGAAACGTTACAGGAAGGTAGAATCTATTGAGTTGTAAGTTATCTGAACGTTTCATGATGATAACACTTTCCTAAGGGGGTCAAACCATGTCCCAAAGGTCACCGGATCTGGTGTCAATTTAAAGAAGTAGTCCAGTTACACATTTGTGGGCTTGTAACTTGGCTTCTGAATGTCCTAGAGAGATCAGGTTTGTTTTAGTGTACTCCAATCAACAACCCCTACAACCACAAAAAGGAATGGAGTCATTAGCACTTATGGTTTGTAAATGGCAACCAGAATTATGTTGCACGAAGCACAATTTCACATCATTCTGGGTCCATTTGTGTGAAAACAAGGTCCAATCAGGCTGAAACGTTACAAGAAGGTAGAATCTATTGAGTTGTAAGTGATCTGAACGTTTCATGATGATCACACATTCCTATGGGGGGTCAAACCATGTCCCAAAGGTCACCGGGCCTGGTGTCACTTTAAAGAAGTAGTCCAGTTACACCTTTGTGGGCTTATAACTTGGCTTCTGAATATTCTAAAGAGGTCAGGTTTGTTTTAGTGTACTCCAATCAACAGTCCCTACAACCACAAAAAGGACTGGAGTCATTAGCACTTATGGTTTTTAAATGGGACGCAGAATTATGTTGCACGAAGCACAATTTCACATCATTCTGGGTCCATTTGTGTGAAAACAAGGTTCAATCAGGCTGAAACGTTACAAGAAGGTAGAATCTATTGAGTTGTAAGTGATCTGAACGTTTCATGATGATAGCACTTTCCTAAGGGGGTCAAACCATGTCCCAAAGGTCACCGGATCTGGTGACAATTTAAAGAAGTAGTCCAGTTACACATTTGTGGGCTTATAACTTGGATTCTGAATGTCCTAGAGAGATCAGGTTTGTTTTAGTGTACTCCAATCAACAGCCCCTACAACCACAAAAAGGAATGGAGTCATTAGCACTTATGGTTTTTAAATGGCACCCAGAATTATGTTGCACGAAGCACAATTTCACATCATTCTGGGTTCATTTGTGTGAAAACAAGGTCCAATAAGGCTGAAACGTTACAGGAAGGTAGAATCTATTGAGTAGTAAGTGATCTGAACGTTTCATGATGATAGCACTTTCCTAAGGGGGTCAAACCATGTCCCAAAGGTCACCGGATCTGGTGTCAATTTAAAGAAGTAGTCCAGTTACACATTTGTGGGCTTATAACTTGGCTTCTGAATGTCCTAGTGAGATCAGGTTTGTTTTAGTGTACTCCAATCAACATCCCCTACAACCACAAAAAGGAATGGAGTCATTAGCACTTATGGTTTGTAAATGGCACCCAGAATTATGTTGCACGAAGCACAATTTCACATCATTCTGGGTCCATTTGTGTGAAAACAAGGTCCAATCAGGCTGAAACGCTACAAGAAGATAGAATCTATTGAGTTGTAAGTGATCTGAACGTTTCAAGATGATCGCACATTCCTATAGGGGGTAAAACCATGTCCCAAAGGTCATCGGGCCTGGTGTCACTTTAAGGATGTAGTCCAGTTACGCCTTTGTGGGCTTATAACTTGGCTTCTGAATGTCCTAGAGAGGTTAGGTTTGTTTTAGTGTACACCAATCAAAAGTCCCTACAACCACAAAAAGGAATGGAGTCATTAGCACTTATGGTTTGTAAATGGCACCCAGAATTATGTTGCACGAAGCACAATTTCACATCATTCTGGGTTCATTTGTGTGAAAACAAGGTCCAGTCAGGCTGAAACGTTACAGGAAGGTAGAATCTATTGAGTTGTAAGTGATCTGAACGTTTCATGATGATAGCACTTTCCTAAGGGGGTCAAACCATGTCCCAAAGGTCACCGGATCTGGTGTCAATTTAAAGAAGTAGTCCAGTTACACATTTGTGGGCTTATAACTTGGCTTCTGAATGTCCTAGAGAGATCAGGTTTGTTTTAGTGTACTCCAATCAACAGCCCCTACAACCACAAAAAGGAATGGAGTCATTAGCACTTATGGTTTGTAAATGGCACCCAGAATTATGTTGCACGAAGCACTATTTCACATCATTCTGGGTCCATTTGGGTGAAAACAAGGTCCAATCAGGCTGAAATGTTACAGGAAGGTAGAATCTATTGAGTTGTAAGTGATCTGAACGTTTCATGATGATAGCACTTTCCTAAGGGGGTCAAACCATGTCCCAAAGGTCACCGGATCTGGTGTCAATTTAAAGAAGTTGTCCAGTTACACATTTGTGGGCTTATAACTTGGCTTCTGAATGTCCTGGGGCGATCAGGTTTGTTTTAGTGTACTCCAATCAACAGCCCCTACAACCACAAAAAGGAATGGAGTCATTAGCACTTATGGTTTTTAAATGGCACCCAGAATTATGTTGCACGAAGCACAATTTCACATCATTCTGGGTTCATTTGTGTGAAAACAAGGTCCAATTAGGCTGAAACGTTACAGGAAGGTAGAATCTATTGAGTTGTAAGTGATCTGAACGTTTCATGATGATAGCACTTTCCTAAGGGGGTCAAACCATGTCCCAAAGGTCACCGGATCTGGTGTCACTTTAAAGAAGTAGTCCAGTTACACATTTGTGGGCTTATAACTTGGCTTCTGAATGTCCTAGAGAGATCAGGTTTGTTTTAGTATACTCCAATCAACAGCCCCTACAACCACAAAAAGGATCGGAGTCATTAGCACTTATGGTTTTTAAATGGCACCCAGAATTATGTTGCACGAAGCACAATTTCACATCATTCTGGGTTCATTTGTGTGAAAACAAGGTCCAATCAGGCTGAAACGTTACAGGAAGGTAGAATCTATTGAGTTGTAAGTGATCTGAACGTTTCAAGATGATCGCACATTCCTATAGGGGGTAAAACCATGTCCCAAAGGTCACCGGGCCTGGTGTCACTTTAAAGATGTAGTCCAGTTACACCTTTGTGGGTTTATAACTTGGCTTCTGAATGTCCTAGAGAGGTTATGTTTGTTTTAGTGTACTCCAATCAAAAGCCCCTACAACCACAAAAAGGAATGGAGTCATTAGCACTTATGGTTTGTAAATGGCACCCAGAATTATGTTGCACGAAGCACAATTTCACATTATTCTGGGTTCATTTGTGTGAAAACAAGGTCCAATCAGGCTGAAACGTTACAGGAAGGTAGAATCTATTGAGTTGTAATTGATCTGAACGTTTCATGATGATAGCACTTTCCTAAGGTGGTCAAACCAAGTCCCAAAGGTCACCGGATCTGGTGTCACTTTAAAGAAGTAGTCCAGTTACACATTTGTAGGCTTATAACTTGGCTTCTGAATGTCCTAGAGAGGTCAGGTTTGTTTTAGTGTACTCCAATCAACAGCCCCTACAACCACAAAAAGGAATGGAGACATTAGCAGTTATGGTTTTTAAATGGCACCCAGAATTATGTTGCACGAAGCAAAATTTCACATCATTCTGGGTTCATTTGTGTGAAAACAAGGTCCAATCAGGCTGAAACGTTACAGGAAGGTAGAATCTATTGAGTTGTAAGTGATCTTAACGTTTCATGATGATAGCACTTTCCTAAGGGGGTCAAACCATGTCCCAAATGTCACCGGATCTGGTGTCAATTTAAAGAAGTAGTCCAGTTACACATTTGTGGGCTTATAACTTGGCTTCTGAATGTCCTAGAGAGATCAGGTTTGTTTTAGGGTACTCCAGTCAACAGCTCCTACAACCACAAAAAGGAATGGAGTCATTAGCACTTATGGTTTTTAAATGGCACCCAGAATTATGTTGCACGAAGCACAATTTCACATCATTCTGGGTTCATTTGTGTGAAAACAAGGTCCGATCAGGCTGAAACGTTACAGGAAGGTAGAATCTATTGAGTTGTAAGTCATCTGAACGTTTCATGATGATAGCACTTTCCTAAGGGGGTAAAACCATGTCCCAAAGGTCACCGGATCTGGTGTCAATTTAAGGAAGTAGTCCAGTTCCACATTTGTGGGCTTATAACTTGGCTTCTGAATGTCCTAGAGAGATCAGGTTTGTTTTAATGTACTCCAATCAACAGCCCCTACAACCACAAAAAGGAATGGAGTCATTAGCACTTATGGTTTGTAAATGGCACCCAGAATTATGTTGCACAAAGCACAATTTCACATCATTCTGGGTTCATTTGTGTGAAAACAAGGTCCAATCAGGCTGAAACGTTACAGGAAGGTAGAATCTACTGAGTTGTAAGTGATCTGAACGTTTCATGATGATAGCACTTTCCTAAGGGGGTCAAACCATGTCCCAAATGTCACCGGATCTGGTGTCAATTTAAAGAAGTAGTCCAGTTACACATTTGTGGGCTTATAACTTGGCTTCTGAATGTCCTAGAGAGATCAGGTTTGTTTAACTGTACTCCAATCAACAGCCCCTACAACCACAAAAAGGAATGGAGTCATTAGCACTTATGCTTTGTCAATGGCACCCAGAATTATGTTGCACGAAGCACAATTTCAGATCATTCTGGGTCCATTTGTGTGAAAACAATGTCCAATCAGGCTGAAACGCTACAAGAAGATAGAATCTATTGAGTTGTAAGTGATCTGAACGTTTCAAGATGATCGCACATTCCTATAGGTGGTAAAACCATGTCCCAAAGGTCACCGGGCCTTGTGTCACTTTAAAGAAGTAGTCCAGTTACACATTTGTGGGCTTGTAACTCTGCTTCTGAATGTCCTAGAGAGGTCAGGTTTGTTTTAGTGTACTCCAACAAACAGCCCCTACAACCACAAAAAAGAATGGAGTCATTAGCACTTATGGTTTGTAAATGGCACCCAGAATTATGTTGCACGAAGCACAATTTCACATCATTCTGGGTCCATTTGTGTGAAAACAAGGTCCAATCAGGCTGAAACTTTACAGGAAGGTAGAATCTATTGAGTTGTAAGTGATCTCAACGTTTCAAGATGATAGCACTTTCCTAAGGGGGTCAAACCATGTCCCAAAGGTCACCGGATCTGGTGTCAATTTAAAGAAGTAGTCCAGTTACACTTTTGTGGGCTTATAACTTGGCTTCTGAATGTCCTAGAGAGATCAGGTTTGTTTTAGTATACTCCAATCAACAGCCCCTACAACCACAAAAAGGAATGGAGTCATTAGCACTTATGGTTTTTAAATGGCACCCAGAATTATGTTGCACGAAGCCCAATTTCACATCATTCTGGGTTCATTTGTGTGAAAACAAGGTCCAGTCAGGCTGAAACGTTACAGGAAGGTAGAATCTATTGAGTTGTAAGTGATCTGAACGTTTCATGATGATAGCACTTTCCTAAGGGGGTCAAACCATGTCCCAAAGGTCACCGGATCTGGTGTCAACTTAAAGAAGTAGTCCAGTTACACATTTGTGGGCTTATAACTTGGCTTCTGAATGTCCTGGAGCGATCAGGTTTGTTTTAGTGTACTCCAATCAACAGCCCCTACAACCACAAAAAGGATAGGAGTCATTAGCACTTATGGTTTTTAAATGGCACCCAGAATTATGTTGCACGAAGCACAATTTCACATCATTCTGGGTTCATTTGTGTGAAAACAAGGTCCAATCAGGCTGATACGTTACAGGAAGGTAGAATCTATTAAGTTGTAAGTGATCTGAACGTTTCATGATGATAGCACTTTCCTAAGGGGGTCAAACCATGTCCCAAAGGTCACCGGATCTGGTGTCAATTTAAATAAGTTGTCCAGTTACACATTTGTGGGCTTATAACTTGGCTTCTGAATGTCCTAGAGCAATCAGGTTTGTTTTAGTGTACTCCAATCAACAGCCCCTACAACCACAAAAAGGAATGGAGACATTAGCACTTATGGTTTTTAAATGGCACCCAGAATTATGTTGCACGAAGCACAATTTCACATCATTCTGGGTTCATTTGTGTGAAAACAAGGTCCAATCAGACTGAAACGTTACAGGAAGGTAGAATCTATTGAGTTGTAAGTGATCTGAACGTTTCATCATGATAGCACTTTCCTAAGGGGGTCAAACCATGTCCCAAAGGTCACCGGATCAGGTGTCAATTTAAAGAAGTAGTCCAGTTACACATTTGTGGGCTTATAACTTGGCTTCTGAATGTCCTAGAGAGATCAGGTTTATTTTAGTGTACTCCAATCAACAGCCCCTACAACCGCAAAAAGGAATGGATTCATTAGCACTTATGGTTTGTAAATGGCACCCAGAATTATGTTGCACGAAGCACAATTTCACATCATTCTGTGTCCATTTGTGTGAAAACAAGGTCCAATCAGGCTGAAACGCTACAAGAAGGTAGAATCTATTGAGTTGTAAGTGATCTGAACGTTTCAAGATGATCGCACATTCCTATAGGGGGTAAAACCATGTCCCAAAGGTCACCGGGCCTGGTGTCACTTTAAAGATGTAGTCCAGTTACACCTTTGTGGGCTTATAACTTGGCTTCTGAATGTCCTAGAGAGGTTAGGTTTGTTTTAGTGTACTCCAATCAAAAGCCCCTACAACCACAAAAAGGAATGGAGTCATTAGCACTTATGGTTTGTAAATGGCACCCAGAATTATGTTGCACGAAGCACAATTTCACATCATTCTGGGTTCATTTGTGTGAAAACAAGGTCCAATCAGGCTGAAACGTTACAGGAAGGTAGAATCTATTGAGTTGTAAGTGATCTGAACGTTTCATGATGATAGCACTTTCCTAAGGGGGTCAAACCATGTCCCAAAGGTCACTGGATCTGGTGTCACTTTAAAGAAGTAGTCCAGTTACACATTTGTGGGCTTATAACTTGGCTTCTGAATGTCCTAGAGAGGTCAGGTTTGTTTTAGTGTACTCCAATCAACAGCCCCTACAACCACAAAAAGGAATGGAGACATTAGCACTTATGGTTTTTAAATGGCACCCAGAATTATGTTGCACGAAGCACAATTTCACATCATTCTTGGTTCATTTGTGTGAAAACAAGGTCCAATCAGGCTGAAACGTTACAGGAAGGTAGAATCTATTGAGTTGTAAGTGATCTTAACGTTTCATGATGATAGCACTTTCCTAAGGGGGTCAAACCATGTCCCAAATGTCACCGGATCTGGTGTCAATTTAAAGAAGTAGTCCAGTTACACATTTGTGGGCTCATAACTTGGCTTCTGAATGTCCTAGAGAGATCAGGTTTGTTTTAGGGTACTCCAATCAACAGCTCCTACAACCACAAAAAGGAATGGAGTCATTAGCACTTATGGTTTGTAAATGGCACCCAGAATTATGTTGCACGAAGCACAATTTCACATCATTCTGTGTCCATTTGTGTGAAAACAAGGTCCAATCAGGCTGAAACGCTACAAGAAGGTAGAATCTATTGAGTTGTAAGTGATCTGAACGTTTCAAGATGATCGCACATTCCTAAGGGGGTAAAACCATGTCCCAAAGGTCACCGGGCCTGGTGTCACTTTAAAGATGTAGTCCAGTTACACCTTTGTGGGCTTATAACTTGGCTTCTGAATGTCCTAGAGAGGTTAGATTTGTTTTAGTGTACTCCAATCAAAAGCCCCTACAACCACAAAAAGGAATGGAGTCATTAGCACTTATGGTTTGTAAATGGCACCCAGAATTATGTTGCACGAAGCACAATTTCACATCATTCTGGGTTCATTTGTGTGAAAACAAGGTCCAATCAGGCTGAAACGTTACAGGAAGGTAGAATCTATTGAGTTGTAAGTGATCTGAACGTTTCATGATGATAGCACTTTCCTAAGGGGGTCAAACCATGTCGCAAAGGTCACCGGATCTGGTGTCACTTTAAAGAAGTAGTCCAGTTACACATTTGTGGGCTTATAACTTGGCTTCTGAATGTCCTAGAGAGGTCAGGTTTGTTTTAGTGTACTCCAATCAACAGCCCCTACAACCACAAAAAGGAATGGAGACATTAGCACTTATGGTTTTTAAATGGCACCCAGAATTATGTTGCACGAAGCACAATTTCACATCATTCTGGGTTCATTTGTGTGAAAACAAGGTCCAATCAGGCTGAAACGTTACAGGAAGGTAGAATCTATTGAGTTTTATGTGATCTTAACGTTTCATGATGATAGCACTTTCCTAAGGGGGTCAAACCATGTCCCAAATGTCACCGGATCTGGTGTAAATTTAAAGAAGTAGTCCAGTTACACATTTGTGGGCTTATAACTTGGCTTCTGAATGTCCTAGAGAGATCAGGTTTGTTTTAGGGTACTCCAATCAACAGCTCCTACAACCACAAAAAGGAATGGAGTCATTAGCACTTATGGTTTTTAAATGGCACCCAGAATTATGTTGCACGAAGCACAATTTCACATCATTCTGGGTTCATTTGTGTGAAAACAAGGTCCAATCAGGCTGAAACGTTACAGGAAGGTAGAATCTATTGAGTTGTAAGTGATCTGAACGTTTCATGATGATAGCACTTTCCTAAGGGGGTAAAACCATGTCCCAAAGGTCACCGGATCTGGTGTCAATTTAAAGAAGTAGTCCAGTTACACATTTGTGGGCTTATAACTTGGCTTCTGAATGTCCTAGAGAGATCAGGTTTGTTTTACTGTACTCCAATCAACAGCCCCTACAACCACAAAAAGGAATGGAGTCATTAGCACTTATGGTTTGTAAATGGCACCCAGAATTATGTTGCACAAAGCACAATTTCACATAATTCTGGGTTCATTTGTGTGAAAACAAGGTCCAGTCAGGCTGAAACGTTACAGGAAGGTAGAATCTACTGAGTTGTAAGTGATCTGAACGTTTCATGATGATAGCACTTTCCTAAGGGGGTCAAACCATGTCCCAAATGTCACCGGATCTGGTGTCAATTTGAAGAAGTAGTCCAGTTACACATTTGTGGGCTTATAACTTGGCTTCTGAATGTCCTAGAGAGATCAGGTTTGTTTTACTGTACTCCAATCAACAGCCCCTACAACCACAAAAAGGAATGGAGTCATTAGCACTTATGCTTTGTAAATGGCACCCAGAATTATGTTGCACGAAGCACAATTTCAGATCATTCTGGGTCCATTTGTGTGAAAACAATGTCCAATCAGGCTGAAACGCTACAAGAAGGTAGAATCTATTGAGTTGTAAGTGATCTGAACGTTTCAAGATGATCGCACATTCCTATAGGGGGTAAAACCATGTCCCAAAGGTCACCGGGCCTTGTGTCACTTTAAAGAATAGTCCAGTTACACCTTTGTGGGCTTATAACTTGGCTTCTGAATGTCCTAGAGAGGTTAGGTTTGTTTTAGTGTACTCCAATCAACAGCCCCTACAACCACAAAAAGGAATGGAGTCATTAGCACTTATGGTTTGTAAATGGCACCCAGAATTATGTTGCACGAAGCACAATTTCACATCATTCTGAGTTCATTTGTGTGAAAACAAGGTCCAATCAGGCTGAAACGTTACAGGATGGTAGAATCTATTGAGTTGTAAGTGATCTGAACATTTCATGATGATAGCACTTTCCTAAGGGGGTCAAACCATGTCCCAAAGGTCACCGGATCTGGTGTCAATTTAAAGAAGTAGTCCAGTTACACATTTGTGGGCTTATAACTTGGCTTCTGAATGTCCTGGAGCGATGAGGTTTGTTTTAGTGTACTCCAATCAACAGCCCCTACAACCACAAAAAGGAATGGAGTCATTAGCACTTATGGTTTTTTAATGGCACACAGAATTATGTTGCACGAAGCACAATTTCACAACATTCTGCGTTCATTTGTGTGAAAACAAGGTCCAATCAGGCTGAAACGTTACAGGAAGGTAGAATCTATTGAGTTGTAAGTGATCTGAACGTTTCATGATGATAGCACTTTCCTAAGGGGGTCAAACCATGTCCCAAAGGTCACCGGATCTGGTGTCACTTTAATGTAGTAGTCCAGTTACACATTTGTGAGCTTCTAACTTGGCTTCTGAATGTCCTAGAGAGATCAGGTTTGTTTTAGTATACTCCAATCAACAGCCCCTACAACCAAAAAAAGGATCGGAGTCATTAGCACTTATGGTTTGTAAATGGCACCCAGAATTATGTTGCATGAAGCACAATTTCACATCATTCTGGGTTCATTTGTGTGAAAACAAGGTCCAATCAGGCTGAAACGTTACAGGAAGGTAGAATCTATTGAGTTGTAAGTGATCTGAACGTTTCATGATGATAGCACTTTCCTAAGGGGGTCAAACCATGTCCCAAAGGTCACCGGATCTGGTGTCAATTTAAAGAAGTTGTCCAGTTACACATTTGTGGGCTTATAACTTGGCTTCTGAATGTCCTAGAGCGATCAGGATTGTTTTAGTGTACTCCAATGAACAGCCCCTACAACCACAAAAAGGAATGGAGACATTAGCACTTATGGTTTTTAAATGGCACCCAGAAATATGTTGCACGAAGCACAATTTCACATCATTCTGGCTTCATTTGTGTGAAAACAAGGTCCAATCAGGCTGAAACGTTACAGGAAGGTAGAATCTATTGAGTTGTAAGTGATCTGAACGTTTCATGATGATAGCACTTTCCTAAGGGGGTCAAACCATGTCCCAAAGGTCACCGGATCTGGTGTCAATTTAAAGAAGTTGTCCAGTTACACATTTGTGGGCTTATAACTTGGCTTCTGAATGTCCTAGAGCGATCAGGTTTGTTTTAGTGTACTCCAATGAACAGCCCCTACAACCACAAAAAGGAATGGAGTCATTAGCACTTATGGTTTGTAAATGGCACCCAGAATTATGTTGCACGAAGCACAATTTCACATCATTCTGGGTTCATTTGTGTGAAAACAAGGTCCAATCAGGCTGAAACGTTACAGGAAGGTAGAATCTATTGAGTTGTAAGTGATCTGAACGTTTCATGATGATAGCACTTTCCTAAGGGGGTCAAACCATGTCGCAAAGGTCACCGGATCTGGTGTCACTTTAAAGAAGTAGTCCAGTTACACATTTGTGGGCTTATAACTTGGCTTCTGAATGTCCTAGAGAGGTCAGGTTTGTTTTAGTGTACTCCAATCAACAGCCCCTACAACCACAAAAAGGAATGGAGACATTAGCACTTATGGTTTTTAAATGGCACCCAGAATTATGTTGCACGAAGCACAATTTCACATCATTCTGGGTTCATTTGTGTGAAAACAAGGTCCAATCAGGCTGAAACGTTACAGGAAGGTAGAATCTATTGAGTTGTAAGTGATCTGAACGTTTCATGATGATAGCACTTTCCTAAGGGGGTAAAACCATGTCCCAAAGGTCACCGGATCTGGTGTCAATTTAAAGAAGTAGTCCAGTTACACATTTGTGGGCTTATAACTTGGCTTCTGAATGTCCTAGAGAGATCAGGTTTGTTTTACTGTACTCCAATCAACAGCCCCTACAACCACAAAAAGGAATGGAGTCATTAGCACTTATGGTTTGTAAATGGCACCCAGAATTATGTTGCACAAAGCACAATTTCACATAATTCTGGGTTCATTTGTGTGAAAACAAGGTCCAATCAGGCTGAAACGCTACAAGAAGGTAGAATCTATTGAGTTGTAAGTGATCTGAACGTTTCAAGATGATCGCACATTCCTATAGGGGGTAAAACCATGTCCCAAAGGTCACCGGGCCTTGTGTCACTTTAAAGAATAGTCCAGTTACACCTTTGTGGGCTTATAACTTGGCTTCTGAATGTCCTAGAGAGGTTAGGTTTGTTTTAGTGTACTCCAATCAACAGCCCCTACAACCACAAAAAGGAATGGAGTCATTAGCACTTATGGTTTGTAAATGGCACCCAGAATTATGTTGCACGAAGCACAATTTCACATCATTCTGAGTTCATTTGTGTGAAAACAAGGTCCAATCAGGCTGAAACGTTACAGGATGGTAGAATCTATTGAGTTGTAAGTGATCTGAACATTTCATGATGATAGCACTTTCCTAAGGGGGTCAAACCATGTCCCAAAGGTCACCGGATCTGGTGTCAATTTAAAGAAGTAGTCCAGTTACACATTTGTGGGCTTATAACTTGGCTTCTGAATGTCCTGGAGCGATGAGGTTTGTTTTAGTGTACTCCAATCAACAGCCCCTACAACCACAAAAAGGAATGGAGTCATTAGCACTTATGGTTTTTTAATGGCACACAGAATTATGTTGCACGAAGCACAATTTCACAACATTCTGCGTTCATTTGTGTGAAAACAAGGTCCAATCAGGCTGAAACGTTACAGGAAGGTAGAATCTATTGAGTTGTAAGTGATCTGAACGTTTCATGATGATAGCACTTTCCTAAGGGGGTCAAACCATGTCCCAAAGGTCACCGGATCTGGTGTCACTTTAATGTAGTAGTCCAGTTACACATTTGTGAGCTTCTAACTTGGCTTCTGAATGTCCTAGAGAGATCAAGTTTGTTTTAGTATACTCCAATCAACAGCCCCTACAACCACAAAAAGGATCGGAGTCATTAGCACTTATGGTTTGTAAATGGCACCCAGAATTATGTTGCATGAAGCACAATTTCACATCATTCTGGGTTCATTTGTGTGAAAACAAGGTCCAATCAGGCTGAAACGTTACAGGAAGGTAGAATCTATTGAGTTGTAAGTGATCTGAACGTTTCATGATGATAGCACTTTCCTAAGGGGGTCAAACCATGTCCCAAAGGTCACCGGATCTGGTGTCAATTTAAAGAAGTTGTCCAGTTACACATTTGTGGGCTTATAACTTGGCTTCTGAATGTCCTAGAGCGATCAGGATTGTTTTAGTGTACTCCAATGAACAGCCCCTACAACCACAAAAAGGAATGGAGACATTAGCACTTATGGTTTTTAAATGGCACCCAGAAATATGTTGCACGAAGCACAATTTCACATCATTCTGGCTTCATTTGTGTGAAAACAAGGTCCAATCAGGCTGAAACGTTACAGGAAGGTAGAATCTATTGAGTTGTAAGTGATCTGAACGTTTCATGATGATAGCACTTTCCTAAGGGGGTCAAACCATGTCCCAAAGGTCACCGGATCTGGTGTCAATTTAAAGAAGTTGTCCAGTTACACATTTGTGGGCTTATAACTTGGCTTCTGAATGTCCTAGAGCGATCAGGTTTGTTTTAGTGTACTCCAATGAACAGCCCCTACAACCACAAAAAGGAATGGAGTCATTAGCACTTATGGTTTGTAAATGGCACCCAGAATTATGTTGCACGAAGCACAATTTCACATCATTCTGGGTTCATTTGTGTGAAAACAAGGTCCAATCAGGCTGAAACATTACAGGAAGGTAGAATCTATTGAGTTGTAAGTGATCTGAACGTTTCATGATGATAGCACTTTCCTAAGGGGGTCAAACCATGTCGCAAAGGTCACCGGATCTGGTGTCACTTTAAAGAAGTAGTCCAGTTACACATTTGTGGGCTTATAACTTGGCTTCTGAATGTCCTAGAGAGGTCAGGTTTGTTTTAGTGTACTCCAATCAACAGCCCCTACAACCACAAAAAGGAATGGAGACATTAGCACTTATGGTTTTTAAATGGCACCCAGAATTATGTTGCACGAAGCACAATTTCACATCATTCTGGGTTCATTTGTGTGAAAACAAGGTCCAATCAGGCTGAAATGTTACAGGAAGGTAGAATCTATTGAGTTGTAAGTGATCTTAACATTTCATGATGATAGCACTTTCCTAAGGGGGTCAAACCATGTCCCAAATGTCACCGGATCTGGTGTCAATTTAAAGAAGTAGTCCAGTTACACATTTGTGGGCTTATAACTTGGCTTCTGAATGTCCTAGAGAGATCAGGTTTGTTTTAGGGTACTCCAATCAACAGCTCCTACAACCACAAAAAGGAATGGAGTCATTAGCACTTATGGTTTTTAAATGGCACCCAGAATTATGTTGCACGAAGCACAATTTCACATCATTCTGGGTTCATTTGTGTGAAAACAAGGTCCAATCAGGCTGAAACGTTACAGGAAGGTAGAATCTATTGAGTTGTAAGTGATCTGAACGTTTCATGATGATAGCACTTTCCTAAGGGGGTAAAACCATGTCCCAAAGGTCACCGGATCTGGTGTCAATTTAAAGAAGTAGTCCAGTTACACATTTGTGGGCTTATAACTTGGCTTCTGAATGTCCTAGAGAGATCAGGTTTGTTTTACTGTACTCCAATCAACAGCCCCTACAACCACAAAAAGGAATGGAGTCATTAGCACTTATGGTTTGTAAATGGCACCCAGAATTATGTTGCACAAAGCACAATTTCACATAATTCTGGGTTCATTTGTGTGAAAACAAGGTCCAATCAGGCTGAAACGTTACAGGAAGGTAGAATCTACTGAGTTGTAAGTGATCTGAACGTTTAAAGTTGATCGCACATTCCTATAGGGGGTAAAACCATGTCCCAAAGGTCACCGGGCCTTGTGTCACTTTAAAGAATAGTCCAGTTACACCTTTGTGGGCTTATAACTTGGCTTCTGAATGTCCTAGAGAGGTTAGGTTTGTTTTAGTGTACTCCAATCAACAGCCCCTACAACCACAAAAAGGAATGGAGTCATTAGCACTTATGGTTTGTAAATGGCACCCAGAATTATGTTACACGAAGCACAATTTCACATCATTCTGAGTTCATTTGTGTGAAAACAAGGTCCAATCAGGCTGAAACGTTACAGGATGGTAGAATCTATTGAGTTGTAAGTGATCTGAACATTTCATGATGATAGCACTTTCCTAAGGGGGTCAAACCATGTCCCAAAGGTCACCGGATCTGGTGTCAATTTAAAGAAGTAGTCCAGTTACACATTTTTGGGCTTATAACTTGGCTTCTGAATGTCCTGGAGCGATGAGGTTTGTTTTAGTGTACTCCAATCAACAGCCCCTACAACCACAAAAAGGAATGGAGTCATTAGCACTTATGGTTTGTAAATGGCACCCAGAATTATGTTGCACGAAGCACAATTTCACATCATTCTGGGTTCATTTGTGTGAAAACAAGGTCCAATCAGGCTGAAACGTTACAGGAAGGTAGAATCTATTGAGTTGTAAGTGATCTGAACGTTTCATGATGATAGCACTTTCCTAAGGGGGTCAAACCATGTCGCAAAGGTCACCGGATCTGGTGTCACTTTAAAGAAGTAGTCCAGTTACACCTTTGTGGGCTTATAACTTGGCTTCTGAATGTCCTAGAGAGGTCAGGTTTGTTTTAGTGTACTCCAATCAACAGCCCCTACAACCACAAAAAGGAATGGAGACATTAGCACTTATGGTTTTTAAATGGCACCCAGAATTATGTTGCACGAAGCACAATTTCACATCATTCTGGGTTCATTTGTGTGAAAACAAGGTCCAATCAGGCTGAAACGTTACAGGAAGGTAGAATCTATTGAGTTGTAAGTGATCTTAACATTTCATGATGATAGCACTTTCCTAAGGGGGTCAAACCATGTCCCAAATGTCACCGGATCTGGTGTCAATTTAAAGAAGTAGTCCAGTTACACATTTGTGGGCTTATAACTTGGCTTCTGAATGTCCTAGAGAGATCAGGTTTGTTTTAGGGTACTCCAATCAACAGCTCCTACAACCACAAAAAGGAATGGAGTCATTAGCACTTATGGTTTTTAAATGGCACCCAGAATTATGTTGCACGAAGCACAATTTCACATCATTCTGGGTTCATTTGTGTGAAAACAAGGTCCAATCAGGCTGAAACGTTACAGGAAGGTAGAATCTATTGAGTTGTAAGTGATCTGAACGTTTCATGATGATAGCACTTTCCTAAGGGGGTAAAACCATGTCCCAAAGGTCACCGGATCTGGTGTCAATTTAAAGAAGTAGTCCAGTTACACATTTGTGGGCTTATAACTTGGCTTCTGAATGTCCTAGAGAGATCAGGTTTGTTTTACTGTACTCCAATCAACAGCCCCTACAACCACAAAAAGGAATGGAGTCATTAGCACTTATGGTTTGTAAATGGCACCCAGAATTATGTTGCACAAAGCACAATTTCACATAATTCTGGGTTCATTTGTGTGAAAACAAGGTCCAATCAGGCTGAAACGTTACAGGAAGGTAGAATCTACTGAGTTGTAAGTGATCTGAACGTTTAAAGTTGATCGCACATTCCTATAGGGGGTAAAACCATGTCCCAAAGGTCACCGGGCCTTGTGTCACTTTAAAGAATAGTCCAGTTACACCTTTGTGGGCTTATAACTTGGCTTCTGAATGTCCTAGAGAGGTTAGGTTTGTTTTAGTGTACTCCAATCAACAGCCCCTACAACCACAAAAAGGAATGGAGTCATTAGCACTTATGGTTTGTAAATGGCACCCAGAATTATGTTACACGAAGCACAATTTCACATCATTCTGAGTTCATTTGTGTGAAAACAAGGTCCAATCAGGCTGAAACGTTACAGGATGGTAGAATCTATTGAGTTGTAAGTGATCTGAACATTTCATGATGATAGCACTTTCCTAAGGGGGTCAAACCATGTCCCAAAGGTCACCGGATCTGGTGTCAATTTAAAGAAGTAGTCCAGTTACACATTTGTGGGCTTATAACTTGGCTTCTGAATGTCCTGGAGCGATGAGGTTTGTTTTAGTGTACTCCAATCAACAGCCCCTACAACCACAAAAAGGAATGGAGTCATTAGCACTTATGGTTTTTTAATGGCACACAGAATTATGTTGCACGAAGCACAATTTCACAACATTCTGCGTTCATTTGTGTGAAAACAAGGTCCAATCAGGCTGAAACGTTACAGGAAGGTAGAATCTATTGAGTTGTAAGTGATCTGAACGTTTCATGATGATAGCACTTTCCTAAGGGGGTCAAACCATGTCCCAAAGGTCACCGGATCTGGTGTCACTTTAATGAAGTAGTCCAGTTACACATTTGTGGGCTTCTAACTTGGCTTCTGAATGTCCTAGAGAGATCAGGTTTGTTTTAGTATACTCCAATCAACAGCCCCTACAACCACAAAAAGGATCGGAGTCATTAGCACTTATGGTTTGTAAATGGCACCCAGAATTATGTTGCATGAAGCACAATTTCACATCATTCTGGGTTCATTTGTGTGAAAACAAGGTCCAATCAGGCTGAAACGTTACAGGAAGGTAGAATCTATTGAGTTGTAAGTGATCTGAACGTTTCATGATGATAGCACTTTCCTAAGGGGGTCAAACCATGTCCCAAAGGTCACCGGATCTGGTGTCAATTTAAAGAAGTTGTCCAGTTACACATTTGTGGGCTTATAACTTGGCTTCTGAATGTCCTAGAGCGATCAGGTTTGTTTTAGTGTACTCCAATGAACAGCCCCTACAACCACAAAAAGGAATGGAGACATTAGCACTTATGGTTTTTAAATGGCACCCAGAATTATGTTGCACGAAGCACAATTTCACATCATTCTGGCTTCATTTGTGTGAAAACAAGGTCCAATCAGGCTGAAACGTTACAGGAAGGTAGAATCTATTGAGTTGTAAGTGATCTGAATGTTTCATCATGATAGCACTTTCCTAAGGGGGTCAAACCATGTCCCAAAGGTCACCGGATCAGGTGTCAATTTAAAGAAGTAGTCCAGTTACACATTTGTGGGCTTATAACTTGGCTTCTGAATGTCCTAGAGCGATCAGGTTTGTTTTAGTGTACTCCAATCAACAGCCCCTACAACCACAAAAAGGAATGGAGTCATTAGCACTTATGGTTTGTAAATGGCACCCAGAATTATGTTGCACGAAGCACAATTTCACATCATTCTGTGTCCATTTGTGTGAAAACAAGGTCCAATCAGGCTGAAACGCTACAAGAAGGTAGAATCTATTGAGTTGTAAGTGATCTGAACGTTTCAAGATGATCGCACATTCCTATAGGGGGTAAAACCATGTCCCAAAGGTCACCGGGCCTGGTGTCACTTTAAAGATGTAGTCCAGTTACACCTTTGTGGGCTTATAACTTGGCTTCTGAATGTCCTAGAGAGGTTAGGTTTGTTTTAGTGTACTCCAATCTAAAGCCCCTACAACCACAAAAAGGAATGGAGTCATTAGCACTTATGGTTTGTAAATGGCACCCAGAATTATGTTGCACGAAGCACAATTTCACATCATTCTGGGTTCATTTGTGTGAAAACAAGGTCCAATCAGGCTGAAACGTTACAGGAAGGTAGAATCTATTGAGTTGTAAGTGATCTGATTGTTTCATGATGATAGCACTTTCCTAAGGGGGTCAAACCATGTCCCAAAGGTCACCGGATCTGGTGTCACTTTAAAGAAGTAGTCCAGTTACACATTTGTGGGCTTATAACTTGGCTTCTGAATGTCCTAGAGAGGTCAGGTTTGTTTTAGTGTACTCCAATCAACAGCCCCTACAACCACAAAAAGGAATGGAGACATTAGCACTTATGGTTTTCAAATGGCACCCAGAATTATGTTGCACGAAGCACAATTTCACATCATTCTGGGTTCATTTGTGTGAAAACAAGGTCCAATCAGGCTGAAACGTTACAGGAAGGTAGAATCTATTGAGTTGTAAGTGATCTTAACGTTTCATGATGATAGCACTTTCCTAAGGGGGTCAAACCATGACCCAAATGTCACCGGATCTGGTGTCAATTTAAAGAAGTATTACAGTTACACATTTGTGGGCTTATAACTTGGCTTCTGAATGTCCTAGAGAGATCAGGTTTGTTTTAGGGTACTCCAATCAACAGCTCCTACAACCACAAAAAGGAATGGAGTCATTAGCACTTATGGTTTTTAAATGGCACCCAGGATTATGTTGCACGAAGCACAATTTCACATCATTCTGGGTTCATTTGTGTGAAAACAAGGTCCAATCAGGCTGCAACGTTACAGGAAGGTAGAATCTATTGAGTTGTAAGTGATCTGAACGTTTCATGATGATAGCACTTTCCTAAGGGGGTAAAACCATGTCCCAAAGGTCACCAGATCTGGTGTCAATTTAAAGAAGTAGTCCAGTTACACATTTGTGGGCTTATAACTTGGCTTCTGAATGTCCTAGAGAGATCAGGTTTGTTTTAATGTACTCCAATCAACAGCCCCTACAACCACAAAAAGGAATGGAGTCATTAGCACTTATGCTTTGTAAATGGCACCCAGAATTATGTTGCACGAAGCACAATTTCAGATCATTCTGGGTCCATTTGTGTGAAAACAATGTCCAATCAGGCTGAAACGTTACAGGAAGGTAGAATCTATTGAGTTGTAAGTGATCTGAACGTTTCATGATGATAGCACTTTCCTAAGGGGGTCAAACCATGTCCCAAAGGTCACCGGATCTGGTGTCAATTTAAAGAAGTAGTCCAGTTACACATTTGTGGGCTTATAACTTGGCTTCTGAATGTCCTGGAGCGATGAAGTTTGTTTTAGTGTACTCCAATCAACAGCCCCTACAACCACAAAAAGGAATGGAGTCATTAGCACTTATGGTTTTTTAATGGCACCCAGAATTATGTTGCACGAAGCACAATTTCACAACATTCTGCGTTCATTTGTGTGAAAACAAGGTCCAATCAGGCTGAAACGTTACAGGAAGGTAGAATCTATTGAGTTGTAAGTGATCTGAACGTTTCATGATGATAGCACTTTCCTAAGGGGGTCAAACCATGTCCCAAAGGTCACCGGATCTGGTGTCATTTTAAAGAAGTTGTCCAGTTACACATTTGTGGGCTTATAACTTGGCTTCTGAATGTCCTAGAGCGATCAGGTTTGTTTTAGTGTACTCCAATCAACAGCCCCTACAACCACAAAAAGGAATGGAGACATTAGCACTTATGGTTTTTAAATGGCACCCAGAATTATGTTGCACAAAGCACAATTTCACATCATTCTGGGTTCATTTGTGTGAAAACAAGGTCCAATCAGGCTGAAACGTTACAGGAAGGTAGAATCTACTGAGTTGTAAGTGATCTGAACGTTTCATGATGATAGCACTTTCCTAAGGGGGTCAAACCATGTCCCAAATGTCACCGGATCTGGTGTCAATTTAAAGAAGTAGTCCAGTTACACATTTGTGGGCTTATAACTTGGCTTCTGAATGTCCTAGAGAGATCAGGTTTGTTTTACTGTACTCCAATCAACAGCCCCTACAACCACAAAAAGGAATGGAGTCATTAGCACTTATGGTTTTTAAATGGCACCCAGAATTATGTTGCACGAAGCACAATTTCAGATCATTCTGGGTCCATTTGTGTGAAAACAATGTCCAATCAGGCTGAAACGCTACAAGAAGGTAGAATCTATTGAGTTGTAAGTGATCTGAACGTTTCAAGATGATCGCACATTCCTATAGGGGGTAAAACCATGTCCCAAAGGTCACCGGGCCTTGTGTCACTTTAAAGAATAGTCCAGTTACACCTTTGTGGGCTTATAACTTGGCTTCTGAATGTCCTAGAGAGGTTAGGTTTGTTTTAGTGTACTCCAATCAACAGCCCCTACAACCACAAAAAGGAATGGAGTCATTAGCACTTATGGTTTGTAAATGGCACCCAGAATTATGTTGCACGAAGCACAATTTCACATCATTCTGGGTTCATTTGTGTGAAAACAAGGTCCATTCAGGCTGAAACGTTACAGGAAGGTAGAATCTATTGAGTTGTAAGTGATCTGAACATTTCATGATGATAGCACTTTCCTAAGGGGGTCAAACCATGTCCCAAAGGTCACCGGATCTGGTGTCAATTTAAAGAAATAGTCCAGTTACACATTTGTGGGCTTATAACTTGGCTTCTGAATGTCCTAGAGAGGTCAGGTTTGTTTTAGTGTACTCCAACAAACAGCCCCTACAACCACAAAAAGGATTGGAGTCATTAGCACTTATGGTTTGTAAATGGCACCCAGAATTATGTTGCACGAAGCACAATTTAACATCATTCTGGGTCCATTTGTGTGAAAACAAGGTCCAATCAGGCTGAAACGTTACAAGAAGGTAGAATCTATTGAGTTGTATGTGATCTGAACGTTTCATGATGATCGCACATTCCTATAGGGGGTCAAACCATGTCCCAAAGGTCACCGGGCCTGGTGTCACTTTAAAGAAGTAGTCCAGTTACACCTTTGTGGGCTTATAACTTGGCTTCTGAATGTCCTAGAGAGGTCAGGTTTGTTTTAGGGTACTCCAATCAACAGCCCCTACAACCACAAAAAGGAATGGAGTCATTAGCACTTATGGTTTGTAAATGGCACCCAGAATTATGTTGCACAAAGCACAATTTCACATCATTCTGGGTCCATTTGTGTGAAAACAAGGTCCAATCAGGCTGAAACGTTACAGGAAGGTAGAATCTATTGAGTTGTAAGTGATCTGAACGTTTCATGATGATAGCACTTTCCTAAGGGGGTCAAACCATGTCCCAAAGGTCACCGGATCTGGTGTCAATTTAAAGAAGTAGTCCAGTTACACATTTGTGGGCTTATAACTTGGCTTCTGAATGTCCCTGAGAGATCAGGTTTGTTTTAGTATACTCCAATCAACAGCCCCTACAACCACAAAAAGTAATGGAGTCATTAGCACGTATGGTTTTTAAATGGCACCCAGAATTATGTTGCACGAAGCACAATTTCACATCATTCTGGGTCCATTTGTGTGAAAACAAGGTCCAATCAGGCTGAAACGTTACAGGAAGGTAGAATCTATTGAGTTGTAAGTGATCTGAACGTTTCATGATGATAGCACTTTCCTAAGGGGGTCAAACCATGTCCCAAAGGTCACCTGATCTGGTGTCAATTTAAAGAAGTAGTCCAGTTACACATTTGTGGGCTTATAACTTGGTTTCTGAATGTCCTAGAGAGATCAGGTTTGTTTTAGTATACTCCAATCAACAGCCCCTACAACCACAAAAAGGAATGGAGTCATTAGCACTTATGCTTTGTAAATGGCACCCAGAATTATGTTGAACGAAGCACAATTTCACATCATTCTGGGTTCATTTGTGTGAAAACAAGGTCCAATCAGGCGGAAACGTTACAGGAAGGTAGAATCTATTGAGTTGTAAGTGATCTGAACGTTTCATGATGATAGCACTTTCCTAAGGGGGTCAAACCATGTCCCAAAGGTCACCGGATCTGGTGTCACTTTAAAGAAGTAGTCCAGTTACACATTTGTGGGCTTATAACTTGGCTTCTGAATGTCCTAGAGAGGTCAGGTTTGTTTTATTGTACTCCAATCAACAGCCCCTACAGCCACAAAAAGGAATGGAGACATTAGCACTTATGGTTTGTAAATGGCACCCAGAATTATGTTGCACGAAGCACAATTTCACATCATTCTGGGTTCATTTGTGTGAAAACAAGGTCCAATCAGGCTGAAACGTTACAGGAAGGTAGAATCTATTGAGTTGTAAGTGATCTGAAAGTTTCATGATGATAGCACTTTCCTAAGGGGGTCAAACCATGTCCCAAATGTCACCGGATCTGGTGTCAATTTAAAGTAGTCCAGTTACACATTTGTGGGCTTATAACTTGGCTTCTGAATGTCCTAGAGAGATCAGGTTTGTTTTAATGTACTCCAATCAACAGCCCCTACAACCACAAAAAGGAATGGAGTCATTAGCACTTATGGTTTGTAAATGGCACCCAGAATTATGTTGCACGAAGCACAATTTCACATCATTCTGGGTCCATTTGTGTGAAAACAAGGTCCAATCAGGCTGAAACGCTACAAGAAGGTAGAATCTATTGAGTTGTAAGTGATCTGAACGTTTCATGATGATAGCACTTTCCTAAGGGGGTCAAACCATGTCCCAAAGGTCACCGGATCTGGTGTCAATTTAAAGAAGTAGTCCAGTTACACATTTGTGGGCTTATAACTTGGCTTCTGAATGTCCTAGAGAGATCAGGTTTGTTTTAGTGTACTTTAATCAACAGCCCCTACAACCACAAAAAGGAATGGAGTCATAAGCACTTATGGTTTGTAAATGGCACCCAGAATTATGTTGCACGAAGCACAATTTCACATCATTCTGGGTTCATTTGTGTGAAAACAAGGTCCAATCAGGCTGAAACGTTACAGGAAGGTAGAATCTATTGAGTTGTAAGTGACCTGAACGTTTCATGATGATAGCACTTACCTAAGGGGGTCAAACCATGTCCCAAAGGTCACCGGATCTGGTGTCAATTTAAAGTAGTCCAGTTACACATTTGTGGGCTTATAACTTGGCTTCTGAATGTCCTAGAGAGATCAGGTTTGTTTTAGTGTACTCCAATCAACAGCCCCTACAACCACAAAAAGGAATGGAGACATTAGCACTTATGGTTTTTAAATGGCACCCAGAATTATGTTGCACAAAGCACAATTTCACATCATTCTGGGTTCATTTGTGTGAAAACAAGGTCCAATCAGGCTGAAACGTTACAGGAAGGTAGAATCTATTGAGTTGTAAGTGATCTGAACGTTTCATGATGATAGCACTTTCCTAAGGGGGTCAAACCATGTCCCAAAGGTGACCGGATCTGGTGTCAATTTAAAGAAGTAGTCCAGTTACACATTTGTGGGCTTATAAGTTGGCTTCTGAATGTCCTATAGAGATCAGGTTTGTTTTAATGTACTCCAATCAACAGCCCCTACAACCACAAAAAGTAATGGAGTCATTAGCACTTATGGTTTGTAAATGGCACCCAGAATTATGTTGCACGAAGCACAATTTCACATCATTCTGGGTCCATTTGTGTGAAAACAAGGTCCAATCAGGCTGAAACGCTACAAGAAGGTAGAATCTATTGAGTTGTAAGTGATCTGAACGTTTCATGATGATAGCAGTTTCCTAAGGGGGTCAAACCATGTCCCAAAGGTCACCGGATCTGGTGTCAATTTAAAGTAGTCCAGTTACACATTTGTGGGCTTATAACTTGGCTTCGGAATGTCCTAGAGCGATCAGGTTTGTTTTAGTGTACTCCAATCAACAGCCCCTACAACCACAAAAAGGAATGGAGACATTAGCACTTATGGTTTTTAAATGGCACCCAGAATTATGTTGCACGAAGCACAATTTCACATCATTCTGGGTTCATTTGTGTGAAAACAAGGTCCAATCAGGCTGAAAAGTTACAGGAAGGTAGAATCTATTGAGTTGTAAGTGATCTGAACGTTTCATGATGATAGCACTTTCCTAAGGGGGTCAAACCATGTCCCAAAGGTCACCGGATCTGGTGTCACTTTAAAGAAGTAGTCCAGTTGCACATTTGTGGGCTTACAACTTGGCTTCTGAATGTCCTAGAGAGGTCAGGTTTTTTTTTTATTGTACTCCAATCAACAGCCCCTACAACCACAAAAAGGAATGGAGACATTAGCACTTATGGTTTGTAAATGGCACCCAGAATTATGTTGCACGAAGCACAATTTCACATCATTCTGGGTCCATTTGTGTGAAAACAAGGTCCAATCAGGCTGAAACTCTACAAGAAGGTAGAATCTATTGAATTGTAAGTGATCTGAACGTTTCAAGATGATCGCACATTCCTATAGGGGGTAAAACCATGTCCCAAAGTTCACCGGGCCTGGTGTCACTTTAAAGATGTAGTCCAGTTACACCTTTGTGGGCTTATAACTTGGCTTCTGAATGTCCTAGAGAGGTTAGGTTTGTTTTAGTGTACTCCAATCAAAAGCCCCTACAACCACAAAAAGGAATGGAGTCATTAGCACTTATGGTTTGTAAATGGCACCCAGAATTATGTTGCACGAAGCACAATTTCACATCATTCTGGGTTCATTTGTGTGAAAACAAGGTCCAATCAGGCTGAAATGTTACAGGAAGGTAGAATCTATTGAGTTGTAAGTGATCTGAACGTTTCATGATGATAGCACTTTCCTAAGGGGGTCAATCCATGTCCCAAAGGTCACCGGATCTGGTGTCACTTTAAAGAAGTAGTCCAGTTACACATTTGTGGGCTTATAACTTGGCTTCTGAATGTCCTAGAGAGGTCAGGTTTGTTTTAGTGTGCTCCAATCAACAGCCCCTACAACCACAAAAAGGAATGGAGACATTAGCACTTATGGTTTTTAAATGGCACCCAGAATTATGTTGCACGAAGCACAATTTCACATCATTCTGGGTTCATTTGTGTGAAAACAAGGTCCAATCAGGCTGAAACGTTACAGGAAGGTAGAATCTATTGAGTTGTAAGTGATCTGAACGTTTCATGATGATAGCACTTTCCTAAGGGGGTCAAACCATGTCCCAAATGTCACCGGATCTGGTGTCAATTTAAAGAAGTAGTCCAGTTACACCTTTGTGGGCTTATAATTTGGCTTCCGAATGTCCTAGAGAGGTTAGGTTTGTTTTAGTGTACTCCAATCAACAGCCCCTACAACCACAAAAAGGAATGGAGTCATTAGCACTTATGGTTTGTAAATGGCACCCAGAATTATGTTGCACGAAGCACAATTTCACATCATTCCGGGTTCATTTGTGTGAAAACAAGGTCCAATCAGGCTGAAACGTTACAGGAAGGTAGAATCTATTGAGTTGTAAGTGATCTGAACGTTTCATGATGATCGCACATTCCTATAGGGGGTCAAACCATGTCCCAAAGGTCACCGGGCCTGGTGTCACTTTAAAGAAGTAGTCCAGTTACACCTTTGTGGGCTTATAACTTGGCTTCCGAATGTCCTAGAGAGGTCAGGTTTGTTTAAGTGTACTCCAATAAACAGCCCCTACAACCACAAAAAGGAATGGAGTCATTAGCACCTATGGTTTGTAAATGGCACCCTGAATTATGTTGCACGAAGCACAATTTCACATCATTCTGGGTCCATTTGTATGAAAACAAGGTCCAATCAGGCTGAAACGTTACAGGAAGGTAGAATCTATTGAGTTGTAAGTGATCTGAACGTTTCATGATGATAGCATTTTCCTAAGGGGGTCAAACCATGTCCCAAAGGTCACCGGATCTGGTGTCAATTTAAAGAAGTAGTCCAGTTACACATTTGTGGGCTTATAACTTGGCTTCTGAATGTCCTAGAGAGGTCAGGTTTGTTTTAGTGTACTCCAATCAACAGTCCCTACAACCACAAAAAGGAATGGAGTCATTAGCACTTATGGTTTGTAAATGGCACCCAGAATTATGTTGCACAAAGCACAATTTCACATCATTCTGGGTCCATTTGTGTGAAAACAAGGTCCAATCAGGCTGAAACGTTACAAGAAGGTAGAATCTATTGCGTTGTAAGTGATCTGAACGTTTCATGATGATCGCACATTCCTATAGGGGGTCAAACCATGTCCCAAAGGTCACCGGGCCTGGTGTCACTTTAAAGAAGTAGTCCAGTTACACCTTTGTGGGCTTATAACTTGGCTTCTGAATGTCCTAGAGAGGTCAGGTTTGTTTAAGTGTACTCCAATAAACAGCCCCTACAACCACAAAAAGGAATGGAGTCATTAGCACTTATGGTTTGTAAATGGCACCCTGAATTATGTTGCACGAAGCACAATTTCACATCATTCTGGGTCCATTTGTATGAAAACAAGGTCCAATCAGGCTGAAACGTTACAGGAAGGTAGAATCTATTGAGTTGTAAGTGATCTGAACGTTTCATGATGATAGCATTTTCCTAAGGGGGTCAAACCATGTCCCAAAGGTCACCGGATCTGGTGTCAATTTAAAGAAGTAGTCCAGTTACACATTTGTGGGCTTATAACTTGGCTTCTGAATGTCCTAGAGAGATCAGGTTTGTTTTAGTATACTCCAATCAACAGCCCCTACAACCACAAAAAGGAATGGAGTCATTAGCACTTATGGTTTTTAAATGGCACCCAGAATTATGTTGCACGAAGCACAATTTCACATCATTCTGGGTTCATTTGTGTGAAAACAAGGTCCAATCAGGCTGAAACGTTACAGGAAGGTAGAATCTATTGAGTTGTAAGTGATCTGAACGTTTCACGATGATAGCACTTTCCTAAGGGGGTCAAACCATGTCCCAAAGTTCACCGGATCTGGTGTCAATTTAAAGAAATAGTCCAGTTACACATTTGTGGGCTTATAACTTGGCTTCTGAATGTCCTAGAGAGATCAGGTTTGTTTTAGTGTACTCCAATCAACAGCCCCTACAACCACAAAAAGGAATGGAGTCATTAGCACTTATGGTTTGTAAATGGCACCCAGAATTATGTTGCACGAAGCACAATTTCACATCATTCTGGGTTCATTTGTGTGAAAACAAGGTCCAATCAGGCTGAAACGTTACAAGAAGGTAGAATCTTCTGAGTTGTAAGTGATCTGAACGTTTAATGATGATCGCACATTCCTATAGGGGGTCAAACCATGTCCCAAAGGTCACCGGGCCTGGTGTCACTTTAAAGAAGTAGTCCAGTTACACCTTTGTGGGCTTATAACTTGGCTTCTGAATGTCCTAGAGAGGTCAGGTTTGTTTTAGTGTACTCCAATCAACAGCCCCTACAACCACAAAAAGGAATGGAGTCATTAGCACTTATGGTTTGTAAATGGCACCCAGAATTATGTTGCACGAAGCACAATTTCACATCATTCTGGGTTCATTTGTGTGAAAACAAGGTCCAATCAGGCTGAAACGTTACAAGAAGGTAGAATCTATTGAGTTGTAAGTGATCTGAACGTTTCATGATGATCGAACATTTCTATAGGGGGTCAAACCATGTCCCAAAGGTCACCGGGCCTGGTGTCACTTTAAAGAAGTAGTCCAGTTACACATTTGTGGGCTTATAACTTGGCTTCTGAATGTCCTAGAGAGGTCAGGTTTGTTTTAGTGTACTCCAATCAACAGCCCCTACAACCACAAAAATGATTGGAGTCTTTAGCACTTATGGTTTGTAAATGGCACCCAGAATTATGTTGCACGAAGCACAATTTCACATCATTCTGGGTCCATTTGTGTGAAAACAAGGTCCAATCAGGCTGAAACGTTACAGGAAGGTAGAATCTATTGAGTTGTAAGTGATCTGAACATTTCAAGATGATAGCACTTTCCTAAGGGGGTCAAACCATGTCCCAAAGGTCACCGGATCTGGTGTCAATTTAAAGAAGTAGTCCAGTTACACATTTGTGGGCTTATAACTTGGCTTCTGAATGTCCTAGAGAGATCAGGTTTGTTTTAGTATACTCCAATCAACAGCCCCTACAACCACAAAAAGGAATGGAGTCATTAGCACTTATGGTTTGTAAATGGCACCCAGAATTATGTTGCACGAAGCACAATTTCACATCATTCTGGGTTCATTTGTGTGAAAACAAGGTCCAATCAGGCTGAAACGTTACAGGAAGGTAGAATCTAGTGAGTTGTAAGTGATCTGAACGTTTCACGATGATAGCACTTTCCTAAGGGGGTCAAACCATGTCCCAAAGTTCACCGGATCTGGTGTCAATTTAAAGAAATAGTCCAGTTACACATTTGTGGGCTTATAACTTGGCTTCTGAATGTCCTAGAGAGATCAGGTTTGTTTTAGTGTACTCCAATCAACAGCCCCTACAACCACAAAAAGGAATGGAGTCATTAGCACTTATGGTTTGTAAATGGCACCCAGAATTATGTTGCACGAAGCACAATTTCACATCATTCTGGGTTCATTTGTGTGAAAACAAGGTCCAATCAGGCTGAAACGTTACAAGAAGGTAGAATCTTCTGAGTTGTAAGTGATCTGAACGTTTAATGATGATCGCACATTCCTATAGGGGGTCAAACCATGTCCCAAAGGTCACCGGGCCTGGTGTCACTTTAAAGAAGTAGTCCAGTTACACCTTTGCGGGCTTATAACTTGGCTTCTGAATGTCCTAGAGAGGTCAGGTTTGTTTTAGTGTACTCCAATCAACAGCCCCTACAACCACAAAAAGGAATGGAGTCATTAGCACTTATGGTTTGTAAATGGCACCCAGAATTATGTTGCAGGAAGCACAATTTCACATCATTCTGGGTTCATTTGTGTGAAAACAAGGTCCAATCAGGCTGAAACGTTACAAGAAGGTAGAATCTATTGAGTTGTAAGTGATCTGAACGTTTCATGATGATCGAACATTCCTATAGGGGGTCAAACCATGTCCCAAAGGTCACCGGGCCTGGTGTCACTTTAAAGAAGTAGTCCAGTTACACATTTGTGGGCTTATAACTTGGCTTCTGAATGTCCTAGAGAGGTCAGGTTTGTTTTAGTGTACTCCAATCAACAGCCCCTACAACCACAAAAATGATTGGAGTCTTTAGCACTTATGGTTTGTAAATGGCACCCAGAATTATGTTGCACGAAGCACAATTTCACATCATTCTGGGTCCATTTGTGTGAAAACAAGGTCCAATCAGGCTGAAACGTTACAGGAAGGTAGAATCTATTGAGTTGTAAGTGATCTGAACATTTCAAGATGATAGCACTTTCCTAAGGGGGTCAAACCATGTCCCAAAGGTCACCGGATCTGGTGTCAATTTAAAGAAGTAGTCCAGTTACACATTTGTGGGCTTATAACTTGGCTTCTGAATGTCCTAGAGAGATCAGGTTTGTTTTAGTATACTCCAATCAACAGCCCCTACAACCACAAAAAGGAATGGAGTCATTAGCACTTATGGTTTGTAAATGGCACCCAGAATTATGTTGCACGAAGCACAATTTCACATCATTCTGGGTTCATTTGTGTGAAAACAAGGTCCAATCAGGCTGAAACGTTACAGGAAGGTAGAATCTAGTGAGTTGTAAGTGATCTGAACGTTTCATGATGATAGCACTTTCCTAAGGGGGTCAAACCATGTCCCAAAGGTCACCGGATCTGGTGTCACTTTAATGAAGTAGTCCAGTTACACATTTGTGGGCTTCTAACTTGGCTTCTGAATGTCCTAGAGAGATCAGGTTTGTTTTAGTATACTCCAATCAACAGCCCCTAAAACCACAAAAAGGATCGGAGTCATTAGCACTTATGGTTTTTAAATGGCACCCAGAATTATGTTGCACGAAGCACAATTTCACATCATTCTGGGTTCATTTGTGTGAAAACAAGGTCCAATCAGGCTGAAACGTTACAGGAAGGTAGAATCTATTGAGTTGTAAGTGATCTGAACGTTTCATGATGATAGCACTTTCCTAAGGGGGTCAAACCATGTCCCAAAGGTCACCGGATCTGGTGTCAATTTAAAGAAGTTGTCCAGTTACACATTTGTGGGCTTATAACTTGGCTTCTGAATGTCCTAGAGCGATCAGGTTTGTTTTAGTGTACTCCAATGAACAGCCCCTACAACCACAAAAAGGAATGGAGACATTAGCACTTATGGTTTTTAAATGGCACCCAGAATTATGTTGCACGAAGCACAATTTCACATCATTCTGGCTTCATTTGTGTGAAAACAAGGTCCAATCAGGCTGAAACGTTACAGGAAGGTAGAATCTATTGAGTTGTAAGTGATCTGAACGTTTCATCATGATAGCACTTTCCTAAGGGGATCAAACCATGTCCCAAAGGTCACCGGATCAGGTGTCAATTTAAAGAAGTAGTCCAGTTACACATTTGTGGGCTTATAACTTGGCTTCTGAATGTCCTAGAGCGATCAGGTTTGTTTTAGTGTACTCCAATCAACAGCCCCTACAACCACAAAAAGGAATGGAGTCATTAGCACTTATGGTTTGTAAATGGCACCCAGAATTATGTTGCACGAAGCACAATTTCACATCATTTTGTGTCCATTTGTGTGAAAACAAGGTCCAATCAGGCTGAAACGCTACAAGAAGGTAGAATCTATTGAGTTGTAAGTGATCTGAACGTTTCAAGATGATCGCACATTCCTATAGGGGGTAAAACCATGTCCCAAAGGTCACCGGGCCTGGTGTTACTTTAAAGATGTAGTCCAGTTACACCTTTGTGGGCTTATAACTTGGCTTCTGAATGTCCTAGAGAGGTTAGGTTTGTTTTAGTGTACTCCAATCAAAAGCCCCTACAACCACAAAAAGGAATGGAGTCATTAGCACTTATGGTTTGTAAATGGCACCCAGAATTATGTTGCACGAAGCACAATTTCACATCATTCTGGGTCCATTTGTGTTAAAACAAGGTCCAATCAGGCTGAAACGTTACAGGAAGGTAGAATCTATTGAGTTGTAAGTGATCTGAACGTTTCATCATGATAGCACTTTCCTAAGGGGGTCAAACCATGTCCCAAAGGTCACCGGATCAGGTGTCAATTTAAAGTAGTCCAGTTACACATTTGTGGGCTTATAACTTGGCTTCTGAATGTCCTAGAGAGGTTAGGTTTGTTTTAGTGTACTCCAATCAAAAGCCCCTACAACCACAAAAGTAATGGAGTCATTACCACTTATGGTTTGTAAATGGCACCCAGAATTATGTTGCACAAAGCACAATTTCACATCATTCTGGGTTCATTTGTGTGAAAACAAGGTCCAATCAGGCTGAAATGTTACAGGAAGGTAGAATCTATTGAGTTGTAAGTGATCTGAACGTTTCATGATGATAGCACTTTCCTAAGGGGGTCAAACCATGTCCCAAAGGTCACCGGATCTGGTGTCACTTTAAAGAAGTAGTCCAGTTACACATTTGTGGGCTTATAACTTGGCTTCTGAATGTCCTAGAGAGGTCAGGTTTGTTTTAGTGTACTCCAATCAACAGCCCCTACAACCACAAAAAGGAATGGAGACATTAGCACTTATGGTTTTTAAATGGCACCCAGAATTATGTTGCACGAAGCACAATTTCACATCATTCTGGGTTCATTTGTGTGAAAACAAGGTCCAATCAGTCTGAAACGTTACAGGAAGGTAGAATCTATTGAGTTGTAAGTGATCTTAACGTTTCATGATGATAGCACTTTCCTAAGGGGGTCAAACCATGTCCCAAATGTCACCGGATCTGGTGTAAATTTAAAGAAGTAGTCCAGTTACACATTTGTGGGCTTATAACTTGGCTTCTGAATGTCCTAGAGAGATCAGGTTTGTTTTAGGGTACTCCAATCAACAGCTCCTACAACCACAAAAAGGAATGGAGTCATTAGCACTTATGGTTTTTAAATGGCACCCAGAATTATGTTGCACGAAGTACAATTTCACATCATTCTGGGTTCATTTGTGTGAAAACAAGGTCCAATCAGGCTGAAACGTTACAGGAAGGTAGAATCTATTGAGTTGTAAGTGATCTGAACGTTTCATGATGATAGCACTTTCCTAAGGGAGTAAAACCATGTCCCAAAGGTCACTGGATCTGGTGTCAATTTAAAGAAGTAGTCCAGTTACACATTTGTGGGCTTATAACTTGGCTTCTGAATGTCCTAGAGAGATGAGGTTTGTTTTACTGTACTCCAATCAACAGCCCCTACATCCACAAAAAGGAATGGAGTCATTAGCACTTATGCTTTGTAAATGGCACCCAGAATTATGTTGCACGAAGCACAATTTCAGATCATTCTGGGTCCATTTGTGTGAAAACAATGTCCAATCAGGCTGAAACGCTACAAGAAGGTAGAATCTATTGAGTTGTAAGTGATCTGAACGTTTCAAGATGATCGCACATTCCTATAGGGGGTAAAACCATGTCCCAAAGGTCACCGGGCCTTGTGTCACTTTAAAGAATAGTCCAGTTACACCTTTGTGGGCTTATAACTTGGCTTCTGAATGTCCTAGAGAGGTTAGGTTTGTTTTATTGTACTCCAATCAACAGCCCCTACAACCACAAAAAGGAATGGAGTCATTAGCACTTATGGTTTGTAAATGGCACCCAGAATTATGTTGCACGAAGCACAATTTCACATCATTCTGGGTTCATTTGTGTGAAAACAAGGTCCATTCAGGCTGAAACGTTACAGGAAGGTAGAATCTATTGAGTTGTAAGTGGTCTGAACATTTCATGATGATAGCACTTTCCTAAGGGGGTCAAACCATGTCCCAAAGGTCACCGGGCCTGGTGTCACTTTAAAGAAGTAGTCCAGTTACACCTTTGTGGGCTTATAACTTGGCTTCTGAATGTCCTAGAGAGGTCAGGTTTGTTTTAGGGTACTCCAATCAACAGCCCCTACAACCACAAAAAGGAATGGAGTCATTAGCACTTATGGTTTGTAAATGGCACCCAGAATTATGTTGCACGAAGCACAATTTCACATCATTCTGGGTCCATTTGTGTGAAAACAAGGTCCAATCAGGCTGAAACGTTACAGGAAGGTAGAATCTATTGAGTTGTAAGTGATCTGAACGTTTCATGATGATAGCACTTTCCTAAGGGGGTCAAACCATGTCCCAAAGGTCACCGGATCTGGTGTCAATTTAAAGAAGTAGTCCAGTTACACATTTGTGGGCTTATAACTTGGCTTCTGAATGTCCCTGAGAGATCAGGTTTGTTTTAGTATACTCCAATCAACAGCCCCTACAACCACAAAAAGGAATGGAGTCATTAGCACGTATGGTTTTTAAATGGCACCCAGAATTATGTTGCACGAAGCACAATTTCACATCATTCTGGGTCCATTTGTGTGAAAACAAGGTCCAATCAGGCTGAAACGTTACAGGAAGGTAGAATCTATTGAGTTGTAAGTGATCTGAACGTTTCATGATGATAGCACTTTCCTAAGGGGGTCAAACCATGTCCCAAAGGTCACCTGATCTGGTGTCAATTTAAAGAAGTAGTCCAGTTACACATTTGTGGGCTTATAACTTGGTTTCTGAATGTCCTAGAGAGATCAGGTTTGTTTTAGTATACTCCAATCAACAGCCCCTAAAACCACAAAAAGGATCGGAGTCATTAGCACTTATGGTTTTTAAATGGCACCCAGAATTATGTTGCACGAAGCACAATTTCACATCATTCTGGGTTCATTTGTGTGAAAACAAGGTCCAATCAGGCTGAAACGTTACAGGAAGGTAGAATCTATTGAGTTGTAAGTGATCTGAACGTTTCATGATGATAGCACTTTCCTAAGCGGGTCAAACCATGTCCCAAAGGTCACCGGATCTGGTGTCAATTTAAAGAAGTTGTCCAGTTACACATTTGTGGGCTTATAACTTGGCTTCTGAATGTCCTAGAGCGATCAGGTTTGTTTTAGTGTACTCCAATGAACAGCCCCTACAACCACAAAAAGGAATGGAGACATTAGCACTTATGGTTTTTAAATGGCACCCAGAATTATGTTGCACGAAGCACAATTTCACATCATTCTGGCTTCATTTGTGTGAAAACAAGGTCCAATCAGGCTGAAACGTTACAGGAAGGTAGAATCTATTGAGTTGTAAGTGATCTGAACGTTTCATGATGATAGCACTTTCCTAAGGGGGTCAAACCATGTCCCAAAGGTCACCGGATCTGGTGTCACTTTAAAGAAGTAGTCCAGTTACACATTTGTGGGCTTATAACTTGGCTTCTGAATGTCCTAGAGAGGTCAGGTTTGTTTTAGTGTACTCCAATCAACAGCCCCTACAACCACAAAAAGGAATGGAGACATTAGCACTTATGGTTTTTAAATGGCACCCAGAATTATGTTGCACGAAGCACAATTTCACATCATTCTGGGTTCATTTGTGTGAAAACAAGGTCCAATCAGTCTGAAACGTTACAGGAAGGTAGAATCTATTGAGTTGTAAGTGATCTTAACGTTTCATGATGATAGCACTTTCCTAAGGGGGTCAAACCATGTCCCAAATGTCACCGGATCTGGTGTAAATTTAAAGAAGTAGTCCAGTTACACATTTGTGGGCTTATAACTTGGCTTCTGAATGTCCTAGAGAGATCAGGTTTGTTTTAGGGTACTCCAATCAACAGCTCCTACAACCACAAAAAGGAATGGAGTCATTAGCACTTATGGTTTTTAAATGGCACCCAGAATTATGTTGCACGAAGTACAATTTCACATCATTCTGGGTTCATTTGTGTGAAAACAAGGTCCAATCAGGCTGAAACGTTACAGGAAGGTAGAATCTATTGAGTTGTAAGTGATCTGAACGTTTCATGATGATAGCACTTTCCTAAGGGAGTAAAACCATGTCCCAAAGGTCACTGGATCTGGTGTCAATTTAAAGAAGTAGTCCAGTTACACATTTGTGGGCTTATAACTTGGCTTCTGAATGTCCTAGAGAGATGAGGTTTGTTTTACTGTACTCCAATCAACAGCCCCTACATCCACAAAAAGGAATGGAGTCATTAGCACTTATGCTTTGTAAATGGCACCCAGAATTATGTTGCACGAAGCACAATTTCAGATCATTCTGGGTCCATTTGTGTGAAAACAATGTCCAATCAGGCTGAAACGCTACAAGAAGGTAGAATCTATTGAGTTGTAAGTGATCTGAACGTTTCAAGATGATCGCACATTCCTATAGGGGGTAAAACCATGTCCCAAAGGTCACCGGGCCTTGTGTCACTTTAAAGAATAGTCCAGTTACACCTTTGTGGGCTTATAACTTGGCTTCTGAATGTCCTAGAGAGGTTAGGTTTGTTTTATTGTACTCCAATCAACAGCCCCTACAACCACAAAAAGGAATGGAGTCATTAGCACTTATGGTTTGTAAATGGCACCCAGAATTATGTTGCACGAAGCACAATTTCACATCATTCTGGGTTCATTTGTGTGAAAACAAGGTCCATTCAGGCTGAAACGTTACAGGAAGGTAGAATCTATTGAGTTGTAAGTGGTCTGAACATTTCATGATGATAGCACTTTCCTAAGGGGGTCAAACCATGTCCCAAAGGTCACCGGGCCTGGTGTCACTTTAAAGAAGTAGTCCAGTTACACCTTTGTGGGCTTATAACTTGGCTTCTGAATGTCCTAGAGAGGTCAGGTTTGTTTTAGGGTACTCCAATCAACAGCCCCTACAACCACAAAAAGGAATGGAGTCATTAGCACTTATGGTTTGTAAATGGCACCCAGAATTATGTTGCACGAAGCACAATTTCACATCATTCTGGGTCCATTTGTGTGAAAACAAGGTCCAATCAGGCTGAAACGTTACAGGAAGGTAGAATCTATTGAGTTGTAAGTGATCTGAACGTTTCATGATGATAGCACTTTCCTAAGGGGGTCAAACCATGTCCCAAAGGTCACCGGATCTGGTGTCAATTTAAAGAAGTAGTCCAGTTACACATTTGTGGGCTTATAACTTGGCTTCTGAATGTCCCTGAGAGATCAGGTTTGTTTTAGTATACTCCAATCAACAGCCCCTACAACCACAAAAAGGAATGGAGTCATTAGCACGTATGGTTTTTAAATGGCACCCAGAATTATGTTGCACGAAGCACAATTTCACATCATTCTGGGTCCATTTGTGTGAAAACAAGGTCCAATCAGGCTGAAACGTTACAGGAAGGTAGAATCTATTGAGTTGTAAGTGATCTGAACGTTTCATGATGATAGCACTTTCCTAAGGGGGTCAAACCATGTCCCAAAGGTCACCTGATCTGGTGTCAATTTAAAGAAGTAGTCCAGTTACACATTTGTGGGCTTATAACTTGGTTTCTGAATGTCCTAGAGAGATCAGGTTTGTTTTAGTATACTCCAATCAACAGCCCCTAAAACCACAAAAAGGATCGGAGTCATTAGCACTTATGGTTTTTAAATGGCACCCAGAATTATGTTGCACGAAGCACAATTTCACATCATTCTGGGTTCATTTGTGTGAAAACAAGGTCCAATCAGGCTGAAACGTTACAGGAAGGTAGAATCTATTGAGTTGTAAGTGATCTGAACGTTTCATGATGATAGCACTTTCCTAAGCGGGTCAAACCATGTCCCAAAGGTCACCGGATCTGGTGTCAATTTAAAGAAGTTGTCCAGTTACACATTTGTGGGCTTATAACTTGGCTTCTGAATGTCCTAGAGCGATCAGGTTTGTTTTAGTGTACTCCAATGAACAGCCCCTACAACCACAAAAAGGAATGGAGACATTAGCACTTATGGTTTTTAAATGGCACCCAGAATTATGTTGCACGAAGCACAATTTCACATCATTCTGGCTTCATTTGTGTGAAAACAAGGTCCAATCAGGCTGAAACGTTACAGGAAGGTAGAATCTATTGAGTTGTAAGTGACCTGAACGTTTCATCATGATAGCACTTTCCTAAGGGGGTCAAACCATGTCCCAAAGGTCACCGGATCAGGTGTCAATTTAAAGAAGTAGTCCAGTTACACATTTGTGGGCTTATAACTTGGCTTCTGAATGTCCTAGAGAGGTCAGGTTTGTTTTAGTGTACTCCAATCAACAGCCCCTACAACCACAAAAAGGAATGGAGTCATTAGCACTTATGGTTTGTAAATGGCACCCAGAATTATGTTGCACGAAGCACAATTTCACATCAATCTGTGTCCATTTGTGTGAAAACAAGGTCCAATCAGGCTGAAACGTTACAGGAAGGTAGAATCTACTGAGTTGTAAGTGATCTGAACGTTTCATGATGATAGCACTTTCCTAAGGGGGTCAAACCATGTCCCAAAGGTCACCGGATCAGGTGTCAATTTAAAGAAGTAGTCCAGTTACACATTTGTGGGCTTATAACTTGGCTTCTGAATGTCCTAGAGAGATCAGGTTTGTTTTAGTGTACTCCAATCAACAGCCCCTACAACCACAAAAAGGAATGGAGTCATTAGCATTTATGGTTTGTAAATGGCACCCAGAATTATGTTGCACGAAGCACAATTTCACATCATTCTGTGTCCATTTGTGTGAAAACAAGGTCCAATTAGGCTGAAACGCTACAAGAAGGTAGAATCTATTGAGTTGTAAGTGATCTGAACGTTTCAAGATGATCGCACATTCCTATAGGGGGTAAAACCATGTCCCAAAGGTCACCGGGCCTGGTGTCACTTTAAAGATGTAGTCCAGTTACACCTTTGTGGGCTTATAACTTGGCTTCTGAATGTCCTAGAGAGGTTAGGTTTGTTTTAGTGTACTCCAAACAAATGCCCCTACAACCACAAAAAGGAATGGAGTCATTAGCACTTATGGTTTGTAAATGGCACCCAGAATTATGTTGCACGAAGCACAATTTCACATCATTCTGGGTTCATTTGTGTGAAAACAAGGCCCAATCAGGCTGAAACGTTACAGGAAGGTAGAATCTATTGAGTTGTAAGTGATCTGATTGTTTCATGATGATAGCACTTTCCTAAGGGGGTCAAACCATGTCCCAAAGGTCACCGGATCTGGTGTCACTTTAAAGAAGTAGTCCAGTTACACATTTGTGGGCTTATAACTTGGCTTCTGAATGTCCTAGAGAGGTCAGGTTTGTTTTAGTGTACTCCAATCAACAGCCCCTACAACCACAACAAGGAATGGAGACATTAGCACTTATGGTTTTTAAATGGCACCCAGAATTATGTTGCACGAAGCACAATTTCACATCATTCTGGGTTCATTTGTGTGAAAACAAGGTCCAATCAGGCTGAAACGTTACAGGAAGGTAGAATCTATTGAGTTGTAAGTGATCTTAACGTTTCATGATGATAGCACTTTCCTAAGGGGGTCAAACCATGTCCCAAATGTCACCGGATCTGGTGTCAATTTAAAGAAGTAGTCCAGTTACACATTTGTGGGCTTATAACTTGGCTTCTGAATGTCCTAGAGAGATCAGGTTTGTTTTAGTGTACTCCAATCAACAGTCCCTACAACCACAAAAAGGAATGGAGTCATTAGCACTTATGGTTTGTAAATGGCACCCAGAATTATGTTGCACGAAGCACAATTTCACATCATTCTGGGTCCATTTGTGTGAAAACAAGGTCCAATCAGGCTGAAACGTTACAAGAAGGTAGAATCTATTGCGTTGTAAGTGATCTGAACGTTTCATGATGATCGCACATTCCTATAGGGGGTCAAACCATGTCCCAAAGGTCACCGGGCCTGGTGTCACTTTAAAGAAGTAGTCCAGTTACACCTTTGTGGGCTTATAACTTGGCTTCTGAATGTCCTAGAGAGGTCAGGTTTGTTTAGGTGTACTCCAATAAACAGCCCCTACAACCACAAAAAGTAATGGAGTCATTAGCACTTATGGTTTGTAAATGGCACCCAGAATTATGTTGCACGAAGCACAATTTCACATCATTCTGGGTTCATTTGTGTGAAAACAAGGCCCAATCAGGCTGAAACGTTACAGGAAGGTAGAATCTATTGAGTTGTAAGTGATCTGATTGTTTCATGATGATAGCACTTTCCTAAGGGGGTCAAACCATGTCCCAAAGGTCACCGGATCTGGTGTCACTTTAAAGAAGTAGTCCAGTTACACATTTGTGGGCTTATAACTTGGCTTCTGAATGTCCTAGAGAGGTCAGGTTTGTTTTAGTGTACTCCAATCAACAGCCCCTACAACCACAACAAGGAATGGAGACATTAGCACTTATGGTTTTTAAATGGCACCCAGAATTATGTTGCACGAAGCACAATTTCACATCATTCTGGGTTCATTTGTGTGAAAACAAGGTCCAATCAGGCTGAAACGTTACAGGAAGGTAGAATCTATTGAGTTGTAAGTGATCTTAACGTTTCATGATGATAGCACTTTCCTAAGGGGGTCAAACCATGTCCCAAATGTCACCGGATCTGGTGTCAATTTAAAGAAGTAGTCCAGTTACACATTTGTGGGCTTATAACTTGGCTTCTGAATGTCCTAGAGAGATCAGGTTTGTTTTAGTGTACTCCAATCAACAGTCCCTACAACCACAAAAAGGAATGGAGTCATTAGCACTTATGGTTTGTAAATGGCACCCAGAATTATGTTGCACGAAGCACAATTTCACATCATTCTGGGTCCATTTGTGTGAAAACAAGGTCCAATCAGGCTGAAACGTTACAAGAAGGTAGAATCTATTGCGTTGTAAGTGATCTGAACGTTTCATGATGATCGCACATTCCTATAGGGGGTCAAACCATGTCCCAAAGGTCACCGGGCCTGGTGTCACTTTAAAGAAGTAGTCCAGTTACACCTTTGTGGGCTTATAACTTGGCTTCTGAATGTCCTAGAGAGGTTAGGTTTGTTTTAGTGTACTCCAAACAAATGCCCCTACAACCACAAAAAGGAATGGAGTCATTAGCACTTATGGTTTGTAAATGGCACCCAGAATTATGTTGCACGAAGCACAATTTCACATCATTCTGGGTTCATTTGTGTGAAAACAAGGTCCAATCAGGCTGAAACGTTACAGGAAGGTAGAATCTATTGAGTTGTAAGTGATCTGATTGTTTCATGATGATAGCACTTTCCTAAGGGGGTCAAACCATGTCCCAAAGGTCACCGGATCTGGTGTCACTTTAAAGAAGTAGTCCAGTTACACATTTGTGGGCTTATAACTAGGCTTCTGAATGTCCTAGAGAGGTCAGGTTTGTTTTAGTGTACTCCAATCAACAGCCCCTACAACCACAAAAAGGAATGGAGACATTAGCACTTATGGTTTTTAAATGGCACCCAGAATTATGTTGCACGAAGCACAATTTCACATCATTCTGGGTTCATTTGTGTGAAAACAAGGTCCAATCAGGCTGAAACGTTACAGGAAGGTAGAATCTATTGAGTTGTAAGTGATCTTAACGTTTCATGATGATAGCACTTTCCTAAGGGGGTCAAACCATGTCCCAAATGTCACCGGATCTGGTGTCAATTTAAAGAAGTAGTCCAGTTACACATTTGTGGGCTTATAACTTGGCTTCTGAATGTCCTAGAGAGATCAGGTTTGTTTTAGGGTACTCCAATCAACAGCTCCTACAACCACAAAAAGGAATGGAGTCATTAGCACTTATGGTTTTTAAATGGCACCCAGAATTATGTTGCACGAAGCACAATTTCACATCATTCTGGGTTCATTTGTGTGAAAACAAGGTCCAATCAGGCTGAAACGTTACAGGAAGGTAGAATCTATTGAGTTGTAAGTGATCTGAACGTTTCATGATGATAGCACTTTCCTAAGGGGGTAAAACCATGTCCCAAAGGTCACCGGATCTGGTGTCAATTTAAAGAAGTAGTCCAGTTACACATTTGTGGGCTTATAACTTGGCTTCTGAATGTCCTAGAGAGATCAGGTTTGTTTTAATGTACTCCAATCAACAGCCCCTACAACCACAAAAAGGAATGGAGTCATTAGCACTTATGCTTTGTAAATGGCACCCAGAATTATGTTGCACGAAGCACAATTTCAGATCATTCTGGGTCCATTTGTGTGAAAACAATGTCCAATCAGGCTGAAACGCTACAAGAAGGTAGAATCTATTGAGTTGTAAGTGATCTGAACGTTTCAAGATGATCGCACATTCCTATAGGGGGTAAAACCATGTCCCAAAGGTCACCGGGCCTTGTGTCACTTTAAAGAATAGTCCAGTTACACCTTTGTGGGCTTATAACTTGGCTTCTGAATGTCCTAGAGAGGTTAGGTTTGTTTTAGTGTACTCCAATCAACAGCCCCTACAACCACAAAAAGGAATGGAGTCATTAGCACTTATGGTTTGTAAATGGCACCCAGAATTATGTTGCACGAAGCACAATTTCACATCATTCTGGGTTCATTTGTGTGAAAACAAGGTCCAATCAGGCTGAAACGTTACAGGAAGGTAGAATCTATTGAGTTGTAAGTGATCTGAACATTTCATGATGATAGCACTTTCCTAAGGGGGTCAAACCATGTCCCAAAGGTCACCGGATCTGGTGTCAATTTAAAGAAGTAGTCCAGTTACACATTTGTGGGCTTATAACTTGGCTTCTGAATGTCCTGGAGCGATGAGGTTTGTTTTAGTGTACTCCAATCAACAGCCCCTACAACCACAAAAAGGAATGGAGTCATTAGCACTTATGGTTTTTTAATGGCACCCAGAATTATGTTGCACGAAGCACAATTTCACAACATTCTGCGTTCATTTGTGTGAAAACAAGGTCCAATCAGGCTGAAACGTTACAGGAAGGTAGAATCTATTGAGTTGTAAGTGATCTGAACGTTTCATGATGATAGGACTTTCCTAAGGGGGTCAAACCATGTCCCAAAGGTCACCGGATCTGGTGTCACTTTAATGAAGTAGTCCAGTTACACATTTGTGGGCTTCTAACTTGGCTTCTGAATGTCCTAGAGAGATCAGGTTTGTTTTAGTATACTCCAATCAACAGCCCCTACAACCACAAAAAGGATCGGAGTCATTAGCACTTATGGTTTTTAAATGGCACCCAGAATTATGTTGCACGAAGCACAATTTCACATCATTCTGGGTTCATTTGTGTGAAAACAAGGTCCAATCAGGCTGAAACGTTACAGGAAGGTAGAATCTATTGAGTTGTAAGTGATCTGAACGTTTCATGATGATAGCACTTTCCTAAGGGGGTCAAACCATGTCCCAAAGGTCACCGGATCTGGTGTCAATTTAAAGTTGTCCAGTTACACATTTGTGGGCTTATAACTTGGCTGCTGAATGTCCTAGAGCGATCAGGTTTGTTTTAGTGTACTCCAATCAACAGCCCCTACAACCACAAAAAGGAATGGAGACATTAGCACTTATGGTTTTTAAATGGCACCCAGAATTATGTTGCACGAAGCACAATTTCACATCATTCTGGCTTCATTTGTGTGAAAACAAGGTCCAATCAGGCTGAAACGTTACAGGAAGGTAGAATCTATTGAGTTGTAAGTGATCTGAACGTTTCATCATGATAGCACTTTCCTAAGGGGATCAAACCATGTCCCAAAGGTCACCGGATCAGGTGTCAATTTAAAGAAGTAGTCCAGTTACACATTTGTGGGCTTATAACTTGGCTTCTGAATGTCCTAGAGCGATCAGGTTTGTTTTAGTGTACTCCAATCAACAGCCCCTACAACCACAAAAAGGAATGGAGTCATTAGCACTTATGGTTTGTAAATGGCACCCAGAATTATGTTGCACGAAGCACAATTTCACATCATTTTGTGTCCATTTGTGTGAAAACAAGGTCCAATCAGGCTGAAACGCTACAAGAAGGTAGAATCTATTGAGTTGTAAGTGATCTGAACGTTTCAAGATGATCGCACATTCCTATAGGGGGTAAAACCATGTCCCAAAGGTCACCGGGCCTGGTGTTACTTTAAAGATGTAGTCCAGTTACACCTTTGTGGGCTTATAACTTGGCTTCTGAATGTCCTAGAGAGGTTAGGTTTGTTTTAGTGTACTCCAATCAAAAGCCCCTACAACCACAAAAAGGAATGGAGTCATTAGCACTTATGGTTTGTAAATGGCACCCAGAATTATGTTGCACGAAGCACAATTTCACATCATTCTGGGTCCATTTGTGTTAAAACAAGGTCCAATCAGGCTGAAACGTTACAGGAAGGTAGAATCTATTGAGTTGTAAGTGATCTGAACGTTTCATCATGATAGCACTTTCCTAAGGGGGTCAAACCATGTCCCAAAGGTCACCGGATCAGGTGTCAATTTAAAGTAGTCCAGTTACACATTTGTGGGATTATAACTTGGCTTCTGAATGTCCTAGAGAGGTTAGGTTTGTTTTAGTGTACTCCAATCAAAAGCCCCTACAACCACAAAAGTAATGGAGTCATTACCCGTTATGGTTTGTAAATGGCACCCAGAATTATGTTGCACAAAGCACAATTTCACATCATTCTGGGTTCATTTGTGTGAAAACAAGGTCCAATCAGGCTGAAATGTTACAGGAAGGTAGAATCTATTGAGTTGTAAGTGATCTGAACGTTTCATGATGATAGCACTTTCCTAAGGGGGTCAAACCATGTCCCAAAGGTCACCGGATCTGGTGTCACTTTAAAGAAGTAGTCCAGTTACACATTTGTGGGCTTATAACTTGGCTTCTGAATGTCCTAGAGAGGTCAGGTTTGTTTTAGTGTACTCCAATCAACAGCCCCTACAACCACAAAAAGGAATGGAGACATTAGCACTTATGGTTTTTAAATGGCACCCAGAATTATGTTGCACGAAGCACAATTTCACATCATTCAACTGGACTACTTCTTTAAATTGACACCTGATCCGGTGACCTTTGGGACATGGTTTGACCCCCTTAGGAAAGTGCTATCATGATGAAACGTTCAGATCACTTACAACTCAATAGATTCTACCTTCCTGTAACGTTTCAGCCTGATTGGACCTTGTTTTCACACAAATGAACCCAGAATGATGTGAAATTGTGCTTCGTGCAACATAATTCTGGGTGCCATTTAAAAACCATAAGTGCTAATGTCTCCATTCCTTTTTGTGGTTGTAGGGGCTGTTGATTGGAGTACACTAAAACAAACCTGATCGCTCTAGGACATTCAGAAGCCAAGTTATAAGCCCACAAATGTGTAACTGGACTACTTCTTTAAATTGACACCTGATCCGGTGACCTTTGGGACATGGGTTGACCCCCTTAGGAAAGTGCTATCATGATGAAACGTTCAGGTCACTTACAACTCAATAGATTCTACCTTCCTGTAACGTTTCAGCCTGATTGGACCTTGTTTTCACACAAATGAAGCCAGAATGATGTGAAATTGTGCTTCGTGCAACATAATTCTGGGTGCCATTTAAAAACCATAAGTGCTAATGTCTCCATTCCTTTTTGTGGTTGTAGGGGCTGTTCATTGGAGTACACTAAAACAAACCTGATCGCTCTAGGACATTCAGAAGCCAAGTTATAAGCCCACAAATGTGTAACTGGACTACTTCTTTAAATTGACACCAGATCCGGTGACCTTTGGGACATGGTTTGACCCGCTTAGGAAAGTGCTATCATCATGAAATGTTCAGATCACTTACAACTCAATAGATTCTACCTTCCTGTAACGTTTCAGCCTGATTGGACCTTGTTTTCACACAAATGAACCCAGAATGATGTGAAATTGTGCTTCGTGCAACATAATTCTGGGTGCCATTTAAAAACAATAAGTGCTAATGACTCCGATCCTTTTTGTGGTTTTAGGGGCTGTTGATTGGAGTATACTAAAACAAACCTGATCTCTCTAGGACATTCAGAAACCAAGTTATAAGCCCACAAATGTGTAACTGGACTACTTCTTTAAATTGACACCAGATCAGGTGACCTTTGGGACATGGTTTGACCCCCTTAGGAAAGTGCTATCATCATGAAACGTTCAGATCACTTACAACTCAATAGATTCTACCTTCCTGTAACGTTTCAGCCTGATTGGACCTTGTTTTCACACAAATGGACCCAGAATGATGTGAAATTGTGCTTCGTGCAACATAATTCTGGGTGCCATTTAAAAACCATACGTGCTAATGACTCCATTCCTTTTTGTGGTTGTAGGGGCTGTTGATTGGAGTATACTAAAACAAACCTGATCTCTCAGGGACATTCAGAAGCCAAGTTATAAGCCCACAAATGTGTAACTGGACTACTTCTTTAAATTGACACCAGATCCGGTGACCTTTGGGACATGGTTTGACCCCCTTAGGAAAGTGCTATCATCATGAAACGTTCAGATCACTTACAACTCAATAGATTCTACCTTCCTGTAACGTTTCAGCCTGATTGGACCTTGTTTTCACACAAATGGACCCAGAATGATGTGAAATTGTGCTTCGTGCAACATAATTCTGGGTGCCATTTACAAACCATAAGTGCTAATGACTCCATTCCTTTTTGTGGTTGTAGGGGCTGTTGATTGGAGTACCCTAAAACAAACCTGACCTCTCTAGGACATTCAGAAGCCAAGTTATAAGCCCACAAAGGTGTAACTGGACTACTTCTTTAAAGTGACACCAGGCCCGGTGACCTTTGGGACATGGTTTGACCCCCTTAGGAAAGTGCTATCATCATGAAATGTTCAGACCACTTACAACTCAATAGATTCTACCTTCCTGTAACGTTTCAGCCTGAATGGACCTTGTTTTCACACAAATGAACCCAGAATGATGTGAAATTGTGCTTCGTGCAACATAATTCTGGGTGCCATTTACAAACCATAAGTGCTAATGACTCCATTCCTTTTTGTGGTTGTAGGGGCTGTTGATTGGAGTACACTAAAACAAACCTAACCTCTCTAGGACATTCAGAAGCCAAGTTATAAGCCCACAAAGGTGTAACTGGACTATTCTTTAAAGTGACACAAGGCCCGGTGACCTTTGGGACATGGTTTTACCCCCTATAGGAATGTGCGATCATCTTGAAACGTTCATATCACTTACAACTCAATAGATTCTACCTTCTTGTAGCGTTTCAGCCTGATTGGACATTGTTTTCACACAAATGGACCCAGAATGATCTGAAATTGTGCTTCGTGCAACATAATTCTGGGTGCCATTTACAAAGCATAAGTGCTAATGACTCCATTCCTTTTTGTGGATGTAGGGGCTGTTGATTGGAGTACAGTAAAACAAACCTCATCTCTCTAGGACATTCAGAAGCCAAGTTATAAGCCCACAAATGTGTAACTGGACTACTTCTTTAAATTGACACCAGATCCAGTGACCTTTGGGACATGGTTTTACTCCCTTAGGAAAGTGCTATCATCATGAAACGTTCAGATCACTTACAACTCAATAGATTCTACCTTCCTGTAACGTTTCAGCCTGATTGGACCTTGTTTTCACACAAATGAACCCAGAATGATGTGAAATTGTACTTCGTGCAACATAATTCTGGGTGCCATTTAAAAACCATAAGTGCTAATGACTCCATTCCTTTTTGTGGTTGTAGGAGCTGTTGATTGGAGTACCCTAAAACAAACCTGATCTCTCTAGGACATTCAGAAGCCAAGTTATAAGCCCACAAATGTGTAACTGGACTACTTCTTTAAATTTACACCAGATCCGGTGACATTTGGGACATGGTTTGACCCCCTTAGGAAAGTGCTATCATCATGAAACGTTAAGATCACTTACAACTCAATAGATTCTACCTTCCTGTAACGTTTCAGACTGATTGGACCTTGTTTTCACACAAATGAACCCAGAATGATGTGAAATTGTGCTTCGTGCAACATAATTCTGGGTGCCATTTAAAAACCATAAGTGCTAATGTCTCCATTCCTTTTTGTGGTTGTAGGGGCTGTTGATTGGAGTACACTAAAACAAACCTGACCTCTCTAGGACATTCAGAAGCCAAGTTATAAGCCCACAAATGTGTAACTGGACTACTTCTTTAAAGTGACACCAGATCCGGTGACCTTTGGGACATGGTTTGAGCCCCTTAGGAAAGTGCTATCATCATGAAACGTTCAGATCACTTACAACTCAATAGATTCTACCTTCCTGTAACATTTCAGCCTGATTGGACCTTGTTTTCACACAAATGAACCCAGAATGATGTGAAATTGTGCTTTGTGCAACATAATTCTGGGTGCCATTTACAAACCATAAGTGGTAATGACTCCATTACTTTTGTGGTTGTAGGGGCTTTTGATTGGAGTACACTAAAACAAACCTAACCTCTCTAGGACATTCAGAAGCCAAGTTATAAGCCCACAAATGTGTAACTGGACTACTTTAAATTGACACCTGATCCGGTGACCTTTGGGACATGGTTTGACCCCCTTAGGAAAGTGCTATCATGATGAAACGTTCAGATCACTTACAACTCAATAGATTCTACCTTCCTGTAACGTTTCAGCCTGATTGGACCTTGTTTTAACACAAATGGACCCAGAATGATGTGAAATTGTGCTTCGTGCAACATAATTCTGGGTGCCATTTACAAACCATAAGTGCTAATGACTCCATTCCTTTTTGTGGTTGTAGGGGCTTTTGATTGGAGTACACTAAAACAAACCTAACCTCTCTAGGACATTCAGAAGCCAAGTTATAAGCCCACAAAGGTGTAACTGGACTACATCTTTAAAGTAACACCAGGCCCGGTGACCTTTGGGACATGGTTTTACCCCCTATAGGAATGTGCGACCATCTTGAAACGTTCAGATCACTTACAACTCAATAGATTCTACCTTCTTGTAGCGTTTCAGCCTGATTGGACCTTGTTTTCACACAAATGGACACAAAATGATGTGAAATTGTGCTTCGTGCAACATAATTCTGGGTGCCATTTACAAACCATAAGTGCTAATGACTCCATTCCTTTTTGTGGTTGTAGGGGCTGTTGATTGGAGTACACTAAAACAAACCTGATCGCTCTAGGACATTCAGAAGCCAAGTTATAAGCCCACAAATGTGTAACTGGACTACTTCTTTAAATTGACACCTGATCCGGTGACCTTTGGGACATGGTTTGATCCCCTTAGGAAAGTGCTATCATGATGAAACGTTCAGATCACTTACAACTCAATAGATTCTACCTTCCTGTAACGTTTCAGCCTGATTGGACCTTGTTTTCACACAAATGAAGCCAGAATGATGTGAAATTGTGCTTCGTGCAACATAATTCTGGGTGCCATTTAAAAACCATAAGTGCTAATGTCTCCATTCCTTTTTGTGGTTGTAGGGGCTGTTGATTGGAGTACACTAAAACAAACCTGATCGCTCTAGGACATTCAGCAGCCAAGTTATAAGCCCACAAATGTGTAACTGGACAACTTCTTTAAATTGACACCAGATCCGGTGACCTTTGGGACATGGTTTGACCCGCTTAGGAAAGTGCTATCATCATGAAACGTTCAGATCACTTACAACTCAATAGATTCTACCTTCCTGTAACGTTTCAGCCTGATTGGACCTTGTTTTCACACAAATGAACCCAGAATGATGTGAAATTGTGCTTCGTGCAACATAATTCTGGGTGCCATTTAAAAACCATAAGTGCTAATGACTCCGATCCTTTTTGTGGTTTTAGGGGCTGTTGATTGGAGTATACTAAAACAAACCTGATCTCTCTAGGACATTCAGAAACCAAGTTATAAGCCCACAAATGTGTAACTGGACTACTTCTTTAAATTGACACCAGATCAGGTGACCTTTGGGACATGGTTTGACCCCCTTAGGAAAGTGCTATCATCATGAAACGTTCAGATCACTTACAACTCAATAGATTCTACCTTCCTGTAACGTTTCAGCCTGATTGGACCTTGTTTTCACACAAATGGACCCAGAATGATGTGAAATTGTGCTTCGTGCAACATAATTCTGGGTGCCATTTAAAAACCATACGTGCTAATGACTCCATTCCTTTTTGTGGTTGTAGGGGCTGTTGATTGGAGTATACTAAAACAAACCTGATCTCTCAGGGACATTCAGAAGCCAAGTTATAAGCCCACAAATGTGTAACTGGACTACTTCTTTAAATTGACACCAGATCCGGTGACCTTTGGGACATGGTTTGACCCCCTTAGGAAAGTGCTATCATCATGAAACGTTCAGATCACTTACAACTCAATAGATTCTACCTTCCTGTAACGTTTCAGCCTGATTGGACCTTGTTTTCACACAAATGGACCCAGAATGATGTGAAATTGTGCTTCGTGCAACATAATTCTGGGTGCCATTTACAAACCATAAGTGCTAATGACTCCATTCCTTTTTGTGGTTGTAGGGGCTGTTGATTGGAGTACCCTAAAACAAACCTGACCTCTCTAGGACATTCAGAAGCCAAGTTATAAGCCCACAAAGGTGTAACTGGACTACTTCTTTAAAGTGACACCAGGCCCGGTGACCTTTGGGACATGGTTTGACCCCCTTAGGAAAGTGCTATCATCATGAAATGTTCAGACCACTTACAACTCAATAGATTCTACCTTCCTGTAACGTTTCAGCCTGAATGGACCTTGTTTTCACACAAATGAACCCAGAATGATGTGAAATTGTGCTTCGTGCAACATAATTCTGGGTGCCATTTACAAACCATAAGTGCTAATGACTCCATTCCTTTTTGTGGTTGTAGGGGCTGTTGATTGGAGTACACTAAAACAAACCTAACCTCTCTAGGACATTCAGAAGCCAAGTTATAAGCCCACAAAGGTGTAACTGGACTATTCTTTAAAGTGACACAAGGCCCGGTGACCTTTGGGACATGGTTTTACCCCCTATAGGAATGTGCGATCATCTTGAAACGTTCAGATCACTTACAACTCAATAGATTCTACCTTCTTGTAGCGTTTCAGCCTGATTGGACATTGTTTCCACACAAATGGACCCAGAATGATCTGAAATTGTGCTTCGTGCAACATAATTCTGGGTGCCATTTACAAAGCATAAGTGCTAATGACTCCATTCCTTTTTGTGGATGTAGGGGCTGTTGATTGGAGTACAGTAAAACAAACCTCATCTCTCTAGGACATTCAGAAGCCAAGTTATAAGCCCACAAATGTGTAACTGGACTACTTCTTTAAATTGACACCAGATCCAGTGACCTTTGGGACATGGTTTTACTCCCTTAGGAAAGTGCTATCATAATGAAACGTTCAGATCACTTACAACTCAATAGATTCTACCTTCCTGTAACGTTTCAGCCTGATTGGACCTTGTTTTCACACAAATGAACCCAGAATGATGTGAAATTGTACTTCGTGCAACATAATTCTGGGTGCCATTTAAAAACCATAAGTGCTAATGACTCCATTCCTTTTTGTGGTTGTAGGAGCTGTTGATTGGAGTACCCTAAAACAAACCTGATCTCTCTAGGACATTCAGAAGCCAAGTTATAAGCCCACAAATGTGTAACTGGACTACTTCTTTAAATTTACACCAGATCCGGTGACATTTGGGACATGGTTTGACCCCCTTAGGAAAGTGCTATCATCATGAAACGTTAAGATCACTTACAACTCAATAGATTCTACCTTCCTGTAACGTTTCAGACTGATTGGACCTTGTTTTCACACAAATGAACCCAGAATGATGTGAAATTGTGCTTCGTGCAACATAATTCTGGGTGCCATTTAAAAACCATAAGTGCTAATGTCTCCATTCCTTTTTGTGGTTGTAGGGGCTGTTGATTGGAGTACACTAAAACAAACCTGACCTCTCTAGGACATTCAGAAGCCAAGTTATAAGCCCACAAATGTGTAACTGGACTACTTCTTTAAAGTGACACCAGATCCGGTGACCTTTGGGACATGGTTTGAGCCCCTTAGGAAAGTGCTATCATCATGAAACGTTCAGATCACTTACAACTCAATAGATTCTACCTTCCTGTAACATTTCAGCCTGATTGGACCTTGTTTTCACACAAATGAACCCAGAATGATGTGAAATTGTGCTTTGTGCAACATAATTCTGGGTGCCATTTACAAACCATAAGTGGTAATGACTCCATTACTTTTGTGGTTGTAGGGGCTTTTGATTGGAGTACACTAAAACAAACCTAACCTCTCTAGGACATTCAGAAGCCAAGTTATAAGCCCACAAATGTGTAACTGGACTACTTTAAATTGACACCTGATCCGGTGACCTTTGGGACATGGTTTGACCCCCTTAGGAAAGTGCTATCATGATGAAACGTTCAGATCACTTACAACTCAATAGATTCTACCTTCCTGTAACGTTTCAGCCTGATTGGACCTTGTTTTAACACAAATGGACCCAGAATGATGTGAAATTGTGCTTCGTGCAACATAATTCTGGGTGCCATTTACAAACCATAAGTGCTAATGACTCCATTCCTTTTTGTGGTTGTAGGGGCTTTTGATTGGAGTACACTAAAACAAACCTAACCTCTCTAGGACATTCAGAAGCCAAGTTATAAGCCCACAAAGGTGTAACTGGACTACATCTTTAAAGTAACACCAGGCCCGGTGACCTTTGGGACATGGTTTTACCCCCTATAGGAATGTGCGATCATCTTGAAACGTTCAGATCACTTACAACTCAATAGATTCTACCTTCTTGTAGCGTTTCAGCCTGATTGGACCTTGTTTTCACACAAATGGACACAAAATGATGTGAAATTGTGCTTCGTGCAACATAATTCTGGGTGCCATTTACAAACCATAAGTGCTAATGACTCCATTCCTTTTTGTGGTTGTAGGGGCTGTTGATTGGAGTACACTAAAACAAACCTGATCGCTCTAGGACATTCAGAAGCCAAGTTATAAGCCCACAAATGTGTAACTGGACTACTTCTTTAAATTGACACCTGATCCGGTGACCTTTGGGACATGGTTTGATCCCCTTAGGAAAGTGCTATCATGATGAAACGTTCAGATCACTTACAACTCAATAGATTCTACCTTCCTGTAACGTTTCAGCCTGATTGGACCTTGTTTTCACACAAATGAAGCCAGAATGATGTGAAATTGTGCTTCGTGCAACATAATTCTGGGTGCCATTTAAAAACCATAAGTGCTAATGTCTCCATTCCTTTTTGTGGTTGTAGGGGCTGTTGATTGGAGTACACTAAAACAAACCTGATCGCTCTAGGACATTCAGCAGCCAAGTTATAAGCCCACAAATGTGTAACTGGACAACTTCTTTAAATTGACACCAGATCCGGTGACCTTTGGGACATGGTTTGACCCCCTTAGGAAAGTGCTATCATCATGAAACGTTCAGATCACTTACAACTCAATAGATTCTACCTTCCTGTAACGTTTCAGCCTGATTGGACCTTGTTTTCACACAAATGAACCCAGAATGATGTGAAATTGTGCTTCGTGCAACATAATTCTGGGTGCCATTTAAAAACCATAAGTGCTAATGTCTCCATTCCTTTTTGTGGTTGTAGGGGCTGTTGATTGGAGTACACTAAAACAAACCTGACCTCTCTAGGACATTCAGAAGCCTAGTTATAAGCCCACAAATGTGTAACTGGACTACTTCTTTAAAGTGACACCAGATCCGGTGACCTTTGGGACATGGTTTGACCCCCTTAGGAAAGTGCTATCATCATGAAACAATCAGATCACTTACAACTCAATAGATTCTACCTTCCTGTAACGTTTCAGCCTGATTGGACCTTGTTTTCACACAAATGAACCCAGAATGATGTGAAATTGTGCTTCGTGCAACATAATTCTGGGTGCCATTTACAAACCATAAGTGCTAATGACTCCATTCCTTTTTGTGGTTGTAGGGGCATTTGTTTGGAGTACACTAAAACAAACCTAACCTCTCTAGGACATTCAGAAGCCAAGTTATAAGCCCACAAAGGTGTAACTGGACTACATCTTTAAAGTGACACCAGGCCCGGTGACCTTTGGGACATGGTTTTACCCCCTATAGGAATGTGCGATCATCTTGAAACGTTCAGATCACTTACAACTCAATAGATTCTACCTTCTTGTAGCGTTTCAGCCTAATTGGACCTTGTTTTCACACAAATGGACACAGAATGATGTGAAATTGTGCTTCGTGCAACATAATTCTGGGTGCCATTTACAAACCATAAGTGCTAATGACTCCATTCCTTTTTGTGGTTGTAGGGGCTGTTGATTGGAGTACACTAAAACAAACCTGATCTCTCTAGGACATTCAGAAGCCAAGTTATAAGCCCACAAATGTGTAACTGGACTACTTCTTTAAATTGACACCTGATCCGGTGACCTTTGGGACATGGTTTGACCCCCTTAGGAAAGTGCTATCATGATGAAACGTTCAGATCACTTACAACTCAGTAGATTCTACCTTCCTGTAACGTTTCAGCCTGATTGGACCTTGTTTTCACACAAATGAAGCCAGAATGATGTGAAATTGTGCTTCGTGCAACATAATTCTGGGTGCCATTTAAAAACCATAAGTGCTAATGTCTCCATTCCTTTTTGTGGTTGTAGGGGCTGTTCATTGGAGTACACTAAAACAAACCTGATCGCTCTAGGACATTCAGAAGCCAAGTTATAAGCCCACAAATGTGTAACTGGACAACTTCTTTAAATTGACACCAGATCCGGTGACCTTTGGGACATGGTTTGACCCCCTTAGGAAAGTGCTATCATCATGAAACGTTCAGATCACTTACAACTCAATAGATTCTACCTTCCTGTAACGTTTCAGCCTGATTGGACCTTATTTTCACACAAATGAACCCAGAATGATGTGAAATTGTGCTTCGTGCAACATAATTCTGGGTGCCATTTAAAAACCATAAGTGCTAATGACTCCGATCCTTTTTGTGGTTTTAGGGGCTGTTGATTGGAGTATACTAAAACAAACCTGATCTCTCTAGGACATTCAGAAGCCAAGTTAGAAGCCCACAAATGTGTAACTGGACTACTTCATTAAAGTGACACCAGATCCGGTGACCTTTGGGACATGGTTTGACCCCCTTAGGAAAGTGCTATCATCATGAAACGTTCAGATCACTTACAACTCACTAGATTCTACCTTCCTGTAACGTTTCAGCCTGATTGGACCTTGTTTTCACACAAATGAACCCAGAATGATGTGAAATTGTGCTTCGTGCAACATAATTCTGGGTGCCATTTACAAACCATAAGTGCTAATGACTCCATTCCTTTTTGTGGTTGTAGGGGCTGTTGATTGGAGTATAGTAAAACAAACCTGATCTCTCTAGGACATTCAGAAGCCAAGTTATAAGCCCACAAATGTGTAACTGGACTACTTCTTTAAATTGACACCAGATCCGGTGACCTTTGGGACATGGTTTGACCCCCTTAGGAAAGTGCTATCATCTTGAAATGTTCAGATCCCTTACAACTCAATAGATTCTACCTTCCTGTAACGTTTCAGCCTGATTGGACCTTGTTTTCACACAAATGGACCCAGAATGATGTGAAATTGTGCTTCGTGCAACATAATTCTGGGTGCCATTTACAAACCATAAGTGCTAAAGACTCCATTCATTTTTGTGGTTGTAGGGGCTGTTGATTGGAGTACACTAAAACAAACCTGACCTCTCTAGGACATTCAGAAGCCAAGTTATAAGCCCACAAATGTGTAACTGGACTACTTCTTTAAAGTGACACCAGGCCCGGTGACCTTTGGGACATGGTTTGACCCCCTATAGGAATGTTCGATCATCATGAAACGTTCAGACCACTTACAACTCAATAGATTCTACCTTCTTGTAACGTTTCAGCCTGATTGGACCTTGTTTTCACACAAATGAACCCAGAATGATGTGAAATTGTGCTTCGTGCAACATAATTCTGGGTGCCATTTACAAACCATAAGTGCTAATGACTCCATTCCTTTTTGTGGTTGTAGGGGCTGTTGATTGGAGTACACTAAAACAAACCTGACCTCTCTAGGACATTCAGAAGCCAAGTTATAAGCCCACAAAGGTGTAACTGGACTACTTCTTTAAAGTGACACCAGGCCCGGTGACCTTTGGGACATGGTTTGACCCCCTATAGGAATGTGCGATCATCATTAAACGTTCAGATCACTTACAACTCAGAAGATTCTACCTTCTTGTAACGTTTCAGCCTGATTGGACCTTGTTTTCACACAAATGAACCCAGAATGATGTGAAATTGTGCTTCGTGCAACATAATTCTGGGTGCCATTTACAAACCATAAGTGCTAATGACTCCATTCCTTTTTGTGGTTGTAGGGGCTGTTGATTGGAGTACACTAAAACAAACCTGATCTCTCTAGGACATTCAGAAGCCAAGTTATAAGCCCACAAATGTGTAACTGGACTATTTCTTTAAATTGACACCAGATCCGGTGAACTTTGGGACATGGTTTGACCCCCTTAGGAAAGTGCTATCATCGTGAAACGTTCAGATCACTTACAACTCAATAGATTCTACCTTCCTGTAACGTTTCAGCCTGATTGGACCTTGTTTTCACACAAATGAACCCAGAATGATGTGAAATTGTGCTTCGTGCAACATAATTCTGGGTGCCATTTAAAAACCATAAGTGCTAATGACTCCATTCCTTTTTGTGGTTGTAGGGGCTGTTGATTGGAGTATACTAAAACAAAGCTGATCTCTCTAGGACATTCAGAAGCCAAGTTATAAGCCCACAAATGTGTAACTGGACTACTTCTTTAAATTGACACCAGATCCGGTGACCTTTGGGACATGGTTTGACCCCCTTAGGAAAATGCTATCATCATGAAACGTTCAGATCACTTACAACTCAATAGATTCTACCTTCCTGTAACGTTTCAGCCTGATTGGACCTTGTTTTCATACAAATGGACCCAGAATGATGTGAAATTGTGCTTCGTGCAACATAATTCAGGGTGCCATTTACAAACCATAAGTGCTAATGACTCCATTACTTTTTGTGGTTGTAGGGGCTGTTTATTGGAGTACACCTAAACAAACCTGACCTCTCTAGGACATTCAGAAGCCAAGTTATAAGCCCACAAAGGTGTAACTGGACTACTTCTTTAAAGTGACACCAGGCCCGGTGACCTTTGGGACATGGTTTGACCCCCTATAGGAATGTGCGATCATCATGAAACGTTCAGATCACTTACAACGCAATAGATTCTACCTTCTTGTAACGTTTCAGCCTGATTGGACCTTGTTTTCACACAAATGGACCCAGAATGATGTGAAATTGTGCTTCGTGCAACATAATTCTGGGTGCCATTTACAAACCATAAGTGCTAATGACTCCATTCCTTTTTGTGGTTGTAGGAGCTGTTGATTGGAGTACCCTAAAACAAACCTGATCTCTCTAGGACATTCAGAAGCCAAGTTATAAGCCCACAAATGTGTAACTGGACTACTTCTTTAAATTCACACCAGATCCGGTGACATTTGGGACATGGTTTGACCCCCTTAGGAAAGTGCTATCATCATGAAACGTTAAGATCACTTACAACTCAATAGATTCTACCTTCCTGTAACGTTTCAGACTGATTGGACCTTGTTTTCACACAAATGAACCCAGAATGATGTGAAATTGTGCTTCGTGCAACATAATTCTGGGTGCCATTTAAAAACCATAAGTGCTAATGTCTCCATTCCTTTTTGTGGTTGTAGGGGCTGTTGATTGGAGTACACTAAAACAAACCTGACCTCTCTAGGACATTCAGAAGCCAAGTTATAAGCCCACAAATGTGTAACTGGACTACTTCTTTAAAGTGACACCAGATCCGGTGACCTTTGGGACATGGTTTGACCCCCTTAGGAAAGTGCTATCATCATGAAACGTTCAGATCACTTACAACTCAATAGATTCTACCTTCCTGTAACATTTCAGCCTGATTGGACCTTGTTTTCACACAAATGAACCCAGAATGATGTGAAATTGTGCTTTGTGCAACATAATTCTGGGTGCCATTTACAAACCATAACGGGTAATGACTCCATTACTTTTGTGGTTGTAGGGGCTTTTGATTGGAGTACACTAAAACAAACCTAACCTCTCTAGGACATTCAGAAGCCAAGTTATAATCCCACAAATGTGTAACTGGACTACTTTAAATTGACACCTGATCCGGTGACCTTTGGGACATGGTTTGACCCCCTTAGGAAAGTGCTATCATGATGAAACGTTCAGATCACTTACAACTCAATAGATTCTACCTTCCTGTAACGTTTCAGCCTGATTGGACCTTGTTTTAACACAAATGGACCCAGAATGATGTGAAATTGTGCTTCGTGCAACATAATTCTGGGTGCCATTTACAAACCATAAGTGCTAATGACTCCATTCCTTTTTGTGGTTGTAGGGGCTTTTGATTGGAGTACACTAAAACAAACCTAACCTCTCTAGGACATTCAGAAGCCAAGTTATAAGCCCACAAAGGTGTAACTGGACTACATCTTTAAAGTAACACCAGGCCCGGTGACCTTTGGGACATGGTTTTACCCCCTATAGGAATGTGCGATCATCTTGAAACGTTCAGATCACTTACAACTCAATAGATTCTACCTTCTTGTAGCGTTTCAGCCTGATTGGACCTTGTTTTCACACAAACGGACACAAAATGATGTGAAATTGTGCTTCGTGCAACATAATTCTGGGTGCCATTTACAAACCATAAGTGCTAATGACTCCATTCCTTTTTGTGGTTGTAGGGGCTGTTGATTGGAGTACACTAAAACAAACCTGATCGCTCTAGGACATTCAGAAGCCAAGTTATAAGCCCACAAATGTGTAACTGGACTACTTCTTTAAATTGACACCTGATCCGGTGACCTTTGGGACATGGTTTGATCCCCTTAGGAAAGTGCTATCATGATGAAACGTTCAGATCACTTACAACTCAATAGATTCTACCTTCCTGTAACGTTTCAGCCTGATTGGACCTTGTTTTCACACAAATGAAGCCAGAATGATGTGAAATTGTGCTTCGTGCAACATAATTCTGGGTGCCATTTAAAAACCATAAGTGCTAATGTCTCCATTCCTTTTTGTGGTTGTAGGGGCTGTTGATTGGAGTACACTAAAACAAACCTGATCGCTCTAGGACATTCAGCAGCCAAGTTATAAGCCCACAAATGTGTAACTGGACAACTTTAAATTGACACCAGATCCGGTGACCTTTGGGACATGGTTTGACCCCCTTAGGAAAGTGCTATCATCATGAAACGTTCAGATCACTTACAACTCAATAGATTCTACCTTCCTGTAACGTTTCAGCCTGATTGGACCTTGTTTTCACACAAATGAACCCAGAATGATGTGAAATTGTGCTTCGTGCAACATAATTCTGGGTGCCATTTAAAAACCATAAGTGCTAATGACTCCGATCCTTTTTGTGGTTGTAGGGGCTGTTGATTGGAGTATACTAAAACAAACCTGATCTCTCTAGGACATTCAGAAGCCAAGTTAGAAGCCCACAAATGTGTAACTGGACTACTTCATTAAAGTGACACCAGATCCGGTGACCTTTGGGACATGGTTTGACCCCCTTAGGAAAGTCCTATCATCATGAAACGTTCAGATCACTTACAACTCAATAGATTCTACCTTCCTGTAACGTTTCAGCCTGATTGGACCTTGTTTTCACACAAATGAACCCAGAATGATGTGAAATTGTGCTTCGTGCAACATAATTCTGGGTGCCATTTAAAAACCATAAGTGCTAATGACTCCATTCCTTTTTGTGGTTGTAGGAGCTGTTGATTGGAGTACCCTAAAACAAACCTGATCTCTCTAGGACATTCAGAAGCCAAGTTATAAGCCCACAAATGTGTAACTGGACTACTTCTTTAAATTGACACCAGATCCGGTGACATTTGGGACATGGTTTGACCCCCTTAGGAAAGTGCTATCATCATGAAACGTTAAGATCACTTACAACTCAATAGATTCTACCTTCCTGTAACGTTTCAGCCTGATTGGACCTTGTTTTCACACAAATGAACCCAGAATGATGTGAAATTGTGCTTCGTGCAACATAATTCTGGGTGCCATTTAAAAACCATAAGTGCTAATGTCTCCATTCCTTTTTGTGGTTGTAGGGGCTGTTGATTGGAGTACACTAAAACAAACCTGACCTCTCTAGGACATTCAGAAGCCTAGTTATAAGCCCACAAATGTGTAACTGGACTACTTCTTTAAAGTGACACCAGATCCGGTGACCTTTGGGACATGGTTTGACCCCCTTAGGAAAGTGCTATCATCATGAAACAATCAGATCACTTACAACTCAATAGATTCTACCTTCCTGTAACGTTTCAGCCTGATTGGACCTTGTTTTCACACAAATGAACCCAGAATGATGTGAAATTGTGCTTCGTGCAACATAATTCTGGGTGCCATTTACAAACCATAAGTGCTAATGACTCCATTCCTTTTTGTGGTTGTAGGGGCATTTGTTTGGAGTACACTAAAACAAACCTAACCTCTCTAGGACATTCAGAAGCCAAGTTATAAGCCCACAAAGGTGTAACTGGACTACATCTTTAAAGTGACACCAGGCCCGGTGACCTTTGGGACATGGTTTTACCCCCTATAGGAATGTGCGATCATCTTGAAACGTTCAGATCACTTACAACTCAATAGATTCTACCTTCTTGTAGCGTTTCAGCCTAATTGGACCTTGTTTTCACACAAATGGACACAGAATGATGTGAAATTGTGCTTCGTGCAACATAATTCTGGGTGCCATTTACAAACCATAAGTGCTAATGACTCCATTCCTTTTTGTGGTTGTAGGGGCTGTTGATTGGAGTACACTAAAACAAACCTGATCTCTCTAGGACATTCAGAAGCCAAGTTATAAGCCCACAAATGTGTAACTGGACTACTTCTTTAAATTGACACCTGATCCGGTGACCTTTGGGACATGGTTTGACCCCCTTAGGAAAGTGCTATCATGATGAAACGTTCAGATCACTTACAACTCAGTAGATTCTACCTTCCTGTAACGTTTCAGCCTGATTGGACCTTGTTTTCACACAAATGAAGCCAGAATGATGTGAAATTGTGCTTCGTGCAACATAATTCTGGGTGCCATTTAAAAACCATAAGTGCTAATGTCTCCATTCCTTTTTGTGGTTGTAGGGGCTGTTCATTGGAGTACACTAAAACAAACCTGATCGCTCTAGGACATTCAGAAGCCAAGTTATAAGCCCACAAATGTGTAACTGGACAACTTCTTTAAATTGACACCAGATCCGGTGACCTTTGGGACATGGTTTGACCCCCTTAGGAAAGTGCTATCATCATGAAACGTTCAGATCACTTACAACTCAATAGATTCTACCTTCCTGTAACGTTTCAGCCTGATTGGACCTTATTTTCACACAAATGAACCCAGAATGATGTGAAATTGTGCTTCGTGCAACATAATTCTGGGTGCCATTTAAAAACCATAAGTGCTAATGACTCCGATCCTTTTTGTGGTTTTAGGGGCTGTTGATTGGAGTATACTAAAACAAACCTGATCTCTCTAGGACATTCAGAAGCCAAGTTAGAAGCCCACAAATGTGTAACTGGACTACTTCATTAAAGTGACACCAGATCCGGTGACCTTTGGGACATGGTTTGACCCCCTTAGGAAAGTGCTATCATCATGAAACGTTCAGATCACTTACAACTCACTAGATTCTACCTTCCTGTAACGTTTCAGCCTGATTGGACCTTGTTTTCACACAAATGAACCCAGAATGATGTGAAATTGTGCTTCGTGCAACATAATTCTGGGTGCCATTTACAAACCATAAGTGCTAATGACTCCATTCCTTTTTGTGGTTGTAGGGGCTGTTGATTGGAGTATAGTAAAACAAACCTGATCTCTCTAGGACATTCAGAAGCCAAGTTATAAGCCCACAAATGTGTAACTGGACTACTTCTTTAAATTGACACCAGATCCGGTGACCTTTGGGACATGGTTTGACCCCCTTAGGAAAGTGCTATCATCTTGAAATGTTCAGATCCCTTACAACTCAATAGATTCTACCTTCCTGTAACGTTTCAGCCTGATTGGACCTTGTTTTCACACAAATGGACCCAGAATGATGTGAAATTGTGCTTCGTGCAACATAATTCTGGGTGCCATTTACAAACCATAAGTGCTAAAGACTCCATTCATTTTTGTGGTTGTAGGGGCTGTTGATTGGAGTACACTAAAACAAACCTGACCTCTCTAGGACATTCAGAAGCCAAGTTATAAGCCCACAAATGTGTAACTGGACTACTTCTTTAAAGTGACACCAGGCCCGGTGACCTTTGGGACATGGTTTGACCCCCTATAGGAATGTTTGATCATCATGAAACGTTCAGACCACTTACAACTCAATAGATTCTACCTTCTTGTAACGTTTCAGCCTGATTGGACCTTGTTTTCACACAAATGAACCCAGAATGATGTGAAATTGTGCTTCGTGCAACATAATTCTGGGTGCCATTTACAAACCATAAGTGCTAATGACTCCATTCCTTTTTGTGGTTGTAGGGGCTGTTGATTGGAGTACACTAAAACAAACCTGACCTCTCTAGGACATTCAGAAGCCAAGTTATAAGCCCACAAAGGTGTAACTGGACTACTTCTTTAAAGTGACACCAGGCCCGGTGACCTTTGGGACATGGTTTGACCCCCTATAGGAATGTGCGATCATCATTAAACGTTCAGATCACTTACAACTCAGAAGATTCTACCTTCTTGTAACGTTTCAGCCTGATTGGACCTTGTTTTCACACAAATGAACCCAGAATGATGTGAAATTGTGCTTCGTGCAACATAATTCTGGGTGCCATTTACAAACCATAAGTGCTAATGACTCCATTCCTTTTTGTGGTTGTAGGGGCTGTTGATTGGAGTACACTAAAACAAACCTGATCTCTCTAGGACATTCAGAAGCCAAGTTATAAGCCCACAAATGTGTAACTGGACTATTTCTTTAAATTGACACCAGATCCGGTGAACTTTGGGACATGGTTTGACCCCCTTAGGAAAGTGCTATCATCGTGAAACGTTCAGATCACTTACAACTCAATAGATTCTACCTTCCTGTAACGTTTCAGCCTGATTGGACCTTGTTTTCACACAAATGAACCCAGAATGATGTGAAATTGTGCTTCGTGCAACATAATTCTGGGTGCCATTTAAAAACCATAAGTGCTAATGACTCCATTCCTTTTTGTGGTTGTAGGGGCTGTTGATTGGAGTATACTAAAACAAAGCTGATCTCTCTAGGACATTCAGAAGCCAAGTTATAAGCCCACAAATGTGTAACTGGACTACTTCTTTAAATTGACACCAGATCCGGTGACCTTTGGGACATGGTTTGACCCCCTTAGGAAAATGCTATCATCATGAAACGTTCAGATCACTTACAACTCAATAGATTCTACCTTCCTGTAACGTTTCAGCCTGATTGGACCTTGTTTTCATACAAATGGACCCAGAATGATGTGAAATTGTGCTTCGTGCAACATAATTCAGGGTGCCATTTACAAACCATAAGTGCTAATGACTCCATTACTTTTTGTGGTTGTAGGGGCTGTTTATTGGAGTACACCTAAACAAACCTGACCTCTCTAGGACATTCAGAAGCCAAGTTATAAGCCCACAAAGGTGTAACTGGACTACTTCTTTAAAGTGACACCAGGCCCGGTGACCTTTGGGACATGGTTTGACCCCCTATAGGAATGTGCGATCATCATGAAACGTTCAGATCACTTACAACGCAATAGATTCTACCTTCTTGTAACGTTTCAGCCTGATTGGACCTTGTTTTCACACAAATGGACCCAGAATGATGTGAAATTGTGCTTCGTGCAACATAATTCTGGGTGCCATTTACAAACCATAAGTGCTAATGACTCCATTCCTTTTTGTGGTTGTAGGAGCTGTTGATTGGAGTACCCTAAAACAAACCTGATCTCTCTAGGACATTCAGAAGCCAAGTTATAAGCCCACAAATGTGTAACTGGACTACTTCTTTAAATTCACACCAGATCCGGTGACATTTGGGACATGGTTTGACCCCCTTAGGAAAGTGCTATCATCATGAAACGTTAAGATCACTTACAACTCAATAGATTCTACCTTCCTGTAACGTTTCAGACTGATTGGACCTTGTTTTCACACAAATGAACCCAGAATGATGTGAAATTGTGCTTCGTGCAACATAATTCTGGGTGCCATTTAAAAACCATAAGTGCTAATGTCTCCATTCCTTTTTGTGGTTGTAGGGGCTGTTGATTGGAGTACACTAAAACAAACCTGACCTCTCTAGGACATTCAGAAGCCAAGTTATAAGCCCACAAATGTGTAACTGGACTACTTCTTTAAAGTGACACCAGATCCGGTGACCTTTGGGACATGGTTTGACCCCCTTAGGAAAGTGCTATCATCATGAAACGTTCAGATCACTTACAACTCAATAGATTCTACCTTCCTGTAACATTTCAGCCTGATTGGACCTTGTTTTCACACAAATGAACCCAGAATGATGTGAAATTGTGCTTTGTGCAACATAATTCTGGGTGCCATTTACAAACCATAACGGGTAATGACTCCATTACTTTTGTGGTTGTAGGGGCTTTTGATTGGAGTACACTAAAACAAACCTAACCTCTCTAGGACATTCAGAAGCCAAGTTATAATCCCACAAATGTGTAACTGGACTACTTTAAATTGACACCTGATCCGGTGACCTTTGGGACATGGTTTGACCCCCTTAGGAAAGTGCTATCATGATGAAACGTTCAGATCACTTACAACTCAATAGATTCTACCTTCCTGTAACGTTTCAGCCTGATTGGACCTTGTTTTAACACAAATGGACCCAGAATGATGTGAAATTGTGCTTCGTGCAACATAATTCTGGGTGCCATTTACAAACCATAAGTGCTAATGACTCCATTCCTTTTTGTGGTTGTAGGGGCTTTTGATTGGAGTACACTAAAACAAACCTAACCTCTCTAGGACATTCAGAAGCCAAGTTATAAGCCCACAAAGGTGTAACTGGACTACATCTTTAAAGTAACACCAGGCCCGGTGACCTTTGGGACATGGTTTTACCCCCTATAGGAATGTGCGATCATCTTGAAACGTTCAGATCACTTACAACTCAATAGATTCTACCTTCTTGTAGCGTTTCAGCCTGATTGGACCTTGTTTTCACACAAACGGACACAAAATGATGTGAAATTGTGCTTCGTGCAACATAATTCTGGGTGCCATTTACAAACCATAAGTGCTAATGACTCCATTCCTTTTTGTGGTTGTAGGGGCTGTTGATTGGAGTACACTAAAACAAACCTGATCGCTCTAGGACATTCAGAAGCCAAGTTATAAGCCCACAAATGTGTAACTGGACTACTTCTTTAAATTGACACCTGATCCGGTGACCTTTGGGACATGGTTTGATCCCCTTAGGAAAGTGCTATCATGATGAAACGTTCAGATCACTTACAACTCAATAGATTCTACCTTCCTGTAACGTTTCAGCCTGATTGGACCTTGTTTTCACACAAATGAAGCCAGAATGATGTGAAATTGTGCTTCGTGCAACATAATTCTGGGTGCCATTTAAAAACCATAAGTGCTAATGTCTCCATTCCTTTTTGTGGTTGTAGGGGCTGTTGATTGGAGTACACTAAAACAAACCTGATCGCTCTAGGACATTCAGCAGCCAAGTTATAAGCCCACAAATGTGTAACTGGACAACTTTAAATTGACACCAGATCCGGTGACCTTTGGGACATGGTTTGACCCCCTTAGGAAAGTGCTATCATCATGAAACGTTCAGATCACTTACAACTCAATAGATTCTACCTTCCTGTAACGTTTCAGCCTGATTGGACCTTGTTTTCACACAAATGAACCCAGAATGATGTGAAATTGTGCTTCGTGCAACATAATTCTGGGTGCCATTTAAAAACCATAAGTGCTAATGACTCCGATCCTTTTTGTGGTTGTAGGGGCTGTTGATTGGAGTATACTAAAACAAACCTGATCTCTCTAGGACATTCAGAAGCCAAGTTAGAAGCCCACAAATGTGTAACTGGACTACTTCATTAAAGTGACACCAGATCCGGTGACCTTTGGGACATGGTTTGACCCCCTTAGGAAAGTCCTATCATCATGAAACGTTCAGATCACTTACAACTCAATAGATTCTACCTTCCTGTAACGTTTCAGCCTGATTGGACCTTGTTTTCACACAAATGAACGCAGAATGTTGTGAAATTGTGCTTCGTGCAACATAATTCTGGGTGCCATTAAAAAACCATAAGTGCTAATGACTCCATTCCTTTTTGTGGTTGTAGGGGCTGTTGATTGGAGTACACTAAAACAAACCTCATCGCTCCAGGACATTCAGAAGCCAAGTTATAAGCCCACAAATGTGTAACTGGACTACTTCTTTAAATTGACACCAGATCCGGTGACCTTTGGGACATGGTTTGACCCCCTTAGGAAAGTGCTATCATCATGAAATGTTCAGATCACTTACAACTCAATAGATTCTACCTTCCTGTAACGTTTCAGCCTGATTGGACCTTGTTTTCACACAAATGAACCCAGAATGATGTGAAATTGTGCTTCGTGCAACATAATTCTGGGTGCCATTTACAAACCATAAGTGCTAATGACTCCATTCCTTTTTGTGGTTGTAGGGGCTGTTGATTGGAGTACACTAAAACAAACCTAACCTCTCTAGGACATTCAGAAGCCAAGTTATAAGCCCACAAAGGTGTAACTGGACTATTCTTTAAAGTGACACAAGGCCCGGTGACCTTTGGGACATGGTTTTACCCCCTATAGGAATGTGCGATCATCTTGAAACGTTCAGATCACTTACAACTCAATAGATTCTACCTTCTTGTAGCGTTTCAGCCTGATTGGACATTGTTTTCACACAAATGGACCCAGAATGATCTGAAATTGTGCTTCGTGCAACATAATTCTGGGTGCCATTTACAAAGCATAAGTGCTAATGACTCCATTCCTTTTTGTGGTTGTAGGGGCTGTTGATTGGAGTACATTAAAACAAACCTGATCTCTCTAGGACATTCAGAAGCCAAGTTATAAGCCCACAAATGTGTAACTGGACTACTTCTTTAAATTGACACCAGATCCGGTGACCTTTGGGACATGGTTTTACCCCCTTAGGAAAGTGCTATCATCATGAAACGTTCAGATCACTTACAACTCAATAGATTCTACCTTCCTGTAACGTTTCAGCCTGATTGGACCTTGTTTTCACACAAATGAACCCAGAATGATGTGAAATTGTGCTTCGTGCAACATAATTCTGGGTGCCATTTAAAAACCATAAGTGCTAATGACTCCATTCCTTTTTGTGGTTGTAGGAGCTGTTGATTGGAGTACCCTAAAACAAACCTGATCTCTCTAGGACATTCAGAAGCCAAGTTATAAGCCCACAAATGTGTAACTGGACTACTTCTTTAAATTGACACCAGATCCGGTGACATTTGGGACATGGTTTGACCCCCTTAGGAAAGTGCTATCATCATGAAACGTTAAGATCACTTACAACTCAATAGATTCTACCTTCCTGTAACGTTTCAGCCTGATTGGACCTTGTTTTCACACAAATGAACCCAGAATGATGTGAAATTGTGCTTCGTGCAACATAATTCTGGGTGCCATTTAAAAACCATAAGTGCTAATGTCTCCATTCCTTTTTGTGGTTGTAGGGGCTGTTGATTGGAGTACACTAAAACAAACCTGACCTCTCTAGGACATTCAGAAGCCTAGTTATAAGCCCACAAATGTGTAACTGGACTACTTCTTTAAAGTGACACCAGATCCGGTGACCTTTGGGACATGGTTTGACCCCCTTAGGAAAGTGCTATCATCATGAAACAATCAGATCACTTACAACTCAATAGATTCTACCTTCCTGTAACGTTTCAGCCTGATTGGACCTTGTTTTCACACAAATGAACCCAGAATGATGTGAAATTGTGCTTCGTGCAACATAATTCTGGGTGCCATTTACAAACCATAAGTGCTAATGACTCCATTCCTTTTTGTGGTTGTAGGGGCATTTGTTTGGAGTACACTAAAACAAACCTAACCTCTCTAGGACATTCAGAAGCCAAGTTATAAGCCCACAAAGGTGTAACTGGACTACTTCTTTAAAGTGACACCAGGCCCGGTGACCTTTGGGACATGGTTTGACCCCCTATAGGAATGTGCGATCATCATGAAACGTTCAGATCACTTACAACGCAATAGATTCTACCTTCTTGTAACGTTTCAGCCTGATTGGACCTTGTTTTCACACAAATGGACCCAGAATGATGTGAAATTGTGCTTCGTGCAACATAATTCTGGGTGCCATTTACAAACCATAAGTGCTAATGACTCCATTCCTTTTTGTGGTTGTAGGGACTGTTGATTGGAGTACACTAAAACAAACCTGATCTCTCTAGGACATTCAGAAGCCAAGTTATAAGCCCACAAATGTGTAACTGGACTACTTCTTTAAATTGACACCAGATCCGGTGACATTTGGGACATGGTTTGACCCCCTTAGGAAAGTGCTATCATCATGAAACGTTAAGATCACTTACAACTCAATAGATTCTACCTTCCTGTAACGTTTCAGCCTGATTGGACCTTGTTTTCACACAAATGAACCCAGAATGATGTGAAATTGTGCTTCGTGCAACATAATTCTGGGTGCCATTTAAAAACCATAAGTGCTAATGTCTCCATTCCTTGTTGTGGTTGTAGGGGCTGTTGATTGGAGTACACTAAAACAAACCTGACCTCTCTAGGACATTCAGAAGCCAAGTTATAAGCCCACAAATGTGTAACTGGACTACTTCTTTAAAGTGACACCAGATCCGGTGACCTTTGGGACATGGTTTGACCCCCTTAGGAAAGTGCTATCATCATGAAACAATCAGATCACTTACAACTCAATAGATTCTACCTTCCTGTAACGTTTCAGCCTGATTGGGCCTTGTTTTCACACAAATGAACCCAGAATGATGTGAAATTGTGCTTCGTGCAACATAATTCTGGGTGCCATTTACAAACCATAAGTGCTAATGACTCCATTACTTTTTGTGGTTGTAGGGGCTGTTTATTGGAGTACACCTAAACAAACCTGACCTCTCTAGGACATTCAGAAGCCAAGTTATAAGCCCACAAAGGTGTAACTGGACTACTTCTTTAAAGTGACACCAGGCCCGGTGACCTTTGGGACATGGTTTGACCCCCTATAGGAATGTGCGATCATCATGAAACGTTCAGATCACTTACAACGCAATAGATTCTACCTTCTTGTAACGTTTCAGCCTGATTGGACCTTGTTTTCACACAAATGGACCCAGAATGATGTGAAATTGTGCTTCGTGCAACATAATTCTGGGTGCCATTTACAAACCATAAGTGCTAATGACTCCATTCCTTTTTGTGGTTGTAGGGACTGTTGATTGGAGTACACTAAAACAAACCTGATCTCTCTAGGACATTCAGAAGCCAAGTTATAAGCCCACAAATGTGTAACTGGACTACTTCTTTAAATTGACACCAGATCCGGTGACATTTGGGACATGGTTTGACCCCCTTAGGAAAGTGCCATCATCATGAAACGTTAAGATCACTTACAACTCAATAGATTCTACCTTCCTGTAACGTTTCAGCCTGATTGGACCTTGTTTTCACACAAATGAACCCAGAATGATGTGAAATTGTGCTTCGTGCAACATAATTCTGGGTGCCATTTAAAAACCATAAGTGCTAATGTCTCCATTCCTTGTTGTGGTTGTAGGGGCTGTTGATTGGAGTACACTAAAACAAACCTGACCTCTCTAGGACATTCAGAAGCCAAGTTATAAGCCCACAAATGTGTAACTGGACTACTTCTTTAAAGTGACACCAGATCCGGTGACCTTTGGGACATGGTTTGACCCCCTTAGGAAAGTGCTATCATCATGAAACAATCAGATCACTTACAACTCAATAGATTCTACCTTCCTGTAACGTTTCAGCCTGATTGGGCCTTGTTTTCACACAAATGAACCCAGAATGATGTGAAATTGTGCTTCGTGCAACATAATTCTGGGTGCCATTTACAAACCATAAGTGCTAATGACTCCATTCCTTTTTGTGGTTGTAGGGGCATTTGTTTGGAGTACACTAAAACAAACCTAACCTCTCTAGGACATTCAGAAGCCAAGTTATAAGCCCACAAAGGTGTAACTGGACTACATCTTTAAAGTGACACCAGGCCCGGTGACCTTTGGGACATGGTTTTACCCCCTATAGGAATGTGCGATCATCTTGAAACGTTCAGATCACTTACAACTCAATAGATTCTACCTTCTTGTAGCGTTTCAGCCTAATTGGACCTTGTTTTCACACAAATGGACACAGAATGATGTGAAATTGTGCTTCGTGCAACATAATTCTGGGTGCCATTTACAAACCATAAATGCTAATGACTCCATTCCTTTTTGTGGTTGTAGGGGCTGTTTATTGGAGTACACTAAAACAAACCTGATCTCTCTAGGACATTCAGAAGCCAAGTTATAAGCCCACAAATGTGTAACTGGACTACTTCTTTAAATTGACACCTGATCCGGTGACCTTTGGGACATGGTTTGACCCCCTTAGGAAAGTGCTATCATCATGAAACGTTCAGATCACTTACAACTCAGTAGATTCTACCTTCCTGTAACGTTTCAGCCTGATTGGACCTTGTTTTCACACAAATGGACACAGATTGATGTGAAATTGTGCTTCGTGCAACATAATTCTGGGTGCCATTTACAAACCATAAGTGCTAATGACTCCATTCCTTTTTGTGGTTGTAGGGGCTGTTGATTGGAGTACACTAAAACAAACCTGACCTCTCTAGGACATTCAGAAGCCAAGTTATAAGCCCACAAATGTGTAACTGGACTACTTCTTTAAATTGACACCTGATCCGGTGACCTTTGGGACATGGTTTGACCCCCTTAGGAAAGTGCTATCATGATGAAACGTTCAGGTCACTTACAACTCAATAGATTCTACCTTCCTGTAACGTTTCAGCCTGATTGGACCTTGTTTTCACACAAATGAAGCCAGAATGATGTGAAATTGTGCTTCGTGCAACATAATTCTGGGTGCCATTTAAAAACCATAAGTGCTAATGTCTCCATTCCTTTTTGTGGTTGTAGGGGCTGTTCATTGGAGTACACTAAAACAAACCTGATCGCTCTAGGACATTCAGAAGCCAAGTTATAAGCCCACAAATGTGTAACTGGACAACTTCTTTAAATTGACACCAGATCCGGTGACCTTTGGGACATGGTTTGACCCGCTTAGGAAAGTGCTATCATCATGAAACGTTCAGATCACTTACAACTCAATAGATTCTACCTTCCTGTAACGTTTCAGCCTGATTGGACCTTGTTTTCACACAAATGAACCCAGAATGATGTGAAATTGTGCTTCGTGCAACATAATTCTGGGTGCCATTTAAAAACCATAAGTGCTAATGACTCCGATCCTTTTTGTGGTTTTAGGGGCTGTTGATTGGAGTATACTAAAACAAACCTGATCTCTCTAGGACATTCAGAAACCAAGTTATAAGCCCACAAATGTGTAACTGGACTACTTCTTTAAATTGACACCAGATCAGGTGACCTTTGGGACATGGTTTGACCCCCTTAGGAAAGTGCTATCATCATGAAACGTTCAGATCACTTACAACTCAATAGATTCTACCTTCCTGTAACGTTTCAGCCTGATTGGACCTTGTTTTCACACAAATGGACCCAGAATGATGTGAAATTGTGCTTCGTGCAACATAATTCTGGGTGCCATTTAAAAACCATACGTGCTAATGACTCCATTCCTTTTTGTGGTTGTAGGGGCTGTTGATTGGAGTATACTAAAACAAACCTGATCTCTCAGGGACATTCAGAAGCCAAGTTATAAGCCCACAAATGTGTAACTGGACTACTTCTTTAAATTGACACCAGATCCGGTGACCTTTGGGGCATGGTTTGACCCCCTTAGGAAAGTGCTATCATCATGAAACGTTCAGATCACTTACAACTCAATAGATTCTACCTTCCTGTAACGTTTCAGCCTGATTGGACCTTGTTTTCACACAAATGGACCCAGAATGATGTGAAATTGTGCTTCGTGCAACATAATTCTGGGTGCCATTTACAAACCATAAGTGCTAATGACTCCATTCCTTTTTGTGGTTGTAGGGGCTGTTGATTGGAGTACCCTAAAACAAACCTGACCTCTCTAGGACATTCAGAAGCCAAGTTATAAGCCCACAAAGGTGTAACTGGACTACTTCTTTAAAGTGACACCAGGCCCGGTGACCTTTGGGACATGGTTTGACCCCCTTAGGAAAGTGCTATCATCATGAAATGTTCAGACCACTTACAACTCAATAGATTCTACCTTCCTGTAACGTTTCAGCCTGAATGGACCTTGTTTTCACACAAATGAACCCAGAATGATGTGAAATTGTGCTTCGTGCAACATAATTCTGGGTGCCATTTACAAACCATAAGTGCTAATGACTCCATTCCTTTTTGTGGTTGTAGGGGCTGTTGATTGGAGTACAATAAAACAAACCTAACCTCTCTAGGACATTCAGAAGCCAAGTTATAAGCCCACAAAGGTGTAACTGGACTATTCTTTAAAGTGACACAAGGCCCGGTGACCTTTGGGACATGGTTTTACCCCCTATAGGAATGTGCGATCATCTTGAAACGTTCAGATCACTTACAACTCAATAGATTCTACCTTCTTGTAGCGTTTCAGCCTGATTGGACATTGTTTTCACACAAATGGACCCAGAATGATCTGAAATTGTGCTTCGTGCAACATAATTCTGGGTGCCATTTACAAAGCATAAGTGCTAATGACTCCATTCCTTTTTGTGGATGTAGGGGCTGTTGATTGGAGTACAGTAAAACAAACCTCATCTCTCTAGGACATTCAGAAGCCAAGTTATAAGCCCACAAATGTGTAACTGGACTACTTCTTTAAATTGACACCAGATCCAGTGACCTTTGGGACATGGTTTTACTCCCTTAGGAAAGTGCTATCATCATGAAACGTTCAGATCACTTACAACTCAATAGATTCTACCTTCCTGTAACGTTTCAGCCTGATTGGACCTTGTTTTCACACAAATGAACCCAGAATGATGTGAAATTGTACTTCGTGCAACATAATTCTGGGTGCCATTTAAAAACCATAAGTGCTAATGACTCCATTCCTTTTTGTGGTTGTAGGAGCTGTTGATTGGAGTACCCTAAAACAAACCTGATCTCTCTAGGACATTCAGAAGCCAAGTTATAAGCCCACAAATGTGTAACTGGACTACTTCTTTAAATTTACACCAGATCCGGTGACATTTGGGACATGGTTTGACCCCCTTAGGAAAGTGCTATCATCATGAAACGTTAAGATCACTTACAACTCAATAGATTCTACCTTCCTGTAACGTTTCAGACTGATTGGACCTTGTTTTCACACAAATGAACCCAGAATGATGTGAAATTGTGCTTCGTGCAACATAATTCTGGGTGCCATTTAAAAACCATAAGTGCTAATGTCTCCATTCCTTTTTGTGGTTGTAGGGGCTGTTGATTGGAGTACACTAAAACAAACCTGACCTCTCTAGGACATTCAGAAGCCAAGTTATAAGCCCACAAATGTGTAACTGGACTACTTCTTTAAAGTGACACCAGATCCGGTGACCTTTGGGACATGGTTTGACCCCCTTAGGAAAGTGCTATCATCATGAAACGTTCAGATCACTTACAACTCAATAGATTCTACCTTCCTGTAACATTTCAGCCTGATTGGACCTTGTTTTCACACAAATGAACCCAGAATGATGTGAAATTGTGCTTTGTGCAACATAATTCTGGGTGCCATTTACAAACCATAAGTGGTAATGACTCCATTACTTTTGTGGTTGTAGGGGCTTTTGATTGGAGTACACTAAAACAAACCTAACCTCTCTAGGACATTCAGAAGCCAAGTTATAAGCCCACAAATGTGTAACTGGACTACTTTAAATTGACACCTGATCCGGTGACCTTTGGGACATGGTTTGACCCCCTTAGGAAAGTGCTATCATGATGAAACGTTCAGATCACTTACAACTCAATAGATTCTACCTTCCTGTAACGTTTCAGCCTGATTGGACCTTGTTTTAACACAAATGGACCCAGAATGATGTGAAATTGTGCTTCGTGCAACATAATTCTGGGTGCCATTTACAAACCATAAGTGCTAATGACTCCATTCCTTTTTGTGGTTGTAGGGGCTTTTGATTGGAGTACACTAAAACAAACCTAACCTCTCTAGGACATTCAGAAGCCAAGTTATAAGCCCACAAAGGTGTAACTGGACTACATCTTTAAAGTAACACCAGGCCCGGTGACCTTTGGGACATGGTTTTACCCCCTATAGGAATGTGCGATCATCTTGAAACGTTCAGATCACTTACAACTCAATAGATTCTACCTTCTTGTAGCGTTTCAGCCTGATTGGACCTTGTTTTCACACAAATGGACACAAAATGATGTGAAATTGTGCTTCGTGCAACATAATTCTGGGTGCCATTTACAAACCATAAGTGCTAATGACTCCATTCCTTTTTGTGGTTGTAGGGGCTGTTGATTGGAGTACACTAAAACAAACCTGATCGCTCTAGGACATTCAGAAGCCAAGTTATAAGCCCACAAATGTGTAACTGGACTACTTCTTTAAATTGACACCTGATCCGGTGACCTTTGGGACATGGTTTGATCCCCTTAGGAAAGTGCTATCATGATGAAACGTTCAGATCACTTACAACTCAATAGATTCTACCTTCCTGTAACGTTTCAGCCTGATTGGACCTTGTTTTCACACAAATGAAGCCAGAATGATGTGAAATTGTGCTTCGTGCAACATAATTCTGGGTGCCATTTAAAAACCATAAGTGCTAATGTCTCCATTCCTTTTTGTGGTTGTAGGGGCTGTTCATTGGAGTACACTAAAACAAACCTGATCGCTCTAGGACATTCAGAAGCCAAGTTATAAGCCCACAAATGTGTAACTGGACAACTTCTTTAAATTGACACCAGATCCGGTGACCTTTGGGACATGGTTTGACCCCCTTAGGAAAGTGCTATCATCATGAAACGTTCAGATCACTTACAACTCAATAGATTCTACCTTCCTGTAAGGTTTCAGCCTGATTGGACCTTGTTTTCACACAAATGAACCCAGAATGATGTGAAATTGTGCTTCGTGCAACATAATTCTGGGTGCCATTTAAAAACCATAAGTGCTAATGACTCCGATCCTTTTTGTGGTTTTAGGGGCTGTTGATTGGAGTATACTAAAACAAACCTGATCTCTCTAGGACATTCAGAAGCCAAGTTAGAAGCCCACAAATGTGTAACTGGACTACTTCATTAAAGTGACACCAGATCCGGTGACCTTTGGGACATGGTTTGACCCCCTTAGGAAAGTGCTATCATCATGAAACGTTCAGATCACTTACAACTCACTAGATTCTACCTTCCTGTAACGTTTCAGCCTGATTGGACCTTGTTTTCACACAAATGAACCCAGAATGATGTGAAATTGTGCTTCGTGCAACATAATTCTGGGTGCCATTTACAAACCATAAGTGCTAATGACTCCATTCCTTTTTGTGGTTGTAGGGGCTGTTGATTGGAGTATACTAAAACAAACCTGATCTCTCTAGGACATTCAGAAGCCAAGTTATAAGCCCACAAATGTGTAACTGGACTACTTCTTTAAATTGACACCAGATCCGGTGACCTTTGGGACATGGTTTGACCCCCTTAGGAAAGTGCTATCATCTTGAAATGTTCAGATCACTTACAACTCAATAGATTCTACCTTCCTGTAACGTTTCAGCCTGATTGGACCTTGTTTTCACACAAATGGACCCAGAATGATGTGAAATTGTGCTTCGTGCAACATAATTCTGGGTGCCATTTACAAACCATAAGTGCTAAAGACTCCAATCATTTTTGTGGTTGTAGGGGCTGTTGATTGGAGTACACTAAAACAAACCTGACCTCTCTAGGACATTCAGAAGCCAAGTTATAAGCCCACAAATGTGTAACTGGACTACTTCTTTAAAGTGACACCAGGCCCGGTGACCTTTGGGACATGGTTTGACCCCCTATAGGAATGTTCGATCATCATGAAACGTTCAGATCACTTACAACTCAATAGATTCTACCTTCTTGTAAAGTTTCAGCCTGATTGGACCTTGTTTTCACACAAATGAACCCAGAATGATGTGAAATTGTGCTTCGTGCAACATAATTCTGGGTGCCATTTACAAACCATAAGTGCTAATGACTCCATTCCTTTTTGTGGTTGTAGGGGCTGTTGATTGGAGTACACTAAAACAAACCTGACCTCTCTAGGACATTCAGAAGCCAAGTTATAAGCCCGCAAAGGTGTAACTGGACTACTTCTTTAAAGTGACACCAGGCCCGGTGACCTTTGGGACATGGTTTGACCCCCTATAGGAATGTGCGATCATCATTAAACGTTCAGATCACTTACAACTCAGAAGATTCTACCTTCTTGTAACGTTTCAGCCTGATTGGACCTTGTTTTCACACAAATGAACCCAGAATGATGTGAAATTGTGCTTCGTGCAACATAATTCTGGGTGCCATTTACAAACCATAAGTGCTAATGACTCCATTCCTTTTTGTGGTTGTAGGGGCTGTTGATTGGAGTACACTAAAACAAACCTGATCTCTCTAGGACATTCAGAAGCCAAGTTATAAGCCCACAAAGGTGTAACTGGACTATTTCTTTAAATTGACACCAGATCCGGTGAACTTTGGGACATGGTTTGACCCCCTTAGGAAAGTGCTATCATCGTGAAACGTTCAGATCACTTACAACTCACTAGATTCTACCTTCCTGTAACGTTTCAGCCTGATTGGACCTTGTTTTCACACAAATGAACCCAGAATGATGTGAAATTGTGCTTCGTGCAACATAATTCTGGGTGCCATTTACAAACCATAAGTGCTAATGACTCCATTCCTTTTTGTGGTTGTAGGGGCTGTTGATTGGAGTATACTAAAACAAACCTGATCTCTCTAGGACATTCAGAAGCCAAGTTATAAGCCCACAAATGTGTAACTGGACTACTTCTTTAAATTGACACCAGATCCGGTGACCTTTGGGACATGGTTTGACCCCCTTAGGAAAGTGCTATCATCTTGAAATGTTCAGATCACTTACAACTCAATAGATTCTACCTTCCTGTAACGTTTCAGCCTGATTGGACCTTGTTTTCACACAAATGGACCCAGAATGATGTGAAATTGTGCTTCGTGCAACATAATTCTGGGTGCCATTTACAAACCATAAGTGCTAAAGACTCCAATCATTTTTGTGGTTGTAGGGGCTGTTGATTGGAGTACACTAAAACAAACCTGACCTCTCTAGGACATTCAGAAGCCAAGTTATAAGCCCACAAATGTGTAACTGGACTACTTCTTTAAAGTGACACCAGGCCCGGTGACCTTTGGGACATGGTTTGACCCCCTATAGGAATGTTCGATCATCATGAAACGTTCAGATCACTTACAACTCAATAGATTCTACCTTCTTGTAACGTTTCAGCCTGATTGGACCTTGTTTTCACACAAATGAACCCAGAATGATGTGAAATTGTGCTTCGTGCAACATAATTCTGGGTGCCATTTACAAACCATAAGTGCTAATGACTCCATTCCTTTTTGTGGTTGTAGGGGCTGTTGATTGGAGTACACTAAAACAAACCTGACCTCTCTAGGACATTCAGAAGCCAAGTTATAAGCCCACAAAGGTGTAACTGGACTACTTCTTTAAAGTGACACCAGGCCCGGTGACCTTTGGGACATGGTTTGACCCCCTATAGGAATGTGCGATCATCATTAAACGTTCAGATCACTTACAACTCAGAAGATTCTACCTTCTTGTAACGTTTCAGCCTGATTGGACCTTGTTTTCACACAAATGAACCCAGAATGATGTGAAATTGTGCTTCGTGCAACATAATTCTGGGTGCCATTTACAAACCATAAGTGCTAATGACTCCATTCCTTTTTGTGGTTGTAGGGGCTGTTGATTGGAGTACACTAAAACAAACCTGATCTCTCTAGGACATTCAGAAGCCAAGTTATAAGCCCACAAATGTGTAACTGGACTATTTCTTTAAATTGACACCAGATCCGGTGAACTTTGGGACATGGTTTGACCCCCTTAGGAAAGTGCTATCATCGTGAAACGTTCAGATCACTTACAACTCAATAGATTCTACCTTCCTGTAACGTTTCAGCCTGATTGGACCTTGTTTTCACACAAATGAACCCAGAATGATGTGAAATTGTGCTTCGTGCAACATAATTCTGGGTGCCATTTAAAAACCATAAGTGCTAATGACTCCATTCCTTTTTGTGGTTGTAGGGGCTGTTGATTGGAGTATACTAAAACAAACCTGATCTCTCTAGGACATTCAGAAGCCAAGTTATAAGCCCACAAATGTGTAACTGGACTACTTCTTTAAATTGACACCAGATCCGGTGACCTTTGGGACATGGTTTGACCCCCTTAGGAAAATGCTATCATCATGAAACGTTCAGATCACTTACAACTCAATAGATTCTACCTTCCTGTAACGTTTCAGCCTGATTGGACCTTGTTTTCATACAAATGGACCCAGAATGATGTGAAATTGTGCTTCGTGCAACATAATTCAGGGTGCCATTTACAAACCATAAGTGCTAATGACTCCATTCCTTTTTGTGGTTGTAGGGGCTGTTTATTGGAGTACACTTAAACAAACCTGACCTCTCTAGGACATTCAGAAGCCAAGTTATAAGCCCACAAAGGTGTAACTGGACTACTTCTTTAAAGTGACACCAGGCCCGGTGACCTTTGGGACATGGTTTGACCCCCTATAGGAATGTGCGATCATCATGAAACGTTCAGATCACTTACAACGCAATAGATTCTACCTTCTTGTAACGTTTCAGCCTGATTGGACCTTGTTTTCACACAAATGGACCCAGAATGATGTGAAATTGTGCTTTGTGCAACATAATTCTGGGTGCCATTTACAAACCATAAGTGCTAATGACTCCATTCCTTTTTGTGGTTGTAGGGACTGTTGATTGGAGTACACTAAAACAAACCTGACCTCTCTAGGACATTCAGAAGCCAAGTTATAAGCCCACAAATGTGTAACTGGACTACTTCTTTAAATTGACACCAGATCCGGTGACCTTTGGGACATGGTTTGACCCCCTTAGGAAAATGCTATCATCATGAAACGTTCAGATCACTTACAACTCAATAGATTCTACCTTCCTGTAACGTTTCAGCCTGATTGGACCTTGTTTTCATACAAATGGACCCAGAATGATGTGAAATTGTGCTTCGTGCAACATAATTCAGGGTGCCATTTACAAACCATAGGTGCTAATGACTCCATTCCTTTTTGTGGTTGTAGGGGCTGTTTATTGGAGTACACTTAAACAAACCTGACCTCTCTAGGACATTCGGAAGCCAAGTTATAAGCCCACAAAGGTGTAACTGGACTACTTCTTTAAAGTGACACCAGGCCCGGTGACCTTTGGGACATGGTTTGACCCCCTATAGGAATGTGCGATCATCATGAAACGTTCAGATCACTTACAACTCAATAGATTCTACCTTCCTGTAACGTTTCAGCCTGATTGGACCTTGTTTTCACACAAATGAACCCGGAATGATGTGAAATTGTGCTTCGTGCAACATAATTCTGGGTGCCATTTACAAACCATAAGTGCTAATGACTCCATTCCTTTTTGTGGTTGTAGGGGCTGTTGATTGGAGTACACTAAAACAAACCTAACCTCTCTAGGACATTCGGAAGCCAAATTATAAGCCCACAAAGGTGTAACTGGACTACTTCTTTAAATTGACACCAGATCCGGTGACATTTGGGACATGGTTTGACCCCCTTAGGAAAGTGCTATCATCATGAAACGTTCAGATCACTTACAACTCAATAGATTCTACCTTCCTGTAACGTTTCAGCCTGATTGGACCTTGTTTTCACACAAATGAACCCAGAATGATGTGAAATTGTGCTTCGTGCAACATAATTCTGGGTGCCATTTAAAAACCATAAGTGCTAATGTCTCCATTCCTTTTTGTGGTTGTAGGGGCTGTTGATTGGAGCACACTAAAACAAACCTGACCTCTCTAGGACATTCAGAAGCCAAGTTATAAGCCCACAAATGTGTAACTGGACTACTTCTTTAAAGTGACACCAGATCCGGTGACCTTTGGGACATGGATTGACCCCCTTAGGAAAGTGCTATCATCATGAAACGTTCAGATCACTTACAACTCAATAGATTCTACCTTCCTGTAACATTTCAGCCTGATTGGACCTTGTTTTCACACAAATGAACCCAGAATGATGTGAAATTGTGCTTCGTGCAACATAATTCTGGGTGCCATTTACAAACCATAAGTGCTAATGACTCCATTCCTTTTTGTGGTTGTAGGGGCTTTTGATTGGAGTACACTAAAACAAACCTAACCTCTCTAGGACATTCAGAAGCCAAGTTATAAGCCCACAAAGGTGTAACTGGACTACATCTTTAAAGTGACACCAGGCCCGGTGAACTTTGGGACATGGTTTTACCCCCTATAGGAATGTGCGATCATCTTGAAACGTTCAGATCACTTACAATTCAATAGATTCTACCTTCTTGTAGAGTTTCAGCCTGATTGGACCTTGTTTTCACACAAATGGACCCAGAATGATGTGAAATTGTGCTTCGTGCAACATAATTCTGGGTGCCATTTACAAACCATAAGTGCTAATGTCTCCATTCCTTTTTGTGGTTGTAGGGGCTGTTGATTGGAGTACAATAAAAAAAAACCTGACCTCTCTAGGACATTCAGAAGCCAAGTTGTAAGCCCACAAATGTGCAACTGGACTACTTCTTTAAAGTGACACCAGATCCGGTGACCTTTGGGACATGGTTTGACCCCCTTAGGAAAGTGCTATCATCATGAAACGTTCAGATCACTTACAACTCAATAGATTCTACCTTCCTGTAACTTTTCAGCCTGATTGGACCTTGTTTTCACACAAATGAACCCAGAATGATGTGAAATTGTGCTTCGTGCAACATAATTCTGGGTGCCATTTAAAAACCATAAGTGCTAATGTCTCCATTCCTTTTTGTGGTTGTAGGGGCTGTTGATTGGAGTACACTAAAACAAACCTGATCGCTCTAGGACATTCCGAAGCCAAGTTATAAGCCCACAAATGTGTAACTGGACTACTTTAAATTGACACCAGATCCGGTGACCTTTGGGACATGGTTTGACCCCCTTAGGAAACTGCTATCATCATGAAACGTTCAGATCACTTACAACTCAATAGATTCTACCTTCTTGTAGCGTTTCAGCCTGATTGGACCTTGTTTTCACACAAATGGACCCAGAATGATGTGAAATTGTGCTTCGTGCAACATAATTCTGGGTGCCATTTACAAACCATAAGTGCTAATGACTCCATTACTTTTTGTGGTTTTAGGGGCTGTTGATTGGAGTACATTAAAACAAACCTGATCTCTATAGGACATTCAGAAGCCAACTTATAAGCCCACAAATGTGTAACTGGACTACTTCTTTAAATTGACACCAGATCCGGTCACCTTTGGGACATGGTTTGACCCCCTTAGGAAAGTGCTATCATCATGAAACGTTCAGATCACTTACAACTCAATAGATTCTACCTTCCTGTAACGTTTCAGCCTGATTGGACCTTGTTTTCACACAAATGAACCCAGAATGATGTGAAATTGTGCTTTGTGCAACATAATTCTGGGTGCCATTTAAAAACCATAAGTGCTAATGTCTCCATTCCTTTTTGTGGTTGTAGGGGCTGTTGATTGGAGTACACTAAAACAAACCTGATCTCTCTAGGACATTCAGAAGCCAAGTTATAAGCCCACAAATGTGTAACTGGACTACTTCTTTAAATTGACACCAGATCCGGTGACCTTTGGGACATGGTTTGACCCCCTTTGGAAAGTGCTATCATCATGAAACGTTCAGATCACTTACAACTCAATAGATTCTACCTTCTTGTAGCGTTTCAGCCTGATTGGACCTTGTTTTCACACAAATGGACCCAGAATGATGTGAAATTGTGCTTCGTGCAACATAATTCTGGGTGCCATTTACAAACCATAAGTGCTAATGACTCCATTCCTTTTTGTGGTTGTAGGGGCTGTTGATTGGAGTACATTAAAACAAACCTGATCTCTCTAGGACATTCAGAAGCCAAGTTATAAGCCCACAAATGTGTAACTGGACTACTTTAAATTGACACCAGATCCGGTGACCTTTGGGACATGGTTTGACCCCCTTAGGTAAGTGCTATCATCATGAAACGTTCAGGTCACTTACAACTCAATAGATTCTACCTTCCTGTAACGTTTCAGCCTGATTGGACCTTGTTTTCACACAAATGAACCCAGAATGATGTGAAATTGTGCTTCGTGCAACATAATTCTGGGTGCCATTTACAAACCATAAGTGCTTATGACTCCATTCCTTTTTGTGGTTGTAGGGGCTGTTGATTAAAGTACACTAAAACAAACCTGATCTCTCTAGGACATTCAGAAGCCAAGTTATAAGCCCACAAATGTGTAACTGGACTACTTCTTTAAATTGACACCAGATCCGGTGACCTTTGGGACATGGTTTGACCCCCTTAGGAAAGTGCTATCATCATGAAACGTTCAGATCACTTACAACTCAATAGATTCTACCTTCTTGTAGCGTTTCAGCCTGATTGGACCTTGTTTTCACACAAATGGACCCAGAATGATGTGAAATTGTGCTTCGTGCAACATAATTCTGGGTGCCATTTACAAACCATAAGTGCTAATGACTCCATTCCTTTTTGTGGTTGTAGGGGCTGTTGATTGGAGTACATTAAAACAAACCTGATCTCTCTAGGACATTCAGAAGCCAAGTTATAAGCCCACAAATGTGTAACTGGACTACTTTAAATTGACACCAGATCCGGTGACATTTGGGACATGGTTTGACCCCCTTAGGAAAGTGCTATCATCATGAAACTTTCAGATCACTTACAACTCAATAGATTCTACCTTCCTGTAACGTTTCAGCCTGATTGGACCTTGTTTTCACACAAATGAACCCAGAATGATGTGAAATTGTGCTTCGTGCAACATAATTCTGGGTGCCATTTACAAACCATAAGTGCTAATGTCTCCATTCCTTTTTGTGGCTGTAGGGGCTGTTGATTGGAGTACAATAAAACAAACCTGACCTCTCTAGGACATTCAGAAGCCAAGTTATAAGCCCACAAATGTGTAACTGGACTACTTCTTTAAAGTGACACCAGATCCGGTGACCTTTGGGACATGGTTTGACCCCCTTAGGAAAGTGCTATCATCATGAAACGTTCAGATCACTTACAACTCAATAGATTCTACCTTCCTGTAACGTTTCCGCCTGATTGGACCTTGTTTTCACACAAATGAACCCAGAATGATGTGAAATTGTGCTTCGTTCAACATAATTCTGGGTGCCATTTACAAAGCATAAGTGCTAATGACTCCATTCCTTTTTGTGGTTGTAGGGGCTGTTGATTGGAGTATACTAAAACAAACCTGATCTCTCTAGGACATTCAGAAACCAAGTTATAAGCCCACAAATGTGTAACTGGACTACTTCTTTAAATTGACACCAGATCAGGTGACCTTTGGGACATGGTTTGACCCCCTTAGGAAAGTGCTATCATCATGAAACGTTCAGATCACTTACAACTCAATAGATTCTACCTTCCTGTAACGTTTCAGCCTGATTGGACCTTGTTTTCACACAAATGGACCCAGAATGATGTGAAATTGTGCTTCGTGCAACATAATTCTGGGTGCCATTTAAAAACCATATGTGCTAATGACTCCATTACTTTTTGTGGTTGTAGGGGCTGTTGATTGGAGTATACTAAAACAAACCTGATCTCTCAGGGACATTCAGAAGCCAAGTTATAAGCCCACAAATGTGTAACTGGACTACTTCTTTAAATTGACACCAGATCCGGTGACCTTTGGGACATGGTTTGACCCCCTTAGGAAAGTGCTATCATCATGAAACGTTCAGATCACTTACAACTCAATAGATTCTACCTTCCTGTAACGTTTCAGCCTGATTGGACCTTGTTTTCACACAAATGGACCCAGAATGATGTGAAATTGTGCTTTGTGCAACATAATTCTGGGTGCCATTTACAAACCATAAGTGCTAATGACTCCATTCCTTTTTGTGGTTGTAGGGGCTGTTGATTGGAGTACCCTAAAACAAACCTGACCTCTCTAGGACATTCAGAAGCCAAGTTATAAGCCCACAAAGGTGTAACTGGACTACTTCTTTAAAGTGACACCAGGCCCGGTGACCTTTGGGACATGGTTTGACCCCCTATAGGAATGTGCGATCATCATGAAACGTTCAGATCACTTACAACTCAATAGATTCTACCTTCTTGTAACGTTTCAGCCTGATTGGACCTTGTTTTCACACAAATGGACCCAGAATGATGTTAAATTGTGCTTCGTGCAACATAATTCTGGGTGCCATTTACAAACCATAAGTGCTAATGACTCCAATCCTTTTTGTGGTTGTAGGGGCTGTTTGTTGGAGTACACTAAAACAAACCTGACCTCTCTAGGACATTCAGAAGCCAAGTTATAAGCCCACAAATGTGTAACTGGACTATTTCTTTAAATTGACACCAGATCCGGTGACCTTTGGGACATGGTTTGACCCCCTTAGGAAAGTGCTATCATCATGAAATGTTCAGATCACTTACAACTCAATAGATTCTACCTTCCTGTAACGTTTCAGCCTGAATGGACCTTGTTTTCACACAAATGAACCCAGAATGATGTGAAATTGTGCTTCGTGCAACATAATTCTGGGTGCCATTTACAAACCATAAGTGCTAATGACTCCATTCCTTTTTGTGGTTGTAGGGGCTGTTGATTGGAGTACACTAAAACAAACCTAACCTCTCTAGGACATTCAGAAGCCAAGTTATAAGCCCACAAAGGTGTAACTGGACTATTCTTTAAAGTGACACAAGGCCCGGTGACCTTTGGGACATGGTTTTACCCCCTATAGGAATGTGCGATCATCTTGAAACGTTCAGATCACTTACAACTCAATAGATTCTACCTTCTTGTAGCGTTTCAGCCTGATTGGACATTGTTTTCACACAAATGGACCCAGAATGATCTGAAATTGTGCTTCGTGCAACATAATTCTGGGTGCCATTTAAAAACCATAAGTGCTAATGACTCCATTCCTTTTTGTGGTTGTAGGGGCTGTTGATTGGAGTACAGTAAAACAAACCTGATCTCTCTAGGACATTCAGAAGCCAAGTTATAAGCCCACAAATGTGTAACTGGACTACTTCTTTAAATTGACACCAGATCCGGTGACATTTGGGACATGGTTTGACCCCCTTAGGAAAGTGCTATCATCATGAAACGTTCAGATAACTTACAACTCAGTAGATTCTACCTTCCTGTAACGTTTCAGCCTGATTGGACCTTGTTTTCACACAAATGAACCCAGAATGATGTGAAATTGTGCTTTGTGCAACATAATTCTGGGTGCCATTTAAAAACCATAAGTGCTAATGTCTCCATTCCTTTTTGTGGTTGTAGGGGCTGTTGATTGGAGTACACTAAAACAAACCTGATCGCTCTAGGACATTCAGAAGCCAAGTTATAAGCCCACAAATGTGTAACTGGACAACTTCTTTAAAATGACACCAGATCCGGTGACCTTTGGGACATGGTTTGACCCCCTTAGGAAAGTGCTATCATCATGAAACGTTCAGATCACTTACAACTCAATAGATTCTACCTTCCTGTAACGTTTCAGCCTGATTGGACCTTGTTTTCACACAAATGAACGCAGAATGTTGTGAAATTGTGCTTCGTGCAACATAATTCTGGGTGCCATTAAAAAACCATAAGTGCTAATGACTCCATTCCTTTTTGTGGTTGTAGGGGCTGTTGATTGGAGTACACTAAAACAAACTTCATCGCTCCAGGACATTCAGAAGCCAAGTTATAAGCCCACAAATGTGTAACTGGACTACTTCTTTAAATTGACACCAGATCCGGTGACCTTTGGGACATGGTTTGACCCCCTTAGGAAAGTGCTATCATCATGAAACGTTCAGATCACTTACAACTCAATAGATTCTACCTTCCTGTAACGTTTCAGCCTGATTGGACATTGTTTTCACACAAATGGACCCAGAATGATCTGAAATTGTGCTTCGTGCAACATAATTCTGGGTGCCATTTACAAAGCATAAGTGCTAATGACTCCATTCCTTTTTGTGGTTGTAGGGGCTGTTGATTGGAGTACATTAAAACAAACCTGATCTCTCTAGGACATTCAGAAGCCAAGTTATAAGCCCACAAATGTGTAACTGGACTACTTCTTTAAATTGACACCAGATCTGGTGACCTTTGGGACATGGTTTTACCCCCTTAGGAAAGTGCTATCATCATGAAACGTTCAGATCACTTACAACTCAATAGATTCTACCTTCCTGTAACGTTGCAGCCTGATTGGACCTTGTTTTCACACAAATGAACCCAGAATGATGTGAAATTGTGCTTCGTGCAACATAATCCTGGGTGCCATTTAAAAACCATAAGTGCTAATGACTCCATTCCTTTTTGTGGTTGTAGGAGCTGTTGATTGGAGTACCCTAAAACAAACCTGATCTCTCTAGGACATTCAGAAGCCAAGTTATAAGCCCACAAATGTGTAACTGTAATACTTCTTTAAATTGACACCAGATCCGGTGACATTTGGGTCATGGTTTGACCCCCTTAGGAAAGTGCTATCATCATGAAACGTTAAGATCACTTACAACTCAATAGATTCTACCTTCCTGTAACGTTTCAGCCTGATTGGACCTTGTTTTCACACAAATGAACCCAGAATGATGTGAAATTGTGCTTCGTGCAACATAATTCTGGGTGCCATTTGAAAACCATAAGTGCTAATGTCTCCATTCCTTTTTGTGGTTGTAGGGGCTGTTGATTGGAGTACACTAAAACAAACCTGACCTCTCTAGGACATTCAGAAGCCAAGTTATAAGCCCACAAATGTGTAACTGGACTACTTCTTTAAAGTGACACCAGATCCGGTGACCTTTGGGACATGGTTTGACCCCCTTAGGAAAGTGCTATCATCATGAAACAATCAGATCACTTACAACTCAATAGATTCTACCTTCCTGTAACGTTTCAGCCTGATTGGACCTTGTTTTCACACAAATGAACCCAGAATGATGTGAAATTGTGCTTCGTGCAACATAATTCTGGGTGCCATTTACAAACCATAAGTGCTAATGACTCCATTCCTTTTTGTGGTTGTAGGGGCTTTAGATTGGAGTACACTAAAACAAACCTAACCTCTCTAGGACATTCAGAAGCCAAGTTATAAGCCCACAAAGGTGTAACTGGACTACATCTTTAAAGTGACACCAGGCCCGGTGACCTTTGGGACATGGTTTTACCCCCTATAGGAATGTGCGATCATCTTGAAACGTTCAGATCACTTACAACTCAATAGATTCTACCTTCTTGTAGCGTTTCAGCCTGATTGGACCTTGTTTTCACACAAATGGACACAGAATGATGTGAAATTGTGCTTCGTGCAACATAATTCTGGGTGCCATTTACAAACCATAAGTGCTAATGACTCCATTCCTTTTTGTGGTTGTAGGGGCTGTTGATTGGAGTACACTAAAACAAACCTGATCGCTCTAGGACATTCAGAAGCCAAGTTATAAGCCCACAAATGTGTAACTGGACTACTTCTTTAAATTGACACCTGATCCGGTGACCTTTGGGACATGGTTTGACCCCCTTAGGAAAGTGCTATCATGATGAAACATTCAGATCACTTACAACTCAATAGATTCTACCTTCCTGTAACGTTTCAGCCTGATTGGACCTTGTTTTCACACAAATGAAGCCAGAATGATGTGAAATTGTGCTTCGTGCAACATAATTCTGGGTGCCATTTAAAAACCATAAGTGCTAATGTCTCCATTCCTTTTTGTGGTTGTAGGGGCTGTTCATTGGAGTACACTAAAACAAACCTGATCGCTCTAGGACATTCAGAAGCCAAGTTATAAGCCCACAAATGTGTAACTGGACAACTTCTTTAAATTGACACCAGATCCGGTGACCTTTGGGACATGGTTTGACCCCCTTAGGAAAGTGCTATCATCATGAAACGTTCAGATCACTTACAACTCAATAGATTCTACCTTCCTGTAACGTTTCAGCCTGATTGGACCTTGTTTTCACACAAATGAACCCAGAATGATGTGAAATTGTGCTTCATGCAACATAATTCTGGGTGCCATTTACAAACCATAAGTGCTAATGACTCCGATCCTTTTTGTGGTTGTAGGGGCTGTTGATTGGAGTATACTAAAACAAACCTGATCTCTCTAGGACATTCAGAAGCCAAGTTAGAAGCCCACAAATGTGTAACTGGACTACTTCATTAAAGTGACACCAGATCCGGTGACCTTTGGGACATGGTTTGACCCCCTTAGGAAAGTGCTATCATCATGAAACGTTCAGATCACTTACAACTCAATAGATTCTACCTTCCTGTAACGTTTCAGCCTGATTGGACCTTGTTTTCACACAAATGAACGCAGAATGTTGTGAAATTGTGCTTCGTGCAACATAATTCTGTGTGCCATTAAAAAACCATAAGTGCTAATGACTCCATTCCTTTTTGTGGTTGTAGGGGCTGTTGATTGGAGTACACTAAAACAAACCTCATCGCTCCAGGACATTCAGAAGCCAAGTTATAAGCCCACAAATGTGTAACTGGACTACTTCTTTAAATTGACACCAGATCCGGTGACCTTTGGGACATGGTTTGACCCCCTTAGGAAAGTGCTATCATCATGAAATGTTCAGATCACTTACAACTCAATAGATTCTACCATCCTGTAACGTTTCAGCCTGATTGGACCTTGTTTTCACACAAATGAACTCAGAATGATGTGAAATTGTGCTTCGTGTAACATAATTCTGGGTGCCATTTACAAACCATAAGTGCTAATGACTCCATTCCTTTTTGTGGTTGTAGGGGCTGTTGATTGGAGTACACTAAAACAAACCTAACCTCTCTAGGACATTCAGAAGCCAAGTTATAAGCCCACAAAGGTGTAACTGGACTATTCTTTAAAGTGACACAAGGCCCGGTGACCTTTGGGACATGGTTTTACCCCCTATAGGAATGTGCGATCAACTTTAAACGTTCAGATCACTTACAACTCAGTAGATTCTACCTTCCTGTAACGTTTCAGCCTGATTGGACCTTGTTTTCACACAAATGAACCCAGAATTATGTGAAATTGTGCTTTGTGCAACATAATTCTGGGTGCCATTTACAAACCATAAGTGCTAATGACTCCATTCCTTTTTGTGGTTGTAGGGGCTGTTGATTGGAGTACAGTAAAACAAACCTGATCTCTCTAGGACATTCAGAAGCCAAGTTATAAGCCCACAAATGTGTAACTGGACTACTTCTTTAAATTGACACCAGATCCGGTGACCTTTGGGACATGGTTTTACCCCCTTAGGAAAGTGCTATCATCATGAAACGTTCAGATCACTTACAACTCAATAGATTCTACCTTCCTGTAACGTTTCAGCCTGATTGGACCTTGTTTTCACACAAATGAACCCAGAATGATGTGAAATTGTGCTTCGTGCAACATAATTCTGGGTGCCATTTAAAAACCATAAGTGCTAATGACTCCATTCCTTTTTGTGGTTGTAGGAGCTGTTGATTGGAGTACCCTAAAACAAACCTGATCTCTCTAGGACATTCAGAAGCCAAGTTATAAGCCCACAAATGTGTAACTGGACTACTTCTTTAAATTGACACCAGATCCGGTGACATTTGGGACATGGTTTGACCCCCTTAGGAAAGTGCTATCATCATGAAACGTTAAGATCACTTACAACTCAATAGATTCTACCTTCCTGTAACGTTTCAGCCTGATTGGACCTTGTTTTCACACAAATGAACCCAGAATGATGTGAAATTGTGCTTCGTGCAACATAATTCTGGGTGCCATTTAAAAACCATAAGTGCTAATGTCTCCATTCCTTTTTGTGGTTGTAGGGGCTGTTGATTGGAGTACACTAAAACAAACCTGACCTCTCTAGGACATTCAGAAGCCAAGTTATAAGCCCACAAAGGTGTAACTGGACTACTTCTTTAAAGTGACACCAGATCCGGTGACCTTTGCGACATGGTTTGACCCCCTTAGGAAAGTGCTATCATCATGAAACGTTCAGATCACTTACAACTCAATAGATTCTACCTTCCTGTAACGTTTCAGCCTGATTGGACCTTGTTTTCACACAAATGAACCCAGAATGATGTGAAATTGTGCTTCGTGCAACATAATTCTGGGTGCCATTTACAAACCATAAGTGCTAATGACTCCATTCCTTTTTGTGGTTGTAGGGGCTGTTGATTGGAGTACACTAAAACAAACCTCATCGCTCCAGGACATTCAGAAGCCAAGTTATAAGCCCAAAAATGTGTAACTGGACTACTTCTTTAAATTGACACCAGATCCGGTGACCTTTGGGACATGGTTTGACCCCCTTAGGAAAGTGCTATCATCATGAAATGTTCAGATCACTTACAACTCAATAGATTCTACCATCCTGTAACGTTTCAGCCTGATTGGACCTTGTTTTCACACAAATGAACTCAGAATGATGTGAAATTGTGCTTCGTGTAACATAATTCTGGGTGCCATTTACAAACCATAAGTGCTAATGACTCCATTCCTTTTTGTGGTTGTAGGGGCTGTTGATTGGAGTACACTAAAACAAACCTAACCTCTCTAGGACATTCAGAAGCCAAGTTATAAGCCCACAAAGGTGTAACTGGACTATTCTTTAAAGTGACACAAGGCCCGGTGACCTTTGGGACATGGTTTTACCCCCTATAGGAATGTGCGATCAACTTTAAACGTTCAGATCACTTACAACTCAGTAGATTCTACCTTCCTGTAACGTTTCAGCCTGATTGGACCTTGTTTTCACACAAATGAACCCAGAATTATGTGAAATTGTGCTTTGTGCAACATAATTCTGGGTGCCATTTACAAACCATAAGTGCTAATGACTCCATTCCTTTTTGTGGTTGTAGGGGCTGTTGATTGGAGTACAGTAAAACAAACCTGATCTCTCTAGGACATTCAGAAGCCAAGTTATAAGCCCACAAATGTGTAACTGGACTACTTCTTTAAATTGACACCAGATCCGGTGACCTTTGGGACATGGTTTTACCCCCTTAGGAAAGTGCTATCATCATGAAACGTTCAGATCACTTACAACTCAATAGATTCTACCTTCCTGTAACGTTTCAGCCTGATTGGACCTTGTTTTCACACAAATGAACCCAGAATGATGTGAAATTGTGCTTCGTGCAACATAATTCTGGGTGCCATTTAAAAACCATAAGTGCTAATGACTCCATTCCTTTTTGTGGTTGTAGGAGCTGTTGATTGGAGTACCCTAAAACAAACCTGATCTCTCTAGGACATTCAGAAGCCAAGTTATAAGCCCACAAATGTGTAACTGGACTACTTCTTTAAATTGACACCAGATCCGGTGACATTTGGGACATGGTTTGACCCCCTTAGGAAAGTGCTATCATCATGAAATGTTAAGATCACTTACAACTCAATAGATTCTACCTTCCTGTAACATTTCAGCCTGATTGGACCTTGTTTTCACACAAATGAACCCAGAATGATGTGAAATTGTGCTTCGTGCAACATAATTCTGGGTGCCATTTAAAAACCATAAGTGCTAATGTCTCCATTCCTTTTTGTGGTTGTAGGGGCTGTTGATTGGAGTACACTAAAACAAACCTGACCTCTCTAGGACATTCAGAAGCCAAGTTATAAGCCCACAAATGTGTAACTGGACTACTTCTTTAAAGTGACACCAGATCCGGTGACCTTTGCGACATGGTTTGACCCCCTTAGGAAAGTGCTATCATCATGAAACGTTCAGATCACTTACAACTCAATAGATTCTACCTTCCTGTAACGTTTCAGCCTGATTGGACCTTGTTTTCACACAAATGAACCCAGAATGATGTGAAATTGTGCTTCGTGCAACATAATTCTGGGTGCCATTTACAAACCATAAGTGCTAATGACTCCATTCCTTTTTGTGGTTGTAGGGGCTGTTCATTGGAGTACACTAAAACAAACCTGATCGCTCTAGGACATTCAGAAGCCAAGTTATAAGCCCACAAATGTGTAACTGGACAACTTCTTTAAATTGACACCAGATCCGGTGACCTTTGGGACATGGTTTGACCCCCTTAGGAAAGTGCTATCATCATGAAACGTTCAGATCACTTACAACTCAATAGATTCTACCTTCCTGTAACGTTTCAGCCTGATTGGACCTTGTTTTCACACAAATGAAGCCAGAATGATGTGAAATTGTGCTTCGTGCAACATATTTCTGGGTGCCATTTAAAAACCATAAGTGCTAATGTCTCCATTCCTTTTTGTGGTTGTAGGGGCTGTTCATTGGAGTACACTAAAACAATCCTGATCGCTCTAGGACATTCAGAAGCCAAGTTATAAGCCCACAAATGTGTAACTGGACAACTTCTTTAAATTGACACCAGATCCGGTGACCTTTGGGACATGGTTTGACCCCCTTAGGAAAGTGCTATCATCATGAAACGTTCAGATCACTTACAACTCAATAGATTCTACCTTCCTGTAACGTTTCAGCCTGATTGGACCTTGTTTTCACACAAATGAACCCAGAATGATGTGAAATTGTGCTTCATGCAACATAATTCTGGGTGCCATTTACAAACCATAAGTGCTAATGACTCCGATCCTTTTTGTGGTTGTAGGGGCTGTTGATTGGAGTATACTAAAACAAACTTGATCTCTCTAGGACATTCAGAAGCCAAGTTAGAAGCTCACAAATGTGTAACTGGACTACTACATTAAAGTGACACCAGATCCGGTGACCTTTGGGACATGGTTTGACCCCCTTAGGAAAGTGCTATCATCATGAAACGTTCAGATCACTTACAACTCAATAGATTCTACCTTCCTGTAACGTTTCAGCCTGATTGGACCTTGTTTTCACACAAATGAACGCAGAATGTTGTGAAATTGTGCTTCGTGCAACATAATTCTGTGTGCCATTAAAAAACCATAAGTGCTAATGACTCCATTCCTTTTTGTGGTTGTAGGGGCTGTTGATTGGAGTACACTAAAACAAACCTCATCGCTCCAGGACATTCAGAAGCCAAGTTATAAGCCCACAAATGTGTAACTGGACTATTCTTTAAAGTGACACAAGGCCCGGTGACCTTTGGGACATGGTTTTACCCCCTATAGGAATGTGCGATCATCTTGAAACATTCAGATCACTTACAACTCAATAGATTCTACCTTCTTGTAGCGTTTCAGCCGGATTGGACCTTGTTTTCACACAAATGAACCCAGAATTATGTGAAATTGTGCTTTGTGCAACATAATTCTGGGTGCCATTTACAAACCATAAGTGCTAATGACTCCATTCCTTTTTGTGGTTGTAGGGGCTGTTGATTGGAGTACAGTGAAACAAACCTGATCTCTCTAGGACATTCAGAAGCCAAGTTATAAGCCCACAAATGTGTAACTGGACTACTTCTTTAAATTGACACCAGATCCGGTGACCTTTGGGACATGGTTTTACCCCCTTAGGAAAGTGCTATCATCATGAAACGTTCAGATCACTTACAACTCAATAGATTCTACCTTCCTGTAACGTTTCAGCCTGATTGGACCTTGTTTTCACACAAATGAACCCAGAATGATGTGAAATTGTGCTTCGTGCAACATAATTCTGGGTGCCATTTAAAAACCATAAGTGCTAATGTCTCCATTCCTTTTTGTGGTTGTAGGGGCTGTTGATTGGAGTACACTAAAACAAACCTGACCTCTCTAGGACATTCAGAAGCCAAGTTATAAGCCCACAAATGTGTAACTGGACTACTTCTTTAAAGTGACACCAGATCCGGTGACCTTTGCGACATGGTTTGACCCCCTTAGGAAAGTGCTATCATCATGAAACGTTCAGATCACTTACAACTCAATAGATTCTACCTTCCTGTAACGTTTCAGCCTGATTGGACCTTGTTTTCACACAAATGAACCCAGAATGATGTGAAATTGTGCTTCGTGCAACATAATTCTGGGTGCCATTTACAAACCATAAGTGCTAATGACTCCATTCCTTTTTGTGGTTGTAGGGGCTGTTCATTGGAGTACACTAAAACAAACCTGATCGCTCTAGGACATTCAGAAGCCAAGTTATAAGCCCACAAATGTGTAACTGGACAACTTCTTTAAATTGACACCAGATCCGGTGACCTTTGGGACATGGTTTGACCCCCTTAGGAAAGTGCTGTCATCATGAAACGTTCAGATCACTTACAACTCAATAGATTCTACCTTCCTGTAACGTTTCAGCCTGATTGGACCTTGTTTTCACACAAATGAAGCCAGAATGATGTGAAATTGTGCTTCGTGCAACATATTTCTGGGTGCCATTTAAAAACCATAAGTGCTAATGTCTCCATTCCTTTTTGTGGTTGTAGGGGCTGTTCATTGGAGTACACTAAAACAATCCTGATCGCTCTAGGACATTCAGAAGCCAAGTTATAAGCCCACAAATGTGTAACTGGACAACTTCTTTAAATTGACACCAGATCCGGTGACCTTTGGGACATGGTTTGACCCCCTTAGGAAAGTGCTATCATCATGAAACGTTCAGATCACTTACAACTCAATAGATTCTACCTTCCTGTAACGTTTCAGCCTGATTGGACCTTGTTTTCACACAAATGAACCCAGAATGATGTGAAATTGTGCTTCATGCAACATAATTCTGGGTGCCATTTACAAACCATAAGTGCTAATGACTCCGATCCTTTTTTTGGTTGTAGGGGCTGTTGATTGGAGTATACTAAAACAAACCTGATCTCTCTAGGACATTCAGAAGCCAAGTTAGAAGCTCACAAATGTGTAACTGGACTACTACATTAAAGTGACACCAGATCCGGTGACCTTTGGGACATGGTTTGACCCCCTTAGGAAAGTGCTATCATCATGAAACGTTCAGATCACTTACAACTCAATAGATTCTACCTTCCTGTAACGTTTCAGCCTGATTGGACCTTGTTTTCACACAAATGAACGCAGAATGTTGTGAAATTGTGCTTCGTGCAACATAATTCTGTGTGCCATTAAAAAACCATAAGTGCTAATGACTCCATTCCTTTTTGTGGTTGTAGGGGCTGTTGATTGGAGTACACTAAAACAAACCTCATCGCTCCAGGACATTCAGAAGCCAAGTTATAAGCCCACAAATGTGTAACTGGACTACTTCTTTAAATTGACACCAGATCCGGTGACCTTTGGGACATGGTTTGACCCCCTTAGGAAAGTGCTATCATCATGAAATGTTCAGATCACTTACAACTCAATAGATTCTACCATCCTGTAACGTTTCAGCCTGATTGGACCTTGTTTTCACACAAATGAACTCAGAATGATGTGAAATTGTGCTTCGTGCAACATAATTCTGGGTGCCATTTACAAACCATAAGTGCTAATGACTCCATTCCTTTTTGTGGTTGTAGGGGCTGTTGATTGGAGTACACTAAAACAAACCTAACCTCTCTAGGACATTCAGAAGCCAAGTTATAAGCCCACAAAGGTGTAACTGGACTATTCTTTAAAGTGACACAAGGCCCGGTGACCTTTGGGACATGGTTTTACCCCCTATAGGAATGTGCGATCATCTTGAAACGTTCAGATCACTTACAACTCAATAGATTCTACCTTCTTGTAGCGTTTCAGCCTGATTGGACATTGTTTTCACACAAATGGACCCAGAATGATCTGAAATTGTGCTTCGTGCAACATAATTCTGGGTGCCATTTACAAAGCATAAGTGCTAATGACTCCATTCCTTTTTGTGGTTGTAGGGGCTGTTGATTGGAGTACAGTAAAACAAACCTGATCTCTCTAGGACATTCAGAAGCCAAGTTATAAGCCCACAAATGTGTAACTGGACTACTTCTTCAAATTGACACCAGATCCGGTGACATTTGGGACATGGTTTGACCCCCTTAGGAAAGTGCTATCATCATGAAACGTTCAGATCACTTACAACTCAGTAGATTCTACCTTCCTGTAACGTTTCAGCCTGATTGGACCTTGTTTTCACACAAATGAACCCAGAATTATGTGAAATTGTGCTTTGTGCAACATAATTCTGGGTGCCATTTACAAACCATAAGTGCTAATGACTCCATTCCTTTTTGTGGTTGTAGGGGCTGTTGATTGGAGTACAGTAAAACAAACCTGATCTCTCTAGGACATTCAGAAGCCAAGTTATAAGCCCACAAATGTGTAACTGGACTACTTCTTTAAATTGACACCAGATCCGGTGACCTTTGGGACATGGTTTTACCCCCTTAGGAAAGTGCTATCATCATGAAACGTTCATATCACTTACAACTCAATAGATTCTACCTTCCTGTAACGTTTCAGCCTGATTGGACCTTGTTTTCACACAAATGAACCCAGAATGATGTGAAATTGTGCTTCGTGCAACATAATTCTGGGTGCCATTTAAAAACCATAAGTGCTAATGACTCCATTCCTTTTTGTGGTTGTAGGAGCTGTTGATTGGAGTACCCTAAAACAAACCTGATCTCTCTAGGACATTCAGAAGCCAAGTTATAAGCCCACAAATGTGTAACTGGACTACTTCTTTAAATTTACACCAGATCCGGTGACATTTGGGACATGGTTTGACCCCCTTAGGAAAGTGCTATCATCATGAAACGTTAAGATCACTTAAAACTCAATAGATTCTACCTTCCTGTAACGTTTCAGCCTGATTGGACCTTGTTTTCACACAAATGAACCCAGAATGATGTGAAATTGTGCTTCGTGCAACATAATTCTGGGTGCCATTTAAAAACCATAAGTGCTAATGTCTCCATTCCTTTTTGTGGTTGTAGGGGCTGTTGATTGGAGTACACTAAAACAAACCTGACCTCTCTAGGACATTCAGAAGCCAAGTTATAAGCCCACAAATGTGTAACTGGACTACTTCTTTAAAGTGACACCAGATCCGGTGACCTTTGCGACATGGTTTGACCCCCTTAGGAAAGTGCTATCATCATGAAACGTTCAGATCACTTACAACTCAATAGATTCTACCTTCCTGTAACGTTTCAGCCTGATTGGACCTTGTTTTCACACAAATGAACCCAGAATGATGTGAAATTGTGCTTCGTGCAACATAATTCTGGGTGCCATTTACAAACCATAAGTGCTAATGACTCCATTCCTTTTTGTGGTTGTAGGGGCTGTTGATTGGAGTACACTAAAACAAATCTAACCTCTCTAGGACATTCAGAAGCCAAGTTATAAGCCCACAAAGGTGTAACTGGACTACATCTTTAAAGTGACACCAGATCCGGTGACCTTTGCGACATGGTTTGACCCCCTTAGGAAAGTGCTATCATCATGAAACGTTCAGATCACTTACAACTCAATAGATTCTACCTTCCTGTAACGTTTCAGCCTGATTGGACCTTGTTTTCACACAAATGAACCCAGAATGATGTGAAATTGTGCTTCGTGCAACATAATTCTGGGTGCCATTTACAAACCATAAGTGCTAATGACTCCATTCCTTTTTGTGGTTGTAGGGGCTGTTCATTGGAGTACACTAAAACAAACCTGATCGCTCTAGGACATTCAGAAGCCAAGTTATAAGCCCACAAATGTGTAACTGGACAACTTCTTTAAATTGACACCAGATCCGGTGACCTTTGGGACATGGTTTGACCCCCTTAGGAAAGTGCTGTCATCATGAAACGTTCAGATCACTTACAACTCAATAGATTCTACCTTCCTGTAACGTTTCAGCCTGATTGGACCTTGTTTTCACACAAATGAAGCCAGAATGATGTGAAATTGTGCTTCGTGCAACATATTTCTGGGTGCCATTTAAAAACCATAAGTGCTAATGTCTCCATTCCTTTTTGTGGTTGTAGGGGCTGTTCATTGGAGTACACTAAAACAATCCTGATCGCTCTAGGACATTCAGAAGCCAAGTTATAAGCCCACAAATGTGTAACTGGACAACTTCTTTAAATTGACACCAGATCCGGTGACCTTTGGGACATGGTTTGACCCCCTTAGGAAAGTGCTATCATCATGAAACGTTCAGATCACTTACAACTCAATAGATTCTACCTTCCTGTAACGTTTCAGCCTGATTGGACCTTGTTTTCACACAAATGAACCCAGAATGATGTGAAATTGTGCTTCATGCAACATAATTCTGGGTGCCATTTACAAACCATAAGTGCTAATGACTCCGATCCTTTTTTTGGTTGTAGGGGCTGTTGATTGGAGTATACTAAAACAAACCTGATCTCTCTAGGACATTCAGAAGCCAAGTTAGAAGCTCACAAATGTGTAACTGGACTACTACATTAAAGTGACACCAGATCCGGTGACCTTTGGGACATGGTTTGACCCCCTTAGGAAAGTGCTATCATCATGAAACGTTCAGATCACTTACAACTCAATAGATTCTACCTTCCTGTAACGTTTCAGCCTGATTGGACCTTGTTTTCACACAAATGAACGCAGAATGTTGTGAAATTGTGCTTCGTGCAACATAATTCTGTGTGCCATTAAAAAACCATAAGTGCTAATGACTCCATTCCTTTTTGTGGTTGTAGGGGCTGTTGATTGGAGTACACTAAAACAAACCTCATCGCTCCAGGACATTCAGAAGCCAAGTTATAAGCCCACAAATGTGTAACTGGACTACTTCTTTAAATTGACACCAGATCCGGTGACCTTTGGGACATGGTTTGACCCCCTTAGGAAAGTGCTATCATCATGAAATGTTCAGATCACTTACAACTCAATAGATTCTACCATCCTGTAACGTTTCAGCCTGATTGGACCTTGTTTTCACACAAATGAACTCAGAATGATGTGAAATTGTGCTTCGTGCAACATAATTCTGGGTGCCATTTACAAACCATAAGTGCTAATGACTCCATTCCTTTTTGTGGTTGTAGGGGCTGTTGATTGGAGTACACTAAAACAAACCTAACCTCTCTAGGACATTCAGAAGCCAAGTTATAAGCCCACAAAGGTGTAACTGGACTATTCTTTAAAGTGACACAAGGCCCGGTGACCTTTGGGACATGGTTTTACCCCCTATAGGAATGTGCGATCATCTTGAAACGTTCAGATCACTTACAACTCAATAGATTCTACCTTCTTGTAGCGTTTCAGCCTGATTGGACATTGTTTTCACACAAATGGACCCAGAATGATCTGAAATTGTGCTTCGTGCAACATAATTCTGGGTGCCATTTACAAAGCATAAGTGCTAATGACTCCATTCCTTTTTGTGGTTGTAGGGGCTGTTGATTGGAGTACAGTAAAACAAACCTGATCTCTCTAGGACATTCAGAAGCCAAGTTATAAGCCCACAAATGTGTAACTGGACTACTTCTTCAAATTGACACCAGATCCGGTGACATTTGGGACATGGTTTGACCCCCTTAGGAAAGTGCTATCATCATGAAACGTTCAGATCACTTACAACTCAGTAGATTCTACCTTCCTGTAACGTTTCAGCCTGATTGGACCTTGTTTTCACACAAATGAACCCAGAATTATGTGAAATTGTGCTTTGTGCAACATAATTCTGGGTGCCATTTACAAACCATAAGTGCTAATGACTCCATTCCTTTTTGTGGTTGTAGGGGCTGTTGATTGGAGTACAGTAAAACAAACCTGATCTCTCTAGGACATTCAGAAGCCAAGTTATAAGCCCACAAATGTGTAACTGGACTACTTCTTTAAATTGACACCAGATCCGGTGACCTTTGGGACATGGTTTTACCCCCTTAGGAAAGTGCTATCATCATGAAACGTTCATATCACTTACAACTCAATAGATTCTACCTTCCTGTAACGTTTCAGCCTGATTGGACCTTGTTTTCACACAAATGAACCCAGAATGATGTGAAATTGTGCTTCGTGCAACATAATTCTGGGTGCCATTTAAAAACCATAAGTGCTAATGACTCCATTCCTTTTTGTGGTTGTAGGAGCTGTTGATTGGAGTACCCTAAAACAAACCTGATCTCTCTAGGACATTCAGAAGCCAAGTTATAAGCCCACAAATGTGTAACTGGACTACTTCTTTAAATTTACACCAGATCCGGTGACATTTGGGACATGGTTTGACCCCCTTAGGAAAGTGCTATCATCATGAAACGTTAAGATCACTTAAAACTCAATAGATTCTACCTTCCTGTAACGTTTCAGCCTGATTGGACCTTGTTTTCACACAAATGAACCCAGAATGATGTGAAATTGTGCTTCGTGCAACATAATTCTGGGTGCCATTTAAAAACCATAAGTGCTAATGTCTCCATTCCTTTTTGTGGTTGTAGGGGCTGTTGATTGGAGTACACTAAAACAAACCTGACCTCTCTAGGACATTCAGAAGCCAAGTTATAAGCCCACAAATGTGTAACTGGACTACTTCTTTAAAGTGACACCAGATCCGGTGACCTTTGCGACATGGTTTGACCCCCTTAGGAAAGTGCTATCATCATGAAACGTTCAGATCACTTACAACTCAATAGATTCTACCTTCCTGTAACGTTTCAGCCTGATTGGACCTTGTTTTCACACAAATGAACCCAGAATGATGTGAAATTGTGCTTCGTGCAACATAATTCTGGGTGCCATTTACAAACCATAAGTGCTAATGACTCCATTCCTTTTTGTGGTTGTAGGGGCTGTTGATTGGAGTACACTAAAACAAATCTAACCTCTCTAGGACATTCAGAAGCCAAGTTATAAGCCCACAAAGGTGTAACTGGACTACATCTTTAAAGTGACACCAGGCCCGGTGACCTTTGGGACATGGTTTTACCCCCTTAGGAATATGCGATCATCTTGAAACGTTCAGATCACTTACAACTCAATAGATTCTACCTTCTTGTAGCGTTTCAGCCTGATTGGACCTTGTTTTCACACAAATGGACACAGAATGATGTGAAATTGTGCTTCGTGCAACATAATTCTGGGTGCCATTTACAAACCATAAGTGCTAATGACTCCATTCCTTTTTGTGGTTGTAGGAGCTGTTGATTGGAGTACCCTAAAACAAACCTGATCTCTCTAGGACATTCAGAAGCCAAGTTATGAGCCCACAAATGTGTAACTGGACTACTTCTTTAAATTGACACCAGATCCGGTGACATTTGGGACATGGTTTGACCCCCTTAGGAAAGTGCTATCATCATGAAACGTTAAGATCACTTACAACTCAATAGATTCTACCTTCCTGTAACGTTTCAGCCTGATTGGACCTTGTTTTCACACAAATGAACCAAGAATGATGTGAAATTGTGCTTCGTGCAACATAATTCTGGGTGCCATTTAAAAACCATAAGTGCTAATGTCTCCATTCCCTTTTGTGTTTGTAGGGGCTGTTGATTGGAGTACACTAAAACAAACCTGACCTCTCTAGGACATTCAGAAGCCAAGTTATAAGCCCACAAATGTGTAACTGGACTACTTCTTTAAAGTGACACCAGATCCGGTGACCTTTGGGACATGGTTTGACCCCCTTAGGAAAGTGCTATCATCATGAAACGTTCAGATCACTTACAACTCAATAGATTCTACCTTCCTGTAACGTTTCAGCCTGATTGGACCTTGTTTTCACACAAATGAACCCAGAATGATGTGAAATTGTGCTTCGTGCAACATAATTCTGGGTGCCATTTACAAACCATAAGTGCTAATGACTCCATTCCTTTTTGTGGTTGTAGGGGCTTTTGATTGGAGTACACTAAAACAAACCTAACCTCTCTAGGACATTCAGAAGCCAAGTTATAAGCCCACAAAGGTGTAACTGGACTACATCTTTAAAGTGACACCAGGCCCGGTGACCTTTGGGACATGGTTTTACCCCCTATAGGAATGTGCGATCATCTTGAAACGTTCAGATCACTTACAACTCAATAGATTCTACCTTCTTGTAGCGTTTCAGCCTGATTGGACCTTGTTTTCACACAAATGGACACAGAATGATGTGAAATTGTGCTTCGTGCAACATCATTCTGGGTGCCATTTACAAACCATAAGTGCTAATGACTCCATTCCTTTTTGCGGTTGTAGGGGCTGTTGATTGGAGTACACTAAAATAAACCTGATCTCTCTAGGACATTCAGAAGCCAAGTTATAAGCCCACAAATGTGTAACTGGACTACTTCTTTAAATTGACACCTGATCCGGTGACCTTTGGGACATGGTTTGACCCCCTTAGGAAAGTGCTATCATGATGAAACGTTCAGATCACTTACAACTCAATAGATTCTACCTTCCTGTAACGTTTCAGTCTGATTGGACCTTGTTTTCACACAAATGAACCCAGAATGATGTGAAATTGTGCTTCGTGCAACATAATTCTGGGTGCCATTTAAAAACCATAAGTGCTAATGTCTCCATTCCTTTTTGTGGTTGTAGGGGCTGTTGATTGGAGTACACTAAAACAAACCTGATTGCTCTAGGACATTCAGAAGCCAAGTTATAAGCCCACAAATGTGTAACTGGACAACTTATTTAAATTGACACCAGATCCGGTGACCTTTGGGACATGGTTTGACCCCCTTAGGAAAGTGCTATCATCATGAAACGTTCAGATCACTTACAACTTAATAGATTCTACCTTCCTGTAACGTATCAGCCTGATTGGACCTTGTTTTCACACAAATGAACCCAGAATGATGTGAAATTGTGCTTCGTGCAACATAATTCTGGGTGCCATTTAAAAACCATAAGTGCTAATGACTCCTATCCTTTTTGTGGTTGTAGGGGCTGTTGATTGGAGTACACTAAAACAAACCTGATCGCTCCAGGACATTCAGAAGCCAAGTTATAAGCCCACAAATGTGTAACTGGACTACTTCTTTAAGTTGACACCAGATCCGGTGACCTTTGGGACATGGTTTGACCCCCTTAGGAAAGTGCTATCATCATGAAACGTTCAGATCACTTACAACTCAATAGATTCTACCTTCCTGTAACGTTTCAGCCTGACTGGACCTTGTTTTCACACAAATGAACCCAGAATGATGTGAAATTGGGCTTCGTGCAACATAATTCTGGGTGCCATTTAAAAACCATAAGTGCTAATGACTCCATTCCTTTTTGTGGTTGTAGGGGCTGTTGATTGGAGTATACTAAAACAAACCTGATCTCTCTAGGACATTCAGAAGCCAAGTTATAAGCCCACAAAAGTGTAACTGGACTACTTCTTTAAATTGACACCAGATCCGGTGACCTTTGGGACATGGTTTGACCCCCTTAGGAAAGTGCTATCATCTTGAAACGTTGAGATCACTTACAACTCAATAGATTCTACCTTCCTGTAAAGTTTCAGCCTGATTGGACCTTGTTTTCACACAAATGGACCCAGAATGATGTGAAATTGTGCTTCGTGCAACATAATTCTGGGTGCCATTTACAAACCATAAGTGCTAATGACTCCATTCTTTTTTGTGGTTGTAGGGGCTGTTTGTTGGAGTACACTAAAACAAACCTGACCTCTCTAGGACATTCAGAAGCAGAGTTACAAGCCCACAAATGTGTAACTGGACTACTTCTTTAAAGTGACACAAGGCCCGGTGACCTTTGGGACATGGTTTTACCACCTATAGGAATGTGCGATCATCTTGAAACGTTCAGATCACTTACAACTCAATAGATTCTATCTTCTTGTAGCGTTTCAGCCTGATTGGACATTGTTTTCACACAAATGGACCCAGAATAATCTGAAATTGTGCTTCGTGCAACATAATTCTGGGTGCCATTGACAAAGCATAAGTGCTAATGACTCCATTCCTTTTTGTGGTTGTAGGGGCTGTTGATTGGAGTACAGTTAAACAAACCTGATCTCTCTAGGACATTCAGAAGCCAAGTTATAAGCCCACAAATGTGTAACTGGACTACTTCTTTAAATTGACACCAGATCCGGTGACATTTGGGACATGGTTTGACCCCCTTAGGAAAGTGCTATCATCATGAAACGTTCAGATCACTTACAACTCAGTAGATTCTACCTTCCTGTAACGTTTCAGCCTGATTGGACCTTGTTTTCACACAAATGAACCCAGAATGATGTGAAATTGTGCTTTGTGCAACATAATTCTGGGTGCCATTTACAAACCATAAGTGCTAATGACTCCATTCCTTTTTGTGGTTGTAGGGGCTGTTGATTGGAGTACATTAAAACAAACCTGATCTCTCTAGGACATTCAGAAGCCAAGTTATAAGCCCACAAATGTGGAACTGGACTACTTCCTTAAATTGACACCAGATCCGGTGACCTTTGGGACATGGTTTTACCCCCTTAGGAAAGTGCTATCATCATGAAACGTTCAGATGACTTACAACTCAATAGATTCTACCTTCCTGTAACGTTTCAGCCTGATCGGACCTTGTTTTCACACAAATGAACCCAGAATGATGTGAAATTGTGCTTCGTGCAACATAATTCTGGGTGCCATTTAAAAACCATAAGTGCTAATGACTCCATTCCTTTTTGTGGTTGTAGGAGCTGTTGACTGGAGTACCCTAAAACAAACCTGATCTCTCTAGGACATTCAGAAGCCAAGTTATAAGCCCACAAATGTGTAACTGGACTACTTCTTTAAATTGACACCAGATCCGGTGACATTTGGGACATGGTTTGACCCCCTTAGGAAAGTGCTATCATCATGAAACGTTAAGATCACTTACAACTCAATAGATTCTACCTTCCTGTAACGTTTCAGCCTGATTGGACCTTGTTTTCACACAAATGAACCCAGAATGATGTGAAATTGTGCTTCGTGCAACATAATTCTGGGTGCCATTTAAAAACCATAACTGCTAATGTCTCCATTCCTTTTTGTGGTTGTAGGGGCTGTTGATTGGAGTACACTAAAACAAACCTGACCTCTCTAGGACATTCAGAAGCCAAGTTATAAGCCTACAAATGTGTAACTGGACTACTTCTTTAAAGTGACACCAGATCCGGTGACCTTTGGGACTTGGTTTGACCCCCTTAGGAAAGTGCTATCATCATGAAACGTTCAGATCAATTACAACTCAATAGATTCTACCTTCCTGTAACGTTTCAGCCTGATTGGACCTTGTTTTCACACAAATGAACCCAGAATGATGTGAAATTGTGCTTCGTGCAACATAATTCTGGGTGCCATTTACAAACCATAAGTGCTAATGACTCCATTCCTTTTTGTGGTTGTAGGGGCTTTTGATTGGAGTACACTAAAACAAACATAACCTCTCTAGGACATTCAGAAGCCAAGTTATAAACCCACAAAGGTGTAACTGGACTACATCTTTAAAGTGACACCAGGCCCGGTGACCTTTGGGACATGGTTTTACCCCCTATAGGAATGTGCGATCATCTTGAAACGTTCAGATCACTTACAACTCAATAGATTCTACCTTCCTGTAACGTTTCAGCCTGATTGGACCTTGTTTTCACACAAATGAACCCAGAATGATGTGAAATTGTGCTTCGTGCAACATAATTCTGGGTGCCATTTAAAAACCATAAGTGCTAATGACTCCGATCCTTTTTGTGGTTGTAGGGGCTGTTGATTGGAGTATACTAAAACAAACCTGATCTCTCTAGGACATTCAGAAGCCAAGTTATAAGCCCACAAATGTGTAACTGGACTACTTCTTTAAAGTGACACCAGATCCGGTGACCTTTGGGACATGGTTTGACCCCCTTAGGAAAGTGCTATCATCATGAAACGTTCAGATCACTTACAACTCAATAGATTCTACCTTCCTGTAACGTTTCAGCCTAATTGGACCTTGTTTTCACACAAATGAACCCAGAATGATGTGAAATTGTGCTTCGTGCAACATAATTCTGGGTGCCATTTAAAAACCATAAGTGCTAATGACTCCATTCCTTTTTGTGGTTGTAGGGGCTGTTGATTGGAGTACACTAAAACAAACCTGATCGCCCCAGGACATTCAGAAGCCAAGTTATAAGCCCACAAATGTGTAACTGGACAACTTCTTTAAATTGACACCAGATCCGGTGACCTTTGGGACATGGTTTGACCCCCTTAGGAAAGTGCTATCATCATGAAACGTTCAGATCACTTACAACTCAATAGATTCTACCTTCCTGTAACATTTCAGCCTGATTGGACCTTGTTTTCACCCAAATGGACCCAGAATGATGTGAAATAGTGCTTCGTGCAACATAATTCTGGGTGCCATTTACAAACCATAAGTGCTAATGACTCCATTCCTTTTTGTGGTTGTAGGGGCTGTTGATTGGAGTACACTAAAACAAACCTGATCTCTCTAGGACATTCAGAAGCCAAGTTATAAGCCCACAAATGTGTAACTGGACTACTTCTTTAAATTGACACCAGATCCGGTGACCTTTGGGACATGGTTTGACCCCCTTAGGAAAGTGCTATCATCATGAAACGTTCAGATCACTTACAACTCAATAGATTCTACCTTCCTGTAACGTTTCAGCCTGACTGGACCTTGTTTTCACACAAATGAACCCAGAATGATGTGAAATTGTGCTTCGTGCAACATAATTCTGGGTGCCATTTACAAACCATAAGTGCTAATGACTCCATTCCTTTTTGTGGTTGTAGGGACTTTTGATTGGTGTACACTAAAACAAACCTAACCTCTCTAGGACATTCAGAAGCCAAGTTATAAGCCCACAAAGGCGTAACTGGACTACATCCTTAAAGTGACACCAGGCCCGATGACCTTTGGGACATGGTTTTACCCCCTATAGGAATGTGCGATCATCTTGAAACGTTCAGATCACTTACAACTCAATAGATTCTATCTTCTTGTAGCGTTTCAGCCTGATTGGACCTTGTTTTCACACAAATGGACCCAGAATGATGTGAAATTGTGCTTCGTGCAACATAATTCTGGGTGCCATTTACAAACCATAAGTGCTAATGACTCCATTCCTTTTTGTGGTTGTAGGGGATGTTGATTGGAGTACACTAAAACAAACCTGATCTCACTAGGACATTCAGAAGCCAAGTTATAAGCCCACAAATGTGTAACTGGACTACTTCTTTAAATTGACACCAGATCCGGTGACCTTTGGGACATGGTTTGACCCCCTTAGGAAAGTGCTATCATCATGAAACGTTCAGATCACTTACTACTCAATAGATTCTACCTTCCTGTAACGTTTCAGCCTTATTGGACCTTGTTTTCACACAAATGAACCCAGAATGATGTGAAATTGTGCTTCGTGCAACATAATTCTGGGTGCCATTTAAAAACCATAAGTGCTAATGACTCCATTCCTTTTTGTGGTTGTAGGGGCTGTTGATTGGAGTACACTAAAACAAACCTGATCTCTCTAGGACATTCAGAATCCAAGTTATAAGCCCACAAATGTGTAACTGGACTACTTCTTTAAATTGTCACCAGATCCGGTGACCTTTGGGACATGGTTTGACCCCCTTAGGAAAGTGCTATCATCATGAAACGTTCAGATCACTTACAACTCAATAGATTCTACCTTCTTGTAACGTTTCAGCCTGATTGAACCTTGTTTTCACACAAATGAACCCAGAATGATGTGAAATTGTGCTTCGTGCAACATAATTCTGCGTCCCATTTAAAAACCATAAGTGCTAATGACTCCAGTCCTTTTTGTGGTTGTAGGGACTGTTGATTGGAGTACACTAAAACAAACCTGACCTCTTTAGAATATTCAGAAGCCAAGTTATAAGCCCACAAAGGTGTAACTGGACTACTTCCTTAAAGTGACACCAGGCCCGGTGACCTTTGGGACATGGTTTGACCCCCCATAGGAATGTGTGATCATCATGAAACGTTCAGATCACTTACAACTCAATAGATTCTACCTTCTTGTAACGTTTCAGCCTGATTGGACCTTGTTTTCACACAAATGGACCCAGAATGATGTGAAATTGTGCTTCGTGCAACATAATTCTGGTTGCCATTTACAAACCATAAGTGCTAATGACTCCATTCCTTTTTGTGGTTGTAGGGGTTGTTGATTGGAGTACACTAAAACAAACCTGATCTCTCTAGGACATTCAGAAGCCAAGTTACAAGCCCACAAATGTGTAACTGGACTACTTCTTTAAATTGACACCAGATCCGGTGACCTTTGGGACATGGTTTGACCCCCTTAGGAAAGTGTTATCATCATGAAACGTTCAGATAACTTACAACTCAATAGATTCTACCTTCCTGTAACGTTTCAGCCTGATTGGACCTTGTTTTCACACAAATGAACCCAGAATGATGTGAAATTGTGCTTCGTGCAACATAATTCTGGGTGCCATTTAAAAACCATAAGTGCTAATGACTCCATTCCTTTTTGGGGTAATGGGGGCTGTTAATTGGACTACTCTAAAACAAACCTGACCTCTCTAGGATATTCAAAAGCCAAGTTATAAGCCCACAAAGGTGTAACTGGACTACTTCTTTAAATTGACACCAGATCCGGTGACCTTTGGGACATGGTTTGACCCCCTTAGGAAAGTGCGATCATCTTGAAACGTTCAGATCACTTACAACTCAATAGATTCTACCTTCTTGTAACGTTTCAGCCTGATTTGACCTTGTTTTCACACAAATGGACCCAGAATGATGTGAAATTGTGCTTCGTGCAACATAATTCTGGGTGCCATTTAAAGACCATAAGTGCTAATGACTCCATTCCTTTTTGTGGTTGTAGGGGCTGTTGATTGGAGTATACTAAAATAAACCTGATCTCTCTAGGACATTCAGAAGCCAAGTTATAAGCCCACAAATGTGTAACTGGACTACTTCTTTAAATTTACACCAGATCCGGTGACCTTTGGGACATGGTTTGACCCCCTTAGGAAAGTGCTATCATCATGAAACGTTCAGATCACTTACAACTCAATAGATTCTACCTTCCTGTAACGTTTCAGCCTGATTGGACCTTGTTTTCACACAAATGAACCCAGAATGATGTGAAATTGTGCTTCGTGCAACATAATTCTGGGTGCCATTTACAAACCATAAGTGCTAATGACTGCATTCATTTTTGTGGTTGTAGGGGCTGTTGATTGGAGTACACTAAAACAAACCTAACCTCTCTAGGACATTCAGAAGCCAAGTTATAAGCCCACAAAGGTGTAACTGGACTACTTCTTTAAAGTGACACCAGGCCCGGTGACCTTTGGGACATGGTTTTACCCACTATAGGAATGTGCGATCATCTTGAAACGTTCAGATCACTTACAACTCAATAGATTCTACCTTCTTGTAGCGTTTCAGCCTGAATGGACCTTGTTTTCACACAAATGGACCCAGAATGATGTGAAATTGTGCTTCGTGCAACATAATTCTGGGTGCCATTTACAAACCATAAGTGCTAATGACTCCATTCCTTTTTGTGGTTGTAGGGGCTGTTGATTGGAGTACACTAAAACAAACCTGACCTCTCTAGGACATTCAGAAGCCAAGTTATAAGCCCACAAAGGTGTAACTGGACTACTTCTTTAAAGTGACACCAGGCCCGGTGACCTTTGGGACATGGTTTGACCCCCTATAGGAATGTGCGATCATCATGAAACGTTCAGATCACTTAAAACTCAATAGATTCTACCTTCTTGTAACGTTTCAGCCTCATTGGACCTTGTTTTCACACAAAGGGACCCAGAATGATGTGAAATTGTGCTTCGTGCAACATAATTCTGGGTGCCATTTACAAACCATAAGTGCTAATGACTCCCTTCCTTTTTGTGGTTGTAGGGGCTGTTGATTGGAGTACACTAAAACAAACCTGATCTCTCTAGGAAATTCAGAAGCCAAGTTATAAGCCCACAAATGTGTAACTGGACTACTTCTTTAAATTGACACCAGATCCGGTGACCTTTGGGACATGGTTTGACCCCCTTAGGAAAGTGCTATCATCATGAAACGTTCAGATCACTTACAACTCAATAGATTCTACCTTCCTGTAACGTTTCAGCCTGATTGGACCTTTTTTTCACACAAATGAACCCAGACTGATGTGAAATTGTGCTTCGTGCAACATAATTCTGGGTGCCATTTACAAACCATAAGTGCTAATGACTGCATTCCTTTTTGTGGTTGTAGGGACTGTTGATTGGAGTACACTAAAACAAACCTGACCTCTCTAGGACATTCAGAAGCCAAGTTATAAGCCCACAAAGGTGTAACTGGACTACTTCTTTAAATTGACACCAGATCCGGTGACCTTTGGGACATGGTTCGACCCCCTTAGGAAAGTGCGATCATCTTGAAACGTTCAGATCACTTACAACTCAATAGATTCTACCTTCTTGTAACGTTTCAGCCTGATTGGACCTTGTTTTCACACAAATGGACCCAGAATGATGTGAAATTGTGCTTCGTGCAACATAATTCTGGGTGCCATTTACAAACCATAAGTGCTAATGACTCCATTCCTTTTTGTGGTTGTAGGGGCTGTTGATTGGAGTACACTAAAACAAATCTAACCTCTCTAGGACATTCAGAAGCCAAGTTATAAGCCCACAAAGGTGTAACTGGACTACTTCTTTAAATTGACACCAGATCCGGTGACCTTTGGGACATGGTTTGACCCCCTTAGGAAAGGGCTATCATCATGAAACGTTCAGATCACTTACAACTCAATAGATTCTACCTTCTTGTAACGTTTCAGCCTGATTGCGACGGTGGCACAGGAGTTAACTGCTCGCCTCGCAATCGGAAGGTCGCAGGTTCGAGACCCGCTCAGTCTGTCGCTGTCGTTGTGTCCTTGGGCAAGACACTTAACCCACGTTGCCTGCTGGTGGTGGTCGGAGGGACCGGTGGCGCCAGTGCTCGGCAGCCTCGCCTCTCTCAGTGTGCCCCAGGGCAGCTGTGGCTACACTGTAGCTCATCCCCACCAGTGTGTGAATGTGTGTGTGAATGGGTGAATGACTGATTGTGTTGTAAAGCGCCTTGGGGGGTTCCAGGACTCTAGAAGGTGCTATATCAAATACAGGCCATTTACCATTTACCATTTACCATTGGACCTTGTTTTCACACAAATGAACCCAGAATGATGTGAAATTGTGCTTCGTGCAACATAATTCTGGGTGCCATTTACAAACCATAAGTGCTAATGACTCCATTCCTTTTTGTGGTTTTAGGGGCTGTTGATTGGAGTACACTAAAACAAACCTGATCTCTCTAGGACATTCAGAAGCCAAGTTATAAGCCCACAAATGTGTAACTGGACTACTTCTTTAAATTGACACCAGATCCGGTGACCTTTGGGACATGGTACTACTTCTTTAAATTGACACCAGATCCGGTGACCTTTGGGACATGGTTTGACCCCCTATAGGAATGTGTGATCATCATGAAACGTTCAGATCACTTACAACTCAATAGATTGTACCTTCTTGTAACGTTTCAGCCTGATTGGACCTTGTTTTCACACAAATGGACCCAGAATGATGTGAAATTGTGCTTCGTGCAACATAATTCTGGGTGCCATTTACAAACCATAAGTGCTAATGACTCCACTCCTTTTTGTGGTTGTAGGGGATGTTGATTGGAGTACACTAAAACAAACTTGACCTCCCTAGGACATTCAGAAGCCAAGTTATAAGCCCAAAAAGGTGTAACTGGACTACTTCTTTTAAGTGACACCAGGCCCGGTGACATTTGGGACATGGGTCCAATCAGGCTGAAACGTTACAAGAAGGTAGAATCTATTGAGTTGTAAGTGATCTGAACGTTTCATGATGATCGCACATTCCTATAGAGGGTCAAACCATGTCCCAAAGGTCACCGGGCCTGGTGTCACTTTAAAGAAGTAGTCCAGTTACACATTTGTGGGCTTATAACTTGGCTTCTGAATATCCTAGAGAGGTCAGGTTTGTTTTAAAGTACTCCAATTAACAGCCCCCATTCACCCAAAAAAAGGAATGGAGTCATTAGCACTTATGGTTTGTAAATGGCACCCAGAATTATGTTGCACAAAGCACAATTTCACATCATTCTGGGTTCATTTGTGTGAAAACAAGGTCCAATCAGGCTAAAACGTTACAGGTAGGTAGAATCTATTGAGTTGTAAGTGATCTGAACGTTTCATGATGATCGCACAGTCCTAACAGGGTCAAACCATGTCCCAAAGGTCACCAGGATCTGGTGTCAATTTAAAGAAGTAGTCCAGTTACACATTTTTGGGCTTATAACTTGGCTTCTGAATGTCCTCGAGAGATCAGGTTTGTTTTAGTGTACTCCAATCAACAACCCTTGTAAGTGATCTGAACGTTTCATGATGATCACACATTCCTATAGGGGGTCAAACCATGTCCCAAAGGTCACCGGGCCTGGTGTCACTTTAAAGAAGTAGTCCAGTTACACCTTTGTGGGCTTATAACTTGGCTTCTGAATGTCCTAGAGAGGTCAGGTTTGTATTAGTGTACTCCAATCAACAGCCCCTACAACCACAAAAAGGGAGGGAGTCATTAGCCCTTATGTTTTTTATATGGCACCCAGAATTATGCTGCACGAAGCACAATTTCACATCATTCTGGGTTTATTTGTGTGAAAAGTAGGTCCATTCAGGCTGAAACGTTACAGGAAGGTAGAATCTATTGAGTTGTAAGTGATCTGAAAGTTTCATGATGATAGCACTTTCCTAAGGGGGTCAAACCATGTCCCAAAGGTCACCGGATCTGGTGTCAATTTAAAGAAGTAGTCCAGTTACACATTTGTCGGCTTATAACTTGGCTTCTTAATGTTCTAGAGAGATCAGGTTTGTTTTAGTGTACTCCAATCAACAGCCCCTACAACCACAAAAAAGGAATGAATCATTAGCACTTATGGCTTGTAAATGGCACCCAGAATTATGTTGCACGAAGCACAATTTCACTTCATTCTGGGTCCATTTGTGTGAAAACAAGGTCCAATCAGGCTGAAACGTTACAGGAAGGTAGAATCTATTGAGTTGTAATTGAACTGAACATTTCATGATGATAGCACTTTCCTAAGGGGGTCAAACCATGTCCCAAAGGTCACCGGGCCTGGTGTCACTTTAAAGAAGTAGCCCAGTTACACCTTTGTGGGCTTATAACTTGGCTTCTGAATGTCCTAGAGAGATCAGGTTTGTTTTAGTGTACTCCAATCAACAACCCCTACAACCTCAAAAAGGAATGGGGTCATTAGCACTTATGGTTTGTAAATGGCACCCAGAATTATGTTGCACGAAGCACAATTTCACATCATTCTGGGTCCATTTGTGTGAAAACAAGGTCCAATCAGGCTGAAATGTTACAGGAAGGTAGAATCTATTGAGTTGTAAGTGATCTAAACGTTTCATGATGATAGCACTTTCGTAAGGGGGTCAAACCATGTCCCAAAGGTCACCGGATCTGGTGTCAATTTAAAGAAGTAGTCCAGTTACACATTTGTGGGCTTGTAACTTGGCTTCTGAATGTCCTAGAGAGATCAGGTTTGTTTTAGTGTACTCCAATCAACAGCCCCTACAACCACAAAAAGGAATGGAGTCATTAGCACTTATAGTTTGTAAATGGCAACCAGAATTATGTTGCACGAAGCACAATTTCACATCATTCTGGGTCCATTTGTGTGAAACCAAGGTCCAATCAGGCTGAAACGTTACAAGAAGGTAGAATCTATTGAGTTGTAAGTGATCTGAACGTTTCATGATGATCGCACATTCCTATAGAGGGTCAAACCATGTCCCAAAGGTCACATGGCCTGGTGTCACTTTAAAGAAGTAGTCCAGTTACACATTTGTGGACTTATAACTTGGCTTCTGAATATTCTAGAGAGATCAGGTTTGTTTTAGTGTACTCCAATGAACAACCCCAACAACCTCAAAAAGGAATGGGGTCATTAGCACTTATGGTTTGTAAATGGCACCCAGAGTTATGTTGCACGAAGCACAATTTCACATCATTCTGGGTCCATTTGTGTGAAAACAAGGTCCAATCAGGCTGAAACGTTACAAGAAGGTAGAATCTATTGAGTTGTAAGTGATCTGAACGTTTCAAGATGATCGCACATTCCTAAGGGGGTAAAACCATGTCCCAAAGGTCACCGGGCCTGGTGTCACTTTAAAGAAGTAGTCCAGTTACAACTTTGTGGGCTTATAACTTGGCTTCTGAATGTCCTAGAGAGGTCAGGTTTGTTTTAGTGTACTCCAATCAACAGCCCCTACAACCACAAAAAGGAATGGAGTCATTAGCACTTATGGTTTTTACATGACACCCAGAATTATGTTGCATGAAGCACAATTTCACATCATTCTGGGTTCATTTGTGTGAAAACAAGGTCCAATCAGGCTGAAACGTTACAGGAAGGTAGAATCTATTGAGTTGTAAGTGATCTGAACGTTTCATGATGATAGCACTTTCGTAAGGGGGTCAAACCATGTCCCAAAGGTCACCGGATCTGGTGTCAATTTAAAGAAGTAGTCCAGTTACACATTTGTGGGCTTGTAACTTGGCTTCTGAATGTCCTAGAGAGATCAGGTTTGTTTTAGTGTACTCCAATCAACAACCCCTACAACCACAAAAAGGAATGGAGTCATGAACACTTATGGTTTGTAAATGGCAACCAGAATTATGTTGCACGAAGCACAATTTCACATCTTTCTGGGTCCATTTGTGTGAAACCAAGGTCCAATCAGGCTGAAACGTTACAAGAAGGTAGAATCTATTGAGTTGTAAGTGATCTGAACGTTTCATGATGATCGCACATTCCTATAGAGGGTCAAACCATGTCCAAAAGGTCACCGGGCCTGGTGTCACTTTAAAGAAGTAGTCCAGTTACACATTTGTGGGCTTATAACTTGGCTTCTGAATATCCTAGAGAGGTCAGGTTTGTTTTACAGTACTCCAATTAACAGCCCCCATTACCCCAAAAAGGAATGGAGTCATTAGCACTTATGGTTTGTAAATGGCACACAGAATTATGTTGCACGAAGCACAATTTCACTTCATTCTGGGTCCATTTGTGTGAAAACAAGGTCCAATCAGGCTGAAACGTTATAAGAAGGTAGAATCTATTGAGTTGTAAGTGATCTGAACGTTTCAAGATGATCGCACATTCCTATAGGGGGTCAAACCATGTCCCAAAGCTCACCGGGCCTGGTGTCACTTTAAAGAAGTAGTCCAGTTACACCTTTGTGGGCTTATAACTTGGCTTCTGAATGTCCTAGAGAGATCAGGTTTGTTTTAGTGTACTCCAATCAAGAGCCCCTACAACCACAAAAAGGAATGGAGTCATTAGCACTTATGGTTTGTAAATGGCACCCAGAATTATGTTGCACGAAGCACAATTTCACATCATTCTGGGTCCATTTGTGTGAAAACAAGGTCCAATTAGTATGAAACGTTACAAGAAGGTTGAATCTATTGAGTTGTAAGTGATCTGAACGTTTCATGATGATCGCACATTCCTATAGGGGGTCAAACCATGTCCCAAAGGTCACCGGGCCTGGTGTCACTTTAAAGAAGTAGTCCAGTTACACATTTGTGGGCTTATAACTTGGCTTCTGAATATCCTAGAGAGGTCAGGTTTGTTTTAAAGTACTCCAATTAACATCCCCCATTACCCCAAAAAGGAATGGAGTCATTAGCACTTATGGTTTGTAAATGGCACCCAGAATTATGTTGCACGAAGCACAATTTCACTTCATTCTGGGTCCATTTGTGTGAAAACAAGGTCCAATCAGGCTGAAACGTTACAAGAAGGTAGAATCTATTGAGTTGTAAGTGATCTGAACGTTTCAAGATGATCGCACTTTCCTAAGCGGGCAAAACCATGTCCCAAAGGTCACCGGGCCTGGTGTCACTTTAAAGAAGTAGTCCAGTTACACCTTTGTGGGCTTATAACTTGGCTTCTGAATGTCCTAGAGAGGTCAGGTTTCTTTTAGTGTACTCCAATCAACAGCCCCTACAACCACAAAAAGGAATGGAGTCATTAGCACTTATTGTTTGTAAATGGCACCCAGAATTATGTTGCACGAAGCACAATTTCACATCATTCTGGGTCCATTTGTGTGAAAACAAGGTCCAATCAGTATGAAACGTTACAGGAAGGTAAAATCTATTGAGTTGTAATTGAACTGAACATTTCATGATGATAGCACTTTCCTAATGGGGTCAAACCATGTCCCAAAGGTCACCGGGCCTGGTGTCACTTTAAAGAAGTAGTCCAGTTACACCTTTGTGGGCTTATAACTTGGCTTCTGAATGTCCTAGAGAGATCAGGTTTGTTTTAGTGTACTCCAATCAACAACCCCTACAACCTCAAAAAGGAATGGGGTCATTAGCACTTATGGTTTGTAAATGGCACCCAGAATTATGTTGCACGAAGCACAATTTCACATCATTCTGGGTCCATTTGTGTGAAAACAAGGTCCAATCAGGCTGAAACGTTACAAGAAGGTAGAATCTATTGAGTTGTAAGTGATCTGAACGTTTCAAGATGATCGCACATTTCTAAGGGGGTAAAACCATGTCCCAAAGGTCACCGGGCCTGGTGTCACTTTAAAGAAGTAGTCCAGTTACACCTTTGTGGGCTTATAACTTGGCTTCTGAATGTCCTAGAGAGGTCAGGTTTGTTTTAGTGTACTCCAATCAACAGCTCCTACAACCACAAAAAGGAATGGAGTCATTAGCACTTATGGTTTTTACATGACACCCAGAATTATGTTGCACGAAGCACAATTTCACATCATTCTGGGTTCATTTGTGTGAAAACAAGGTCCAATCAGGCTGAAATGTTACAGGAAGGTAGAATCTATTGAGTTGTAAGTGATCTGAACGTTTCATGATGATAGCACTTTCGTAAGGGGGTCAAACCATGTCCCAAAGGTCACCGGATCTGGTGTCAATTTAAAGAAGTAGTCCAGTTACACATTTGTGGGCTTGTAACTTGGCTTCTGAATGTCCTAGAGAGATCAGGTTTGTTTTAGTGTACTCCAATCAACAGCCCCTACAACCACAAAAAGGAATGGAGTCATTAGCACTTTTGGTTTGTAAATGGCAACCAGAATTATGTTGCATGAAGCACAATTTCACATCATTCTGGGTCCATTTGTGTGAAACCAAGGTCCAATCAGGCTGAAACGTTACAAGAAGGTAGAATCTATTGAGTTGTAAGTGATCTGAACGTTTCATGATGATCGCACATTCCTATAGAGGGTCAAACCATGTCCCAAAGGTCACCGGGCCTGGTGTCACTTTAAAGAAGTAGTCCAGTTACACATTTGTGGGCTTATAACTTGGCTTCTGAATATCCTAGAGAGATCAGGTTTGTTTTAGTGTACTCCAATCAACAACCCCAACAACCTTAAAAAGGAATGGGGTCATTAGCACTTATGGTTTGTAAATGGCACCCAGAATTATGTTGCACGAAGCACAATTTCACATCATTCTGGGTCCATTTGTGTGAAAACAAGGTCCAATCAGGCTGAAACGTTACAAGAAGGTAGAATCTATTGAGTTGTAAGTGATCTGAACGTTTCAAGATGATCGCACATTCCTAAGGGGGTAAAACCATGTCCCAAAGGTCACCGGGCCTGGTGTCACTTTAAAGAAGTAGTCCAGTTACACCTTTTTGGGCTTATAACTTGGCTTCTGAATGTCCTAGAGAGATCAGGTTTGTTTTAGTGTACTCCAATCAACAGCCCCTACAACCACAAAAAGGAATGGAGTCATTAGCACTTATGGTTTTTACATGACACCCAGAATTATGTTGCATGAAGCACAATTTCACATCATTCTGGGTTCATTTGTGTGAAAACAAGGTCCAATCAGGCTGAAACGTTACAGGAAGGTAGAATCTATTGAGTTGTAAGTGATCTGAACGTTTCATGATGATAGCACTTTCGTAAGGGGGTCAAACCATGTCCCAAAGGTCACCGGATCTGGTGTCAATTTAAAGAAGTAGTCCAGTTACACATTTGTGGGCTTGTAACTTGGCTTCTGAATGTCCTAGAGAGATCAGGTTTGTTTTAGTGTACTCCAATCAACAACCCCTACAACCACAAAAAGGAATGGAGTCATGAGCACTTATGGTTTGTAAATGGCAACCAGAATTATGTTGCACGAAGCACAATTTCACATCTTTCTGGGTCCATTTGTGTGAAACCAAGGTCCAATCAGGCTGAAACGTTACAAGAAGGTAGAATCTATTGAGTTGTAAGTGATCTGAACGTTTCATGATCATCGCACATTCCTGTAGAGGGTCAAACCATGTCCCAAAGGTCACCGGGCCTGGTGTCACTTTAAAGAAGTAGTCCAGTTACACATTTGTGGGCTTATAACTTGGCTTCTGAATATCCTAGAGAGGTCAGGTTTGTTTTACAGTACTCCAATTAACAGCCCCCATTACCCCAAAAAGGAATGGAGTCATTAGCACTTATGGTTTGTAAATGGCACCCAGAATTATGTTGCACGAAGCACAATTTCACTTCATTCTGGGTCCATTTGTGTGAAAACAAGGTCCAATCAGGCTGAAACGTTACAAGAAGGTAGAATCTATTGAGTTGTAAGTGATCCGAATGTTTCAAGATGATCGCACATTCCTATAGGGGGTCAAACCATGTCCCAAAGCTCACCGGGCCTGGTGTCACTTTAAAGAAGTAGTCCAGTTACACCTTTGTGGGCTTATAACTTGGCTTCTGAATGTCCTAGAGAGGTCAGGTTTGTTTTAGTGTACTCCAATCAACAGCCCCTACAACCACAAAAAGGAATGGAGTCATTAGCACTTATGGTTTGTAAATGGCACCCAGAATTATGTTGCACGAAGCACAATTTCACATCATTCTGGGTCCATTTGTGTGAAAACAAGGTCCAATCAGTATGAAACGTTACAAGAAGGTTGAATCTATTGAGTTGTAAGTGATCTGAACGTTTCATGATGATCGCACATTCCTATAGGGGGTCAAACCATGTCCCAAAGGTCACCGGGCCTGGTGTCACTTTAAAGAAGTAGTCCAGTTACACATTTGTGGGCATATAACTTGGCTTCTGAATATCCTAGAGAGGTCGGGTTTGTTTTAGAGTACTCCAATTAACAGCCCCCATTACCCCAAAAAGGAATGGAGTCATTAGCACTTATGGTTTTTACATGGCACCCAGAATTATGTTGCACGAAGCACAATTTCACATCATTCTGGGTTCATTTGTGTGAAAACAAGGTCCAATCAGGCTGAAACGTTACAGGAAGGTAGAATCTATTGAGTTGTAAGTGAACTGAACGTTTCATGATTATAGCACTTTCCTAAGGGGGTCAAACCATGTCCCAAAGGTCACCGGATCTGGTGTCAATTTAAAGAAGTAGTCCAGTTACACATTTGTGGGCTTGTAACTTGGCTTCTGAATTTCCTAGAGAGATCAGGTTTGTTTTAGTGTACTCCAATCAACAGCCCCTACAACCACAAAAGGAATGGAGTCATTAGCACTTATGGTTTGTAAATGGCAACCAGAATTATGTTGCACGAAGCACAATTTCACTTCATTCTGGGTCCATTTGTGTGAAAACAAGGTCCAATCAGGCTGAAACGTTACAAGAAGGTAGAATCTATTGAGTTGTAAGTGATCTGAACGTTTCATGATGATCGCACATTCTTATAGGGGGTCAAACCATGTCCCAAAGGTCACCGGGCCTGGTGTCACTTTAAAGAAGTAGTCCAGTTACACATTTGTGGGCTTATAACTTGGCTTCTGAATATCCTAGAGAGGTCAGGTTTGTTTTAAAGTACTCCAATTAACAGCCCCCATTACCCCAAAAAGGAATGGAGTCATTAGCACTTATGGTTTGTAAATGGCACCCAGAATTATGTTGCACGAAGCACAATTTCACTTCATTCTGGGTCCATTTGTGTGAAAACAAGGTCCAATCAGGCTGAAACGTTACAAGAAGGTAGAATCTATTGAGTTGTAAGTGATCTGAACGTTTCAAGATGATCGCACATTCCTAAGCGGGTAAAACCATGTCCCAAAGGTCACCGGGCCTGGTGTCACTTTAAAGAAGTAGTCCAGTTACACATTTGTGGGCTTATAACTTGGCTTCTAAATGTCCTAGAGAGGTCAGGTTTGTTTTAGTGTACTCCAATCAACAGCCCCTACAACCACAAAAAGGAATGGAGTCATTAGCACTTATGGTTTGTAAATGGCACCCAGAATTATGTTGCACGAAGCACAATTTCACATCATTCTGGGTCCATTTGTGTGAAAACAAGGTCCAATCAGTATGAAACGTTACAAGAAGGTTGAATCTATTGAGTTGTAAGTGATCTGAACATTTCATGATGATCGCACATTCCTATAGGGGGTCAAACCATGTCCCAAAGGTCACCGGGCCTGGTGTCACTTTAAAGAAGTAGTCCAGTTACACATTTGTGGGCTTATAACTTGGCTTCTGAATATCCTAGAGAGGTCGGGTTTGTTTTAGAGTACTCCAATTAACAGCCCCCATTACCCCAAAAAGGAATGGAGTCATTAGCACTTATGGTTTTTACATGGCACCCAGAATTATGTTGCACGAAGCACAATTTCACATCATTCTGGGTTCATTTGTGTGAAAACAAGGTCCAATCAGGCTGAAACGTTACAGGAAGGTAGAATCTATTGAGTTGTAAGTGATCTGAACATTTCATGATGATAGCACTTTCCTAAGGGGGTCAAACCATGTCCCAAAGGTCACCGGGCCTGGTCTCACTTTAAAGATGTAGTCCAGTTACACCTTTGTGGGCTTATAACTTGGCTTCTGAATGTCCTAGAGAGGTCAGGTTTGTTTTATTGTACTCCAATCTACAACCACAAAAAGGAATGGAGTCATTAGCACTTATGGTTTGTAAATGGCACCCAGAATTATGTTGCACGAAGCACAATTTCACATCATTCTGGGTCCATTTGTGTGAAAACAAGGTCCAATCAGTATGAAACGTTACAAGAAGGTTGAATCTATTGAGTTGTAAGTGATCTGAACGTTTCATGATGATCGCACATTCCTATAGGGGGTCAAACCATGTCCCAAAGGTCACCGGGCCTGGTGTCACTTTAAAGAAGTAGTCCAGTTACACATTTGTGGGCATATAACTTGGCTTCTGAATATCCTAGAGAGGTCGGGTTTGTTTTAGAGTACTCCAATTAACAGCCCCCATTACCCCAAAAAGGAATGGAGTCATTAGCACTTATGGTTTTTACATGGCACCCAGAATTATGTTGCACGAAGCACAATTTCACTTCATTCTGGGTTCATTTGTGTGAAAACAAGGTCCAGTCAGGCTGAAACGTTACAGGAAGGTAGAATCTACTGAGTTGTAAGTGATCTGAACGTTTCATAATGATAGCACTTTCGTAAGGGGGTCAAACCATGTCCCAAAGGTCACCGGATCTGGTGTCAATTTAAAGAAGTAGTCCAGTTACACATTTGTGGGCTTGTAACTTGGCTTCTGAATGTCCTAGAGAGATCAGGTTTGTTTTAGTATACTCCAATCAACAGCCCCTACAACCACAAAAAGGAATGAGTCATTAGCACTTATGGTTTGTAAATGGCAACCAGAATTATGTTGCACGAAGCACAATTTCACATCATTCTGGGTCCATTTGTGTGAAACCAAGGTCCAATCAGGCTGAAACGTTACAAGAAGGTAGAATCTATTGAGTTGTAAGTGATCTGAACGTTTCATGATGATCGCACATTCCTATAGAGGGTCAAACCATGTCCCAAAGGTCACCAGGCCTGGTGTCACTTTAAAGAAGTAGTCCAGTTACACATTTGTGGGCTTATAACTTGGCTTCTGAATATCCTAGAGAGGTCAGGTTTGTTTTAAAGTACTCCAATTAACAGCCCCCATTACCCCAAAAAGGAATGGCGTCATTAGCACTTATGGTTTGTAAATGGCACCCAGAATTATGTTGCACGAAGCACAATTTCACATCATTCTGGGTTCATTTGTGTGATAACAAGGTCCAATCAGGCTGAAACTTTACAGGTAGGTAGAATCTATTGAGTTGTAAGTGATCTGAACGTTTCATGATGATAGCACTTTCGTAAGGGGGTCAAACCATGTCCCAAAGGTCACCGGATCTGGTGTCAATTTAAAGAAGTAGTCCAGTTACACATTTGTGGGCTTGTAACTTGGCTTCTGAATGTCCTAGAGAGATCAGGTTTGTTTTAGTGTACTCCAATCAACAACCCCTACAACCACAAAAAGGAATGGAGTCATTCGCACTTATGGTTTGTAAATGGCAACCAGAATTATGTTGCACGAAGCACAATTTCACATCATTCTGGGTCCATTTGTGTGAAAACAAGGCCCGATCAGGCTGAAACGTTACAGGAAGGTAGAATCTATTGAGTTGTAAGTGATCTGAACGTTTCATGATGATAGCACTTTCCTAAGGGGGTCAAACCATGTCCCAAAGGTCACCGGAACTGGTGTCAATTTAAAGAAGTAGTCCAGTTACATATTTGTGGGCTTATAACTTGGCTTCTGAATGTCCTAGAGAGATCAGGGTTGTTTTAGTGTACTCCAATCAACAGCCCCTACAACGACAAAAAGGAATGGAGTCATTAGCACTTATAGTTTGTAAATGGCACCCAGAATTATGTTGCACGAAGCGCAATTTCACATAATTCTGGGTCCATTTGTGTGAAAACAAGGTCCAATCAGGCTGAAACGTTACAAGAAGGTAGAATCTATTGATTTGTAAGTGATCTGAACGTTTCATGATGATCACACATTCCTATGGGGGGTCAAACCATGTCCCAAAGGTCACCGGGCCTGGTGTCACTTTAAAGAAGTAGTCCAGTTACACCTTTGTGGGCTTATAACTTGGCTTCTGAATATTCTAAAGAGGTCAGGTTTGTTTTAGTGTACTCCAATCAACAGTCCCTACAACCACAAAAAGGACTGGAGTCATTAGCACTTATGGTTTTTAAATGGGACGCAGAATTATGTTGCACGAAGCACAATTTCACATCATTCTGGGTCCATTTGTGTGAAAACAAGGTTCAATCAGGCTGAAACGTTACAAGAAGGTAGAATCTATTGAGTTGTAAGTGATCTGAACGTTTCATGATGATAGCACTTTCCTAAGGGGGTCAAACCATGTCCCAAAGGTCACCGGATCTGGTGACAATTTAAAGAAGTAGTCCAGTTACACATTTGTGGGCTTATAACTTGGATTCTGAATGTCCTAGAGAGATCAGGTTTGTTTTAGTGTACTCCAATCAACAGCCCCTACAACCACAAAAAGGAATGGAGTCATTAGCACTTATGGTTTTTAAATGGCACCCAGAATTATGTTGCACGAAGCACAATTTCACATCATTCTGGGTTCATTTGTGTGAAAACAAGGTCCAATAAGGCTGAAACGTTACAGGAAGGTAGAATCTATTGAGTAGTAAGTGATCTGAACGTTTCAAGATGATCGCACTTTCCTATAGGGGGTAAAACCATGTCCCAAAGGTCATCGGGCCTGGTGTCACTTTAAAGATGTAGTCCAGTTATGCCTTTGTGGGCTTATAACTTGGCTTCTGAATGTCCTAGAGAGGTTAGGTTTGTTTTAGTGTACACCAATCAAAAGTCCCTACAACCACAAAAAGGAATGGAGTCATTAGCACTTATGGTTTGTAAATGGCACCCAGAATTATGTTGCACGAAGCCCAATTTCACATCATTCTGGGTTCATTTGTGTGAAAACAAGGTCCAGTCAGGCTGAAACGTTACAGGAAGGTAGAATCTATTGAGTTGTAAGTGATCTGAACGTTTCATGATGATAGCACTTTCCTAAGGGGGTCAAACCATGTCCCAAAGGTCACCGGATCTGGTGTCAATTTAAAGAAGTAGTCCAGTTACACATTTGTGGGCTTATAACTTGGCTTCTGAATGTCCTAGAGAGATCAGGTTTGTTTTAGTGTACTCCAATCAACAGCCCCTACAACCACAAAAAGGAATGGGGTCATTAGCACTTATGGTTTGTAAATGGCACCCAGAATTATGTTGCACGAAGCACTATTTCACATCATTCTGGGTCCATTTGAGTGAAAACAAGGTCCAATCAGGCTGAAATGTTACAGGAAGGTAGAATCTATTGAGTTGTAAGTGATCTGAACGTTTCATGATGATAGCACTTTCCTAAGGGGGTCAAACCATGTCCCAAAGGTCACCGGATCTGGTGTCACTTTAAAGAAGTAGTCCAGTTACACATTTGTGGGCTTATAACTTGGCTTCTGAATGTCCTAGAGAGATCAGGTTTGTTTTAGTATACTCCAATCAACAGCCCCTACAACCACAAAAAGGATCGGAGTCATTAGCACTTATGGTTTTTAAATGGCACCCAGAATTATGTTGCACGAAGCACAATTTCACATCATTCTGGGTTCATTTGTGTGAAAACAAGGTCCAATCAGGCTGAAACGTTACAGGAAGGTAGAATCTATTGAGTTGTAAGTGATCTGAACGTTTCAAGATGATCGCACATTCCTATAGGGGGTAAAACCATGTCCCAAAGGTCACCGGGCCTGGTGTCACTTTAAAGATGTAGTCCAGTTACACCTTTGTGGGCTTATAACTTGGCTTCTGAATGTCCTAGAGAGGTTAGGTTTGTTTTAGTGTACTCCAATCAAAAGCCCCTACAACCACAAAAAGGAATGGAGTCATTAGCACTTATGGTTTGTAAATGGCACCCAGAATTATGTTGCACGAAGCACAATTTCACATCATTTTGGGTTCATTTGTGTGAAAACAAGGTCCAATCAGGCTGAAACGTTACAGGAAGGTAGAATCTATTGAGTTGTAATTGATCTGAACGTTTCATGATGATAGCACTTTCCTAAGGGGGTCAAACCATGTCCCAAAGGTCACCGGATCTGGTGTCACTTTAAAGAAGTAGTCCAGTTACACATTTGTAGGCTTATAACTTTTCTTCTGAATGTCCTAGAGAGGTCAGGTTTGTTTTAGTGTACTCCAATCAACAGCCCCTACAACCACAAAAAGGAATGGAGACATCAGCAGTTATGGTTTTTAAATGGCACCCAGAATTATGTTGCACGAAGCACAATTTCACATCATTCTGGGTTCATTTGTGTGAAAACAAGGTCCAATCAGGCTGAAACGTTACAGGAAGGTAGAATCTATTGAGTTGTAAGTGATCTTAACGTTTCATGATGATAGCACTTTCCTAAGGGGGTCAAACCATGTCCCAAATGTCACCGGATCTGGTGACAATTTAAAGAAGTAGTCCAGTTACACATTTGTGGGCTTATAACTTGGCTTCTGAATGTCCTAGAGAGATCAGGTTTGTTTTAGGGTACTCCAGTCAACAGCTCCTACAACCACAAAAAGGAATGGAGTCATTAGCACTTATGGTTTTTAAATGGAACCCAGAATTATGTTGCACGAAGCACAATTTCACATCATTCTGGGTCCATTTGTGTGAAAACAAGGTCCAATCAGGCTGAAACGTTACAGGAAGGTAGAATCTATTGAGTTGTAAGTCATCTGAACGTTTCATGATGATAGCACTTTCCTAAGGGGGTAAAACCATGTCCCAAAGGTCACCGGATCTGGTGTCAATTTAAGGAAGTAGTCCAGTTCCACATTTGTGGGCTTATAACTTGGCTTCTGAATGTCCTAGAGAGATCAGGTTTGTTTTAATGTACTCCAATCAACAGCCCCTACAACCACAAAAAGGAATGGAGTCATTAGCACTTATGGTTTGTAAATGGCACCCAGAATTATGTTGCACAAAGCACAATTTCACATCATTCTGGGTTCATTTGTGTGAAAACAAGGTCCAGTCAGGCTGAAACGTTACAGGAAGGTAGAATCTACTGAGTTGTAAGTGATCTGAACGTTTCATGATGATAGCACTTTCCTAAGGGGGTCAAACCATGTCCCAAATGTCACCGGATCTGGTGTCAATTTAAAGAAGTAGTCCAGTTACACATTTGTGGGCTTATAACTTGGCTTCTGAATGTCCTAGAGAGATCAGGTTTGTTTAACTGTACTCCAATCAACAGCCCCTACAACCACAAAAAGGAATGGAGTCATTAGCACTTATGCTTTGTCAATGGCACCCAGAATTATGTTGCACGAAGCACCATTTCAGATCATTCTGGGTCCATTTGTGTGAAAACAATGTCCAATCAGGCTGAAACGCTACAAGAAGATAGAATCTATTGAGTTGTAAGTGATCTGAACGTTTCAAGATGATCGCACATTCCTATAGGTGGTAAAACCATGTCCCAAAGGTCACCGGGCCTTGTGTCACTTTAAAGAAGTAGTCCAGTTACACCTTTGTGGGCTTTTAACTCTGCTTCTGAATGTCCTAGAGAGGTCAGGTTTGTTTTAGTGTACTCCAACAAACAGCCCCTAGAACCACAAAAAAGAATGGAGTCATTAGCACTTATGGTTTGTAAATGGCTCCCAGAATTATGTTGCACGAAGCACAATTTCACATCATTCTGGGTCCATTTGTGTGAAAACAAGGTCCAATCAGGCTGAAACTTTACAGGAAGGTAGAATCTATTGAGTTGTAAGTGATCTCAACGTTTCAAGATGATAGCACTTTCCTAAGGGGGTCAAACCATGTCCCAAAGGTCACCGGATCTGGTGTCAATTTAAAGAAGTAGTCCAGTTACACATTTGTGGGCTTATAACTTGGCTTCTGAATGTCCTAGAGAGATCAGGTTTGTTTTAGTATACTCCAATCAACAGCCCCTACAACCACAAAAAGGAATGGAGTCATTAGCACTTATGGATTTTAAATGGCACCCAGAATTATGTTGCACGAAGCCCAATTTCACATCATTCTGGGTTCATTTGTGTGAAAACAAGGTCCAGTCAGGCTGAAACGTTACAGGAAGGTAGAATCTATTGAGTTGTAAGTGATCTGAACGTTTCATGATGATAGCACTTTCCTAAGGGGGTCAAACCATGTCCCAAAGGTCACCGGATCTGGTGTCAACTTAAAGAAGTAGTCCAGTTACACATTTGTGGGCTTATAACTTGGCTTCTGAATGTCCTGGAGCGATCAGGTTTGTTTTAGTGTACTCCAATCAACAGCCCCTACAACCACAAAAAGGATAGGAGTCATTAGCACTTATGGTTTTTAAATGGCACCCAGAATTATGTTGCACGAAGCACATTTTCACATCATTCTGGGTTCATTTGTGTGAAAACAAGGTCCAATCAGGCTGATACGTTACAGGAAGGTAGAATCTATTGAGTTGAAAGTGATCTGAACGTTTCATGATGATAGCACTTTCCTAAGGGGGTCAAACCATGTCCCAAAGGTCACCGGATCTGGTGTCAATATAAAGAAGTTGTCCAGTTACACATTTGTGGGCTTATAACCTGGCTTCTGAATGTCCTAGAGCGATCAGGTTTGTTTTAGTGTACTCCAATCAACAGCCCCTACAACCACAAAAAGGAATGGAGACATTAGCACTTATGGTTTTTAAATGGCACCCAGAATTATGTTGCACGAAGCACAATTTCACATCATTCTGGCTTCATTTGTGTGAAAACAAGGTCCAATCAGGCTGAAACGTTACAGGAAGGTAGAATCTATTGAGTTGTAAGTGATCTGAACGTTTCATCATGATAGCACTTTCCTAAGGGGGTCAAACCATGTCCCAAAGGTCACCGGATCAGGTGTCAATTTAAAGAAGTAGTCCAGTTACACATTTGTGGGCTTATAACTTGGCTTCTGAATGTCCTAGAGAGATCAGGTTTGTTTTAGTGTACTCCAATCAACAGCCCCTACAACCACAAAAAGGAATGGAGTCATTAGCACTTATGGTTTGTAAATGGCACCCAGAATTATGTTGCACGAAGCACAATTTCACATCATTCTGTGTCCATTTGTGTGAAAACAAGGTCCAATCAGGCTGAAACGCTACAAGAAGGTAGAATCTATAGAGTTGTAAGTGATCTGAACGTTTCAAGATGATCGCACATTCCTATAGGGGGTAAAACCATGTCCCAAAGGTCACCGGGCCTGGTGTCACTTTAAAGATGTAGTCCAGTTACACCTTTGTGGGCTTATAACTTGGCTTCTTAATGTCCTAGAGAGGTTAGGTTTGTTTTAGTGTACTCCAATCAAAAGCCCCTACAACCACAAAAAGGAATGGAGTCATTAGCACTTATGGTTTGTAAATGGCACCCAGAATTATGTTGCACGAAGCACAATTTCACATCATTCTGGGTTCATTTGTGTGAAAACAAGGTCCAATCTGGCTGAAACGTTACAGGAAGGTAGAATCTATTGAGTTGTAAGTGATCTTAACGTTTCATGATGATAGCACTTTCCTAAGGGGGTCAAACCATGTCCCAAATGTCACCGGATCTGGTGTCAATTTAAAGAAGTAGTCCAGTTACACATTTGTGGGCTTATAACTTGGCTTCTGAACGTCCTAGAGAGATCAGGTTTGTTTTAGGGTACTCCAATCAACAGCTCCTACAACCACAAAAAGGAATGGAGTCATTAGCACTTATGGTTTTTAAATGGCACCCAGAATTATGTTGCACGGAGCACAATTTCACATCATTCTGGGTTCATTTGTGTGAAAACAAGGTCCAATCAGGCTGAAACGTTACAGGAAGGTAGAATCTATTGAGTTGTAAGTGATCTGAACGTTTCATGATGATAGCACTTTCCTAAGGGGGTAAAACCATGTCCCAAAGGTCACCGGATCTGGTGTCAATTTAAAGAAGTTGTCCAGTTACACATTTGTGGGCTTATAACTTGGCTTCTGAATGTCCTAGAGAGATCAGGTTTGTTTTAATGTAATCCAATCAACAGCCCCTACAACCACAAAAAGGAATGGAGTCATTAGCACTTATGGTTTGTAAATGGCACCCAGAATTATGTTGCACAAAGCACAATTTCACATCATTCTGGGTTCATTTGTGTGAAAACAAGGTCCAATCAGGCTGAAACGTTACAGGAAGGTAGAATCTACTGAGTTGTAAGTGATCTGAACGTTTCATGATGATAGCACTTTCCTAAGGGGGTCAAACCATGTCCCAAATGTCACCGGATCTGGTGTTAATTTAAAGAAGTAGTCCAGTTACACATTTGTGGGCTTATAACTTGGCTTCTGAATGTCCTAGAGAGATCAGGTTTGTTTTACTGTACTCCAATCAACAGCCCCTACAACCACAAAATGGAATGGAGTCATTAGCACTTATGCTTTGTAAATGGCACCCAGAATTATGTTGCACGAAGCACAATTTCAGATCATTCTGGGTCCATTTGTGTGAAAACAATGTCCAATCAGGCTGAAACGCTACAAGAAGGTAGAATCTATTGAGTTGTAAGTGATCTGAACGTTTCAAGATGATGACACATTCCTCTAGGGGGTAAAACCATGTCCCAAAGGTCACTGGGCCTTGTGTCACTTTAAAGAATAGTCCAGTTACACCTTTGTGGGCTTATAACTTGGCTTCTGAATGTCCTAGAGAGGTGAGGTTTGTTTTAGTGTACTCCAATCAAAAGCCCCTACAACCACAAAAAGGAATGGAGTCATTAGCACTTATGGTTTGTAAATGGCACCCAGAATTATGTTGCACGAAGCACAATTTCACATCATTCTGGGTTCATTTGTGTGAAAACAAGGTCCAATCAGGCTGAAACGTTACAGGAAGGTAGAATCTATTGAGTTGTAAGTGATCTGAACATTTCATGATGATAGCACTTTCCTAAGGGGGTCAAAATATGTCCCAAAGGTCACCGGATCTGGTGTCAATTTAAAGAAGTAGTCCAGTTACACATTTGTGGGCTTATAACTTGGCTTCTGAATGTCCTAGAGAGGTCAGGTTTGTTTTAGTGTACTCCAACAAACAGCCCCTACAACCACAAAAAAGAATGGAGTCATTAGCACTTATGGTTTGTAAATGGCACCCAGAATTATGTTGCACGAAGCACAATTTCACATCATTCTGGGTCCATTTGTGTGAAAACAAGGTCCAATCAGGCTGAAACGTTGCAGGAAGGTAGACTCTATTGAGTTGTAAGTGATCTGAAAGTTTCAAGATGATAGCACTTTCCTAAGGGGGTCAAACCATGTCCCAAAGGTCACCGGATCTGGTGTCAAATTAAAGAAGTAGTCCAGTTAAACATTTGTGGGCTTATAACTTGGCTTCTGAATGTCCTAGAGAGATCAGGTTTGTTTTAGTATACTCCAATCAACAGCCCCTACAACCACAAAAAGGAATGGAGTCATTAGCACTTATGGTTTTTAAATGGCACCCAGAATTATGTTGCACGAAGCCCAATTTCACATCATTCTGGGTTCATTTGTGTGAAAACAAGGTCCAGTCAGGCTGAAACGTTACAGGAAGGTAGAATCTATTGAGTTGTAAGTGATCTGAACGTTTCATGATGATAGCACTTTCCTAAGGGGGTCAAACCATGTCCCAAAGGTCACCGGATCTGGTGTCAACTTAAAGAAGTAGTCCAGTTACACATTTGTGGGCTTATAACTTGGCTTCTGAATGTCCTGGAGCAATCAGGTTTGTTTTAGTGTACTCCAATCAACAGCCCCTACAACCACAAAAAGGATCGGAGTCATTAGCACTTATGGTTTTTAAATGGCACCCAGAATTATGTTGCACGAAGCACAATTTCACATCATTCTGGGTTCATTTGTGTGAAAACAAGATCCAATCAGGCTGAAACGTTACAGGAAGGTAGAATCTATTAAGTTGTAAGTGATCTGAACGTTTCATGATGATAGCACTTTCCTAAGGGGGTCAAACCATGTCCCAAAGGTCACCGGATCTGGTGTCAATTTAAAGAAGTTGTCCAGTTACACATTTGTGGGCTTATAACTTGGCTTCTGAATGTCCTAGAGCGATCAGGTTTGTTTTAGTGTACTCCAATCAACAGCCCCTACAACCACAAAAAGGAATGGAGACATTAGCACTTATGGTTTTTAAATGGCACCCAGAATTATGTTGCACGAAGCACAATTTCACATCATTCTGGGTTCATTTGTGTGAAAACAAGGTCCAATCAGGCTGAAACGTTACAGGAAGGTAGAATCTATTGAGTTGTAAGTGATCTGAACGTTTCATCATGATAGCACTTTCCTAAGGGGGTCAAACCATGTCCCAAAGGTCACCGGATCAGGTGTCAATTTAAAGAAGTAGTCCAGTTACACATTTGTGGGCTTATAACTTGGCTTCTGAATGTCCTAGAGAGATCAGGTTTGTTTTAGTGTACTCCAATCAACAGCCCCTACAACCACAAAAAGGAATGGAGTCATTAGCACTTATGGTTTGTAAATGGCACCCAGAATTATGTTGCACGAAGCACAATTTCACATCATTCTGTGTCCATTTGTGTGAAAACAAGGTCCAATCAGGCTGAAACGCTACAAGAAGGTAGAATCTATTGAGTTGTAAGTGATCTGAACGTTTCAAGATGATCGCACATTCCTATAGGGGGTAAAACCATGTCCCAAAGGTCACCGGGCCTGGTGTCACTTTAAAGATGTAGTCCAGTTACACCTTTGTGGGCTTATAACTTGGCTTCTGAATGTCCTAGAGAGGTTAGGTTTGTTTTAGTGTACTCCAATCAAAAGCCCCTACAACCACAAAAAGGAATGGAGTCATTAGCACTTATGGTTTGTAAATGGCACCCAGAATTATGTTGCACGAAGCACAATTTCACATCATTCTGGGTTCATTTGTGTGAAAACAAGGTCCAATCAGGCTGAAACGTTACAGGAAGGTAGAATCTATTGAGTTGTAAGTGATCTGAACGTTTCATGATGATAGCACTTTCCTAAGGGGGTCAAACCATGTCCCAAAGGTCACCGGATCTGGTGTCACTTTAAAGAAGTAGTCCAGTTACACATTTGTGGGCTTATAACTTGGCTTCTGAATGTCCTAGAGAGGTCAGGTTTGTTTTAGTGTACTCCAATCAACAGCCCCTACAACCACAAAAAGGAATGGAGACATTAGCACTTATGGTTTTTAAATGGCACCCAGAATTATGTTGCACGAAGCACAATTTCACATCATTCTGGGTTCATTTGTGTGAAAACAAGGTCCAATCAGGCTGAAACGTTACAGGAAGGTAGAATCTATTGAGTTGTAAGTGATCTTAACGTTTCATGATGATAGCACTTTCCTAAGGGGGTCAAACCATGTCCCAAATGTCACCGGATCTGGTGTCAATTTAAAGAAGTAGTCCAGTTACACATTTGTGGGCTCATAACTTGGCTTCTGAATGTCCTAGAGAGATCAGGTTTGTTTTAGGGTACTCCAATCAACAGCTCCTACAACCACAAAAAGGAATGGAGTCATTAGCACTTATGGTTTGTAAATGGCACCCAGAATTATGTTGCACGAAGCACAATTTCACATCATTCTGTGTCCATTTGTGTGAAAACAAGGTCCAATCAGGCTGAAACGCTACAAGAAGGTAGAATCTATTGAGTTGTAAGTGATCTGAACGTTTCAAGATGATCGCACATTCCTAAGGGGGTAAAACCATGTCCCATAGGTCACGGTGCCTGGTGTCACTTTAAAGATGTAGTCCAGTTACACCTTTGTGGGCTTATAACTTGGCTTCTGAATGTCCTAGAGAGGTTAGATTTGTTTTAGTGTACTCCAATCAAAAGCCCCTACAACCACAAAAAGGAATGGAGTCATTAGCACTTATGGTTTGTAAATGGCACCCAGAATTATGTTGCACGAAGCACAATTTCACATCATTCTGGGTTCATTTGTGTGAAAACAAGGTCCAATCAGGCTGAAACGTTACAGGAAGGTAGAAACTATTGAGTTGTAAGTGATCTGAACGTTTCATGATGATAGCACTTTCCTAAGGGGGTCAAACCATGTCGCAAAGGTCACCGGATCTGGTGTCACTTTAAAGAAGTAGTCCAGTTACACATTTGTGGGCTTATAACTTGGCTTCTGAATGTCCTAGAGAGGTCAGGTTTGTTTTAGTGTACTCCAATCAACAGCCCCTACAACCACAAAAAGGAATGAAGACATTAGCACTTATGGTTTTTAAATGGCACCCAGAATTATGTTGCACGAAGCACAATTTCACATCATTCTGGGTTCATTTGTGTGAAAACAAGGTCCAATCAGGCTGAAACGTTACAGGAAGGTAGAATCTATTGAGTTGTAAGTGATCTTAACGTTTCATGATGATAGCACTTTCCTAAGGGGGTCAAACCATGTCCCAAATGTCACCGGATCTGGTGTCAATTTAAAGAAGTAGTCCAGTTACACATTTGTGGGCTTATAACTTGGCTTCTGAATGTCCTAGAGAGATCAGGTTTGTTTTAGGGTACTCCAATCAACAGCTCCTACAACCACAAAAAGGAATGGAGACATTAGCACTTATGATTTTTAAATGGCACCCAGAATTATGTTGCACGAAGCCCAACTTCACATAATTCTGGGTTCATTTGTGTGAAAACAAGGTCCAGTCAGGCTGAAACGTTACAGGAAGGTAGAATCTATTGAGTTGTAAGTGATCTGAACGTTTCAAGATGATCACACATTCCTATAGGGGGTAAAACCATGTCCCAAAGGTCACCGGGCCTTGTGTCACTTTAAAGAATAGTCCAGTTACACCTTTGTGGGCTTATAACTTGGCTTCTGAATGTCCTAGAGAGGTTAGGTTTGTTTTAGTGTACTCCAATCAACAGCCCCTACAACCACAAAAAGGAATGGAGTTATTAGCACTTATGGTTTGTAAATGGCACCCAGAATTATGTTGCACGAAGCACAATTTCACATCATTCTGTGTCCATTTGTGTGAAAACAGGTCCAATCAGGCTGAAACGCTACAAGAAGGTAGAATCTATAGAGTTGTAAGTGATCTGAACGTTTCAAGATGATCGCACATTCCTATAGGGGGTAAAACCATGTCCCAAAGGTCACCGGGCCTGGTGTCACTTTAAAGATGTAGTCCAGTTACACCTTTGTGGGCTTATAACTTGGCTTCTGAATGTCCTAAAGAGGTTAGGTTTGTTTTAGTGTACTCCAATCAAAAGCCCCTACAACCACAAAAAGGAATGGAGACATTAGCACTTATGGTTTTTAAATGGCACCCAGAATTATGTTGCACGAAGCACAATTTCACATCATTCTGGGTTCATTTGTGTGAAAACAAGGTCCAATCAGGCTGAAACGTTACAGGAAGGTAGAATCTATTGAGTTGTAAGTGATCTTAACGTTTCATGATGATAGCACTTTCCTAAGGGGGTCAAACCATGTCCCAAATGTCACCGGATCTGGTGTCAATTTAAAGAAGTAGTCCAGTTACACATTTGTGGGCTCATAACTTGGCTTCTGAATGTCCTAGAGAGATCAGGTTTGTTTTAGGGTACTCCAATCAACAGCTCCTAAAACCACAAAAAGGAATGGAGTCATTAGCACTTATGGTTTGTAAATGGCACCCAGAATTATGTTGCACGAAGCACAATTTCACATCATTCTGTGTCCATTTGTGTGAAAACAAGGTCCAATCAGGCTGAAACGCTACAAGAAGGTAGAATCTATTGAGTTGTAAGTGATCTGAACGTTTCAAGATGATCGCACATTCCTAAGGGGGTAAAACCATGTCCCAAAGGTCACCGGGCCTGGTGTCACTTTAAAGATGTAGTCCAGTTACACCTTTGTGGGCTTATAACTTGGCTTCTGAATGTCCCAGAGAGGTTAGATTTGTTTTAGTGTACTCCAATCAAAAGCCCCTACAACCACAAAAAGGAATGGAGTCATTAGCACTTATGGTTTGTAAATGGCACCCAGAATTATGTTGCACGAAGCACAATTTCACATCATTCTGGGTTCATTTGTGTGAAAACAAGGTCCAATCAGGCTGAAACGTTACAGGAAGGTAGAATCTATTGAGTTGTAAGTGATCTGAACGTTTCATGATGATAGCACTTTCCTAAGGGGGTCAAACCATGTCGCAAAGGTCACCGGATCTGGTGTCACTTTAAAGAAGTAGTCCAGTTACACATTTGTGGGCTTATAACTTGGCTTCTGAATGTCCTAGAGAGGTCAGGTTTGTTTTAGTGTACTCCAATCAACAGCCCCTACAACCACAAAAAGGAATGAAGACATTAGCACTTATGGTTTTTAAATGGCACCCAGAATTATGTTGCACGAAGCCCAATTTCACATCATTCTGGGTTCATTTGTGTGAAAACAAGGTCCAATCAGGCTGAAACGTTACAGGAAGGTAGAATCTATTGAGTTGTAAGTGATCTTAACGTTTCATGATGATAGCACTTTCCTAAGGGGGTCAAACCATGTCCCAAATGTCACCGGATCTGGTGTCAATTTAAAGAAGTAGTCCAGTTACACATTTGTGGGCTTATAACTTGGCTTCTGAATGTCCTAGAGAGATCAGGTTTGTTTTAGGGTACTCCAATCAACAGCTCCTACAACCACAAAAAGGAATGGAGTCATTAGCACTTATGGTTTTTAAATGGCACCCAGAATTATGTTGCACGAAGCACAATTTCACATCATTCTGGGTTCATTTGTGTGAAAACAAGGTCCAATCAGGCTGAAACGTTACAGGAAGGTAGAATCTATTGAGTTGTAAGTGATCTGAACGTTTCATGATGATAGCACTTTCCTAAGGGGGTAAAACCATGTCCCAAAGGTCACCGGATCTGGTGTAAATTTAAAGAAGTAGTCCAGTTACACATTTGTGGGCTTATAACTTGGCTTCTGAATGTCCTAGAGAGATCAGGTTTGTTTTAATGTACTCCAATCAACAGCCCCTACAACCACAAAAAGGAATGGAGTCATTAGCACTTATGGTTTGTAAATGGCACCCAGAATTATGTTGCACAAAGCACAATTTCACATCATTCTGGGTTCATTTGTGTGAAAACAAGGTCCAATCAGGCTGAAACGTTACAGGAAGGTAGAATCTACTGAGTTGTAAGTGATCTGAACGTTTCATGATGATAGCACTTTCCTAAGGGGGTCAAACCATGTCCCAAATGTCACCGGATCTGGTGTCAATTTAAAGAAGTAGTCCAGTTACACATTTGTGGGCTTATAACTTGGCTTCTGAATGTCCTAGAGAGATCAGGTTTGTTTTACTGTACTCCAATCAACAGCCCCTACAACCACAAAAAGGAATGGAGTCATTAGCACTTATGCTTTGTAAATGGCACCCAGAATTATGTTGCACGAAGCACAATTTCAGATCATTCTGGGTCCATTTGTGTGAAAACAATGTCCAATCAGGCTGAAACGCTACAAGAAGGTAGAATCTATTGAGTTGTAAGTGATCTGAACGTTTCAAGATGATCGCACATTCCTATAGGGGGTAAAACCATGTCCCAAAGGTCACCGGATCTGGTGTCACTTTAAAGAAGTAGTCCAGTTACACATTTGTGGGCTTATAACTTGGCTTCTGAATGCCCTAGAGAGGTCAGGTTTGTTTTAGTGTACTCCAATCAACAGCCCCTACAACCACAAAAAGGAATGGAGACATTAGCACTTATGGTTTTTAAATGGCACCCAGAATTATGTTGCACGAAGCACAATTTCACATCATTCTGGGTCCATTTGTGTGAAAACAAGGTCCAATCAGGCTGAAACGTTACAGGAAGGTAGAATCTATTAAGTTGTAAGTGATCTGAAAGTTTCAAGATGATAGCACTTTCCTAAGGGGGTCAAACCATGTCCCAAAGGTCACCGGATCTGGTGTCAATTTAAAGAAGTAGTCCAGTTACACATTTGTGGGCTTATAACTTGGCTTCTGAATGTCCTAGAGAGATCAGGTTTGTTTTAGTATACTCCAATCAACAGCCCCTACAACCACAAAAAGGAATGGAGTCATTAGCACTTATGGTTTTTAAATGGCACCCAGAATTATGTTGCACGAAGCCCAATTTCACATCATTCTGGGTTCATTTGTGTGAAAACAAGGTCCAGTCAGGCTGAAACGTTACAGGAAGGTAGAATCTATTGAGTTGTAAGTGATCTGAACGTTTCATGATGATAGCACTTTCCTAAGGGGGTCAAACCATGTCCCAAAGGTCACCGGATCTGGTGTCAACTTAAAGAAGTAGTCCAGTTACACATTTGTGGGCTTATAACTTGGCTTCTGAATGTCCTGGAGCAATCAGGTTTGTTTTAGTGTACTCCAATCAACAGCCCCTACAACCACAAAAAGGATCGGAGTCATTAGCACTTATGGTTTTTAAATAGCACCCAGAATTATGTTGCACGAAGCACAATTTCACATCATTCTGGGTTCATTTGTGTGAAAACAAGGTCCAATCAGGCTGAAACGTTACAGGAAGGTAGAATCTATTAAGTTGTAAGTGATCTGAACGTTTCATGATGATAGCACTTTCCTAAGGGGGTCAAACCATGTCCCAAAGGTCACCGGATCTGGTGTCAATTTAAAGAAGTTGTCCAGTTACACATTTGTGGGCTTATAACTTGGCTTCTGAATGTCCTAGAGCGATCAGGTTTGTTTTAGTGTACTCCAATCAACAGCCCCTACAACCACAAAAAGGAATGGAGACATTAGCACTTATGGTTTTTAAATGGCACCCAGAATTATGTTGCACGAAGCACAATTTCACATCATTCTGGGTTCATTTGTGTGAAAACAAGGTCCAATCAGGCTGAAACGTTACAGGAAGGTAGAATCTATTGAGTTGTAAGTGATCTGAACGTTTCATCATGATAGCACTTTCCTAAGGGGGTCAAACCATGTCCCAAAGGTCACCGGATCAGGTGTCAATTTAAAGAAGTAGTCCAGTTACACATTTGTGGGCTTATAACTTGGCTTCTGAATGTCCTAGAGAGATCAGGTTTGTTTTAGTGTACTCCAATCAACAGCCCCTACAACCACAAAAAGGAATGGAGTCATTAGCACTTATGGTTTGTAAATGGCACCCAGAATTATGTTGCACGAAGCACAATTTCACATCATTCTGTGTCCATTTGTGTGAAAACAAGGTCCAATCAGGCTGAAACGCTACAAGAAGGTAGAATCTATTGAGTTGTAAGTGATCTGAACGTTTCAAGATGATCGCACATTCCTATAGGGGGTAAAACCATGTCCCAAAGGTCACCGGGCCTGGTGTCACTTTAAAGATGTAGTCCAGTTACACCTTTGTGGGCTTATAACTTGGCTTCTGAATGTCCTAGAGAGGTTAGGTTTGTTTTAGTGTACTCCAATCAAAAGCCCCTACAACCACAAAAAGGAATGGAGTCATTAGCACTTATGGTTTGTAAATGGCACCCAGAATTATGTTGCACGAAGCACAATTTAACATCATTCTGGGTTCATTTGTGTGAAAACAAGGTCCAATCAGGCTGAAACGTTACAGGAAGGTAGAATCTATTGAGTTGTAAGTGATCTGAACGTTTCATGATGATAGCACTTTCCTAAGGGGGTCAAACAATGTCCCAAAGGTCACCGGATCTGGTGTCACTTTAAAGAAGTAGTCCAGTTACATATTTGTGGGCTTATAACTTGGCTTCTGAATGTCCTAGAGAGGTCAGGTTTGTTTTAGTGTACTCCAATCAACAGCCCCTACAACCACAAAAAGGAATGGAGACATTAGCACTTATGGTTTTTAAATGGCACCCAGAATTATGTTGCAGGAAGCACAATTTCACATCATTCTGGGTTCATTTGTGTGAAAACAAGGTCCAATCAGGCTGAAACGTTACAGGAAGGTAGAATCTATTGAGTTGTAAGTGATCTTAACGTTTCATGATGATAGCACTTTCCTAAGGGGGTCAAACCATGTCCCAAATGTCACCGGATCTGGTGTCAATTTAAAGAAGTAGTCCAGTTACACATTTGTGGGCTTATAACTTGGCTTCTGAACGTCCTAGAGAGATCAGGTTTGTTTTAGGGTACTCCAATCAACAGCTCCTACAACCACAAAAAGGAATGGAGTCATTAGCACTTATGGTTTTTAAATGGCACCCAGAATTATGTTGCACGGAGCACAATTTCACATCATTCTGGGTTCATTTGTGTGAAAACAAGGTCCAATCAGGCTGAAACGTTACAGGAAGGTAGAATCTATTGAGTTGTAAGTGATCTGAACGTTTCATGATGATAGCACTTTCCTAAGGGGGTAAAACCATGTCCCAAAGGTCACCGGATCTGGTGTCAATTTAAAGAAGTTGTCCAGTTACACATTTGTGGGCTTATAACTTGGCTTCTGAATGTCCTAGAGAGATCAGGTTTGTTTTAATGTAATCCAATCAACAGCCCCTACAACCACAAAAAGGAATGGAGTCATTAGCACTTATGGTTTGTAAATGGCACCCAGAATTATGTTGCACAAAGCACAATTTCACATCATTCTGGGTTCATTTGTGTGAAAACAAGGTCCAATCAGGCTGAAACGTTACAGGAAGGTAGAATCTACTGAGTTGTAAGTGATCTGAACGTTTCATGATGATAGCACTTTCCTAAGGGGGTCAAACCATGTCCCAAATGTCACCGGATCTGGTGTTAATTTAAAGAAGTAGTCCAGTTACACATTTGTGGGCTTATAACTTGGCTTCTGAATGTCCTAGAGAGATCAGGTTTGTTTTACTGTACTCCAATCAACAGCCCCTACAACCACAAAATGGAATGGAGTCATTAGCACTTATGCTTTGTAAATGGCACCCAGAATTATGTTGCACGAAGCACAATTTCAGATCATTCTGGGTCCATTTGTGTGAAAACAATGTCCAATCAGGCTGAAACGCTACAAGAAGGTAGAATCTATTGAGTTGTAAGTGATCTGAACGTTTCAAGATGATGACACATTCCTCTAGGGGGTAAAACCATGTCCCAAAGGTCACTGGGCCTTGTGTCACTTTAAAGAATAGTCCAGTTACACCTTTGTGGGCTTATAACTTGGCTTCTGAATGTCCTAGAGAGGTGAGGTTTGTTTTAGTGTACTCCAATCAAAAGCCCCTACAACCACAAAAAGGAATGGAGTCATTAGCACTTATGGTTTGTAAATGGCACCCAGAATTATGTTGCACGAAGCACAATTTCACATCATTCTGGGTTCATTTGTGTGAAAACAAGGTCCAATCAGGCTGAAACGTTACAGGAAGGTAGAATCTATTGAGTTGTAAGTGATCTGAACATTTCATGATGATAGCACTTTCCTAAGGGGGTCAAAATATGTCCCAAAGGTCACCGGATCTGGTGTCAATTTAAAGAAGTAGTCCAGTTACACATTTGTGGGCTTATAACTTGGCTTCTGAATGTCCTAGAGAGGTCAGGTTTGTTTTAGTGTACTCCAACAAACAGCCCCTACAACCACAAAAAAGAATGGAGTCATTAGCACTTATGGTTTGTAAATGGCACCCAGAATTATGTTGCACGAAGCACAATTTCACATCATTCTGGGTCCATTTGTGTGAAAACAAGGTCCAATCAGGCTGAAACGTTGCAGGAAGGTAGACTCTATTGAGTTGTAAGTGATCTGAAAGTTTCAAGATGATAGCACTTTCCTAAGGGGGTCAAACCATGTCCCAAAGGTCACCGGATCTGGTGTCAAATTAAAGAAGTAGTCCAGTTAAACATTTGTGGGCTTATAACTTGGCTTCTGAATGTCCTAGAGAGATCAGGTTTGTTTTAGTATACTCCAATCAACAGCCCCTACAACCACAAAAAGGAATGGAGTCATTAGCACTTATGGTTTTTAAATGGCACCCAGAATTATGTTGCACGAAGCCCAATTTCACATCATTCTGGGTTCATTTGTGTGAAAACAAGGTCCAGTCAGGCTGAAACGTTACAGGAAGGTAGAATCTATTGAGTTGTAAGTGATCTGAACGTTTCATGATGATAGCACTTTCCTAAGGGGGTCAAACCATGTCCCAAAGGTCACCGGATCTGGTGTCAACTTAAAGAAGTAGTCCAGTTACACATTTGTGGGCTTATAACTTGGCTTCTGAATGTCCTGGAGCAATCAGGTTTGTTTTAGTGTACTCCAATCAACAGCCCCTACAACCACAAAAAGGATCGGAGTCATTAGCACTTATGGTTTTTAAATGGCACCCAGAATTATGTTGCACGAAGCACAATTTCACATCATTCTGGGTTCATTTGTGTGAAAACAAGATCCAATCAGGCTGAAACGTTACAGGAAGGTAGAATCTATTAAGTTGTAAGTGATCTGAACGTTTCATGATGATAGCACTTTCCTAAGGGGGTCAAACCATGTCCCAAAGGTCACCGGATCTGGTGTCAATTTAAAGAAGTTGTCCAGTTACACATTTGTGGGCTTATAACTTGGCTTCTGAATGTCCTAGAGCGATCAGGTTTGTTTTAGTGTACTCCAATCAACAGCCCCTACAACCACAAAAAGGAATGGAGACATTAGCACTTATGGTTTTTAAATGGCACCCAGAATTATGTTGCACGAAGCACAATTTCACATCATTCTGGGTTCATTTGTGTGAAAACAAGGTCCAATCAGGCTGAAACGTTACAGGAAGGTAGAATCTATTGAGTTGTAAGTGATCTGAACGTTTCATCATGATAGCACTTTCCTAAGGGGGTCAAACCATGTCCCAAAGGTCACCGGATCAGGTGTCAATTTAAAGAAGTAGTCCAGTTACACATTTGTGGGCTTATAACTTGGCTTCTGAATGTCCTAGAGAGATCAGGTTTGTTTTAGTGTACTCCAATCAACAGCCCCTACAACCACAAAAAGGAATGGAGTCATTAGCACTTATGGTTTGTAAATGGCACCCAGAATTATGTTGCACGAAGCACAATTTCACATCATTCTGTGTCCATTTGTGTGAAAACAAGGTCCAATCAGGCTGAAACGCTACAAGAAGGTAGAATCTATTGAGTTGTAAGTGATCTGAACGTTTCAAGATGATCGCACATTCCTATAGGGGGTAAAACCATGTCCCAAAGGTCACCGGGCCTGGTGTCACTTTAAAGATGTAGTCCAGTTACACCTTTGTGGGCTTATAACTTGGCTTCTGAATGTCCTAGAGAGGTTAGGTTTGTTTTAGTGTACTCCAATCAAAAGCCCCTACAACCACAAAAAGGAATGGAGTCATTAGCACTTATGGTTTGTAAATGGCACCCAGAATTATGTTGCACGAAGCACAATTTCACATCATTCTGGGTTCATTTGTGTGAAAACAAGGTCCAATCAGGCTGAAACGTTACAGGAAGGTAGAATCTATTGAGTTGTAAGTGATCTGAACGTTTCATGATGATAGCACTTTCCTAAGGGGGTCAAACCATGTCCCAAAGGTCACCGGATCTGGTGTCACTTTAAAGAAGTAGTCCAGTTACACATTTGTGGGCTTATAACTTGGCTTCTGAATGTCCTAGAGAGGTCAGGTTTGTTTTAGTGTACTCCAATCAACAGCCCCTACAACCACAAAAAGGAATGGAGACATTAGCACTTATGGTTTTTAAATGGCACCCAGAATTATGTTGCACGAAGCACAATTTCACATCATTCTGGGTTCATTTGTGTGAAAACAAGGTCCAATCAGGCTGAAACGTTACAGGAAGGTAGAATCTATTGAGTTGTAAGTGATCTTAACGTTTCATGATGATAGCACTTTCCTAAGGGGGTCAAACCATGTCCCAAATGTCACCGGATCTGGTGTCAATTTAAAGAAGTAGTCCAGTTACACATTTGTGGGCTCATAACTTGGCTTCTGAATGTCCTAGAGAGATCAGGTTTGTTTTAGGGTACTCCAATCAACAGCTCCTACAACCACAAAAAGGAATGGAGTCATTAGCACTTATGGTTTGTAAATGGCACCCAGAATTATGTTGCACGAAGCACAATTTCACATCATTCTGTGTCCATTTGTGTGAAAACAAGGTCCAATCAGGCTGAAACGCTACAAGAAGGTAGAATCTATTGAGTTGTAAGTGATCTGAACGTTTCAAGATGATCGCACATTCCTAAGGGGGTAAAACCATGTCCCATAGGTCACGGTGCCTGGTGTCACTTTAAAGATGTAGTCCAGTTACACCTTTGTGGGCTTATAACTTGGCTTCTGAATGTCCTAGAGAGGTTAGATTTGTTTTAGTGTACTCCAATCAAAAGCCCCTACAACCACAAAAAGGAATGGAGTCATTAGCACTTATGGTTTGTAAATGGCACCCAGAATTATGTTGCACGAAGCACAATTTCAAATCATTCTGGGTTCATTTGTGTGAAAACAAGGTCCAATCAGGCTGAAACGTTACAGGAAGGTAGAATCTATTGAGTTGTAAGTGATCTGAACGTTTCATGATGATAGCACTTTCCTAAGGGGGTCAAACCATGTCGCAAAGGTCACCGGATCTGGTGTCACTTTAAAGAAGTAGTCCAGTTACACATTTGTGGGCTTATAACTTGGCTTCTGAATGTCCTAGAGAGGTCAGGTTTGTTTTAGTGTACTCCAATCAACAGCCCCTACAACCACAAAAAGGAATGAAGACATTAGCACTTATGGTTTTTAAATGGCACCCAGAATTATGTTGCACGAAGCACAATTTCACATCATTCTGGGTTCATTTGTGTGAAAACAAGGTCCAATCAGGCTGAAACGTTACAGGAAGGTAGAATCTATTGAGTTGTAAGTGATCTTAACGTTTCATGATGATAGCACTTTCCTAAGGGGGTCAAACCATGTCCCAAATGTCACCGGATCTGGTGTCAATTTAAAGAAGTAGTCCAGTTACACATTTGTGGGCTTATAACTTGGCTTCTGAATGTCCTAGAGAGATCAGGTTTGTTTTAGGGTACTCCAATCAACAGCTCCTACAACCACAAAAAGGAATGGAGACATTAGCACTTATGATTTTTAAATGGCACCCAGAATTATGTTGCACGAAGCCCAACTTCACATAATTCTGGGTTCATTTGTGTGAAAACAAGGTCCAGTCAGGCTGAAACGTTACAGGAAGGTAGAATCTATTGAGTTGTAAGTGATCTGAACGTTTCAAGATGATCACACATTCCTATAGGGGGTAAAACCATGTCCCAAAGGTCACCGGGCCTTGTGTCACTTTAAAGAATAGTCCAGTTACACCTTTGTGGGCTTATAACTTGGCTTCTGAATGTCCTAGAGAGGTTAGGTTTGTTTTAGTGTACTCCAATCAACAGCCCCTACAACCACAAAAAGGAATGGAGTTATTAGCACTTATGGTTTGTAAATGGCACCCAGAATTATGTTGCACGAAGCACAATTTCACATCATTCTGTGTCCATTTGTGTGAAAACAGGTCCAATCAGGCTGAAACGCTACAAGAAGGTAGAATCTATAGAGTTGTAAGTGATCTGAACGTTTCAAGATGATCGCACATTCCTATAGGGGGTAAAACCATGTCCCAAAGGTCACCGGGCCTGGTGTCACTTTAAAGATGTAGTCCAGTTACACCTTTGTGGGCTTATAACTTGGCTTCTGAATGTCCTAAAGAGGTTAGGTTTGTTTTAGTGTACTCCAATCAAAAGCCCCTACAACCACAAAAAGGAATGGAGACATTAGCACTTATGGTTTTTAAATGGCACCCAGAATTATGTTGCACGAAGCACAATTTCACATCATTCTGGGTTCATTTGTGTGAAAACAAGGTCCAATCAGGCTGAAACGTTACAGGAAGGTAGAATCTATTGAGTTGTAAGTGATCTTAACGTTTCATGATGATAGCACTTTCCTAAGGGGGTCAAACCATGTCCCAAATGTCACCGGATCTGGTGTCAATTTAAAGAAGTAGTCCAGTTACACATTTGTGGGCTCATAACTTGGCTTCTGAATGTCCTAGAGAGATCAGGTTTGTTTTAGGGTACTCCAATCAACAGCTCCTAAAACAACAAAAAGGAATGGAGTCATTAGCACTTATGGTTTGTAAATGGCACCCAGAATTATGTTGCACGAAGCACAATTTCACATCATTCTGTGTCCATTTGTGTGAAAACAAGGTCCAATCAGGCTGAAACGCTACAAGAAGGTAGAATCTATTGAGTTGTAAGTGATCTGAACGTTTCAAGATGATCGCACATTCCTAAGGGGGTAAAACCATGTCCCAAAGGTCACCGGGCCTGGTGTCACTTTAAAGATGTAGTCCAGTTACACCTTTGTGGGCTTATAACTTGGCTTCTGAATGTCCCAGAGAGGTTAGATTTGTTTTAGTGTACTCCAATCAAAAGCCCCTACAACCACAAAAAGGAATGGAGTCATTAGCACTTATGGTTTGTAAATGGCACCCAGAATTATGTTGCACGAAGCACAATTTCACATCATTCTGGGTTCATTTGTGTGAAAACAAGGTCCAATCAGGCTGAAACGTTACAGGAAGGTAGAATCTATTGAGTTGTAAGTGATCTGAACGTTTCATGATGATAGCACTTTCCTAAGGGGGTCAAACCATGTCGCAAAGGTCACCGGATCTGGTGTCACTTTAAAGAAGTAGTCCAGTTACACATTTGTGGGCTTATAACTTGGCTTCTGAATGTCCTAGAGAGGTCAGGTTTGTTTTAGTGTACTCCAATCAACAGCCCCTACAACCACAAAAAGGAATGAAGACATTAGCACTTATGGTTTTTAAATGGCACCCAGAATTATGTTGCACGAAGCCCAATTTCACATCATTCTGGGTTCATTTGTGTGAAAACAAGGTCCAATCAGGCTGAAACGTTACAGGAAGGTAGAATCTATTGAGTTGTAAGTGATCTTAACGTTTCATGATGATAGCACTTTCCTAAGGGGGTCAAACCATGTCCCAAATGTCACCGGATCTGGTGTCAATTTAAAGAAGTAGTCCAGTTACACATTTGTGGGCTTATAACTTGGCTTCTGAATGTCCTAGAGAGATCAGGTTTGTTTTAGGGTACTCCAATCAACAGCTCCTACAACCACAAAAAGGAATGGAGTCATTAGCACTTATGGTTTTTAAATGGCACCCAGAATTATGTTGCACGAAGCACAATTTCACATCATTCTGGGTTCATTTGTGTGAAAACAAGGTCCAATCAGGCTGAAACGTTACAGGAAGGTAGAATCTATTGAGTTGTAAGTGATCTGAACGTTTCATGATGATAGCACTTTCCTAAGGGGGTAAAACCATGTCCCAAAGGTCACCGGATCTGGTGTAAATTTAAAGAAGTAGTCCAGTTACACATTTGTGGGCTTATAACTTGGCTTCTGAATGTCCTAGAGAGATCAGGTTTGTTTTAATGTACTCCAATCAACAGCCCCTACAACCACAAAAAGGAATGGAGTCATTAGCACTTATGGTTTGTAAATGGCACCCAGAATTATGTTGCACAAAGCACAATTTCACATCATTCTGGGTTCATTTGTGTGAAAACAAGGTCCAATCAGGATGAAACGTTACAGGAAGGTAGAATCTACTGAGTTGTAAGTGATCTGAACGTTTCATGATGATAGCACTTTCCTAAGGGGGTCAAACCATGTCCCAAATGTCACCGGATCTGGTGTCAATTTAAAGAAGTAGTCCAGTTACACATTTGTGGGCTTATAACTTGGCTTCTGAATGTCCTAGAGAGATCAGGTTTGTTTTACTGTACTCCAATCAACAGCCCCTACAACCACAAAAAGGAATGGAGTCATTAGCACTTATGCTTTGTAAATGGCACCCAGAATTATGTTGCACGAAGCACAATTTCAGATCATTCTGGGTCCATTTGTGTGAAAACAATGTCCAATCAGGCTGAAACGCTACAAGAAGGTAGAATCTATTGAGTTGTAAGTGATCTGAACGTTTCAAGATGATCGCACATTCCTATAGGGGGTAAAACCATGTCCCAAAGGTCACCGGATCTGGTGTCACTTTAAAGAAGTAGTCCAGTTACACATTTGTGGGCTTATAACTTGGCTTCTGAATGCCCTAGAGAGGTCAGGTTTGTTTTAGTGTACTCCAATCAACAGCCCCTACAACCACAAAAAGGAATGGAGACATTAGCACTTATGGTTTTTAAATGGCACCCAGAATTATGTTGCACGAAGCACAATTTCACATCATTCTGGGTCCATTTGTGTGAAAACAAGGTCCAATCAGGCTGAAACGTTACAGGAAGGTAGAATCTATTGAGTTGTAAGTGATCTGAAAGTTTCAAGATGATAGCACTTTCCTAAGGGGGTCAAACCATGTCCCAAAGGTCACCGGATCTGGTGTCAATTTAAAGAAGTAGTCCAGTTACACATTTGTGGGCTTATAACTTGGCTTCTGAATGTCCTAGAGAGATCAGGTTTGTTTTAGTATACTCCAATCAACAGCCCCTACAACCACAAAAAGGAATGGAGTCATTAGCACTTATGGTTTTTAAATGGCACCCAGAATTATGTTGCACGAAGCCCAATTTCACATCATTCTGGGTTCATTTGTGTGAAAACAAGGTCCAGTCAGGCTGAAACGTTACAGGAAGGTAGAATCTATTGAGTTGTAAGTGATCTGAACGTTTCATGATGATAGCACTTTCCTAAGGGGGTCAAACCATGTCCCAAAGGTCACCGGATCTGGTGTCAACTTAAAGAAGTAGTCCAGTTACACATTTGTGGGCTTATAACTTGGCTTCTGAATGTCCTGGAGCAATCAGGTTTGTTTTAGTGTACTCCAATCAACAGCCCCTACAACCACAAAAAGGATCGGAGTCATTAGCACTTATGGTTTTTAAATAGCACCCAGAATTATGTTGCACGAAGCACAATTTCACATCATTCTGGGTTCATTTGTGTGAAAACAAGGTCCAATCAGGCTGAAACGTTACAGGAAGGTAGAATCTATTAAGTTGTAAGTGATCTGAACGTTTCATGATGATAGCACTTTCCTAAGGGGGTCAAACCATGTCCCAAAGGTCACCGGATCTGGTGTCAATTTAAAGAAGTTGTCCAGTTACACATTTGTGGGCTTATAACTTGGCTTCTGAATGTCCTAGAGCGATCAGGTTTGTTTTAGTGTACTCCAATCAACAGCCCCTACAACCACAAAAAGGAATGGAGACATTAGCACTTATGGTTTTTAAATGGCACCCAGAATTATGTTGCACGAAGCACAATTTCACATCATTCTGGGTTCATTTGTGTGAAAACAAGGTCCAATCAGGCTGAAACGTTACAGGAAGGTAGAATCTATTGAGTTGTAAGTGATCTGAACGTTTCATCATGATAGCACTTTCCTAAGGGGGTCAAACCATGTCCCAAAGGTCACCGGATCAGGTGTCAATTTAAAGAAGTAGTCCAGTTACACATTTGTGGGCTTATAACTTGGCTTCTGAATGTCCTAGAGAGATCAGGTTTGTTTTAGTGTACTCCAATCAACAGCCCCTACAACCACAAAAAGGAATGGAGTCATTAGCACTTATGGTTTGTAAATGGCACCCAGAATTATGTTGCACGAAGCACAATTTCACATCATTCTGTGTCCATTTGTGTGAAAACAAGGTCCAATAAGGCTGAAACGCTACAAGAAGGTAGAATCTATTGAGTTGTAAGTGATCTGAACGTTTCAAGATGATCGCACATTCCTATAGGGGGTAAAACCATGTCCCAAAGGTCACCGGGCCTGGTGTCACTTTAAAGATGTAGTCCAGTTACACCTTTGTGGGCTTATAACTTGGCTTCTGAATGTCCTAGAGAGGTTAGGTTTGTTTTAGTGTACTCCAATCAAAAGCCCCTACAACCACAAAAAGGAATGGAGTCATTAGCACTTATGGTTTGTAAATGGCACCCAGAATTATGTTGCACGAAGCACAATTTAACATCATTCTGGGTTCATTTGTGTGAAAACAAGGTCCAATCAGGCTGAAACGTTACAGGAAGGTAGAATCTATTGAGTTGTAAGTGATCTGAACGTTTCATGATGATAGCACTTTCCTAAGGGGGTCAAACAATGTCCCAAAGGTCACCGGATCTGGTGTCACTTTAAAGAAGTAGTCCAGTTACATATTTGTGGGCTTATAACTTGGCTTCTGAATGTCCTAGAGAGGTCAGGTTTGTTTTAGTGTACTCCAATCAACAGCCCCTACAACCACAAAAAGGAATGGAGACATTAGCACTTATGGTTTTTAAATGGCACCCAGAATTATGTTGCAGGAAGCACAATTTCACATCATTCTGGGTTCATTTGTGTGAAAACAAGGTCCAATCAGGCTGAAACGTTACAGGAAGGTAGAATCTATTGAGTTGTAAGTGATCTTAACGTTTCATGATGATAGCACTTTCCTAAGGGGGTCAAACCATGTCCCAAATGTCACCGGATCTGGTGTCAATTTAAAGAAGTAGTCCAGTTACACATTTGTGGGCTCATAACTTGGCTTCTGAATGTCCTAGAGAGATCAGGTTTGTTTTAGGGTACTCCAATCAACAGCTCCTAAAACCACAAAAAGGAATGGAGTCATTAGCACTTATGGTTTGTAAATGGCACCCAGAATTATGTTGCACGAAGCACAATTTCACATCATTCTGTGTCCATTTGTGTGAAAACAAGGTCCAATCAGGCTGAAACGCTACAAGAAGGTAGAATCTATTGAGTTGTAAGTGATCTGAACGTTTCAAGATGATCGCACATTCCTAAGGGGGTAAAACCATGTCCCAAAGGTCACCGGGCCTGGTGTCACTTTAAAGATGTAGTCCAGTTACACCTTTGTGGGCTTATAACTTGGCTTCTGAATGTCCTAGAGAGGTTAGATTTGTTTTAGTGTACTCCAATCAAAAGCCCCTACAACCACAAAAAGGAATGGAGTCATTAGCACTTATGGTTTGTAAATGGCACCCAGAATTATGTTGCACGAAGCACAATTTCACATCATTCTGGGTTCATTTGTGTGAAAACAAGGTCCAATCAGGCTGAAACGTTACAGGAAGGTAGAATCTATTGAGTTGTAAGTGATCTGAACGTTTCATGATGATAGCACTTTCCTAAGGGGGTCAAACCATGTCGCAAAGGTCACCGGATCTGGTGTCACTTTAAAGAAGTAGTCCAGTTACACATTTGTGGGCTTATAACTTGGCTTCTGAATGTCCTAGAGAGGTCAGGTTTGTTTTAGTGTACTCCAATCAACAGCCCCTACAACCACAAAAAGGAATGAAGACATTAGCACTTATGGTTTTTAAATGGCACCCAGAATTATGTTGCACGAAGCCCAATTTCACATCATTCTGGGTTCATTTGTGTGAAAACAAGGTCCAATCAGGCTGAAACGTTACAGGAAGGTAGAATCTATTGAGTTGTAAGTGATCTTAACGTTTCATGATGATAGCACTTTCCTAAGGGGGTCAAACCATGTCCCAAATGTCACCGGATCTGGTGTCAATTTAAAGAAGTAGTCCAGTTACACATTTGTGGGCTTATAACTTGGCTTCTGAATGTCCTAGAGAGATCAGGTTTGTTTTAGGGTACTCCAATCAACAGCTCCTACAACCACAAAAAGGAATTGAGTCATTAGCACTTATGGTTTTTAAATGGCACCCAGAATTATGTTGCACGAAGCACAATTTCACATCATTCTGGGTTCATTTGTGTGAAAACAAGGTCCAATCAGGCTGAAACGTTACAGGAAGGTAGAATCTATTGAGTTGTAAGTGATCTGAACGTTTCATGATGATAGCACTTTCCTAAGGGGGTAAAACCATGTCCCAAAGGTCACCGGATCTGGTGTAAATTTAAAGAAGTAGTCCAGTTACACATTTGTGGGCTTATAACTTGGCTTCTGAATGTCCTAGAGAGATCAGGTTTGTTTTAATGTACTCCAATCAACAGCCCCTACAACCACAAAAAGGAATGGAGTCATTAGCACTTATGGTTTGTAAATGGCACCCAGAATTATGTTGCACAAAGCACAATTTCACATCATTCTGGGTTCATTTGTGTGAAAACAAGGTCCAATCAGGCTGAAACGTTACAGGAAGGTAGAATCTACTGAGTTGTAAGTGATCTGAACGTTTCATGATGATAGCACTTTCCTAAGGGGGTCAAACCATGTCCCAAATGTCACCGGATCTGGTGTCAATTTAAAGAAGTAGTCCAGTTACACATTTGTGGGCTTATAACTTGGCTTCTGAATGTCCTAGAGAGATCAGGTTTGTTTTACTGTACTCCAATCAACAGCCCCTACAACCACAAAAAGGAATGGAGTCATTAGCACTTATGCTTTGTAAATGGCACCCAGAATTATGTTGCACGAAGCACAATTTCAGATCATTCTGGGTCCATTTGTGTGAAAACAATGTCCAGTCAGGCTGAAACGCTACAAGAAGGTAGAATCTATTGAGTTGTAAGTGATCTGAACGTTTCAAGATGATCGCACATTCCTATAGGGGGTAAAACCATGTCCCAAAGGTCACCGGGCCTTGTGTCACTTTAAAGAATAGTCCAGTTACACCTTTGTGGGCTTATAACTTGGCTTCTGAATGTCCTAGAGAGGTTAGGTTGGTTTTAGTGTACTCCAATCAACAGCCCCTACAACCAAAAAAAGGAATGGAGTTATTAGCACTTATGGTTTGTAAATGGCACCCAGAATTATGTTGCACGAAGCACAATTTCACATCATTCTGGGTTCATTTGTGTGAAAACAAGGTCCAATCAGGCTGAAACGTTACAGGAAGGTAGAATCTATTGAGTTGTAAGTGATCTGAACGTTTCATCATGATAGCACTTTCCTAAGGGGGTCAAACCATGTCCCAAAGGTCACCGGATCTGGTGTCAATTTAAAGAAGTAGTCCAGTTACACATTTGTGGGCTTATAACTTGGCTTCTGAATGTCCTAGAGAGATCAGGTTTGTTTTAGTGTACTCCAATCAACAGCCCCTACAACCACAAAAAGGAATGGAGTCAATAGCACTTATGGTTTGTAAATGGCACCCAGAATTATGTTGCACGAAGCACAATTTCACATCATTCTGTGTCCATTTGTGTGAAAACAAGGTCCAATCAGGCTGAAACGCTACAAGAAGGTAGAATCTATTGAGTTGTAAATGATCTGAACGTTTCAAGATGATCGCACATTCCTATAGGGGGTAAAACCATGTCCCAAAGGTCACCGGGCCTGGTGTCACTTTAAAGATGTAGTCCAGTTACACCTTTGTGGGCTCATAACTTGGCTTCTGAATGTCCTAGAGAGGTTAGGTTTGTTTTAGTGTACTCCAATCAAAAGCCCCTACAACCACAAAAAGGAATGGAGTCATTAGCACTTATGGTTTGTAAATGGCACCCAGAATTATGTTGCACGAAGCACAATTTCACATCATTCTGGGTTCATTTGTGTGAAAACAAGGTCCAGTCAGGCTGAAACGTTACAGGAAGGTAGAATCTATTGAGTTGTAAGTGATCTGAACGTTTCATGATGATAGCACTTTCCTAAGGGGGTCAAACCATGTCCCAAAGGTCACCGGATCTGGTGTCACTTTAAAGAAGTAGTCCAGTTACACATTTGTGGGCTTATAACTTGGCTTCTGAATGCCCTAGAGAGGTCAGGTTTGTTTTAGTGTACTCCAATCAACAGCCCCTACAACCACAAAAAGGAATGGAGACATTAGCACTTATGGTTTTTAAATGGCACCCAGAATTATGTTGCACGAAGCACAATTTCACATCATTCTGTGTCCATTTGTGTGAAAACAAGGTCCAATCAGGCTGAAACGCTACAAGAAGGTAGAATCTATTGAGTTGTAAGTGATCTGAACGTTTCATCATGATAGCACTTTCCTAAGGGGGTCAAACCATGTCCCAAAGGTCACCGGATCAGGTGTCAATTTAAAGTAGTCCAGTTACACATTTGTGGGCTTATAACTTGGCTTCTGAATGTCCTAGAGAGATCAGGTTTGTTTTAGTGTACTCCAATCAACAGCCCCTACAACCACAAAAAGGAATGGAGTCATTAGCACTTATGGTTTGTAAATGGCACCCAGAATTATGTTGCACGAAGCACAATTTCACATCATTCTGTGTCCATTTGTGTGAAAACAAGGTCCAATCAGGCTGAAACGCTACAAGAAGGTAGAATCTATTGGGTTGTAAGTGATCTGAACGTTTCAAGATGATCGCACATTCCTAAGGGGGTAAAACCATGTCCCAAAGGTCACCGGGCCTGGTGTCACTTTAAAGATGTAGTCCAGTTACACCTTTGTGGGCTTATAACTTGGCTTCTAAATGTCCTAGAGAGGTTAGATTTGTTTTAGTGTACTCCAATCAAAAGCCCCTACAACCACAAAAAGGAATGGAGTCATTAGCACTTATGGTTTGTAAATGGCACCCAGAATTATGTTGCACGAAGCACAATTTCACATCATTCTGGGTTCATTTGTGTGAAAACAAGGTCCAATCAGGCTGAAACGTTACAGGAAGGTAGAATCTATTGAGTTGTAAGTGATCTGAACGTTTCATGATGATAGCACTTTCCTAAGGGGGTCAAACCATGTCGCAAAGGTCACCGGATCTGGTGTCACTTTAAAGAAGTAGTCCAGTTACACATTTGTGGGCTTATAACTTGGCTTCTGAATGTCCTAGAGAGGTCAGGTTTGTTTTAGTGTACTCCAATCAACAGCCCCTACAACCACAAAAAGGAATGAAGACATTAGCACTTATGGTTTTTAAATGGCACCCAGAATTATGTTGCACGAAGCACAATTTCACATCATTCTGGGTTCATTTGTGTGAAAACAAGGTCCAATCAGGCTGAAACGTTACAGGAAGGTAGAATCTATTGAGTTGTAAGTGATCTTAACGTTTCATGATGATAGCACTTTCCTAAGAGGGTCAAACCATGTCCCAAATGTCACCGGATCTGGTGTCAATTTAAAGAAGTAGTCCAGTTACACATTTGTGGGCTTATAACTTGGCTTCTGAATGTCCTAGAGAGATCAGGTTTGTTTTAGGGTACTCCAATCAACAGCTCCTACAACCACAAAAAGGAATGGAGTCATTAGCACTTATGGTTTTTAAATGGCACCCAGAATTATGTTGCACGAAGCACAATTTCACATCATTCTGGGTTCATTTGTGTGAAAACAAGGTCCAATCAGGCTGAAACGTTACAGGAAGGTAGAATCTATTGAGTTGTAAGTGATCTGAACGTTTCATGATGATAGCACTTTCCTAAGGGGGTAAAACCATGTCCCAAAGGTCACCGGATCTGGTGTAAATTTAAAGAAGTAGTCCAGTTACACATTTGTGGGCTTATAACTTGGCTTCTGAATGTCCTAGAGAGATCAGGTTTGTTTTAATGTACTCCAATCAACAGCCCCTACAACCACAAAAAGGAATGGAGTCATTAGCACTTATGGTTTGTAAATGGCACCCAGAATTATGTTGCACAAAGCACAATTTCACATCATTCTGGGTTCATTTGTGTGAAAACAAGGCCGATTCAGGCTGAAACGTTACAGGAAGGTAGAATCTACTGAGTTGTAAGTGATCTGAACGTTTCATGATGATAGCACTTTCCTAAGGGGGTCAAACCATGTCCCAAATGTCACCGGATCTGGTGTCAATTTAAAGAAGTAGTCCAGTTACACATTTGTGGGCTTATAACTTGGCTTCTGAATGTCCTAGAGAGATCAGGTTTGTTTTACTGTACTCCAATCAACAGCCCCTACAACCACAAAAAGGAATGGAGTCATTAGCACTTATGCTTTGTAAATGGCACCCAGAATTATGTTGCACGAAGCACAATTTCAGATCATTCTGGGTCCATTTGTGTGAAAACAATGTCCAATCAGGCTGAAACGCTACAAGAAGGTAGAATCTATTGAGTTGTAAGTGATCTGAACGTTTCAAGATGATCGCACATTCCTATAGGGGGTAAAACCATGTCCCAAAGGTCACCGGGCCTTGGGTCACTTTAAAGAATAGTCCAGTTACACCTTTGTGGGCTTATAACTTGGCTTCTGAATGTCCTAGAGAGGTTAGGTTTGTTTTAGTGTACTCCAATCAACAGCCCCTACAACCACAAAAAGGAATGGAGTTATTAGCACTTATGGTTTGTAAATGGCACCCAGAATTATGTTGCACGAAGCACAATTTCACATCATTCTGGGTTCATTTGTGTGAAAACAAGGTCCAATCAGGCTGAAACGTTACAGGAAGGTTGAATCTATTGAGTTGTAAGTGATCTGAACGTTTCATCATGATAGCACTTTCCTAAGGGGGTCAAACCATGTCCCAAAGGTCACCGGATCTGGTGTCAATTTAAAGAAGTAGTCCAGTTACACATTTGTGGGCTTATAACTTGGCTTCTGAATGTCCTAGAGAGATCAGGTTTGTTTTAGTGTACTCCAATCAACAGCCCCTACAACCACAAAAAGGAATGGAGTCAATAGCACTTATGGTTTGTAAATGGCACCCAGAATTATGTTGCACGAAGCACAATTTCACATCATTCTGTGTCCATTTGTGTGAAAACAAGGTCCAATCAGGCTGAAACGCTACAAGAAGGTAGAATCTATTGAGTTGTAAGTGATCTGAACGTTTCAAGATGATCGCACATTCCTATAGGGGGTAAAACCATGTCCCAAAGGTCACCGGGCCTGGTGTCACTTTAAAGATGTAGTCCAGTTACACCTTTGTGGGCTTATAACTTGTTTTCTGAATGTCCTAGAGAGGTTAGGTTTGTTTTAGTGTACTCCAATCAAAAGCCCCTACAACCACAAAAAGGAATGGAGTCATTAGCACTTATGGTTTGTAAATGGCACCCAGAATTATGTTGCACGAAGCACAATTTCACATCATTCTGGGTTCATTTGTGTGAAAACAAGGTCCAATCAGGCTGAAACGTTACAGGAAGGTAGAATCTATTGAGTTGTAAGTGATCTGAACGTTTCATGATGATAGCACTTTCCTAAGGGGGTCAAACCATGTCCCAAAGGTCACCGGATCTGGTGTCACTTTAAAGAAGTAGTCCAGTTACACATTTGTGGGCTTATAACTTGGCTTCTGAATGCCCTAGAGAGGTCAGGTTTGTTTTAGTGTACTCCAATCAACAGCCCCTACAACCACAAAAAGGAATGGAGACATTAGCACTTATGGTTTTTAAATGGCACCCAGAATTATGTTGCACGAAGCACAATTTCACATCATTCTGGGTTCATTTGTGTGAAAACAAGGTCCAATCAGGCTGAAACGTTACAGGAAGGTAGAATCTATTGAGTTGTAAGTGATCTTAACGTTTCATGATGATAGCACTTTCCTAAGGGGGTCAAACCATGTCCCAAATGTCACCGGATCTGTTGTCAATTTAAAGAAGTAGTCCAGTTACACATTTGTGGGCTTATAACTTGGCTTCTGAATGTCCTAGAGAGATCAGGTTTGTTTTAGGGTACTCCAATCAACAGCTCCTACAACCACAAAAAGGAATGGAGTCATTAGCACTTATGGTTTTTAAATGGCACCCAGAATTATGTTGCACGAAGCACAATTTCACATCATTCTGGGTTCATTTGTGTGAAAACAAGGTCCAATCAGGCTGAAACGTTACAGGAAGGTAGAATCTATTGAGTTGTAAGTGATCTGAACGTTTCATGATGATAGCACTTTCCTAAGGGGGTCAAACCATGTCCCAAAGGTCACCGGATCTGGTGTCACTTTAAAGAAGTAGTCCAGTTACACATTTGTGGGCTTATAACTTGGCTTCTGAATGCCCTAGAGAGGTCAGGTTTGTTTTAGTGTACTCCAATCAACAGCCCCTACAACCACAAAAAGGAATGGAGACATTAGCACTTATGGTTTTTAAATGGCACCCAGAATTATGTTGCACGAAGCACAATTTCACATCATTCTGGGTTCATTTGTGTGAAAACAAGGTCCAATCAGGCTGAAACGTTACAGGAAGGTAGAATCTATTGAGTTGTAAGTGATCTTAACGTTTCATGATGATAGCACTTTCCTAAGGGGGTCAAACCATTTCCCAAATGTCACCGGACCTGGTGTCAATTTAAAGAAGTAGTCCAGTTACACATTTGTGGGCTTATAACTTGGCTTCTGAATGTCCTAGAGAGATCAGGTTTGTTTTAGGGTACTCCAATCAACAGCTCCTACAACCACAAAAAGGAATGGAGTCATTAGCACTTATGGTTTTTAAATGGCACCCAGAATTATGTTGCACGAAGCACAATTTCACATCATTCTGGGTTCATTTGTGTGAAAACAAGGTCCAATCAGGCTGAAACGTTACAGGAAGGTAGAATCTATTGAGTTGTAAGTGATCTGAACGTTTCATGATGATAGCACTTTCCTAAGGGGGTAAAACCATGTCCCAAAGGTCACCGGATCTGGTGTCAATTTAAAGAAGTAGTCCAGTTACACATTTGTGGGCTTATAACTTGGCTTCTGAATGTGCTAGAGAGATCAGGTTTGTTTTAATGTACTCCAATCAACAGCCCCTCCAACCACAAAAAGGAATGGAGTCATTAGCACTTATGGTTTGTAAATGGCACCCAGAATTATGTTGCACAAAGCACAATTTCACATCATTCTGGGTTCATTTGTGTGAAAACAAGGTCCAATCAGGCTGAAACGTTACAGGAAGGTAGAATCTACTGAGTTGTAAGTGATCTGAACGTTTCATGATGATAGCACTTTCCTAAGGGGGTCAAACCATGTCCCAAAGGTCACCGGATCTGGTGTCAATTTGAAGAAGTAGTCCAGTTACACATTTGTGGGCTTATAACTTGGCTTCTGAATGTCCTAGAGAGATCAGGTTTGTTTTAGTATACTCCAATCAACAGCCCCTACAACCACAAAAAGGATCGGAGTCATTAGCACTTATGGTTTTTAAATGGCACCCAGAATTATGTTGCATGAAGCACAATTTCACATCATTCTGGGTTCATTTGTGTGAAAACAAGGTCCAATCAGGCTGAAACGTTACAGGAAGGTAGAATCTATTGAGTTGTAAGTGATCTGAACGTTTCATGATGATAGCACTTTCCTAAGGGGGTCAAACCATGTCCCAAAGGTCACCGGATCTGGTGTCAATTTAAAGAAGTTGTCCAGTTACACATTTGTGGGCTTATAACTTGGCTTCTGAATGTCCTAGAGCGATCAGGTTTGTTTTAGTGTACTCCAATGAACAGCCCCTACAACCACAAAAAGGAATGGAGACATTAGCACTTATGGTTTTTAAATGGCACCCAGAATTATGTTGCACGAAGCACAATTTCACATCATTCTGGCTTCATTTGTGTGAAAACAAGGTCCAATCAGGCTGAAACGTTACAGGAAGGTAGAATCTATTGAGTTGTAAGTGATCTGAACGTTTCATCATGATAGCACTTTCCTAAGGTGGTCAAACCATGTCCCAAAGGTCACCGGATCAGGTGTCAATTTAAAGAAGTAGTCCAGTTACACATTTGTGGGCTTATAACTTGGCTTCTGAATGTCCTAGAGCGATCAGGTTTGTTTTAGTGTACTCCAATCAACAGCCCCTAAAACCACAAAAAGGAATGGAGTCATTAGCACTTATGGTTTGTAAATGGCACCCAGAATTATGTTGCACGAAGCACAATTTCACATCATTCTGTGTCCATTTGTGTGAAAACAAGGTCCAATCAGGCTGAAACGTTACAGGAAGGTAGAATCTACTGAGTTGTAAGTGATCTGAACGTTTCATGATGATAGGACTTTCCTAAGGGGGTCAAACCATGTCCCAAAGGTCACCGGATCAGGTGTCAATTTAAAGAAGTAGTCCAGTTACACATTTGTGGGCTTATAACTTGGCTTCTGAATGTCCTAGAGAGATCAGGTTTGTTTTAGTGTACTCCAATCAACAGCCCCTACAACCACAAAAAGGAATGGAGTCATTAGCACTTATGGTTTGTAAATGGCACCCAGAATTATGTTGCACGAAGCACAATTTCACATCATTCTGGGTCCATTTGTGTGAAAACAAGGTCCAATCAGGCTGAAACGCTACAAGAAGGTAGAATCTATTGAGTTGTAAGTGATCTGAACGTTTCAAGATGATCGCACATTCCTTTAGGGGGTAAAACCATGTCCCAAAGGTCACCGGGCCTGGTGTCACTTTAAAGATGTAGTCCAGTTACACCTTTGTGAGCTTATAACTTGGCTTCTGAATGTCCTAGAGAGGTTAGGTTTGTTTTAGTGTACTCCAATCAAAAGCCCCTACAACCACAAAAAGGAATGGAGTCATTAGCACTTATGGTTTGTAAATGGCACCCAGAATTATGTTGCACGAAGCACAATTTCACATCATTCTGGGTTCATTTGTGTGAAAACAAGGTCCAATCAGGCTGAAACGTTACAGGAAGGTAGAATCTATTGAGTTGTAAGTGATCTGATTGTTTCATGATGATAGCACTTTCTTAAGGGGGTCAAACCATGTCCCAAAGGTCACCGGATCTGGTGTCACTTTAAAGAAGTAGTCCAGTTACACATTTGTGGGCTTATAACTTGGCTTCTGAATGTCCTAGAGAGGTCAGGTTTGTTTTAGTGTACTCCAATCAACAGCCCCTACAACCACAAAAAGGAATGGAGACATTAGCACTTATGGTTTTTAAATGGCACCCAGAATTATGTTGCACGAAGCACAATTTCACATCATTCTGGGTTCATTTGTGTGAAAACAAGGTCCAATCAGGCTGAAACGTTACAGGAAGGTAGAATCTATTGAGTTGTAAGTGATCTTAACGTTTTATGATGATAGCACTTTCCTAAGGGGGTCAAACCATGTCCCAAATGTCACCGGATCTGGTGTCAATTTAAAGAAGTAGTCCAGTTACACATTTGTGGGCTCATAACTTGGCTTCTGAATGTCCTAGAGAGATCAGGTTTGTTTTAGGGTACTCCAATCAACAGCTCCTACAACCACAAAAAGGAATGGAGTCATTAGCACTTATGGTTTTTAAATGGCACCCAGAATTATGTTGCACGAAGCACAATTTCACATCATTCTGGGTCCATTTGTGTGAAAACAAGGTCCAATCAGGCTGAAACACTACAAGAAGGTAGAATCTATTGAGTTGTAAGTGATCTGAACGTTTCAAGATGATCGCACATTCCTATAGGGGGTAAAACCATGTCCCAAAGGTCACCGGGCCTTGTGTCACTTTAAAGAATAGTCCAGTTACACCTTTGTGGGCTTATAACTTGGCTTCTGAATGTCCTAGAGAGGTTAGGTTTGTTTTAGTGTACTCCAATCAACAGCCCCTACAACCACAAAAAGGAATGGAGTCATTAGCACTTATGGTTTGTAAATGGCACCCAGAATTATGTTGCACGAAGCACAATTTCACATCATTCTGGGTCCATTTGTGTGAAAACAAGGTCCAATCAGGCTGAAACGCTACAAGAAGGTAGAATCTATTGAGTTGTAAGTGATCTGAACGTTTCAAGATGATCGCACATTCCTATAGGGGGTAAAACCATGTCCCAAAGGTCACCGGGCCTGGTGTCACTTTAAAGATGTAGTCCAGTTACACCTTTGTGAGCTTATAACTTGGCTTCTGAATGTCCTAGAGAGGTTAGGTTTGTTTTAGTGTACTCCAATCAAAAGCCCCTACAACCACAAAAAGGAATGGAGTCATTAGCACTTATGGTTTGTAAATGGCACCCAGAATTATGTTGCACGAAGCACAATTTCACATCATTCTGGGTTCATTTGTGTGAAAACAAGGTCCAATCAGGCTGAAACGTTACAGGAAGGTAGAATCTATTGAGTTGTAAGTGATCTGATTGTTTCATGATGATAGCACTTTCCTAAGGGGGTCAAACCATGTCCCAAAGGTCACCGGATCTGGTGTCACTTTAAAGAAGTAGTCCAGTTACACATTTGTGGGCTTATAACTTGGCTTCTGAATGTCCTAGAGAGGTCAGGTTTGTTTTAGTGTACTCCAATCAACAGCCCCTACAACCACAAAAAGGAATGGAGACATTAGCACTTATGGTTTTTAAATGGCACCCAGAATTATGTTGCACGAAGCACAATTTCACATCATTCTGGGTTCATTTGTGTGAAAACAAGGTCCAATCAGGCTGAAACGTTACAGGAAGGTAGAATCTATTGAGTTGTAAGTGATCTTAACGTTTCATGATGATAGCACTTTCCTAAGGGGGTCAAACCATGTCCCAAATGTCACCGGATCTGGTGTCAATTTAAAGAAGTAGTCCAGTTACACATTTGTGGGCTCATAACTTGGCTTCTGAATGTCCTAGAGAGATCAGGTTTGTTTTAGGGTACTCCAATCAACAGCTCCTACAACCACAAAAAGGAATGGAGTCATTAGCACTTATGGTTTTTAAATGGCACCCAGAATTATGTTGCACGAAGCACAATTTCACATCATTCTGGGTTCATTTGTGTGAAAACAAGGTCCAATCAGGCTGAAACGTTACAGGAAGGTAGAATCTATTGAGTTGTAAGTGATCTGAACGTTTCATGATGATAGCACTTTCCTAAGGGGGTAAATCCATGTCCCAAAGGTCACCAGATCTGGTGTCAATTTAAAGAAGTAGTCCAGTTACACATTTGTGGGCTTATAACTTGGCTTCTGAATGTCCTAGAGAGATCAGGTTTGTTTTAATGTACTCCAATCAACAGCCCCTACAACCACAAAAAGGAATGGAGTCATTAGCACTTATGCTTTGTAAATGGCACCCAGAATTATGTTGCACGAAGCACAATTTCAGATCATTCTGGGTCCATTTGTGTGAAAACAATGTCCAATCAGGCTGAAACACTACAAGAAGGTAGAATCTATTGAGTTGTAAGTGATCTGAACGTTTCAAGATGATCGCACATTCCTATAGGGGGTAAAACCATGTCCCAAAGGTCACCGGGCCTTGTGTCACTTTAAAGAATAGTCCAGTTACACCTTTGTGGGCTTATAACTTGGCTTCTGAATGTCCTAGAGAGGTTAGGTTTGTTTTAGTGTACTCCAATCAACAGCCCCTACAACCACAAAAAGGAATGGAGTCATTAGCACTTATGGTTTGTAAATGGCACCCAGAATTATGTTGCACGAAGCACAATTTCACATCATTCTGGGTTCATTTGTGTGAAAACAAGGTCCAATCAGGCTGAAACGTTACAGGAAGGTAGAATCTATTGAGTTGTAAGTGATCTGAACGTTTCATGATGATAGCACTTTCCTAAGGGGGTCAAACCATGTCCCAAAGGTCACCGGATCTGGTGTCAATTTAAAGAAGTAGTCCAGTTACACATTTGTGGGCTTATAACTTGGCTTCTGAATGTCCTGGAGCGATGAGGTTTGTTTTAGTGTACTCCAATCAACAGCCCCTACAACCACAAAAAGGAATGGAGTCATTAGCACTTATGGTTTTTTAATGGCACCCAGAATTATGTTGCACGAAGCACAATTTCACAACATTCTGCGTTCATTTGTGTGAAAACAAGGTCCAATCAGGCTGAAACGTTACAGGAAGGTAGAATCTATTGAGTTGTAAGTGATCTGAACGTTTCATGATGATAGGACTTTCCTAAGGGGGTCAAACCATGTCCCAAAGGTCACCGGATCTGGTGTCACTTTAATGAAGTAGTCCAGTTACACATTTGTGGCCTTCTAACTTGGCTTCTGAATGTCCTAGAGAGATCAGGTTTGTTTTAGTATACTCCAATCAACAGCCCCTACAACCACAAAAAGGATCGGAGTCATTAGCACTTATGGTTTTTAAATGGCACCCAGAATTATGTTGCACGAAGCACAATTTCACATCATTCTGGGTTCATTTGTGTGAAAACAAGGTCCAAACAGGCTGAAACGTTACAGGAAGGTAGAATCTATTGAGTTGTAAGTGATCTGAATGTTTCATGATGATAGCACTTTCCTAAGGGGGTCAAACCATGTCCCAAAGGTCACCGGATCTGGTGTCAATTTAAAGAAGTTGTCCAGTTACACATTTGTGGGCTTATAACTTGGCTTCTGAATGTCCTAGAGCGATCAGGTTTGTTTTAGTGTACTCCAATCAACAGCCCCTACAACCACAAAAAGGAATGGAGACATTAGCACTTATGGTTTTTAAATGGCACCCAGAATTATGTTGCACGAAGCACAATTTCACATCATTCTGGCTTCATTTGTGTGAAAACAAGGTCCAATCAGGCTGAAACGTTACAGGAAGGTAGAATCTATTGAGTTGTAAGTGATCTGAACGTTTCATCATGATAGAACTTTCCTAAGGGGGTCAAACCATGTCCCAAAGGTCACCGGATCAGGTGTCAATTTAAAGAAGTAGTCCAGTTACACATTTGTGGGCTTATAACTTGGCTTCTGAATGTCCTAGAGCGATCAGGTTTGTTTTAGTGTACTCCAATCAACAGCCCCTACAACCACAAAAAGGAATGGAGTCATTAGCACTTATGGTTTGTAAATGGCACCCAGAATTATGTTGCACGAAGCACAATTTCACATCATTCTGTGTCCATTTGTGTGAAAACAAGGTCCAATCAGGCTGAAACGCTACAAGAAGGTAGAATCTATTGAGTTGTAAGTGATCTGAACGTTTCAAGATGATCGCACATTCCTATAGGGGGTAAAACCATGTCCCAAAGGTCACCGGGCCTGGTGTCACTTTAAAGATGTAGTCCAGTTACACCTTTGTGGGCTTATAACTTGGCTTCTGAATGTCCTAGAGAGGTTAGGTTTGTTTTAGTTTACTCCAATCAAAAGCCCCTACAACCACAAAAAGGAATGGAGTCATTAGCACTTATGGTTTGTAAATGGCACCCAGAATTATGTTGCAAGAAGCACAATTTCACATCATTCTGGGTCCATTTGTGTTAAAAAAAGGTCCAATCAGGCTGAAACGTTACAGGAAGGTAGAATCTATTGAGTTGTAAGTGATCTGAACGTTTCATCATGATAGCACTTTCCTAAGGGGGTCAAACCATGTCCCAAAGGTCACCGGATAAGGTGTCAATTTAAAGAAGTAGTCCAGTTACACATTTGTGGGCTTATAACTTGGCTTCTGATTGTCCTAGAGAGGTTAGGTTTGTTTTAGTGTACTCCAATCAAAAGCCCCTACAACCACAAAAGGAATGGAGTCATTAGCACTTATGGTTTGTAAATGGCACCCAGAATTATGTTGCACGAAGCACAATTTCACATCATTCTGGGTTCATTTGTGTGAAAACAAGGTCCAATCAGGATGAAATGTTACAGGAAGGTAGAATCTATTGAGTTGTAAGTGATCTGAACGTTTCATGATGATAGCACTTTCCTAAGGGGGACAAACCATGTCCCAAAGGTCACCGGATCTGGTGTCACTTTAAAGAAGTAGTCCAGTTACACATTTGTGGGCTTATAACTTGGCTTCTGAATGTCCTAGAGAGGTCAGGTTTGTTTTAGTGTACTCCAATCAACAGCCCCTACAACCACAAAAAGGAATGGAGACATTAGCACTTATGGTTTTTAAATGGCACCCAGAATTATGTTGCACGAAGCACAATTTCACATCATTCTGGGTTCATTTGTGTGAAAACAAGGTCCAATCAGTCTGAAACGTTACAGGAAGGTAGAATCTATTGAGTTGTAAGTGATCTTAACGTTTCATGATGATAGCACTTTCCTAAGGGGGTCAAACCATGTCCCAAATGTCACCGGATCTGGTGTAAATTTAAAGAAGTAGTCCAGTTACACATTTGTGGGCTTATAACTTGGCTTCTGAATGTCCTAGAGAGATCAGGTTTGTTTTAGGGTACTCCAATCAACAGCTCCTACAACCACAAAAAGGAATGGAGTCATTAGCACTTATGGTTTGTAAATGGCACCCAGAATTATGTTGCACAAAGCACAATTTCACATCATTCTGGGTTCATTTGTGTGAAAACAAGGTCCAATCAGGCTGAAACGTTACAGGAAGGTAGAATCTACTGAGATGTAAGTGATCTGAACGTTTCATGATGATAGCACTTTCCTAAGGGGGTCAAACCATGTCCCAAATGTCACCGGATCTGGTGTCAATTTAAAGAAGTAGTCCAGTTACACATTTGTGGGCTCATAACTTGGCTTCTGAATGTCCTAGAGAGATCCGGTTTGTTTTACTGTACTCCAATCAACAGCCCCTACAACCACAAAAAGGAATGGAGTCATTAGCACTTATGGTTTTTAAATGGCACCCAGAATTATGTTGCACGAAGCACAATTTCACATCATTCTGGGTCCATTTGTGTGAAAACAAGGTCCAATCAGGCTGAAACGTTACAGGAAGGTAGAATCTATTGAGATGTAAGTGATCTGAATGTTTCATGATGATAGCACTTTCCTAAGGGGGTCAAACCATGTCCCAAAGGTCACCGGATCTGGTGTCAATTTAAAGAAGTAGTCCAGTTACACATTTGTGGGCTTATAACTTGGCTTCTGAATGTCCTAGAGAGATCAGGTTTGTTTTACTGTACTCCAATCAACAGCCCCTACAACCACAAAAAGGAATGGAGTCATTAGCACTTATGCTTTGTAAATGGCACCCAGAATTATGTTGCACGAAGCACAATTTCAGATCATTCTGGGTCCATTTGTGTGAAAACAATGTCCAATCAGGCTGAAACGCTACAAGAAGGTAGAATCTATTGAGTTGTAAGTGATCTGAACGTTTCAAGATGATCGCACATTCCTATAGGGGGTAAAACCATGTCCCAAAGGTCACCGGGCCTTGTGTCACTTTAAAGAATAGTCCAGTTACACCTTTGTGGGCTTATAACTTGGCTTCTGAATGTCCTAGAGAGGTTAGGTTTGTTTTAGTGTACTCCAACAAACAGCCCCTACAACCACAAAAAGGATTGGAGTCATTAGCACTTATGGTTTGTAAATGGCACCCAGAATTATGTTGCACGAAGCACAATTTAACATCATTCTGGGTCCATTTGTGTGAAAACAAGGTCCAATCAGGCTGAAACGTTACAAGAAGGTAGAATCTATTGAGTTGTAAGTGATCTGAACGTTTCATGATGATCGCACATTCCTATAAGGGGTCAAACCATGTCCAAAAGGTCACCGGGCCTGGTGTCACTTTAAAGAAGTAGTCCAGTTACACCTTTGTGGGCTTATAACTTGGCTTCTGAATGTCCTAGAGAGGTCAGGTTTGTTTTAGGGTACTCCAATCAACAGCCCCTACAACCACAAAAAGGAATGGAGTCATTAGCACTTATGGTTTGTAAATGGCACCCAGAATTATGTTGCACGAAGCACAATTTCACATCATTCTGGGTCCATTTGTGTGAAAACAAGGTCCAATCAGGCTGAAACGTTACAGGAAGGTAGAATCTATTGAGTTGTAAGTGATCTGAACGTTTCATGATGATAGCACTTTCCTAAGGGGGTCAAACCATGTCCCAAAGGTCACCGGATCTGGTGTCAATTTAAAGAAGTAGTCCAGTTACACATTTGTGGGCTTATAACTTGGCTTCTGAATGTCCCTGAGAGATCAGGTTTGTTTTAGTATACTCCAATCAACAGCCCCTACAACCACAAAAAGGAATGGAGTCATTAGCACGTATGGTTTTTAAATGGCACCCAGAATTATGTTGCACGAAGCACAATTTCACATCATTCTGGGTCCATTTGTGTGAAAACAAGGTCCAATCAGGCTGAAACGTTACAGGAAGGTAGAATCTATTGAGTTGTAAGTGATCTGAACGTTTCATGATGATAGCACTTTCCTAAGGGGGTCAAACCATGTCCCAAAGGTCACCTGATCTGGTGTCAATTTAAAGAAGTAGTCCAGTTACACATTTGTGGGCTTATAACTTGATTTCTGAATGTCCTAGAGAGATCAGGTTTGTTTTAGTATACTCCAATCAACAGCCCCTACAACCACAAAAAGGAATGGAGTCATTAGCACTTATGCTTTGTAAATGGCACCCAGAATTATGTTGAACGAAGCACAATTTCACATCATTCTGGGTTCATTTGTGTGAAAACAAGGTCCAATCAGGCGGAAACGTTACAGGAAGGTAGAATCTATTGAGTTGTAAGTGATCTGAACGTTTCATGATGATAGCACTTTCCTAAGGGGGTCAAACCATGTCCCAAAGGTCACCGGATATGGTGTCAATTTAAAGAAGTAGTCCAGTTACACATTTGTGGGCTTATAACTTGGCTTCTGAATGTCCTAGAGAGATCAGGTTTGTTTTAATGTACTCCAATCAACAGCCCCTACAACCACAAAAAGGAATGGAGTCATAAGCACTTATGGTTTGTAAATGGCACCCAGAATTATGTTGCACGAAGCACAATTTCACATCATTCTGGGTTCATTTGTGTGAAAACAAGGTCCAATCAGGCTGAAACGTTACAGGAAGGTAGAATCTATTGAGTTGTAAGTGATCTGAACGTTTCATGATGATAGCACTTTCCTAAGGGGGTCAAACCATGTCCCAAATGTCACCGGATCTGGTGTCAATTTAAAGTAGTCCAGTTACACATTTGTGGGCTTATAACTTGGCTTCTGAATGTCCTAGAGAGATCAGGTTTGTTTTAATGTACTCCAATCAACAGCCCCTACAACCACAAAAAGGAATGGAGTCATTAGCACTTATGGTTTGTAAATGGCACCCAGAATTATGTTGCACGAAGCACAATTTTACATCATTCTGGGTCCATTTGTGTGAAAACAAGGTCCAATCAGGCTGAAACGCTACAAGAAGGTAGAATCTATTGAGTTGTAAGTGATCTGAACGTTTCATGATGATAGCACTTTCCTAAGGGGGTCAAACCATGTCCCAAAGGTCACCGGATCTGGTGTCAATTTAAAGAAGTAGTCCAGTTACACATTTGTGGGCTTATAACTTGGCTTCTGAATGTCCTAGAGAGATCAGGTTTGTTTTAGTGTACTCCAATCAACAGCCCCTACAACCACAAAAAGGATTGGAGTCATTAGCACTTATGGTTTGTAAATGGCACCCAGAATTATGTTGCACGAAGCACAATTTAACATCATTCTGGGTCCATTTGTGTGAAAACAAGGTCCAATCAGGCTGAAACGTTACAAGAAGGTAGAATCTATTGAGTTGTAAGTGATCTGAACGTTTCATGATGATCGCACATTCCTATAAGGGGTCAAACCATGTCCAAAAGGTCACCGGGCCTGGTGTCACTTTAAAGAAGTAGTCCAGTTACACCTTTGTGGGCTTATAACTTGGCTTCTGAATGTCCTAGAGAGGTCAGGTTTGTTTTAGGGTACTCCAATCAACAGCCCCTACAACCACAAAAAGGAATGGAGTCATTAGCACTTATGGTTTTTAAATGGCACCCAGAATTATGTTGCACGAAGCACAATTTCACATCATTCTGGGTTCATTTGTGTGAAAACAAGGTCCAATCAGGCTGAAACGTTACAGGAAGGTAGAATCTATTGAGTTGTAAGTTATCTGAACGTTTCATGATGATAGCACTTTCCTAAGGGGGTCAAACCATGTCCCAAAGGTCACCGGATCTGGTGTCAATTTAAAGAAGTAGTCCAGTTACACATTTGTGGGCTTGTAACTTGGCTTCTCAATGTCCTAGAGAGATCAGGTTTGTTTTAATGTACTCCAATCAACAGCCCCTACAACCACAAAAAGGAATGGAGTCATTAGCACTTATGCTTTGTAAATGGCACCCAGAATTATGTTGCACGAAGCACAATTTCAGATCATTCTGGGTCCATTTGTGTGAAAACAATGTCCAATCAGGCTGAAACACTACAAGAAGGTAGAATCTATTGAGTTGTAAGTGATCTGAACGTTTCAAGATGATCGCACATTCCTATAGGGGGTAAAACCATGTCCCAAAGGTCACCGGGCCTTGTGTCACTTTAAAGAATAGTCCAGTTACACCTTTGTGGGCTTATAACTTGGCTTCTGAATGTCCTAGAGAGGTTAGGTTTGTTTTAGTGTACTCCAATCAACAGCCCCTACAACCACAAAAAGGAATGGAGTCATTAGCACTTATGGTTTGTAAATGGCACCCAGAATTATGTTGCACGAAGCACAATTTCACATCATTCTGGGTTCATTTGTGTGAAAACAAGGTCCAATCAGGCTGAAACGTTACAGGAAGGTAGAATCTATTGAGTTGTAAGTGATCTGAACGTTTCATGATGATAGCACTTTCCTAAGGGGGTCAAACCATGTCCCAAAGGTCACCGGATCTGGTGTCAATTTAAAGAAGTAGTCCAGTTACACATTTGTGGGCTTATAACTTGGCTTCTGAATGTCCTGGAGCGATGAGGTTTGTTTTAGTGTACTCCAATCAACAGCCCCTACAACCACAAAAAGGAATGGAGTCATTAGCACTTATGGTTTTTTAATGGCACCCAGAATTATGTTGCACGAAGCACAATTTCACAACATTCTGCGTTCATTTGTGTGAAAACAAGGTCCAATCAGGCTGAAACGTTACAGGAAGGTAGAATCTATTGAGTTGTAAGTGATCTGAACGTTTCATGATGATAGGACTTTCCTAAGGGGGTCAAACCATGTCCCAAAGGTCACCGGATCTGGTGTCACTTTAATGAAGTAGTCCAGTTACACATTTGTGGCCTTCTAACTTGGCTTCTGAATGTCCTAGAGAGATCAGGTTTGTTTTAGTATACTCCAATCAACAGCCCCTACAACCACAAAAAGGATCGGAGTCATTAGCACTTATGGTTTTTAAATGGCACCCAGAATTATGTTGCACGAAGCACAATTTCACATCATTCTGGGTTCATTTGTGTGAAAACAAGGTCCAAACAGGCTGAAACGTTACAGGAAGGTAGAATCTATTGAGTTGTAAGTGATCTGAATGTTTCATGATGATAGCACTTTCCTAAGGGGGTCAAACCATGTCCCAAAGGTCACCGGATCTGGTGTCAATTTAAAGAAGTTGTCCAGTTACACATTTGTGGGCTTATAACTTGGCTTCTGAATGTCCTAGAGCGATCAGGTTTGTTTTAGTGTACTCCAATCAACAGCCCCTACAACCACAAAAAGGAATGGAGACATTAGCACTTATGGTTTTTAAATGGCACCCAGAATTATGTTGCACGAAGCACAATTTCACATCATTCTGGCTTCATTTGTGTGAAAACAAGGTCCAATCAGGCTGAAACGTTACAGGAAGGTAGAATCTATTGAGTTGTAAGTGATCTGAACGTTTCATCATGATAGAACTTTCCTAAGGGGGTCAAACCATGTCCCAAAGGTCACCGGATCAGGTGTCAATTTAAAGAAGTAGTCCAGTTACACATTTGTGGGCTTATAACTTGGCTTCTGAATGTCCTAGAGCGATCAGGTTTGTTTTAGTGTACTCCAATCAACAGCCCCTACAACCACAAAAAGGAATGGAGTCATTAGCACTTATGGTTTGTAAATGGCACCCAGAATTATGTTGCACGAAGCACAATTTCACATCATTCTGTGTCCATTTGTGTGAAAACAAGGTCCAATCAGGCTGAAACGCTACAAGAAGGTAGAATCTATTGAGTTGTAAGTGATCTGAACGTTTCAAGATGATCGCACATTCCTATAGGGGGTAAAACCATGTCCCAAAGGTCACCGGGCCTGGTGTCACTTTAAAGATGTAGTCCAGTTACACCTTTGTGGGCTTATAACTTGGCTTCTGAATGTCCTAGAGAGGTTAGGTTTGTTTTAGTTTACTCCAATCAAAAGCCCCTACAACCACAAAAAGGAATGGAGTCATTAGCACTTATGGTTTGTAAATGGCACCCAGAATTATGTTGCACGAAGCACAATTTCACATCATTCTGGGTCCATTTGTGTTAAAAAAACGTCCAATCAGGCTGAAACGTTACAGGAAGGTAGAATCTATTGAGTTGTAAGTGATCTGAACGTTTCATCATGATAGCACTTTCCTAAGGGGGTCAAACCATGTCCCAAAGGTCACCGGATAAGGTGTCAATTTAAAGAAGTAGTCCAGTTACACATTTGTGGGCTTATAACTTGGCTTCTGATTGTCCTAGAGAGGTTAGGTTTGTTTTAGTGTACTACAATCAAAAGCCCCTACAACCACAAAAGGAATGGAGTCATTAGCACTTATGGTTTGTAAATGGCACCCAGAATTATGTTGCACGAAGCACAATTTCACATCATTCTGGGTTCATTTGTGTGAAAACAAGGTCCAATCAGGATGAAATGTTACAGGAAGGTAGAATCTATTGAGTTGTAAGTGATCTGAACGTTTCATGATGATAGCACTTTCCTAAGGGGGACAAACCATGTCCCAAAGGTCACCGGATCTGGTGTCACTTTAAAGAAGTAGTCCAGTTACACATTTGTGGGCTTATAACTTGGCTTCTGAATGTCCTAGAGAGGTCAGGTTTGTTTTAGTGTACTCCAATCAACAGCCCCTACAACCACAAAAAGGAATGGAGACATTAGCACTTATGGTTTTTAAATGGCACCCAGAATTATGTTGCACGAAGCACAATTTCACATCATTCTGGGTTCATTTGTGTGAAAACAAGGTCCAATCAGTCTGAAACGTTACAGGAAGGTAGAATCTATTGAGTTGTAAGTGATCTTAACGTTTCATGATGATAGCACTTTCCTAAGGGGGTCAAACCATGTCCCAAATGTCACCGGATCTGGTGTAAATTTAAAGAAGTAGTCCAGTTACACATTTGTGGGCTTATAACTTGGCTTCTGAATGTCCTAGAGAGATCAGGTTTGTTTTAGGGTACTCCAATCAACAGCTCCTACAACCACAAAAAGGAATGGAGTCATTAGCACTTATGGTTTGTAAATGGCACCCAGAATTATGTTGCACAAAGCACAATTTCACATCATTCTGGGTTCATTTGTGTGAAAACAAGGTCCAATCAGGCTGAAACGTTACAGGAAGGTAGAATCTACTGAGATGTAAGTGATCTGAACGTTTCATGATGATAGCACTTTCCTAAGGGGGTCAAACCATGTCCCAAATGTCACCGGATCTGGTGTCAATTTAAAGAAGTAGTCCAGTTACACATTTGTGGGCTCATAACTTGGCTTCTGAATGTCCTAGAGAGATCCGGTTTGTTTTACTGTACTCCAATCAACAGCCCCTACAACCACAAAAAGGAATGGAGTCATTAGCACTTATGGTTTTTAAATGGCACCCAGAATTATGTTGCACGAAGCACAATTTCACATCATTCTGGGTCCATTTGTGTGAAAACAAGGTCCAATCAGGCTGAAACGTTACAGGAAGGTAGAATCTATTGAGATGTAAGTGATCTGAATGTTTCATGATGATAGCACTTTCCTAAGGGGGTCAAACCATGTCCCAAAGGTCACCGGATCTGGTGTCAATTTAAAGAAGTAGTCCAGTTACACATTTGTGGGCTTATAACTTGGCTTCTGAATGTCCTAGAGAGATCAGGTTTGTTTTACTGTACTCCAATCAACAGCCCCTACAACCACAAAAAGGAATGGAGTCATTAGCACTTATGCTTTGTAAATGGCACCCAGAATTATGTTGCACGAAGCACAATTTCAGATCATTCTGGGTCCATTTGTGTGAAAACAATGTCCAATCAGGCTGAAACGCTACAAGAAGGTAGAATCTATTGAGTTGTAAGTGATCTGAACGTTTCAAGATGATCGCACATTCCTATAGGGGGTAAAACCATGTCCCAAAGGTCACCGGGCCTTGTGTCACTTTAAAGAATAGTCCAGTTACACCTTTGTGGGCTTATAACTTGGCTTCCGAATGTCCTAGAGAGGTTAGGTTTGTTTTAGTGTACTCCAACAAACAGCCCCTACAACCACAAAAAGGATTGGAGTCATTAGCACTTATGGTTTGTAAATGGCACCCAGAATTATGTTGCACGAAGCACAATTTAACATCATTCTGGGTCCATTTGTGTGAAAACAAGGTCCAATCAGGCTGAAACGTTACAAGAAGGTAGAATCTATTGAGTTGTAAGTGATCTGAACGTTTCATGATGATCGCACATTCCTATAAGGGGTCAAACCATGTCCAAAAGGTCACCGGGCCTGGTGTCACTTTAAAGAAGTAGTCCAGTTACACCTTTGTGGGCTTATAACTTGGCTTCTGAATGTCCTAGAGAGGTCAGGTTTGTTTTAGGGTACTCCAATCAACAGCCCCTACAACCACAAAAAGGAATGGAGTCATTAGCACTTATGGTTTGTAAATGGCACCCAGAATTATGTTGCACGAAGCACAATTTCACATCATTCTGGGTCCATTTGTGTGAAAACAAGGTCCAATCAGGCTGAAACGTTACAGGAAGGTAGAATCTATTGAGTTGTAAGTGATCTGAACGTTTCATGATGATAGCACTTTCCTAAGGGGGTCAAACCATGTCCCAAAGGTCACCGGATCTGGTGTCAATTTAAAGAAGTAGTCCAGTTACACATTTGTGGGCTTATAACTTGGCTTCTGAATGTCCCTGAGAGATCAGGTTTGTTTTAGTATACTCCAATCAACAGCCCCTACAACCACAAAAAGGAATGGAGTCATTAGCACGTATGGTTTTTAAATGGCACCCAGAATTATGTTGCACGAAGCACAATTTCACATCATTCTGGGTCCATTTGTGTGAAAACAAGGTCCAATCAGGCTGAAACGTTACAGGAAGGTAGAATCTATTGAGTTGTAAGTGATCTGAACGTTTCATGATGATAGCACTTTCCTAAGGGGGTCAAACCATGTCCCAAAGGTCACCTGATCTGGTGTCAATTTAAAGAAGTAGTCCAGTTACACATTTGTGGGCTTATAACTTGATTTCTGAATGTCCTAGAGAGATCAGGTTTGTTTTAGTATACTCCAATCAACAGCCCCTACAACCACAAAAAGGAATGGAGTCATTAGCACTTATGCTTTGTAAATGGCACCCAGAATTATGTTGAACGAAGCACAATTTCACATCATTCTGGGTTCATTTGTGTGAAAACAAGGTCCAATCAGGCGGAAACGTTACAGGAAGGTAGAATCTATTGAGTTGTAAGTGATCTGAACGTTTCATGATGATAGCACTTTCCTAAGGGGGTCAAACCATGTCCCAAAGGTCACCGGATATGGTGTCAATTTAAAGAAGTAGTCCAGTTACACATTTGTGGGCTTATAACTTGGCTTCTGAATGTCCTAGAGAGATCAGGTTTGTTTTAATGTACTCCAATCAACAGCCCCTACAACCACAAAAAGGAATGGAGTCATAAGCACTTATGGTTTGTAAATGGCACCCAGAATTATGTTGCACGAAGCACAATTTCACATCATTCTGGGTTCATTTGTGTGAAAACAAGGTCCAATCAGGCTGAAACGTTACAGGAAGGTAGAATCTATTGAGTTGTAAGTGATCTGAACGTTTCATGATGATAGCACTTTCCTAAGGGGGTCAAACCATGTCCCAAATGTCACCGGATCTGGTGTCAATTTAAAGTAGTCCAGTTACACATTTGTGGGCTTATAACTTGGCTTCTGAATGTCCTAGAGAGATCAGGTTTGTTTTAATGTACTCCAATCAACAGCCCCTACAACCACAAAAAGGAATGGAGTCATTAGCACTTATGGTTTGTAAATGGCACCCAGAATTATGTTGCACGAAGCACAATTTTACATCATTCTGGGTCCATTTGTGTGAAAACAAGGTCCAATCAGGCTGAAACGCTACAAGAAGGTAGAATCTATTGAGTTGTAAGTGATCTGAACGTTTCATGATGATAGCACTTTCCTAAGGGGGTCAAACCATGTCCCAAAGGTCACCGGATCTGGTGTCAATTTAAAGAAGTAGTCCAGTTACACATTTGTGGGCTTATAACTTGGCTTCTGAATGTCCTAGAGAGATCAGGTTTGTTTTAGTGTACTCCAATCAACAGCCCCTACAACCACAAAAAGGATTGGAGTCATTAGCACTTATGGTTTGTAAATGGCACCCAGAATTATGTTGCACGAAGCACAATTTAACATCATTCTGGGTCCATTTGTGTGAAAACAAGGTCCAATCAGGCTGAAACGTTACAAGAAGGTAGAATCTATTGAGTTGTAAGTGATCTGAACGTTTCATGATGATCGCACATTCCTATAAGGGGTCAAACCATGTCCAAAAGGTCACCGGGCCTGGTGTCACTTTAAAGAAGTAGTCCAGTTACACCTTTGTGGGCTTATAACTTGGCTTCTGAATGTCCTAGAGAGGTCAGGTTTGTTTTAGGGTACTCCAATCAACAGCCCCTACAACCACAAAAAGGAATGGAGTCATTAGCACTTATGGTTTGTAAATGGCACCCAGAATTATGTTGCACGAAGCACAATTTCACATCATTCTGGGTCCATTTGTGTGAAAACAAGGTCCAATCAGGCTGAAACGTTACAGGAAGGTAGAATCTATTGAGTTGTAAGTGATCTGAACGTTTCATGATGATAGCACTTTCCTAAGGGGGTCAAACCATGTCCCAAAGGTCACCGGATCTGGTGTCAATTTAAAGAAGTAGTCCAGTTACACATTTGTGGGCTTATAACTTGGCTTCTGAATGTCCCTGAGAGATCAGGTTTGTTTTAGTATACTCCAATCAACAGCCCCTACAACCACAAAAAGGAATGGAGTCATTAGCACGTATGGTTTTTAAATGGCACCCAGAATTATGTTGCACGAAGCACAATTTCACATCATTCTGGGTCCATTTGTGTGAAAACAAGGTCCAATCAGGCTGAAACGTTACAGGAAGGTAGAATCTATTGAGTTGTAAGTGATCTGAACGTTTCATGATGATAGCACTTTCCTAAGGGGGTCAAACCATGTCCCAAAGGTCACCTGATCTGTGTCAATTTAAAGAAGTAGTCCAGTTACACATTTGTGGGCTTATAACTTGATTTCTGAATGTCCTAGAGAGATCAGGTTTGTTTTAGTATACTCCAATCAACAGCCCCTACAACCACAAAAAGGAATGGAGTCATTAGCACTTATGCTTTGTAAATGGCACCCAGAATTATGTTGAACGAAGCACAATTTCACATCATTCTGGGTTCATTTGTGTGAAAACAAGGTCCAATCAGGCGGAAACGTTACAGGAAGGTAGAATCTATTGAGTTGTAAGTGATCTGAACGTTTCATGATGATAGCACTTTCCTAAGGGGGTCAAACCATGTCCCAAAGGTCACCGGATATGGTGTCAATTTAAAGAAGTAGTCCAGTTACACATTTGTGGGCTTATAACTTGGCTTCTGAATGTCCTAGAGAGATCAGGTTTGTTTTAATGTACTCCAATCAACAGCCCCTACAACCACAAAAAGGAATGGAGTCATAAGCACTTATGGTTTGTAAATGGCACCCAGAATTATGTTGCACGAAGCACAATTTCACATCATTCTGGGTTCATTTGTGTGAAAACAAGGTCCAATCAGGCTGAAACGTTACAGGAAGGTAGAATCTATTGAGTTGTAAGTGATCTGAACGTTTCATGATGATAGCACTTTCCTAAGGGGGTCAAACCATGTCCCAAATGTCACCGGATCTGGTGTCAATTTAAAGTAGTCCAGTTACACATTTGTGGGCTTATAACTTGGCTTCTGAATGTCCTAGAGAGATCAGGTTTGTTTTAATGTACTCCAATCAACAGCCCCTACAACCACAAAAAGGAATGGAGTCATTAGCACTTATGGTTTGTAAATGGCACCCAGAATTATGTTGCACGAAGCACAATTTTACATCATTCTGGGTCCATTTGTGTGAAAACAAGGTCCAATCAGGCTGAAACGCTACAAGAAGGTAGAATCTATTGAGTTGTAAGTGATCTGAACGTTTCATGATGATAGCACTTTCCTAAGGGGGTCAAACCATGTCCCAAAGGTCACCGGATCTGGTGTCAATTTAAAGAAGTAGTCCAGTTACACATTTGTGGGCTTATAACTTGGCTTCTGAATGTCCTAGAGAGATCAGGTTTGTTTTAGTGTACTCCAATCAACAGCCCCTACAACCACAAAAAGGAATGGAGTCATTAGCACTTATGGTTTGTAAATGGCACCCAGAATTATGTTGCACGAAGCACAATTTTACATCATTCTGGGTCCATTTGTGTGAAAACAAGGTCCAATCAGGCTGAAACGCTACAAGAAGGTAGAATCTATTGAGTTGTAAGTGATCTGAACGTTTCATGATGATAGCACTTTCCTAAGGGGGTCAAACCATGTCCCAAAGGTCACCGGATCTGGTGTCAATTTAAAGAAGTAGTCCAGTTACACATTTGTGGGCTTATAACTTGGCTTCTGAATGTCCTAGAGAGATCAGGTTTGTTTTAGTGTACTCCAATCAACAGCCCCTACAACCACAAAAAGCAATGGAGTCATTAGCACTTATGGTTTTTAAATGGCACCCAGAATTATGTTGCACGAAGCACAATTTCACATCATTCTGGGTCCATTTGTGTGAAAACAAGGTCCAATCAGGCTGAAACGTTACAAGAAGGTAGAATCTATTGAGTTGTAAGTGATCTGAACGTTTCATGATGATCGCACATTCCTATAAGGGGTCAAACCATGTTCAAAAGGTCACCGGGCCTGGTGTCACTTTAAAGAAGTAGTCCAGTTACACCTTTGTGGGCTTATAACTTGGCTTCTGAATGTCCTAGAGAGGTCAGGTTTGTTTTAGGGTACTCCAATCAACAGCCCCTACAACCACAAAAAGGAATGGAGTCATTAGCACTTATGGTTTGTAAATGGCACCCAGAATTATGTTGCACGAAGCACAATTTCACATCATTCTGGGTCCATTTGTGTGAAAACAAGGTCCAATCAGGCTGAAACGTTACAGGAAGGTAGAATCTATTGAGTTGTAAGTGATCTGATTGTTTCATGATGATAGCACTTTCCTAAGGGGGTCAAACCATGTCCCAAAGGTCACCGGGCCTGGTGTCACTTTAAAGATGTAGTCCAGTTACACCTTTGTGAGCTTATAACTTGGCTTCTGAATGTCCTAGAGAGGTTAGGTTTGTTTTAGTGTACTCCAATCAAAAGCCCCTACAACCACAAAAAGGAATGGAGTCATTAGCACTTATGGTTTGTAAATGGCACCCAGAATTATGTTGCACGAAGCACAATTTCACATCATTCTGGGTTCATTTGTGTGAAAACAAGGTCCAATCAGGCTGAAACGTTACAGGAAGGTAGAATCTATTGAGTTGTAAGTGATCTGATTGTTTCATGATGATAGCACTTTCCTAAGGGGGTCAAACCATGTCCCAAAGGTCACCGGATCTGGTGTCACTTTAAAGAAGTAGTCCAGTTACACATTTGTGGGCTTATAACTTGGCTTCTGAATGTCCTAGAGAGGTCAGGTTTGTTTTAGTGTACTCCAATCAACAGCCCCTACAACCACAAAAAGGAATGGAGACATTAGCACTTATGGTTTTTAAATGGCACCCAGAATTATGTTGCACGAAGCACAATTTCACATCATTCTGGGTTCATTTGTGTGAAAACAAGGTCCAATCAGGCTGAAACGTTACAGGAAGGTAGAATCTATTGAGTTGTAAGTGATCTTAACGTTTCATGATGATAGCACTTTCCTAAGGGGGTCAAACCATGTCCCAAATGTCACCGGATCTGGTGTCAATTTAAAGAAGTAGTCCAGTTACACATTTGTGGGCTCATAACTTGGCTTCTGAATGTCCTAGAGAGATCAGGTTTGTTTTAGGGTACTCCAATCAACAGCTCCTACAACCACAAAAAGGAATGGAGTCATTAGCACTTATGGTTTTTAAATGGCACCCAGAATTATGTTGCACGAAGCACAATTTCACATCATTCTGGGTTCATTTGTGTGAAAACAAGGTCCAATCAGGCTGAAACGTTACAGGAAGGTAGAATCTATTGAGTTGTAAGTGATCTGAACGTTTCATGATGATAGCACTTTCCTAAGGGGGTAAATCCATGTCCCAAAGGTCACCAGATCTGGTGTCAATTTAAAGAAGTAGTCCAGTTACACATTTGTGGGCTTATAACTTGGCTTCTGAATGTCCTAGAGAGATCAGGTTTGTTTTAATGTACTCCAATCAACAGCCCCTACAACCACAAAAAGGAATGGAGTCATTAGCACTTATGCTTTGTAAATGGCACACAGAATTATGTTGCACGAAGCACAATTTCAGATCATTCTGGGTCCATTTGTGTGAAAACAATGTCCAATCAGGCTGAAACACTACAAGAAGGTAGAATCTATTGAGTTGTAAGTGATCTGAACGTTTCAAGATGATCGCACATTCCTATAGGGGGTAAAACCATGTCCCAAAGGTCACCGGGCCTTGTGTCACTTTAAAGAATAGTCCAGTTACACCTTTGTGGGCTTATAACTTGGCTTCTGAATGTCCTAGAGAGGTTAGGTTTGTTTTAGTGTACTCCAATCAACAGCCCCTACAACCACAAAAAGGAATGGAGTCATTAGCACTTATGGTTTGTAAATGGCACCCAGAATTATGTTGCACGAAGCACAATTTCACATCATTCTGGGTTCATTTGTGTGAAAACAAGGTCCAATCAGGCTGAAACGTTACAGGAAGGTAGAATCTATTGAGTTGTAAGTGATCTGAACGTTTCATGATGATAGCACTTTCCTAAGGGGGTCAAACCATGTCCCAAAGGTCACCGGATCTGGTGTCAATTTAAAGAAGTAGTCCAGTTACACATTTGTGGGCTTATAACTTGGCTTCTGAATGTCCTGGAGCGATGAGGTTTGTTTTAGTGTACTCCAATCAACAGCCCCTACAACCACAAAAAGGAATGGAGTCATTAGCACTTATGGTTTTTTAATGGCACCCAGAATTATGTTGCACGAAGCACAATTTCACAACATTCTGCGTTCATTTGTGTGAAAACAAGGTCCAATCAGGCTGAAACGTTACAGGAAGGTAGAATCTATTGAGTTGTAAGTGATCTGAACGTTTCATGATGATAGGACTTTCCTAAGGGGGTCAAACCATGTCCCAAAGGTCACCGGATCTGGTGTCACTTTAATGAAGTAGTCCAGTTACACATTTGTGGGCTTCTAACTTGGCTTCTGAATGTCCTAGAGAGATCAGGTTTGTTTTAGTATACTCCAATCAACAGCCCCTACAACCACAAAAAGGATCGGAGTCATTAGCACTTATGGTTTTTAAATGGCACCCAGAATTATGTTGCACGAAGCACAATTTCACATCATTCTGGGTTCATTTGTGTGAAAACAAGGTCCAAACAGGCTGAAACGTTACAGGAAGGTAGAATCTATTGAGTTGTAAGTGATCTGAATGTTTCATGATGATAGCACTTTCCTAAGGGGGTCAAACCATGTCCCAAAGGTCACCGGATCTGGTGTCAATTTAAAGAAGTTGTCCAGTTACACATTTGTGGGCTTATAACTTGGCTTCTGAATGTCCTAGAGCGATCAGGTTTGTTTTAGTGTACTCCAATCAACAGCCCCTACAACCACAAAAAGGAATGGAGACATTAGCACTTATGGTTTTTAAATGGCACCCAGAATTATGTTGCACGAAGCACAATTTCACATCATTCTGGCTTCATTTGTGTGAAAACAAGGTCCAATCAGGCTGAAACGTTACAGGAAGGTAGAATCTACTGAGTTGTAAGTGATCTGAACGTTTCATCATGATAGAACTTTCCTAAGGGGGTCAAACCATGTCCCAAAGGTCACCGGATCAGGTGTCAATTTAAAGAAGTAGTCCAGTTACACATTTGTGGGCTTATAACTTGGCTTCTGAATGTCCTAGAGAGATCAGGTTTGTTTTAGTGTACTCCAATCAACAGCCCCTACAACCACAAAAAGGAATGGAGTCATTAGCACTTATGGTTTGTAAATGGCACCCAGAATTATGTTGCACGAAGCACAATTTCACATCATTCTGTGTCCATTTGTGTGAAAACAAGGTCCAATCAGGCTGAAACGCTACAAGAAGGTAGAATCTATTGAGTTGTAAGTGATCTGAACGTTTCAAGATGATCGCACATTCCTATAGGGGGTAAAACCATGTCCCAAAGGTCACCGGGCCTGGTGTCACTTTAAAGATGTAGTCCAGTTACACCTTTGTGGGCTTATAACTTGGCTTCTGAATGTCCTAGAGAGGTTAGGTTTGTTTTAGTTTACTCCAATCAAAAGCCCCTACAACCACAAAAAGGAATGGAGTCATTAGCACTTATGGTTTGTAAATGGCACCCAGAATTATGTTGCACGAAGCACAATTTCACATCATTCTGGGTCCATTTGTGTTAAAAAAAGGTCCAATCAGGCTGAAACGTTACAGGAAGGTAGAATCTATTGAGTTGTAAGTGATCTGAACGTTTCATCATGATAGCACTTTCCTAAGGGGGTCAAACCATGTCCCAAAGGTCACCGGATAAGGTGTCAATTTAAAGAAGTAGTCCAGTTACACATTTGTGGGCTTATAACTTGGCTTCTGATTGTCCTAGAGAGGTTAGGTTTGTTTTAGTGTACTCCAATCAAAAGCCCCTACAACCACAAAAGGAATGGAGTCATTAGCACTTATGGTTTGTAAATGGCACCCAGAATTATGTTGCACGAAGCACAATTTCACATCATTCTGGGTTCATTTGTGTGAAAACAAGGTCCAATCAGGATGAAATGTTACAGGAAGGTAGAATCTATTGAGTTGTAAGTGATCTGAACGTTTCATGATGATAGCACTTTCCTAAGGGGGACAAACCATGTCCCAAAGGTCACCGGATCTGGTGTCACTTTAAAGAAGTAGTCCAGTTACACATTTGTGGGCTTATAACTTGGCTTCTGAATGTCCTAGAGAGGTCAGGTTTGTTTTAGTGTACTCCAATCAACAGCCCCTACAACCACAAAAAGGAATGGAGACATTAGCACTTATGGTTTTTAAATGGCACCCAGAATTATGTTGCACGAAGCACAATTTCACATCATTCTGGGTTCATTTGTGTGAAAACAAGGTCCAATCAGTCTGAAACGTTACAGGAAGGTAGAATCTATTGAGTTGTAAGTGATCTTAACGTTTCATGATGATAGCACTTTCCTAAGGGGGTCAAACCATGTCCCAAATGTCACCGGATCTGGTGTAAATTTAAAGAAGTAGTCCAGTTACACATTTGTGGGCTTATAACTTGGCTTCTGAATGTCCTAGAGAGATCAGGTTTGTTTTAGGGTACTCCAATCAACAGCTCCTACAACCACAAAAAGGAATGGAGTCATTAGCACTTATGGTTTGTAAATGGCACCCAGAATTATGTTGCACAAAGCACAATTTCACATCATTCTGGGTTCATTTGTGTGAAAACAAGGTCCAATCAGGCTGAAACGTTACAGGAAGGTAGAATCTACTGAGTTGTAAGTGATCTGAACGTTTCATGATGATAGCACTTTCCTAAGGGGGTCAAACCATGTCCCAAATGTCACCGGATCTGGTGTCAATTTAAAGAAGTAGTCCAGTTACACATTTGTGGGCTCATAACTTGGCTTCTGAATGTCCTAGAGAGATCCGGTTTGTTTTACTGTACTCCAATCAACAGCCCCTACAACCACAAAAAGGAATGGAGTCATTAGCACTTATGGTTTTTAAATGGCACCCAGAATTATGTTGCACGAAGCACAATTTCACATCATTCTGGGTCCATTTGTGTGAAAACAAGGTCCAATCAGGCTGAAACGTTACAGGAAGGTAGAATCTATTGAGATGTAAGTGATCTGAATGTTTCATGATGATAGCACTTTCCTAAGGGGGTCAAACCATGTCCCAAAGGTCACCGGATCTGGTGTCAATTTAAAGAAGTAGTCCAGTTACACATTTGTGGGCTTATAACTTGGCTTCTGAATGTCCTAGAGAGATCAGGTTTGTTTTACTGTACTCCAATCAACAGCCCCTACAACCACAAAAAGGAATGGAGTCATTAGCACTTATGCTTTGTAAATGGCACCCAGAATTATGTTGCACGAAGCACAATTTCAGATCATTCTGGGTCCATTTGTGTGAAAACAATGTCCAATCAGGCTGAAACGCTACAAGAAGGTAGAATCTATTGAGTTGTAAGTGATCTGAACGTTTCAAGATGATCGCACATTCCTATAGGGGGTAAAACCATGTCCCAAAGGTCACCGGGCCTTGTGTCACTTTAAAGAATAGTCCAGTTACACCTTTGTGGGCTTATAACTTGGCTTCTGAATGTCCTAGAGAGGTTAGGTTTGTTTTAGTGTACTCCAACAAACAGCCCCTACAACCACAAAAAGGATTGGAGTCATTAGCACTTATGGTTTGTAAATGGCACCCAGAATTATGTTGCACGAAGCACAATTTAACATCATTCTGGGTCCATTTGTGTGAAAACAAGGTCCAATCAGGCTGAAACGTTACAAGAAGGTAGAATCTATTGAGTTGTAAGTGATCTGAACGTTTCATGATGATCGCACATTCCTATAAGGGGTCAAACCATGTCCAAAAGGTCACCGGGCCTGGTGTCACTTTAAAGAAGTAGTCCAGTTACACCTTTGTGGGCTTATAACTTGGCTTCTGAATGTCCTAGAGAGGTCAGGTTTGTTTTAGGGTACTCCAATCAACAGCCCCTACAACCACAAAAAGGAATGGAGTCATTAGCACTTATGGTTTGTAAATGGCACCCAGAATTATGTTGCACGAAGCACAATTTCACATCATTCTGGGTCCATTTGTGTGAAAACAAGGTCCAATCAGGCTGAAACGTTACAGGAAGGTAGAATCTATTGAGTTGTAAGTGATCTGAACGTTTCATGATGATAGCACTTTCCTAAGGGGGTCAAACCATGTCCCAAAGGTCACCGGATCTGGTGTCAATTTAAAGAAGTAGTCCAGTTACACATTTGTGGGCTTATAACTTGGCTTCTGAATGTCCCTGAGAGATCAGGTTTGTTTTAGTATACTCCAATCAACAGCCCCTACAACCACAAAAAGGAATGGAGTCATTAGCACGTATGGTTTTTAAATGGCACCCAGAATTATGTTGCACGAAGCACAATTTCACATCATTCTGGGTCCATTTGTGTGAAAACAAGGTCCAATCAGGCTGAAACGTTACAGGAAGGTAGAATCTATTGAGTTGTAAGTGATCTGAACGTTTCATGATGATAGCACTTTCCTAAGGGGGTCAAACCATGTCCCAAAGGTCACCTGATCTGGTGTCAATTTAAAGAAGTAGTCCAGTTACACATTTGTGGGCTTATAACTTGATTTCTGAATGTCCTAGAGAGATCAGGTTTGTTTTAGTATACTCCAATCAACAGCCCCTACAACCACAAAAAGGAATGGAGTCATTAGCACTTATGCTTTGTAAATGGCACCCAGAATTATGTTGAACGAAGCACAATTTCACATCATTCTGGGTTCATTTGTGTGAAAACAAGGTCCAATCAGGCGGAAACGTTACAGGAAGGTAGAATCTATTGAGTTGTAAGTGATCTGAACGTTTCATGATGATAGCACTTTCCTAAGGGGGTCAAACCATGTCCCAAAGGTCACCGGATATGGTGTCAATTTAAAGAAGTAGTCCAGTTACACATTTGTGGGCTTATAACTTGGCTTCTGAATGTCCTAGAGAGATCAGGTTTGTTTTAATGTACTCCAATCAACAGCCCCTACAACCACAAAAAGGAATGGAGTCATAAGCACTTATGGTTTGTAAATGGCACCCAGAATTATGTTGCACGAAGCACAATTTCACATCATTCTGGGTTCATTTGTGTGAAAACAAGGTCCAATCAGGCTGAAACGTTACAGGAAGGTAGAATCTATTGAGTTGTAAGTGATCTGAACGTTTCATGATGATAGCACTTTCCTAAGGGGGTCAAACCATGTCCCAAATGTCACCGGATCTGGTGTCAATTTAAAGTAGTCCAGTTACACATTTGTGGGCTTATAACTTGGCTTCTGAATGTCCTAGAGAGATCAGGTTTGTTTTAATGTACTCCAATCAACAGCCCCTACAACCACAAAAAGGAATGGAGTCATTAGCACTTATGGTTTGTAAATGGCACCCAGAATTATGTTGCACGAAGCACAATTTTACATCATTCTGGGTCCATTTGTGTGAAAACAAGGTCCAATCAGGCTGAAACGCGACAAGAAGGTAGAATCTATTGAGTTGTAAGTGATCTGAACGTTTCATGATGATAGCACTTTCCTAAGGGGGTCAAACCATGTCCCAAAGGTCACCGGATCTGGTGTCAATTTAAAGAAGTAGTCCAGTTACACATTTGTGGGCTTATAACTTGGCTTCTGAATGTCCTAGAGAGATCAGGTTTGTTTTAGTGTACTCCAATCAACAGCCCCTACAACCACAAAAAGGAATGGAGTCATTAGCACTTATGGTTTGTAAATGGCACCCAGAATTATGTTGCACGAAGCACAATTTTACATCATTCTGGGTCCATTTGTGTGAAAACAAGGTCCAATCAGGCTGAAACGCTACAAGAAGGTAGAATCTATTGAGTTGTAAGTGATCTGAACGTTTCATGATGATAGCACTTTCCTAAGGGGGTCAAACCATGTCCCAAAGGTCACCGGATCTGGTGTCAATTTAAAGAAGTAGTCCAGTTACACATTTGTGGGCTTATAACTTGGCTTCTGAATGTCCTAGAGAGATCAGGTTTGTTTTAGTGTACTCCAATCAACAGCCCCTACAACCACAAAAAGCAATGGAGTCATTAGCACTTATGGTTTTTAAATGGCACCCAGAATTATGTTGCACGAAGCACAATTTCACATCATTCTGGGTCCATTTGTGTGAAAACAAGGTCCAATCAGGCTGAAACGTTACAAGAAGGTAGAATCTATTGAGTTGTAAGTGATCTGAACGTTTCATGATGATCGCACATTCCTATAAGGGGTCAAACCATGTTCAAAAGGTCACCGGGCCTGGTGTCACTTTAAAGAAGTAGTCCAGTTACACCTTTGTGGGCTTATAACTTGGCTTCTGAATGTCCTAGAGAGGTCAGGTTTGTTTTAGGGTACTCCAATCAACAGCCCCTACAACCACAAAAAGGAATGGAGTCATTAGCACTTATGGTTTGTAAATGGCACCCAGAATTATGTTGCACGAAGCACAATTTCACATCATTCTGGGTCCATTTGTGTGAAAACAAGGTCCAATCAGGCTGAAACGTTACAGGAAGGTAGAATCTATTGAGTTGTAAGTGATCTGAACGTTTCATGATGATAGCACTTTCCTAAGGGGGTCAAACCATGTCCCAAAGGTCACCGGATCTGGTGTCAATTTAAAGAAGTAGTCCAGTTACACATTTGTGGGCTTATAACTTGGCTTCTGAATGTCCCTGAGAGATCAGGTTTGTTTTAGTATACTCCAATCAACAGCCCCTACAACCACAAAAAGGAATGGAGTCATTAGCACGTATGGTTTTTAAATGGCACCCAGAATTATGTTGCACGAAGCACAATTTCACATCATTCTGGGTCCATTTGTGTGAAAACAAGGTCCAATCAGGCTGAAACGTTACAGGAAGGTAGAATCTATTGAGTTGTAAGTGATCTGAACGTTTCATGATGATAGCACTTTCCTAAGGGGGTCAAACCATGTCCCAAAGGTCACCTGATCTGGTGTCAATTTAAAGAAGTAGTCCAGTTACACATTTGTGGGCTTATAACTTGGTTTCTGAATGTCCTAGAGAGATCAGGTTTGTTTTAGTATACTCCAATCAACAGCCCCTACAACCACAAAAAGGAATGGAGTCATTAGCACTTATGCTTTGTAAATGGCACCCAGAATTATGTTGAACGAAGCACAATTTCACATCATTCTGGGTTCATTTGTGTGAAAACAAGGTCCAATCAGGCGGAAACGTTACAGGAAGGTAGAATCTATTGAGTAGTAAGTGATCTGAACGTTTCATGATGATAGCACTTTCCTAAGGGGGTCAAACCATGTCCCAAATGTCACCGGATCTGGTGTCAATTTAAAGTAGTCCAGTTACACATTTGTGGGCTTATAACTTGGCTTCTGAATGTCCTAGAGAGATCAGGTTTGTTTTAATGTACTCCAATCAACAGCCCCTACAACCACAAAAAGGAATGGAGTCATTAGCACTTATGGTTTTTAAATGGCACCCAGAATTATGTTGCACGAAGCCCAATTTCACATCATTCTGGGTTCATTTGTGTGAAAACAAGGTCCAGTCAGGCTGAAACGTTACAGGAAGGTAGAATCTATTGAGTTGTAAGTGATCTGAACGTTTCATGATGATAGCACTTTCCTAAGGGGGTCAAACCATGTCCCAAAGGTCACCGGATCTGGTGTCAATTTAAAGAAGTAGTCCAGTTACACATTTGTGGGCTTATAACTTGGCTTCTGAATGTCCTAGAGAGATCAGGTTTGTTTTAGTGTACTCCAATCAACAGCCCCTACAACCACAAAAAGGAATGGAGTCATTAGCACTTATGGTTTTTAAATGGCACCCAGAATTATGTTGCACGAAGCACAATTTCACATCATTCTGGGTCCATTTGTGTGAAAACAAGGTCCAATCAGGCTGAAACGTTACAGGAAGATAGAATCTATTGAGATGTAAGTGATCTGAATGTTTCATGATGATAGCACTTTCCTAAGGGGGTCAAACCATGTCCCAAATGTCACCGGATCTGGTGTCAATTTAAAGTAGTCCAGTTACACATTTGTGGGCTTATAACTTGGCTTCTGAATGTCCTAGAGAGATCAGGTTTGTTTTAATGTACTCCAATCAACAGCCCCTACAACCACAAAAAGGAATGGAGTCATTAGCACTTATGGTTTTTAAATGGCACCCAGAATTATGTTGCACGAAGCCCAATTTCACATCATTCTGGGTTCATTTGTGTGAAAACAAGGTCCAGTCAGGCTGAAACGTTACAGGAAGGTAGAATCTATTGAGTTGTAAGTGATCTGAACGTTTCATGATGATAGCGCTTTCCTAAGGGGGTCAAACCATGTCCCAAAGGTCACCGGATCTGGTGTCAATTTAAAGAAGTAGTCCAGTTACACATTTGTGGGCTTATAACTTGGCTTCTGAATGTCCTAGAGAGATCAGGTTTGTTTTAGTGTACTCCAATCAACAGCCCCTACAACCACAAAAAGGAATGGAGTCATTAGCACTTATGGTTTTTAAATGGCACCCAGAATTATGTTGCACGAAGCACAATTTCACATCATTCTGGGTCCATTTGTGTGAAAACAAGGTCCAATCAGGCTGAAACGTTACAGGAAGATAGAATCTATTGAGATGTAAGTGATCTGAATGTTTCATGATGATAGCACTTTCCTAAGGGGGTCAAACCATGTCCCAAATGTCACCGGATCTGGTGTCAATTTAAAGAAGTAGTCCAGTTACACATTTGTGGGCTTATAACTTGGCTTCTGAATGTCCTAGAGAGATCAGGTTTGTTTTAGGGTACTCCAATCAACAGCTCCTACAACCACAAAAAGGAATGGAGTCATTAGCTCTTATGGTTTGTAAATGGCACCCAGAATTATGTTGCACAAAGCACAATTTCACATCATTCTGGGTTCATTTGTGTGAAAACAAGGTCCAATCAGGCTGAAACATTACAGGAAGGTAGAATCTACTGAGTTGTAAGTGATCTGAACGTTTCATGATGATAGCACTTTCCTAAGGGGGTCAAACCATGTCCCAAATGTCACCGGATCTGGTGTCAATTTAAAGAAGTAGTCCAGTTACACATTTGTGGGCTTATAACTTGGCTTCTGAATGTCCTAGAGAGATCAGGTTTGTTTTACTGTACTCCAATCAACAGCCCCTACAACCACAAAAAGGAATGGAGTCATTAGCACTTATGGTTTTTAAATGGCACCCAGAATTATGTTGCACGAAGCACAATTTCACATCATTCTGGGTCCATTTGTGTGAAAACAAGGTCCAATCAGGCTGAAACGTTACAGGAAGGTAGAATCTATTGAGATGTAAGTGATCTGAATGTTTCATGATGATAGCACTTTCCTAAGGGGGTCAAACCATGTCCCAAAGGTCACCGGACCTGGTGTCAATTTAAAGAAGTTGTCCAGTTACACATTTGTGGGCTTATAACTTGGCTTCTGAATGTCCTAGAGAGATCAGGTTTGTTTTACTGTACTCCAATCAACAGCCCCTACAACCACAAAAAGGAATGGAGTCATTAGCACTTATGCTTTGTAAATGGCACCCAGAATTATGTTGCACGAAGCACAATTTCAGATCATTCTGGGTCCATTTGTGTGAAAACAATGTCCAATCAGGCTGAAACGCTACAAGAAGGTAGAATCTATTGAGTTGTAAGTGATCTGAACGTTTCAAGATGATCGCACATTCCTATAGGGGGTAAAACCATGTCCCAAAGGTCACCGGGCCTTGTGTCACTTTAAAGAATAGTCCAGTTACACCTTTGTGGGCTTATAACTTGGCTTCTGAATGTCCTAGAGAGGTTAGGTTTGTTTTAGTGTACTCCAATCAACAGCCCCTACAACCACAAAAAGGAATGGAGTCATTAGCACTTATGGTTTGTAAATGGCACCCAGAATTATGTTGCACGAAGCACAATTTCACATCATTCTGGGTTCATTTGTGTGAAAACAAGGTCCATTCAGGCTGAAACGTTACAGGAAGGTAGAATCTATTGAGTTGTAAGTGATCTGAACATTTCATGATGATAGCACTTTCCTAAGGGGGTCAAACCATGTCCCAAAGGTCACCGGATCTGGTGTCAATTTAAAGTAGTCCAGTTACACATTTGTGGGCTTATAACTTGGCTTCTGAATGTCCTAGAGAGGTCAGGTTTGTTTTAGTGTACTCCAACAAACAGCCCCTACAACCACAAAAAGGATTGGAGTCATTAGCACTTATGGTTTGTAAATGGCACCCAGAATTATGTTGCACGAAGCACAATTTAACATCATTCTGGGTCCATTTGTGTGAAAACAAGGTCCAATCAGGCTGAAACGTTACAAGAAGGTAGAATCTATTGAGTTGTAAGTGATCTGAACGTTTCATAATGATCGCACATTCCTAAAGGGGGTCAAACCATGTCCCAAAGGTCACCGGATCAGGTGTCACTTTAAAGAAGTAGTCCAGTTACACCTTTGTGGGCTTATAACTTGGCTTCTGAATGTCCTAGAGAGGTCAGGTTTGTTTTAGGGTACTCCAATCAACAGCCCCTACAACCACAAAAAGGAATGGAGTCATTAGCACTTATGGTTTGGAAATGGCACCCAGAATTATGTTGCACGAAGCACAATTTCACATCATTCTGGGTCCATTTGTGTGAAAACAAGGTCCAATCAGGCTGAAACGTTACAGGAAGGTAGAATCTATTGAGTTGTAAGTGATCTGAATGTTTCATGATGATAGCACTTTCCTAAGGGGGTCAAACCATGTCCCAAAGGTCACCGGATCTGGTGTAAATTTAAAGAAGTAGTCCAGTTACACATTTGTGGGCTTATAACTTGGCTTCTGAATGTCCCTGAGAGATCAGGTTTTTTTTAGTATACTCCAATCAACAGCCCCTACAACCACAAAAAGGAATGGAGTCATTAGCACGTATGGTTTTTAAATGGCACCCAGAATTATGTTGCACGAAGCACAATTTCACATCATTCTGGGTCCATTTGTGTGAAAACAAGGTCCAATCAGGCTGAAACGTTACAGGAAGGTAGAATCTATTGAGTTGTAAGTGATCTGAACGTTTCATGATGATAGCACTTTTCTAAGGGGGTCAAACCATGTCCCAAAGGTCACCTGATCTGGTGTCAATTTAAAGAAGTAGTCCAGTTACACATTTGTGGGCTTATAACTTGGTTTCTGAATGTCCTAGAGAGATAAGGTTTGTTTTAGTATACTCCAATCAACAGCCCCTACAACCACAAAAAGGAATGGAGTCATTAGCACTTATGCTATGTAAATGGCACCCAGAATTATGTTGAACGAAGCACAATTTCACATCATTCTGGGTTCATTTGTGTGAAAACAAGGTCCAATCAGGCGGAAACGTTACAGGAAGGTAGAATCTATTGAGTTGTAAGTGATCTGAACGTTTCATGATGATAGCACTTTCCTAAGGGGGTCAAACCATGTCCCAAAGGTCACCGGATCTGGTGTCAATTTAAAGAAGTGTCCAGTTACACATTTGTGGGCTTATAACTTGGCTTCTGAATGTCCTAGAGAGATCAGGTTTGTTTTAATGTACTCCAATCAACAGCCCCTACAACCACAAAAAGGAATGGAGTCATAAGCACTTATGGTTTGTAAATGGCACCCAGAATTATGTTGCACGAAGCACAATTTTACATCATTCTGGGTCCATTTGTGTGAAAACAAGGTCCAATCAGGCTGAAACGCTACAAGAAGGTAGAATCTATTGAGTTGTAAGTGATCTGAACGTTTCATGATGATAGCCCTTTCCTAAGGGGGTCAAACCATGTCCCAAAGGTCACCGGATCTGGTGTCAATTTAAAGAAGTAGTCCAGTTACACATTTGTGGGCTTATAACTTGGCTTCTGAATGTCCTAGAGAGATCAGGTTTGTTTTAGTGTACTCCAATCAACAGCCCCTACAACCACAAAAAGGAATGGAGTCATAAGCACTTATGGTTTGTAAATGGCACCCAGAATTATGTTGCACGAAGCACAATTTCACATCATTCTGGGTTCATTTGTGTGAAAACAAGGTCCAATCAGGCTGAAACGTTACAGGAAGGTAGAATCTATTGAGTTGTAAGTGATCTGAACATTTCATGATGATAGCACTTACCTAAGGGGGTCAAACCATGTCCCAAAGGTCACCGGATCTGGTGTCAATTTAAAGTAGTCCAGTTACACATTTGTGGGCTTATAACTTGGCTTCTGAATGTCCTAGAGAGATCAGGTTTGTTTTAATGTACTCCAATCAACAGCCCCTACAACCACAAAAAGGAATGGAGTCATTAGCACTTATGGTTTGTAAATGGCACCCAGAATTATGTTGCACGAAGCACAATTTCACATCATTCTGGGTCCATTTGTGTGAAAACAAGGTCCAATCAGGCTGAAACGCTACAAGAAGGTAGAATCTATTGAGTTGTAAGTGATCTGAACGTTTCATGATGATAGCACTTTCCAAAGGGGGTCAAACCATGTCCCAAAGGTCACCGGATCTGGTGTCACTTTAAAGAAGTAGTCCAGTTACACATTTGTGGGCTTATAACTTGGCTTCTGAATTTCCTAGAGAGATCAGGTTTGTTTTAGTGTACTCCAATCAACAGCCCCTACAACCACAAAAAGGAATGGAGACATTAGCACTTATGGTTTTTAAATGGCACCCAGAATTATGTTGCACGAAGCACAATTTCACATCATTCTGGGTTCATTTGTGTGAAAACAAGGTCCAATCAGGCTGAAACGTTACAGGAAGGTAGAATCTATTGAGTTGTAAGTGATCTGAACGTTTCATGATGATAGCACTTTCCTAAGGGGGTCAAACCATGTCCCAAAGGTCACCGGATCTGGTGTCACTTTAAAGAAGTAGTCCAGTTACACATTTGTGGGCTTATAACTTGGCTTCTGAATGTCCTAGAGAGGTCAGGTTTGTTTTATTGTACTCCATTCAAGAGCCCCTACAGCCACAAAAAGGAATGGAGACATTAGCACTTATGGTTTGTAAATGGCACCCAGAATTATGTTGCACGAAGCACAATTTCACATCATTCTGGGTCCATTTGTGTGAAAACAAGGTCCAATCAGGCTGAAACGCTACAAGAAGGTAGATTCTATTGAGTTGTAAGTGATCTGAACGTTTCAAGATGATCGCACATTCCTATAGGGGGTAAAACCATGTCCCAAAGGTCACCGGGCCTGGTGTCACTTTAAAGATGTAGTCCAGTTACACATTTGTGGGCTTATAACTTGGCTTCTGAATGTCCTAGAGAGGTCAGGTTTGATTTAGTGTACTCCAATCAACAGCCCCTACAACCACAAAAAGGAATGGAGACATTAGCACTTATGATTTTTAAATGGCACCCAGAATTATGTTGCACGAAGCCCAACTTCACATCATTCTGGGTTCATTTGTGTGAAAACAAGGTCCAGTCAGGCTGAAACGTTACAGGAAGGTAGAATCTATTGAGTTGTAAGTGATCTGAACGTTTCATGATGATAGCACTTTCCTAAGGGGGTCAAACCATGTCCCAAAGGTCACCGGATCTGGTGTCAATTTAAAGAAGTTGTCCAGTTACACATTTGTGGGCTTATAACTTGGCTTCTGAATGTCCTAGAGCGATCAGGTTTGTTTTAGTGTACTCCAATCAACAGCCCCTACAACCACAAAAAGGAATGGAGACATTAGCACTTATGGTTTTTAAATGGCACCCAGAATTATGTTGCACGAAGCACAATTTCACATCATTCTGGGTTCATTTGTGTGAAAACAAGGTCCAATCAGGCTGAAACGTTACAGGAAGGTAGAATCTATTGAGTTGTAAGTGATCTGAACGTTTCATGATGATAGCACTTTCCTAAGGGGGTCAAACCATGTCCCAAAGGTCACCGGATCTGGTGTCACTTTAAAGAAGTAGTCCAGTTACACATTTGTGGGCTTATAACTTGGCTTCTGAATGTCCTAGAGAGGTCAGGTTTGTTTTATTGTACACCAATCAACAGCCCCTACAACCACAAAAAGGAATGGAGACATTAGCACTTATGGTTTGTAAATGGCACCCAGAATTATGTTGCACGAAGCACAATTTCACATCATTCTGGGTCCATTTGTGTGAAAACAAGGTCCAATCAGGCTGAAACGCTACAAGAAGGTAGATTCTATTGAGTTGTAAGTGATCTGAACGTTTCATGATGATAGCACTTTCCTAAGGGGGTCAAACCATGTCCCAAAGGTCACCGGATCTGGTGTCAATTTAAAGAAGTAGTCCAGTTACACATTTGTGGGCTTATAACTTGGCTTCTGAATGTCCTAGAGAGATCAGGTTTGTTTTAGTGTACTCCAATCAACAGCCCCTACAACCACAAAAAGGAATGGAGTCATAAGCACTTATGGTTTGTAAATGGCACCCAGAATTATGTTGCACGAAGCACAATTTCACATCATTCTGGGTTCATTTGTGTGAAAACAAGGTCCAATCAGGCTGAAACGTTACAGGAAGGTAGAATCTATTGAGTTGTAAGTGATCTGAACGTTTCATGATGATAGCACTTTCCTAAGGGGGTCAAACCATGTCCCAAAGGTCACCGGATCTGGTGTCACTTTAAAGAATTAGTCCAGTTACACATTTGTGGGCTTATAACTTGGCTTCTGAATGTCCTAGAGAGGTCAGGTTTGTTTTATTGTACTCCAATCAACAGCCCCTACAGCCACAAAAAGGAATGGAGACATTAGCACTTATGGTTTGTAAATGGCACCCAGAATTATGTTGCACGAAGCACAATTTCACATCATTCTGGGTCCATTTGTGTGAAAACAAGGTCCAATCAGGCTGAAACGCTACAAGAAGGTAGATTCTATTGAGTTGTAAGTGATCTGAACGTTTCAAGATGATCGCACATTCCTATAGGGGGTAAAACCATGTCCCAAAGGTCACCGGGCCTGGTGTCACTTTAAAGATGTAGTCCAGTTACACCTTTGTGGGCTTATAACTTGGCTTCTGAATGCCCTATAGAGGTCAGGTTTGTTTTAGTGTACTCCAATCAACAGCCCCTACAACCACAAAAAGGAATGGAGACATTAGCACTTATGATTTTTAAATGGCACCCAGAATTATGTTGCACGAAGCCCAACTTCACATCATTCTGGGTTCATTTGTGTGAAAACAAGGTCCAGTCAGGCTGAAATGTTACAGCAAGGTAGAATCTATTGAGTTGTAAGTGATCTGAACGTTTCATGATGATAGCACTTTCCTAAGGGGGTCAAACCATGTCCCAAAGGTCACCGGATCTGGTGTCAATTTAAAGAAGTTGTCCAGTTACACATTTGTGGGCTTATAACTTGGCTTCTGAATGTCCTAGAGCGATCAGGTTTGTTTTAGTGTACTCCAATCAACAGCCCCTACAACCACAAAAAGGAATGGAGACATTAGCACTTATGGTTTTTAAATGGCACCCAGAATTATGTTGCACGAAGCACAATTTCACATCATTCTGGGTTCATTTGTGTGAAAACAAGGTCCAATCAGGCTGAAACGTTACAGGAAGGTAGAATCTATTGAGTTTTAAGTGATCTGAACGTTTCATGATGATAGCACTTTCCTAAGGGGGTCAAACCATGTCCCAAAGGTCACCGGATCTGGTGTCACTTTAAAGAAGTAGTCCAGTTACACATTTGTGGGCTTATAACTTGGCTTCTGAATGTCCTAGAGAGGTCAGGTTTGTTTTATTGTACTCCAATCAACAGCCCCTACAACCACAAAAAGGAATGGAGACATTAGCACTTATGGTTTGTAAATGGCACCCAGAATTATGTTACACGAAGCACAATTTCACATCATTCTGGGTCCATTTGTGTGAAAACAAGGTCCAATCAGGCTGAAACGTTACAGGAAGGTAGAATCTATTGAGTTGTAAGTGATCTGAACGTTTCATGATGATAGCACTTTCCTAAGGGGGTCAAACCATGTCCCAAAGGTCACCCGATCTGGTGTCAATTTAAAGTAGTCCAGTTACACATTTGTGGGCTTATAACTTGGCTTCTGAATGTCCTAGAGAGATCAGGTTTGTTTTAATGTACTCCAATCAACAGCCCCTACAACCACAAAAAGGAATGGAGTCATTAGCACTTATGGTTTGTAAATGGCACCCAGAATTATGTTGCACGAAGCACAATTTCACATCATTCTGGGTCCATTTGTGTGAAAACAAGGTCCAGTCAGGCTGAAACGCTACAAGAAGGTAGAATCTATTGAGTTGTAAGTGATCTGAACGTTTCATGATGATAGCACTTTCCAAAGGGGGTCAAACCATGTCCCAAAGGTCACCGGATCTGGTGTCAATTTAAAGAAGTAGTCCAGTTACACATTTGTGGGCTTATAACTTGGCTTCTGAATGTCCTAGAGAGATCAGGTTTGTTTTAGTGTACTCCAATCAACAGCCCCTACAACCACAAAAAGGAATGGAGACATTAGCACTTATGGTTTTTAAATGGCACCCAGAATTATGTTGCACGAAGCACAATTTCACATCATTCTGGGTTCATTTGTGTGAAAACAAGGTCCAATCAGGCTGAAACGTTACAGGAAGGTAGAATCTATTGAGTTGTAAGTGATCTGAACGTTTCATGATGATAGCACTTTCCTAAGGGGGTCAAACCATGTCCCAAAGGTCACCGGATCTGGTGTCACTTTAAAGAAGTAGTCCAGTTACACATTTGTGGGCTTATAACTTGGCTTCTGAATGTCCTAGAGAGGTCAGGTTTGTTTTAGTGTACTCCAATCAACAGCCCCTACAGCCACAAAAAGGAATGGAGACATTAGCACTTATGGTTTGTAAATGGCACCCAGAATTATGTTGCACGAAGCACAATTTCACATCATTCTGGGTCCATTTGTGTGAAAACAAGGTCCAATCAGGCTGAAACGCTACAAGAAGGTAGATTCTAGTGAGTTGTAAGTGATCTGAACGTTTCAAGATGATCGACCATTCCTATAGGGGGTAAAACCATGTCCCAAAGGTCACCGGGCCTGGTGTCACTTTAAAGATGTAGTCCAGTTACACCTTTGTGGGCTTATAACTTGGCTTCTGAATGCCGTAGAGAGGTCAGGTTTGTTTTAGTGTACTCCAATCAACAGCCCCTACAACCACAAAAAGGAATGGAGACATTAGCACTTATGATTTTTAAATGGCACCCAGAATTATGTTGCACTAAGCCCAACTTCACATCATTCTGGGTTCATTTGTGTGAAAACAAGGTCCAGTCCGGCTGAAACGTTACAGGAAGGTAGAATCTATTGAGTTGTAAGTGATCTGAGCGTTTCATGATGATAGCACTTTCCTAAGGGGGTCAAACCATGTCCCAAAGGTCACCGGATCTGGTGTCAATTTAAAGAAGTTGTCCAGTTACACATTTGTGGGCTTATAACTTGGCTTCTGAATGTCCTAGAGAGATCAGGTTTGTTCCCTATAGGAATGTGCGATCATCTTGAAACGTTCAGATCACTTACAACTCAATAGATTCTACCTTCCTGTAACGTTTCAGCCTGATTGGACCTTGTTTTCACACAAATGAACCCAGAATGATGTGAAATTGTGCTTCGTGCAACATAATTCTGGGTGCCATTTAAAAACCATAAGTGCTAATGTCTCCATTCCTTTTTGTGGTTGTAGGGGCTGTTGATTGGAGTACACTAAAACAAACCTGATCGCTCTAGGACATTCAGAAGCCAAGTTATAAGCCCACAAATGTGTAACTGGACAACTTCTTTAAATTGACACCAGATCCGGTGACCTTTGGGACATGGTTTGACCCCCTTAGGAAAGTGCTATCATCATGAAACGTTCAGATCACTTACAACTCAATAGATTCTACCTTGCTGTAACGTTTCAGCCTGACTGGACCTTGTTTTCACACAAATGAACCCAGAATGATGTGAAGTTGGGCTTCGTGCAACATAATTCTGGGTGCCATTTAAAAATCATAAGTGCTAATGTCTCCATTCCTTTTTGTGGTTGTAGGGGCTGTTGATTGGAGTACACTAAAACAAACCTGACCTCTATAGGGCATTCAGAAGCCAAGTTATAAGCCCACAAAGGTGTAACTGGACTACATCTTTAAAGTGACACCAGGCCCGGTGACCTTTGGGACATGGTTTTACCCCCTATAGGAATGTGCGATCATCTTGAAACGTTCAGATCACTTACAACTCAATAGAATCTACCTTCTTGTAGCGTTTCAGCCTGATTGGACCTTGTTTTCACACAAATGGACCCAGAATGATGTGAAATTGTGCTTCGTGCAACATAATTCTGGGTGCCATTTACAAACCATAAGTGCTAATGTCTCCATTCCTTTTTGTGGCTGTAGGGGCTGTTGATTGGAGTACAATAAAACAAACCTGACCTCTCTAGGACATTCAGAAGCCAAGTTATAAGCCCACAAATGTGTAACTGGACTACTTCTTTAAAGTGACACCAGATCCGGTGACCTTTGGGACATGGTTTGACCCCCTTAGGAAAGTGCTATCATCATGAAACGTTCAGATCACTTACAACTCAATAGATTCTACCTTCCTGTAACGTTTCAGCCTGATTGGACCTTGTTTTCACACAAATGAACCCAGAATGATGTGAAATTGTGCTTCGTGCAACATAATTCTGGGTGCCATTTACAAACCATAAGTGCTTATGACTCCATTCCTTTTTGTGGTTGTAGGGGCTGTTGATTGGAGTACACTAAAACAAACCTGATCTCTCTAGGACATTCAGAAGCCAAGTTATAAGCCCACAAATGTGTAACTGGACTACTTCTTTAAATTGACACCAGATCCGGTGACCTTTGGGACATGGTTTGACCCCCTTAGGAAAGTGCTATCATCATGAAACGTTCAGATCACTTACAACTCAATAGAATCTACCTTCTTGTAGCGTTTCAGCCTGATTGGACCTTGTTTTCACACAAATGGACCCAGAATGATGTGAAATTGTGCTTCGTGCAACATAATTCTGGGTGCCATTTACAAACCATAAGTGCTAATGTCTCCATTCCTTTTTGTGGTTGTAGGGGCTGTTGATTGGTGTACAATAAAACAAACCTGACCTCTCTAGGACATTCAGAAGCCAAGTTATAAGCCCACAAATGTGTAACTGGACTACTTCTTTAAAGTGACACCAGATCCGGTGACCTTTGGGACATGGTTTGACCCCCTTAGGAAAGTGCTATCATCATGAAACGTTCAGATCACTTACAACTCAATAGATTCTACCTTCCTGTAACGTTTCAGCCTGATTGGACCTTGTTTTCACACAAATGAACCCAGAATGATGTGAAATTGTGCTTCGTGCAACATAATTCTGGGTGCCATTTAAAAACCATAAGTGCTAATGTCTCCATTCCTTTTTGTGGTTGTAGGGGCTGTTGATTGGAGTACACTAAAACAAACCTGATCGCTCTAGGACATTCAGAAGCCAAGTTATAAGCCCACAAATGTGTAACTGGACAACTTCTTTAAATTGACACCAGATCCGGTGACCTTTGGGACATGGTTTGACCCCCTTAGGAAAGTGCTATCATCATGAAACGTTCAGATCACTTACAACTCAATAGATTCTACCTTCCTGTAACGTTTCAGCCTGACTGGACCTTGTTTTCACACAAATGAACCCAGAATGATGTGAAGTTGGGCTTCGTGCAACATAATTCTGGGTGCCATTTAAAAATCATAAGTGCTAATGTCTCCATTCCTTTTTGTGGTTGTAGGGGCTGTTGATTGGAGTACACTAAATCAAACCTGACCTCTCTAGGACATTCAGAAGCCAAGTTATAAGCCCACAAATGTGTAACTGGACTACATCTTTAAAGTGACACCAGGCCCGGTGACCTTTGGGACATGGTTTTACCCCCTATAGGAATGTGCGATCATCTTGAAACGTTCAGATCACTTACAACTCAATAGAATCTACCTTCTTGTAGCGTTTCAGCCTGATTGGACCTTGTTTTCACACAAATGGACCCAGAATGATGTGAAATTGTGCTTCGTGCAACATAATTCTGGGTGCCATTTACAAACCATAAGTGCTAATGTCTCCATTCCTTTTTGTGGCTGTAGGGGCTGTTGAATGGAGTACAATAAAACAAACCTGACCTCTCTAGGACATTCAGAAGCCAAGTTATAAGCCCACAAATGTGTAACTGGACTACTTCTTTAAAGTGACACCAGATCCGGTGACCTTTGGGACATGGTTTGACCCCCTTAGGAAAGTGCTATCATCATGAAACGTTCAGATCACTTACAACTCAATAGATTCTACCTTCCTGTAACGTTTCAGCCTGATTGGACCTTGTTTTCACACAAATGAACCCAGAATGATGTGAAATTGTGCTTCGTGCAACATAATTCTGGGTGCCATTTAAAAACCATAAGTGCTAATGTCTCCATTCCTTTTTGTGGTTGTAGGGGCTGTTGATTGGAGTACACTAAAACAAACCTGATCTCTCTAGGAAATTCAGAAGCCAAGTTATAAGCCCACAAATGTGTAACTGGACTACTTCTTTAAAGTGACACCAGATCCGGTGACCTTTGGGACATGGTTTGACCCCCTTTGGAAAGTGCTATCATCATGAAACGTTCAGATCACTTACAACTCAATAGATTCTACCTTCTTGTAGCGTTTCAGCCTGATTGGACCTTGTTTTCACACAAATGGACCCAGAATGATGTGAAATTGTGCTTCGTGCAACATAATTCTGGGTGCCATTTACAAACCATAAGTGCTAATGACTCCATTCCTTTTTGTGGTTGTAGGGGCTGTTGATTGGAGTACATTAAAACAAACCTGATCTCTCTAGGACATTCAGAAGCCAAGTTATAAGCCCACAAATGTGTAACTGGACTACTTTAAATTGACACCAGATCCGGTGACCTTTGGGACATGGTTTGACCCCCTTAGGTAAGTGCTATCATCATGAAATGTTCAGATCACTTACAACTCAATAGATTCTACCTTCCTGTAACGTTTCAGCCTGATTGGACCTTGTTTTCACACAAATGAACCCAGAATGATGTGAAATTGTGCTTCGTGCAACATAATTCTGGGTGCCATTTACAAACCATAAGTGCTTATGACTCCATTCCTTTTTGTGGTTGTAGGGGCTGTTGATTGGAGTACACTAAAACAAACCTGATCTCTCTAGGACATTCAGAAGCCAGGTTATAAGCCCACAAATGTGTAACTGGACTACTTCTTTAAATTGACACCAGATCCGGTGACCTTTGGGACATGGTTTGACCCCCTTAGGAAAGGGCTATCATCATGAAACGTTCAGATCACTTACAACTCAATAGATTCTACCTTCTTGTAGCGTTTCAGCCTGATTGGACCTTGTTTTCACACAAATGGACCCAGAATGATGTAAAATTGTGCTTCGTGCAACATAATTCTGGGTGCCATTTACAAACCATAAGTGCTAATGACTCCATTCCTTTTTGTGGTTGTAGGGGCTGTTGATTGGAGTACATTAAAACAAACCTGATCTCTCTAGGACATTCAGAAGCCAAGTTATAAGCCCACAAATGTGTAACTGGACTACTTTAAATTGACACCAGATCCGGTGACATTTGGGACATGGTTTGACCCCCTTAGGAAAGTGCTATCATCATGAAACGTTCATATCACTTACAACTCAATAGATTCTACCTTCCTGTAATGTTTCAGCCTGATTGGACCTTGTTTTCACACAAATGAACCCAGAATGATGTGAAATTGTGCTTCGTGCAACATAATTCTGGGTGCCATTTACAAACCATAAGTGCTTATGACTCCATTCCTTTTTGTGGTTGTAGGGGCTGTTGATTGGAGTACATTAAAACAAACCTGATCTCTCTAGGACATTCAGAAGCCAAGTTATAAGCCCACAAATGTGTAACTGGACACTTCTTTAAATTGACACCAGATCCGGTGACCTTTGGGACATGGTTTGACCCCCTTAGGAAAGTGCTATCATCATGAAACGTTCAGATCACTTACAACTCAATAGATTCTACCTTCCTGTAACGTTTCCGCCTGATTGGACCTTGTTTTCACACAAATGAACCCAGAATGATGTGAAATTGTGCTTCGTTCAACATAATTCTGGGTGCCATTTACATAGCATAAGTGCTAATGACTCCATTCCTTTTTGTGGTTGTAGGGGCTGTTGATTGGAGTATACTAAAACAAACCTTATCTCTCTAGGACATTCAGAAACCAAGTTATAAGCCCACAAATGTGTAACTGGACTACTTCTTTAAATTGACACCAGATCAGGTGACCTTTGGGACATGGTTTGACCCCCTTAGAAAAGTGCTATCATCATGAAACGTTCAGATCACTTACAACTCAATAGATTCTACCTTCCTGTAACGTTTCAGCCTGATTGGACCTTGTTTTCACACAAATGGACCCAGAATGATGTGAAATTGTGCTTCGTGCAACATAATTCTGGGTGCCATTTAAAAACCATACGTGCTAATGACTCCATTCCTTTTTGTGGTTGTAGGGGCTGTTGATTGGAGTATACTAAAAAAAACCTGATCTCTCAGGGACATTCAGAAGCCAAGTTATAAGCCCACAAATGTGTAACTGGACTACTTCTTTAAATTGACACCAGATCCGGTGACCTTTGGGACATGGTTTGACCCCCTTAGGAAAGTGCTATCATCATGAAACATTCAGATCACTTACAACTCAATAGATTCTACCTTCCTGTAACGTTTCAGCCTGATTGGACCTTGTTTTCACACAAATGGACCCAGAATGATGTGAAATTGTGCTTCGTGCAACATAATTCTGGGTGCCATTTCCAAACCATAAGTGCTAATGACTCCATTCCTTTTTGTGGTTGTAGGGGCTGTTGATTGGAGTACCCTAAAACAAACCTGACCTCTCTAGGACATTCAGAAGCCAAGTTATAAGCCCACAAAGGTGTAACTGGACAACTTCTTTAAAGTGACACCTGATCCGGTGACCTTTGGGACATGGTTTGACCCCCTTTAGGAATGTGCGATCATTATGAAACGTTCAGATCACTTACAACTCAATAGATTCTACCTTCTTGTAACGTTTCAGCCTGATTGGACCTTGTTTTCACACAAATGGACCCAGAATGATGTTAAATTGTGCTTCGTGCAACATAATTCTGGGTGCCATTTACAAACCATAAGTGCTAATGACTCCAATCCTTTTTGTGGTTGTAGGGGCTGTTTGTTGGAGTACACTAAAACAAACCTGACCTCTCTAGGACATTCAGAAGCCAAGTTATAAGCCCACAAATGTGTAACTGGACTACTTTAAATTGACACCAGATCCGGTGACCTTTGGGACATGGTTTGACCCCCTTAGGAAAGTGCTATCATCATGAAATGTTCAGATCACTTACAACTCAATAGATTCTACCTTCCTGTAACGTTTCAGCCTGAATGGACCTTGTTTTCACACAAATGAACCCAGAATGATGTGAAATTGTGCTTCGTGCAACATAATTCTGGGTGCCATTTACAAACCATAAGTGCTAATGACTCCATTCCTTTTTGTGGTTGTAGGGGCTGTTGATTGGAGTACACTAAAACAAACCTAACCTCTCTAGGACATTCAGAAGCCAAGTTATAAGCCCACAAAGGTGTAACTGGACTATTCTTTAAAGTGACACAAGGCCCGGTGACCTTTGGGACATGGTTTTACCCCCTATAGGAATGTGCGATCATCTTGAAACGTTCAGATCACTTACAACTCAATAGATTCTACCTTCTTGTAGCGTTTCAGCCTGATTGGACATTGTTTTCACACAAATGGACCCAGAATGATCTGAAATTGTGCTTCGTGCAACATAATTCTGGGTGCCATTTACAAAGCATAAGTGCTAATGACTCCATTCCTTTTTGTGGTTGTAGGGGCTGTTGATTGGAGTACAGTAAAACAAACCTGATCTCTCTAGGACATTCAGAAGCCAAGTTATAAGCCCACAAATGTGTAACTGGACAACTTCTTTAAATTGACACCAGGTCCGGTGACCTTTGGGACATGGTTTGACCCCCTTAGGAAAGTGCTATCATCATGAAACATTCAGATCACTTACATCTCAATAGATTCTACCTTCCTGTAACGTTTCAGCCTGATTGGACCTTGTTTTCACACAAATGGACCCAGAATGATGTGAAATTGTGCTTCGTGCAACATAATTCTGGGTGCCATTTAAAAACCATAAGTGCTAATGACTCCATTCCTTTTTGTGGTTGTAGGGGCTGTTGATTGGAGTACAGTAAAACAAACCTGATCTCTCTAGGACATTCAGAAGCCAAGTTATAAGCCCACAAATGTGTAACTGGACTACTTCTTTAAATTGACACCAGATCCGGTGACATTTGGGACATGGTTTGACCCCCTTAGGAAAGTGCTATCATCATGAAACGTTCAGATCACTTACAACTCAGTAGATTCTACCTTCCTGTAATGTTTCAGCCTGATTGGACCTTGTTTTCACACAAATGAACCCAGAATGATGTGAAATTGTGCTTTGTGCAACATAATTCTGGGTGCCATTTACAAACCATAAGAGCTAATGACTCCATTCCTTTTTGTGGTTGTAGGAGCTGTTGATTGGAGTACCCTAAAACAAACCTGATCTCTCTAGGACATTCAGAAGCCAAGTTATAAGCCCACAAATGTGTAACTGGACTACTTCTTTAAATTGACACCAGATCCGGTGACATTTGGGACATGGTTTGACCCCCTTAGGAAAGTGCTATCATCATGAAACATTCAGATCACTTACATCTCAATAGATTCTATCTTCCTGTAACGTTTCAGCCTGATTGGACCTTGTTTTCACACAAATGGACCCAGAATGATGTGAAATTGTGCTTCGTGCAACATAATTCTGGGTGCCATTTAAAAACCATAAGTGCTAATGACTCCATTCCTTTTTGTGGTTGTAGGGGCTGTTGATTGGAGTACACTAAAACAAACCTGATCTCTCTAGGACATTCAGAAGCCAAGTTATAAGCCCACAAATGTGTAACTGGACTACTTCTTTAAATTGACACCAGATCCGGTGACCTTTGGGACATGGTTTGACCCCCTTAGGAAAGCGCTATCATCATGAAACGTTCAGATCACTTACAACTCAATAGATTCTACCTTCCTGTAACGTTTCAGCCTGACTGGACCTTGTTTTCACACAAATGAACCCAGAATGATGTGAAATTGGGCTTCGTGCAACATAATTCTGGGTGCCATTTAAAAACCATAAGTGCTAATGACTCCATTCCTTTTTGTGGTTGTAGGGGCTGTTGATTGGAGTACATTAAAACAAACCTGATCTCTCTAGGACATTCAGAAGCCAAGTTATAAGCCCACAAATGTGTAACTGGACTACTTTAAATTGACACCAGATCCGGTGACATTTGGGACATGGTTTGACCCCCTTAGGAAAGTGCTATCATCATGAAACATTCAGATCACTTACATCTCAATAGATTCTATCTTCCTGTAACGTTTCAGCCTGATTGGACCTTGTTTTCACACAAATGGACCCAGAATGATGTGAAATTGTGCTTCGTGCAACATAATTCTGGGTGCCATTTAAAAACCATAAGTGCTAATGACTCCATTCCTTTTTGTGGTTGTAGGGGCTGTTGATTGGAGTACACTAAAACAAACCTGATCTCTCTAGGACATTCAGAAGCCAAGTTATAAGCCCACAAATGTGTAACTGGACTACTTCTTTAAATTGACACCAGATCCGGTGACCTTTGGGACATGGTTTGACCCCCTTAGGAAAGTGCTATCATCATGAAACGTTCAGATCACTTACAACTCAATAGATTCTACCGTCCTGTAACGTTTCAGCCTGACTGGACCTTGTTTTCACACAAATGAACCCAGAATGATGTGAAATTGGGCTTCGTGCAACATAATTCTGGGTGCCATTTAAAAACCATAAGTGCTAATGACTCCATTCCTTTTTGTGGTTGTAGGGGCTGTTGATTGGAGTACATTAAAACAAACCTGATCTCTCTAGGACATTCAGAAGCCAAGTTATAAGCCCACAAATGTGTAACTGGACTACTTTAAATTGACACCAGATCCGGTGACATTTGGGACATGGTTTGACCCCCTTAGGAAAGTGCTATCATCATGAAACGTTCAGATCACTTACAACTCAATAGATTCTACCTTCCTGTAACGTTTCCGCCTGATTGGACCTTGTTTTCACACAAATGAACCCAGAATGATGTGAAATTGTGCTTCGTTCAACATAATTCTGGGTGCCATTTACAAAGCATAAGTGCTAATGACTCCATTCCTTTTTGTGGTTGTAGGGGCTGTTGATTGGAGTATACTAAAACAAACCTGATCTCTCTAGGACATTCAGAAACCAAGTTATAAGCCCACAAATGTGTAACTGGACTACTTCTTTAAATTGACACCAGATCAGGTGACCTTTGGGACATGGTTTGACCCCCTTAGGAAAGTGCTATCATCATGAAACGTTCAGATCACTTACAACTCAATAGATTCTACCTTCCTGTAACGTTTCAGCCTGATTGGACCTTGTTTTCACACAAATGGACCCAGAATGATGTGAAATTGTGCTTCGTGCAACATAATTCTGGGTGCCATTTAAAAACCATACGTGCTAATGACTCCATTCCTTTTTGTGGTTGTAGGGGCTGTTGATTGGAGTATACTAAAACAAACCTGATCTCTCAGGGACATTCAGAAGCCAAGTTATAAGCCCACAAATGTGTAACTGGACTACTTCTTTAAATTGACACCAGATCCGGTGACCTTTGGGACATGGTTTGACCCCCTTAGGAAAGTGCTATCATCATGAAACGTTCAGATCACTTACAACTCAATAGATTCTACCTTCCTGTAACGTTTCAGCCTGATTGGACCTTGTTTTCACACAAATGGACCCAGAATGATGTGAAATTGTGCTTCGTGCAACATAATTCTGGGTGCCATTTACAAACCATAAGTGCTAATGACTCCATTCCTTTTTGTGGTTGTAGGGGCTGTTGATTGGAGTACCCTAAAACAAACCTGACCTCTCTAGGACATTCAGAAGCCAAGTTATAAGCCCACAAAGGTGTAACTGGACTACTTCTTTAAAGTGACACCAGGCCCGGTGACCTTTTGAACATGGTTTGACCCCTTATAGGAATGTGCGATCATCATGAAACGTTCAGATCACTTACAACTCAATAGATTCTACCTTCTTGTAACGTTTCAGCCTGATTGGACCTTGTTTTCACACAAATGGACCCAGAATGATGTGAAATTGTGCTTCGTGCAACATAATTCTGGGTGCCATTTAAAAACCATAAGTGCTAATGACTCCATTGCTTTTTGTGGTTGTAGGGGCTGTTGATTGGAGTACACTAAAACAAACCTGATCTCTCTAGGACATTCAGAAGCCAAGTTATAAGCCCACAAATGTGTAACTGGACTACTTCTTTAAATTGACACCAGATCCGGTGACCTTTGGGACATGGTTTGACCCCCTTAGGAAAGTGCTATCATCATGAAACGTTCAGATCACTTACAACTCAATAGATTCTACCTTCTTGTAGCGTTTCAGCCTGATTGGACCTTGTTTTCACACAAATGGACCCAGAATGATGTAAAATTGTGCTTCGTGCAACATAATTCTGGGTGCCATTTACAAACCATAAGTGCTAATGACTCCATTCCTTTTTGTGGTTGTAGGGGCTGTTGATTGGAGTACACTAAAACAAACCTGATCTCTCTAGGACATTCAGAAGCCAAGTTATAAGCCCACAAATGTGTAACTGGACTACTTCTTTAAATTGACACCAGATCCGGTGACCTTTGGGACATGGTTTGACCCCCTTAGGAAAGTGCTATCATCATGAAACGTTCAGATCACTTACAACTCAATAGATTCTACCTTCTTGTAGCGTTTCAGCCTGATTGGACCTTGTTTTCACACAAATGGACCCAGAATGATGTAAAATTGTGCTTCGTGCAACATAATTCTGGGTGCCATTTACAAACCATAAGTGCTGATGACTCCATTCCTTTTTGTGGTTGTAGGGGCTGTTGATTGGAGTACATTAAAACAAACCTGATCTCTCTAGGACATTCAGAAGCCAAGTTATAAGCCCACAAATGTGTAACTGGACTACTTTAAATTGACACCAGATCCGGTGACATTTGGGACATGGTTTGACCCCCTTAGGAAAGTGCTATCATCATGAAACGTTCAGATCACTTACAACTCAATAGATTCTACCTTCCTGTAACGTTTCAGCCTGATTGGACCTTGTTTTCACACAAATGAACCCAGAATGATGTGAAATTGTGCTTCGTGCAACATAATTCTGGGTGCCATTTACAAACCATAAGTGCTTATGACTCCATTCCTTTTTGTGGTTGTAGGGGCTGTTGATTGGAGTACATTAAAACAAACCTGATCTCTCTAGGACATTCAGAAGCCAAGTTATAAGCCCACAAATGTGTAACTGGACTACTTCTTTAAATTGACACCATATCCGGTGACCTTTGGGACATGGTTTGACCCCCTTAGGAAAGTGCTATCATCATGAAACGTTCAGATCACTTACAACTCAATAGATTCTACCTTCCTGTAACGTTTCCGCCTGATTGGACCTTGTTTTCACACAAATGAACCCAGAATGATGTGAAATTGTGCTTCGTTCAACATAATTCTGGGTGCCATTTACAAAGCATAAGTGCTAATGACTCCATTCCTTTTTGTGGTTGTAGGGGCTGTTGATTGAAGTATACTAAAACAAACCTGATCTCTCTAGGACATTCAGAAATCAAGTTATAAGCCCACAAATGTGTAACTGGACTACTTCTTTAAATTGACACCAGATCAGGTGACCTTTGGGACATGGTTTGACCCCCTTAGGAAAGTGCTATCATCATGAAACGTTCAGATCACTTACAACTCAATAGATTCTACCTTCCTGTAACGTTTCAGCCTGATTGGACCTTGTTTTCACACAAATGGACCCAGAATGATGTGAAATTGTGCTTCGTGCAACATAATTCTGGGTGCCATTTAAAAACCATACGTGCTAATGACTCCATTCCTTTTTGTGGTTGTAGGGGCTGTTGATTGGAGTATACTAAAACAAACCTGATCTCTCAGGGACATTCAGAAGCCAAGTTATAAGCCCACAAATGTGTAACTGGACTACTTCTTTAAATTGACACCAGATCCGGTGACCTTTGGGACATGGTTTGACCCCCTTAGGAAAGTGCTATCATCATGAAACGTTCAGATCACTTACAACTCAATAGATTCTACCTTCCTGTAACGTTTCAGCCTGATTGGACCTTGTTTTCACACAAATGGACCCAGAATGATGTGAAATTGTGCTTCGTGCAACATAATTCTGGGTGCCATTTACAAACCATAAGTGCTAATGACTCCATTCCTTTTTGTGGTTGTAGGGGCTGTTGATTGGAGTACCCTAAAACAAACCTGACCTCTCTAGGACATTCAGAAGCCAAGTTATAAGCCCACAAAGGTGTAACTGGACTACTTCTTTAAAGTGACACCAGGCCCGGTGACCTTTTGGACATGGTTTGACCCCTTATAGGAATGTGCGATCATCATGAAACGTTCAGATCACTTACAACTCAATAGATTCTACCTTCTTGTAACGTTTCAGCCTGATTGGACCTTGTTTTCACACAAATGGACCCAGAATGATGTTAAATTGTGCTTCGTGCAACATAATTCTGGGTGCCATTTACAAACCATAAGTGCTAATGACTCCAATCCTTTTTGTGGTTGTAGGGGCTGTTTGTTGGAGTACACTAAAACAAACCTAACCTCTCTAGGACATTCAGAAGCCAAGTTATAAGCCCACAAAGGTGTAACTGGACTATTCTTTAAAGTGACACAAGGCCCGGTGACCTTTGGGACATGGTTTTACCCCCTATAGGAATGTGCGATCATCTTGAAACGTTCAGATCACTTACAACTCAATAGATTCTACCTTCTTGTAGCGTTTCAGCCTGATTGGACATTGTTTTCACACAAATGGACCCAGAATGATCTGAAATTGTGCTTCGTGCAACATAATTCTGGGTGCCATTTACAAAGCATAAGTGCTAATGACTCCATTCCTTTTTGTGGTTGTAGGGGCTGTTGATTGGAGTACAGTAAAACAAACCTGATCTCTCTAGGACATTCAGAAGCCAAGTTATAAGCCCACAAATGTGTAACTGGACTACTTCTTTAAATTGACACCAGATCCGGTGACCTTTGGGACATGGTTTGACCCCCTTAGGAAAGTGCTATCATCATGAAACATTCAGATCACTTACATCTCAATAGATTCTACCTTCCTGTAACGTTTCAGCCTGATTGGACCTTGTTTTCACACAAATGGACCCAGAATGATGTGAAATTGTGCTTCGTGCAACATAATTCTGGGTGCCATTTAAAAACCATAAGTGCTAATGACTCCATTCCTTTTTGTGGTTGTAGGGGCTGTTGATTGGAGTACAGTAAAACAAACCGGATCTCTCTAGGACATTCAGAAGCCAAGTTATGAGCCCACAAATGTGTAACTGGACTACTTCTTTAAATTGACACCAGATCCGGTGACATTTGGGACATGGTTTGACCCCCTTAGGAAAGTGCTATCATCATGAAACGTTCAGATCACTTACAACTCAGTAGATTCTACCTTCCTGTAACGTTTCAGCCTGATTGGACCTTGTTTTCACACAAATGAACCCAGAATGATGTGAAATTGTGCTTTGTGCAACATAATTCTGGGTGCCATTTACAAACCATAAGTGCTAATGACTCCATTCCTTTTTGTGGTTGTAGGAGCTGTTGATTGGAGTACCCTAAAACAAACCTGATCTCTCTAGGACATTCAGAAGCCAAGTTATAAGCCCACAAATGTGTAACTGGACTACTTCTTTAAATTTACACCAGATCCGGTGACATTTGGGACATGGTTTGACCCCCTTAGGAAAGTGCTATCATCATGAAACGTTAAGATCACTTACAACTCAATAGATTCTACCTTCCTGTAACGTTTCAGACTGATTGGACCTTGTTTTCACACAAATGAACCCAGAATGATGTGAAATTGTGCTTCGTGCAACATAATTCTGGGTGCCATTTAAAAACCATAAGTGCTAATGTCTCCATTCCTTTTTGTGGTTGTAGGGGCTGTTGATTGGAGTACACTAAAACAAACCTGACCTCTCTAGGACATTCAGAAGCCAAGTTATAAGCCCACAAATGTGTAACTGGACTACTTCTTTAAAGTGACACCAGATCCGGTGACCTTTGGGACATGGTTTGTCCCCCTTAGGAAAGTGCTATCATCATGAAACGTTCAGATCACTTACAACTCAATAGATTCTACCTTCCTGTAACATTTCATCCTGATTGGACCTTGTTTTCACACAAATGAACCCAGAATGATGTGAAATTGTGCTTCGTGCAACATAATTCTGGGTGCCATTTACAAACCATAAGTGCTAATGACTCCATTCCTTTTGTGGTTGTAGGGGCTTTTGATTGGAGTACACTAAAACAAACCTAACCTCTCTAGGACAATCAGAAGCCAAGTTATAAGCCCACAAATGTGTAACTGGACTACTTCTTTAAATTGACACCTTATCCGGTGACCTTTGGGACATGGTTTGACCCCCTTAGGAAAGTGCTATCATGATGAAACGTTCAGATCACTTACAACTCAATAGATTCTACCTTCCTGTAACGTTTCAGCCTGATTGGACCTTTTTTTTAACACAAATGGACCCAGAATGATGTGAAATTGTGCTTCGTGCAACATAATTCTGGGTGCCATTTACAAACCATAAGTGCTAATGACTCCATTCCTTTTTGTGGTTGTAGGGGCTTTTGATTGGAGTAAACTAAAACAAACCTAACCTCTCTAGGACATTCAGAAGCCAAGTTATAAGCCCACAAAGGTGTAACTGGACTACATCTTTAAAGTGACACCAGGCCCGGTGACCTTTGGGACATGGTTTTACCCCCTATAGGAATGTGCGATCATCTTGAAACGTTCAGATCACTTACAACTCAATAGATTCTACCTTCTTGTAGCGTTTCAGCCTGATTGGACCTTGTTTTCACACAAATGGACACAGAATGATGTGAAATTGTGCTTCGTGCAACATAATTCTGGGTGCCATTTACAAACCATAAGTGCTAATGACTCCATTCCTTTTTGTGGTTGTAGGGGCTGTTGATTGGAGTACACTAAAACAAACCTGATCGCTCTAGGACATTCAGAAGCCAAGTTATAAGCCCACAAATGTGTAACTGGACTACTTCTTTAAATTGACACCTGATCCGGTGACCTTTGGGACATGGTTTGACCCCCTTAGGAAAGTTCTATCATGATGAAACGTTCAGATCACTTACAACTCAATAGATTCTACCTTCCTGTAACGTTTCAGCCTGATTGGACCTTGTTTTCACACAAATGAAGCCAGAATGATGTGAAATTGTGCTTCGTGCAACATAATTCTGGGTGCCATTTAAAAACCATAAGTGCTAATGTCTCCATTCCTTTTTGTGGTTGTAGGGGCTGTTGATTGGAGTACACTAAAACAAACCTGATCGCTCTAGGACATTCAGAAGCCAAGTTATAAGCCCACAAATGTGTAACTGGACAACTTCTTTAAATTGACACCAGATCCGGTGACCTTTGGGACATGGTTTGACCCCCTTAGGAAAGTGCTATCATCATGAAACATTCAGATCACTTACAACTCAATAGATTCTACCTTCCTGTAACGTTTCAGCCTGTTTGGACCTTGTTTTCACACAAATGAACCCAGAATGATGTGAAATTGTGCTTCGTGCAACATAATTCTGGGTGCCATTTAAAAACCATAAGTGCTAATGACTCCGATCCTTTTTGTGGTTGTAGGGGCTGTTGATTGGAGTATACTAAAACAAACCTGATCTCTCTAGGACATTCAGAAGCCAAGTTAGAAGCCCACAAATGTGTAACTGGACTACTTCATTAAAGTGACACCAGATCCGGTGACCTTTGGGACATGGTTTGACCCCCTTAGGAAAGTCCTATCATCATGAAACGTTCAGATCACTTACAACTCAATAGATTCTACCTTCCTGTAACGTTTCAGCCTGATTGGACCTTGTTTTCACACAAATGAACGCAGAATGTTGTGAAATTGTGCTTCGTGCAACATAATTCTGGGTGCCATTAAAAAACCATAAGTGCTAATGACTCCATTCCTTTTTGTGGTTGTAGGGGCTGTTGATTGGAGTACACTAAAACAAACCTCATCGCTCCAGGACATTCAGAAGCCAAGTTATAAGCCCACAAATGTGTAACTGGACTACTTCTTTAAATTGACACCAGATCCGGTGACCTTTGGGACATGGTTTGACCCCCTTAGGAAAGTGCTATCATCATGAAACGTTCAGATCACTTACAACTCAATAGATTCTACCTTCCTGTAACGTTTCAGCCTGATTGGACCTTGTTTTCACACAAATGAACCCAGAATGATGTGAAATTGTGCTTCGTGCAACATAATTCTGGGTGCCATTTACAAACCATAAGTGCTAATGACTCCATTCCTTTTTGTGGTTGTAGGGGCTGTTGATTGGAGTACACTAAAACAAACCTAACCTCTCTAGGACATTCAGAAGCCAAGTTATAAGCCCACAAAGGTGTAACTGGACTATTCTTTAAAGTGACACAAGGCCCGGTGACCTTTGGGACATGGTTTTACCCCCTATAGGAATGTGCGATCATCTTGAAACGTTCAGATCACTTACAACTCAATAGATTCTACCTTCTTGTAGTGTTTCAGCCTGATTGGACATTGTTTTCACACAAATGGACCCAGAATGATCTGAAATTGTGCTTCGTGCAACATAATTCTGTGTGCCATTTACAAAGCATAAGTGCTAATGACTCCATTCCTTTTTGTGGTTGTAGGGGCTGTTGATTGGAGTACATTAAAACAAACCTGATCTCTCTAGGACATTCAGAAGCCAAGTTATAAGCCCACAAATGTGTAACTGGACTACTTCTTTAAATTGACACCAGATCTGGTGACCTTTGGGACATGGATTTACCCCCTTAGGAAAGTGCTATCATCATGAAACGTTCAGATCACTTACAACTCAATAGATTCTACCTTCCTGTAACGTTTCAGCCTGATTGGACCTTGTTTTCACACAAATGAACCCAGAATGATGTGAAATTGTGCTTCGTGCAACATAATTCTGGGTGCCATTTAAAAACCATAAGTGCTAATGACTCCATTCCTTTTTGTGGTTGTAGGAGCTGTTGATTGGAGTACCCTAAAACAAACCTGATCTCTCTAGGACATTCAGAAGCCAAGTTATGAGCCCACAAATGTGTAACTGGACTACTTCTTTAAATTGACACCAGATCCGGTGACATTTGGGACATGGTTTGACCCCCTTAGGAAAGTGCTATCATCATGAAACGTTAAGATCACTTACAACTCAATAGATTCTACCTTCCTGTAACGTTTCAGCCTGATTGGACCTTGTTTTCACACAAATGAACCCAGAATGATGTGAAATTGTGCTTCGTGCAACATAATTCTGGGTGCCATTTAAAAACCATAAGTGCTAATGTCTCCATTCCTTTTTGTGGTTGTAGGGGCTGTTGATTGGAGTACACTAAAACAAACCTGACCTCTCTAGGACATTCAGAAGCCAAGTTATAAGCCCACAAATGTGTAACTGGACTACTTCTTTAAAGTGACACCAGATCCGGTGACCTTTGGGACATGGTTTGACCCCCTTAGGAAAGTGCTATCATCATGAAACAATCAGATCACTTACAACTCAATAGATTCTACCTTCCTGTAACGTTTCAGCCTGATTGGACCTTGTTTTCACACAAATGAACCCAGAATGATGTGAAATTGTGCTTCGTGCAACATAATTCTGGGTGCCATTTACAAACCATAAGTGCTAATGACTCCATTCCTTTTTGTGGTTGTAGGGGCTTTTGATTGGAGTACACTAAAACAAACCTAACCTCTCTAGGACATTCAGAAGCCAAGTTATAAGCTCACAAAGGTGTAACTGGACTACATCTTTAAAGTGACACCAGGCCCGGTGACCTTTGGGACATGGTTTGACCCCCTTAGGAAAGTGCTATCATCATGAAACAATCAGATCACTTACAACTCAATAGATTCTACCTTCCTGTAACGTTTCAGCCTGATTGGACCTTGTTTTCACACAAATGGACCCAGAATGATGTGAAATTGTGCTTCGTGCAACATAATTCTGGGTGCCATTTACAAACCATAAGTGCTAATGACTCCATTCCTTTTTGTGGTTGTAGGGGCTGTTGATTGGAGTACCCTAAAACAAACCTGACCTCTCTAGGACATTCAGAAGCCAAGTTATAAGCCCACAAAGGTGTAACTGGACTACTTCTTTAAAGTGACACCAGGCCCGGTGACCTTTTGAACATGGTTTGACCCCTTATAGGAATGTGCGATCATCATGAAACGTTCAGATCACTTACAACTCAATAGATTCTACCTTCTTGTAACGTTTCAGCCTGATTGGACCTTGTTTTCACACAAATGGACCCAGAATGATGTGAAATTGTGCTTCGTGCAACATAATTCTGGGTGCCATTTAAAAACCATAAGTGCTAATGACTCCATTGCTTTTTGTGGTTGTAGGGGCTGTTGATTGGAGTACACTAAAACAAACCTGATCTCTCTAGGACATTCAGAAGCCAAGTTATAAGCCCACAAATGTGTAACTGGACTACTTCTTTAAATTGACACCAGATCCGGTGACCTTTGGGACATGGTTTGACCCCCTTAGGAAAGTGCTATCATCATGAAACGTTCAGATCACTTACAACTCAATAGATTCTACCTTCTTGTAGCGTTTCAGCCTGATTGGACCTTGTTTTCACACAAATGGACCCAGAATGATGTAAAATTGTGCTTCGTGCAACATAATTCTGGGTGCCATTTATAAACCATAAGTGCTAATGACTCCATTCCTTTTTGTGGTTGTAGGGGCTGTTGATTGGAGTACACTAAAACAAACCTGATCTCTCTAGGACATTCAGAAGCCAAGTTATAAGCCCACAAATGTGTAACTGGACTACTTCTTTAAATTGACACCAGATCCGGTGACCTTTGGGACATGGTTTGACCCCCTTAGGAAAGTGCTATCATCATGAAACGTTCAGATCACTTACAACTCAATAGATTCTACCTTCTTGTAGCGTTTCAGCCTGATTGGACCTTGTTTTCACACAAATGGACCCAGAATGATGTAAAATTGTGCTTCGTGCAACATAATTCTGGGTGCCATTTACAAACCATAAGTGCTAATGACTCCATTCCTTTTTGTGGTTGTAGGGGCTGTTGATTGGAGTACATTAAAACAAACCTGATCTCTCTAGGACATTCAGAAGCCAAGTTATAAGCCCACAAATGTGTAACTGGACTACTTTAAATTGACACCAGATCCGGTGACATTTGGGACATGGTTTGACCCCCTTAGGAAAGTGCTATCATCATGAAACGTTCAGATCACTTACAACTCAATAGATTCTACCTTCCTGTAACGTTTCAGCCTGATTGGACCTTGTTTTCACACAAATGAACCCAGAATGATGTGAAATTGTGCTTCGTGCAACATAATTCTGGGTGCCATTTACAAACCATAAGTGCTTATGACTCCATTCCTTTTTGTGGTTGTAGGGGCTGTTGATTGGAGTACATTAAAACAAACCTGATCTCTCTAGGACATTCAGAAGCCAAGTTATAAGCCCACAAATGTGTAACTGGACTACTTCTTTAAATTGACACCATATCCGGTGACCTTTGGGACATGGTTTGACCCCCTTAGGAAAGTGCTATCATCATGAAACGTTCAGATCACTTACAACTCAATAGATTCTACCTTCCTGTAACGTTTCCGCCTGATTGGACCTTGTTTTCACACAAATGAACCCAGAATGATGTGAAATTGTGCTTCGTTCAACATAATTCTGGGTGCCATTTACAAAGCATAAGTGCTAATGACTCCATTCCTTTTTGTGGTTGTAGGGGCTGTTGATTGGAGTATACTAAAACAAACCTGATCTCTCTAGGACATTCAGAAATCAAGTTATAAGCCCACAAATGTGTAACTGGACTACTTCTTTAAATTGACACCAGATCAGGTGACCTTTGGGACATGGTTTGACCCCCTTAGGAAAGTGCTATCATCATGAAACGTTCAGATCACTTACAACTCAATAGATTCTACCTTCCTGTAACGTTTCAGCCTGATTGGACCTTGTTTTCACACAAATGGACCCAGAATGATGTGAAATTGTGCTTCGTGCAACATAATTCTGGGTGCCATTTAAAAACCATACGTGCTAATGACTCCATTCCTTTTTGTGGTTGTAGGGGCTGTTGATTGGAGTATACTAAAACAAACCTGATCTCTCAGGGACATTCAGAAGCCAAGTTATAAGCCCACAAATGTGTAACTGGACTACTTCTTTAAATTGACACCAGATCCGGTGACCTTTGGGACATGGTTTGACCCCCTTAGGAAAGTGCTATCATCATGAAACGTTCAGATCACTTACAACTCAATAGATTCTACCTTCCTGTAACGTTTCAGCCTGATTGGACCTTGTTTTCACACAAATGGACCCAGAATGATGTGAAATTGTGCTTCGTGCAACATAATTCTGGGTGCCATTTACAAACCATAAGTGCTAATGACTCCATTCCTTTTTGTGGTTGTAGGGGCTGTTGATTGGAGTACCCTAAAACAAACCTGACCTCTCTAGGACATTCAGAAGCCAAGTTATAAGCCCACAAAGGTGTAACTGGACTACTTCTTTAAAGTGACACCAGGCCCGGTGACCTTTTGGACATGGTTTGACCCCTTATAGGAATGTGCGATCATCATGAAACGTTCAGATCACTTACAACTCAATAGATTCTACCTTCTTGTAACGTTTCAGCCTGATTGGACCTTGTTTTCACACAAATGGACCCAGAATGATGTTAAATTGTGCTTCGTGCAACATAATTCTGGGTGCCATTTACAAACCATAAGTGCTAATGACTCCAATCCTTTTTGTGGTTGTAGGGGCTGTTGATTGGAGTACACTAAAACAAACCTGATCTCTCTAGGACATTCAGAAGCCAAGTTATAAGCCCACAAATGTGTAACTGGACTACTTCTTTAAATTGACACCAGATCCGGTGACCTTTGGGACATGGTTTGACCCCCTTAGGAAAGTGCTATCATCATGAAACGTTCAGATCACTTACAACTCAATAGATTCTACCTTCTTGTAGCGTTTCAGCCTGATTGGACCTTGTTTTCACACAAATGGACCCAGAATGATGTAAAATTGTGCTTCGTGCAACATAATTCTGGGTGCCATTTACAAACCATAAGTGCTAATGACTCCATTCCTTTTTGTGGTTGTAGGGGCTGTTGATTGGAGTACATTAAAACAAACCTGATCTCTCTAGGACATTCAGAAGCCAAGTTATAAGCCCACAAATGTGTAACTGGACTACTTTAAATTGACACCAGATCCGGTGACATTTGGGACATGGTTTGACCCCCTTAGGAAAGTGCTATCATCATGAAACGTTCAGATCACTTACAACTCAATAGATTCTACCTTCCTGTAACGTTTCAGCCTGATTGGACCTTGTTTTCACACAAATGAACCCAGAATGATGTGAAATTGTGCTTCGTGCAACATAATTCTGGGTGCCATTTACAAACCATAAGTGCTTATGACTCCATTCCTTTTTGTGGTTGTAGGGGCTGTTGATTGGAGTACATTAAAACAAACCTGATCTCTCTAGGACATTCAGAAGCCAAGTTATAAGCCCACAAATGTGTAACTGGACTACTTCTTTAAATTGACACCATATCCGGTGACCTTTGGGACATGGTTTGACCCCCTTAGGAAAGTGCTATCATCATGAAACGTTCAGATCACTTACAACTCAATAGATTCTACCTTCCTGTAACGTTTCCGCCTGATTGGACCTTGTTTTCACACAAATGAACCCAGAATGATGTGAAATTGTGCTTCGTTCAACATAATTCTGGGTGCCATTTACAAAGCATAAGTGCTAATGACTCCATTCCTTTTTGTGGTTGTAGGGGCTGTTGATTGGAGTATACTAAAACAAACCTGATCTCTCTAGGACATTCAGAAATCAAGTTATAAGCCCACAAATGTGTAACTGGACTACTTCTTTAAATTGACACCAGATCAGGTGACCTTTGGGACATGGTTTGACCCCCTTAGGAAAGTGCTATCATCATGAAACGTTCAGATCACTTACAACTCAATAGATTCTACCTTCCTGTAACGTTTCAGCCTGATTGGACCTTGTTTTCACACAAATGGACCCAGAATGATGTGAAATTGTGCTTCGTGCAACATAATTCTGGGTGCCATTTAAAAACCATACGTGCTAATGACTCCATTCCTTTTTGTGGTTGTAGGGGCTGTTGATTGGAGTATACTAAAACAAACCTGATCTCTCAGGGACATTCAGAAGCCAAGTTATAAGCCCACAAATGTGTAACTGGACTACTTCTTTAAATTGACACCAGATCCGGTGACCTTTGGGACATGGTTTGACCCCCTTAGGAAAGTGCTATCATCATGAAACGTTCAGATCACTTACAACTCAATAGATTCTACCTTCCTGTAACGTTTCAGCCTGATTGGACCTTGTTTTCACACAAATGGACCCAGAATGATGTGAAATTGTGCTTCATGCAACATAATTCTGGGTGCCATTTACAAACCATAAGTGCTAATGACTCCATTCCTTTTTGTGGTTGTAGGGGCTGTTGATTGGAGTACCCTAAAACAAACCTGACCTCTCTAGGACATTCAGAAGCCAAGTTATAAGCCCACAAAGGTGTAACTGGACTACTTCTTTAAAGTGACACCAGGCCCGGTGACCTTTTGGACATGGTTTGACCCCTTATAGGAATGTGCGATCATCATGAAACGTTCAGATCACTTACAACTCAATAGATTCTACCTTCTTGTAACGTTTCAGCCTGATTGGACCTTGTTTTCACACAAATGGACCCAGAATGATGTTAAATTGTGCTTCGTGCAACATAATTCTGGGTGCCATTTACAAACCATAAGTGCTAATGACTCCAATCCTTTTTGTGGTTGTAGGGGCTGTTTGTTGGAGTACACTAAAACAAACCTAACCTCTCTAGGACATTCAGAAGCCAAGTTATAAGCCCACAAAGGTGTAACTGGACTATTCTTTAAAGTGACACAAGGCCCGGTGACCTTTGGGACATGGTTTTACCCCCTATAGGAATGTGCGATCATCTTGAAACGTTCAGATCACTTACAACTCAATAGATTCTACCTTCTTGTAGCGTTTCAGCCTGATTGGACATTGTTTTCACACAAATGGACCCAGAATGATCTGAAATTGTGCTTCGTGCAACATAATTCTGGGTGCCATTTACAAAGCATAAGTGCTAATGACTCCATTTCTTTTTGTGGTTGTAGGGGCTGTTGATTGGAGTACAGTAAAACAAACCTGATCTCTCTAGGACATTCAGAAGCCAAGTTATAAGCCCACAAATGTGTAACTGGACTACTTCTTTAAATTGACACCAGATCCGGTGACCTTTGGGACATGGTTTGACCCCCTTAGGAAAGTGCTATCATCATGAAACATTCAGATCACTTACATCTCAATAGATTCTACCTTCCTGTAACGTTTCAGCCTGATTGGACCTTGTTTTCACACAAATGGACCCAGAATGATGTGAAATTGTGCTTCGTGCAACATAATTCTGGGTGCCATTTAAAAACCATAAGTGCTAATGACTCCATTCCTTTTTGTGGTTGTAGGGGCTGTTGATTGGAGTACAGTAAAACAAACCGGATCTCTCTAGGACATTCAGAAGCCAAGTTATGAGCCCACAAATGTGTAACTGGACTACTTCTTTAAATTGACACCAGATCCGGTGACATTTGGGACATGGTTTGACCCCCTTAGGAAAGTGCTATCATCATGAAACGTTCAGATCACTTACATCTCAGTAGATTCTACCTTCCTGTAACGTTTCAGCCTGATTGGACCTTGTTTTCACACAAATGAACCCAGAATGATGTGAAATTGTGCTTTGTGCAACATAATTCTGGGTGCCATTTACAAACCATAAGTGCTAATGACTCCATTCCTTTTTGTGGTTGTAGGAGCTGTTGATTGGAGTACCCTAAAACAAACCTGATCTCTCTAGGACATTCAGAAGCCAAGTTATAAGCCCACAAATGTGTAACTGGACTACTTCTTTAAATTTACACCAGATCCGGTGACATTTGGGACATGGTTTGACCCCCTTAGGAAAGTGCTATCATCATGAAACGTTAAGATCACTTACAACTCAATAGATTCTACCTTCCTGTAACGTTTCAGACTGATTGGACCTTGTTTTCACACAAATGAACCCAGAATGATGTGAAATTGTGCTTCGTGCAACATAATTCTGGGTGCCATTTAAAAACCATAAGTGCTAATGTCTCCATTCCTTTTTGTGGTTGTAGGGGCTGTTGATTGGAGTACACTAAAACAAACCTGACCTCTCTAGGACATTCAGAAGCCAAGTTATAAGCCCACAAATGTGTAACTGGACTACTTCTTTAAAGTGACACCAGATCCGGTGACCTTTGGGACATGGTTTGTCCCCCTTAGGAAAGTGCTATCATCATGAAACGTTCAGATCACTTACAACTCAATAGATTCTACCTTCCTGTAACATTTCATCCTGATTGGACCTTGTTTTCACACAAATGAACCCAGAATGATGTGAAATTGTGCTTCGTGCAACATAATTCTGGGTGCCATTTACAAACCATAAGTGCTAATGACTCCATTCCTTTTGTGGTTGTAGGGGCTTTTGATTGGAGTACACTAAAACAAACCTAACCTCTCTAGGACAATCAGAAGCCAAGTTATAAGCCCACAAATGTGTAACTGGACTACTTCTTTAAATTGACACCTTATCCGGTGACCTTTGGGACATGGTTTGACCCCCTTAGGAAAGTGCTATCATGATGAAACGTTCAGATCACTTACAACTCAATAGATTCTACCTTCCTGTAACGTTTCAGCCTGATTGGACCTTTTTTTAACACAAATGGACCCAGAATGATGTGAAATTGTGCTTCGTGCAACATAATTCTGGGTGCCATTTACAAACCATAAGTGCTAATGACTCCATTCCTTTTTGTGGTTGTAGGGGCTTTTGATTGGAGTAAACTAAAACAAACCTAACCTCTCTAGGACATTCAGAAGCCAAGTTATAAGCCCACAAAGGTGTAACTGGACTACATCTTTAAAGTGAAACCAGGCCCGGTGACCTTTGGGACATGGTTTTACCCCCTATAGGAATGTGCGATCATCTTGAAACGTTCAGATCACTTACAACTCAATAGATTCTACCTTCTTGTAGCGTTTCAGCCTGATTGGACCTTGTTTTCACACAAATGGACACAGAATGATGTGAAATTGTGCTTCGTGCAACATAATTCTGGGTGCCATTTACAAACCATAAGTGCTAATGACTCCATTCCTTTTTGTGGTTGTAGGGGCTGTTGATTGGAGTACACTAAAACAAACCTGATCGCTCTAGGACATTCAGAAGCCAAGTTATAAGCCCACAAATGTGTAACTGGACTACTTCTTTAAATTGACACCTGATCCGGTGACCTTTGGGACATGGTTTGACCCCCTTAGGAAAGTTCTATCATGATGAAACGTTCAGATCACTTACAACTCAATAGATTCTACCTTCCTGTAACGTTTCAGCCTGATTGGACCTTGTTTTCACACAAATGAAGCCAGAATGATGTGAAATTGTGCTTCGTGCAACATAATTCTGGGTGCCATTTAAAAACCATAAGTGCTAATGTCTCCATTCCTTTTTGTGGTTGTAGGGGCTGTTGATTGGAGTACACTAAAACAAACCTGATCGCTCTAGGACATTCAGAAGCCAAGTTATAAGCCCACAAATGTGTAACTGGACAACTTCTTTAAATTGACACCAGATCCGGTGACCTTTGGGACATGGTTTGACCCCCTTAGGAAAGTGCTATCATCATGAAACATTCAGATCACTTACAACTCAATAGATTCTACCTTCCTGTAACGTTTCAGCCTGTTTGGACCTTGTTTTCACACAAATGAACCCAGAATGATGTGAAATTGTGCTTCGTGCAACATAATTCTGGGTGCCATTTAAAAACCATAAGTGCTAATGACTCCGATCCTTTTTGTGGTTGTAGGGGCTGTTGATTGGAGTATACTAAAACAAACCTGATCTCTCTAGGACATTCAGAAGCCAAGTTAGAAGGCCACAAATGTGTAACTGGACTACTTCATTAAAGTGACACCAGATCCGGTGACCTTTGGGACATGGTTTGACCCCCTTAGGAAAGTCCTATCATCATGAAACGTTCAGATCACTTACAACTCAATAGATTCTACCTTCCTGTAACGTTTCAGCCTGATTGGACCTTGTTTTCACACAAATGAACGCAGAATGTTGTGAAATTGTGCTTCGTGCAACATAATTCTGGGTGCCATTAAAAAACCATAAGTGCTAATGACTCCATTCCTTTTTGTGGTTGTAGGGGCTGTTGATTGGAGTACACTAAAACAAACCTCATCGCTCCAGGACATTCAGAAGCCAAGTTATAAGCCCACAAATGTGTAACTGGACTACTTCTTTAAATTGACACCAGATCCGGTGACCTTTGGGACATGGTTTGACCCCCTTAGGAAAGTGCTATCATCATGAAACGTTCAGATCACTTACAACTCAATAGATTCTACCTTCCTGCAACGTTTCAGCCTGATTGGACCTTGTTTTCACACAAATGAACCCAGAATGATGTGAAATTGTGCTTCGTGCAACATAATTCTGGGTGCCATTTACAAACCATAAGTGCTAATGACTCCATTCCTTTTTGTGGTTGTAGGGGCTGTTGATTGGAGTACACTAAAACAAACCTAACCTCTCTAGGACATTCAGAAGCCAAGTTATAAGCCCACAAAGGTGTAACTGGACTATTCTTTAAAGTGACACAAGGCCCGGTGACCTTTGGGACATGGTTTTACCCCCTATAGGAATGTGCGATCATCTTGAAACGTTCAGATCACTTACAACTCAATAGATTCTACCTTCTTGTAGTGTTTCAGCCTGATTGGACATTGTTTTCACACAAATGGACCCAGAATGATCTGAAATTGTGCTTCGTGCAACATAATTCTGGGTGCCATTTACAAAGCATAAGTGCTAATGACTCCATTCCTTTTTGTGGTTGTAGGGGCTGTTGATTGGAGTACATTAAAACAAACCTGATCTCTCTAGGACATTCAGAAGCCAAGTTATAAGCCCACAAATGTGTAACTGGACTACTTCTTTAAATTGACACCAGATCTGGTGACCTTTGGGACATGGATTTACACCCTTAGGAAAGTGCTATCATCATGAAACGTTCAGATCACTTACAACTCAATAGATTCTACCTTCCTGTAACGTTTCAGCCTGATTGGACCTTGTTTTCACACAAATGAACCCAGAATGATGTGAAATTGTGCTTCGTGCAACATAATTCTGGGTGCCATTTAAAAACCATAAGTGCTAATGACTCCATTCCTTTTTGTGGTTGTAGGAGCTGTTGATTGGAGTACCCTAAAACAAACCTGATCTCTCTAGGACATTCAGAAGCCAAGTTATGAGCCCACAAATGTGTAACTGGACTACTTCTTTAAATTGACACCAGATCCGGTGACATTTGGGACATGGTTTGACCCCCTTAGGAAAGTGCTATCATCATGAAACGTTAAGATCACTTACAACTCAATAGATTCTACCTTCCTGTAACGTTTCAGCCTGATTGGACCTTGTTTTCACACAAATGAACCCAGAATGATGTGAAATTGTGCTTCGTGCAACATAATTCTGGGTGCCATTTAAAAACCATAAGTGCTAATGTCTCCATTCCTTTTTGTGGTTGTAGGGGCTGTTGATTGGAGTACACTAAAACAAACCTGACCTCTCTAGGACATTCAGAAGCCAAGTTATAAGCCCACAAATGTGTAACTGGACTACTTCTTTAAAGTGACACCAGATCCGGTGACCTTTGGGACATGGTTTGACCCCCTTAGGAAAGTGCTATCATCATGAAACAATCAGATCACTTACAACTCAATAGATTCTACCTTCCTGTAACGTTTCAGCCTGATTGGACCTTGTTTTCACACAAATGAACCCAGAATGATGTGAAATTGTGCTTCGTGCAACATAATTCTGGGTGCCATTTACAAACCATAAGTGCTAATGACTCCATTCCTTTTTGTGGTTGTAGGGGCTTTTGATTGGAGTACACTAAAACAAACCTAACCTCTCTAGGACATTCAGAAGCCAAGTTATAAGCTCACAAAGGTGTAACTGGACTACATCTTTAAAGTGACACCAGGCCCGGTGACCTTTGGGACATGGTTTTACCCCCTATAGGAATGTGCGATCATCTTGAAACGTTCAGATCACTTACAACTCAATAGATTCTACCTTCTTGTAGCGTTTCAGCCTGATTGGACCTTGTTTTCACACAAATGGACCCAGAATGATGTGAAATTGTGCTTCGTGCAACATAATTCTGGGTGCCATTTACAAACCATAAGTGCTAATGACTCCATTCCTTTTTGTGGTTGTAGGGGCTGTTGATTGGAGTACACTAAAACAAACCTAACCTCTCTAGGACATTCAGAAGCCAAGTTATAAGCCCACAAAGGTTTAACTGGACTATTCTTTAAAGTGACACAAGGCCCGGTGACCTTTGGGACATGGTTTTACCCCCTATAGGAATGTGCGATCATCTTGAAACGTTCAGATCACTTACAACTCAATAGATTCTACCTTCTTGTAGTGTTTCAGCCTGATTGGACCTTGTTTTCACACAAATGGACCCAGAATGATGTGAAATTGTGCTTCGTGCAACATAATTCTGGGTGCCATTTAAAAACCATAAGTGCTAATGACTCCATTCCTTTTTGTGGTTGTAGGAGCTGTTGATTGGAGTACCCTAAAACAAACCTGATCTCTCTAGGACATTCAGAAGCCAAGTTATGAGCCCACACATGTGTAACTGGACTACTTCTTTAAATTGACACCAGATCCGGTGACATTTGGGACATGGTTTGACCCCCTTAGGAAAGTGCTATCATCATGAAACGTTAAGATCACTTACAACTCAATAGATTCTACCTTCCTGTAACGTTTCAGCCTGATTGGACCTTGTTTTCACACAAATGAACCCAGAATGATGTGAAATTGTGCTTCGTGCAACATAATTCTGGGTGCCATTTAAAAACCATAAGTGCTAATGTCTCCATTCCTTTTTGTGGTTGTAGGGGCTGTTGATTGGAGTACACTAAAACAAACCTGACCTCTCTAGGACATTCAGAAGCCAAGTTATAAGCCCACAAATGTGTAACTGGACTACTTCTTTAAAGTGACACCAGATCCGGTGACCTTTGGGACATGGTTTGACCCCCTTAGGAAAGTGCTATCATCATGAAACAATCAGATCACTTACAACTCAATAGATTCTACCTTCCTGTAACGTTTCAGCCTGATTGGACCTTGTTTTCACACAAATGAACCCAGAATGATGTGAAATTGTGCTTCGTGCAACATAATTCTGGGTGCCATTTACAAACCATAAGTGCTAATGACTCCATTCCTTTTTGTGGTTGTAGGGGCTTTTGATTGGAGTACACTAAAACAAACCTAACCTCTCTAGGACATTCAGAAGCCAAGTTATAAGCTCACAAAGGTGTAACTGGACTACATCTTTAAAGTGACACCAGGCCCGGTGACCTTTGGGACATGGTTTTACCCCCTATAGGAATGTGCGATCATCTTGAAACGTTCAGATCACTTACAACTCAATAGATTCTACCTTCTTGTAGCGTTTCAGCCTGATTGGACCTTGTTTTCACACAAATGGACCCAGAATGATGTGAAATTGTGCTTCGTGCAACATAATTCTGGGTGCCATTTACAAACCATAAGTGCTAATGACTCCATTCCTTTTTGTGGTTGTAGGGGCTGTTGATTGGAGTACACTAAAACAAACCTGATCTCTCTAGGACATTCAGAAGCCAAGTTATAAGCCCACAAATGTGTAACTGGACTACTTCTTTAAATTGACACCTGATCCGGTGACCTTTGGGACATGGTTTGACCCCCTTAGGAAAGTCCTATCATCATGAAACGTTCAGATCACTTACAACTCAGTAGATTCTACCTTCCTGTAACGTTTCAGCCTGATTGGACCTTGTTTTCACACAAATGGACACAGAATGATGTGAAATTGTGCTTCGTGCAACATAATTCTGGGTGCCATTTACAAACCATAAGTGCTAATGACTCCATTCCTTTTTGTGGTTGTAGGGGCTGTTGATTGGAGTACACTAAAACAAACCTGATCGCTCTAGGACATTCAGAAGCCAAGTTATAAGCCCACAAATGTGTAACTGGACTACTTCTTTAAATTGACACCTGATCCGGTGACCTTTGGGACATGGTTTGACCACCTTAGGAAAGTGCTATCATGATGAAACGTTCAGATCACTTACAACTCAATAGATTCTACCTTCCTGTAACGTTTCAGCCTGATTGGACCTTGTTTTCACACAAATGAAGCCAGAATGATGTGAAATTGTGCTTCGTGCAACATAATTCTGGGTGCCATTTAAAAACCATAAGTGCTAATGTCTCCATTCCTTTTTGTGGTTGTAGGGGCTGTTCATTGGAGTACACTAAAACAAACCTGATCGCTCTAGGACATTCAGAAGCCAAGTTATAAGCCCACAAATGTGTAACTGGACAACTTCTTTAAATTGACACCAGATCCGGTGACCTTTGGGACATGGTTTGACCCCCTTAGGAAAGTGCTATCATCATGAAACGTTCAGATCACTTACAACTCAATAGATTCTACCTTCCTGTAACGTTTCAGCCTGATTGGACCTTGTTTTCACACAAATGAACCCAGAATGATGTGAAATTGTGCTTCATGCAACATAATTCTGGGTGCCATTTAAAAACCATAAGTGCTAATGACTCCGATCCTTTTTGTGGTTGTAGGGGCTGTTGATTGGAGTATACTAAAACAAACCTGATCTCTCTAGGACATTCAGAAGCCAAGTTATAAGCCCACAAATGTGTAACTGGACTACTTCTTCAAATTGACACCAGATCCGGTGACCTTTGGGACATGGTTTGACCCCCTTAGGAAAGTGCTATCATCATGAAACGTTCAGATCACTTACAACTCAGTAGATTCTACCTTCCTGTAACGTTTCAGCCTGATTGGACCTTGTTTTCACACAAATGAACCCAGAATGATGTGAAATTGTGCTTTGTGCAACATAATTCTGGGTGCCATTTACAAACCATAAGTGCTAATGACTCCATTCCTTTTTGTGGTTGTAGGGGCTGTTGATTGGAGTACATTAAAACAAACCTGATCTCTCTAGCACATTCAGAAGCCAAGTTATAAGCCCACAAATGTGTAACTGGACTACTTCTTTAAATTGACACCAGATCCGGTGACCTTTGGGACATGGTTTTACCCCCTTAGGAAAGTGCTATCATCATGAAACGTTCAGATCACTTACAACTCAATAGATTCTACCTTCCTGTAACGTTTCAGCCTGATTGGACCTTGTTTTCACACAAATGAACCCAGAATGATGTGAAATTGTGCTTCGTGCAACATAATTCTGGGTGCCATTTAAAAACCATAAGTGCTAATGACTCCATTCCTTTTTGTGGTTGTAGGAGCTGTTGATTGGAGTACCCTAAAACAAACCTGATCTCTCTAGGACATTCAGAAGCCAAGTTATAAGCCCACAAATGTGTAACTGGACTACTTCTTTAAATTGACACCAGGTCCGGTGACATTTGGGACATGGTTTGACCCCCTTAGGAAAGTGCTATCATCATGAAACGTTCAGATCACTTACAACTCAGTAGATTCTACCTTCCTGTAACGTTTCAGCCTGAATGGACCTTGTTTTCACACAAATGAACCCAGAATGATGTGAAATTGTGCTTTGTGCAACATAATTCTGGGTGCCATTTACAAACCATAAGTACTAATGACTCCATTCCTTTTTGTGGTTGTAGGGGCTGTTGATTGGAGTACATTAAAACAAACCTGATCTCTCTAGGACATTCAGAAGCCAAGTTATAAGCCCACAAATGTGTAACTGGACTACTTCTTTAAATTTACACCAGATCCGGTGACCTTTGGGACATGGTTTTACCCCCTTAGGAAAGTGCTATCATCATGAAACGTTCAGATCACTTACAACTCAATAGATTCTACCTTCCTGTAACGTTTCAGCCTGATTGGACCTTGTTTTCACACAAATGAACCCAGAATGATGTGAAATTGTGCTTCGTGCAACATAATTCTGGGTGCCATTTAAAAACCATAAGTGCTAATGACTCCATTCCTTTTTGTGGTTGTAGGAGCTGTTGATTGGAGTACCCTAAAACAAACCTGATCTCTCTAGGACATTCAGAAGCCAAGTTATAAGCCCACAAATGTGTAACTGGACTACTTCTTTAAATTGACACCAGATCCGGTGACATTTGGGACATGGTTTGACCCTCTTAGGTAAGTGCTATCATCATGAAACGTTAAGATCACTTACAACTCAATAGATTCTACCTTCCTGTAACGTTTCAGCCTGATTGGACCTTGTTTTCACACAAATGAACCCAGAATGATGTGAAATTGTGCTTCGTGCAACATAATTCTGGGTGCCATTTAAAAACCATAAGTGCTAATGTCTTCATTCCTTTTTGTGGTTGTAGGGGCTGTTGATTGGAGTACACTAAAACAAACCTGACCTCTCTAGGACATTCAGAAGCCAAGTTATAAGCCCACAAATGTGTAACTGGACTACTTCTTTAAAGTGACACCAGATCCGGTGACCTTTGCGACATGGTTTGACCCCCTTAGGAAAGTGCTATCATCATGAAACGTTCAGATCACTTACAACTCAATAGATTCTACCTTCCTGTAACGTTTCAGCCTGATTGGACCTTGTTTTCACACAAATGAACCCAGAATGATGTGAAATTGTGCTTCGTGCAACATAATTCTGGGTGCCATTTACAAACCATAAGTGCTAATGACTCCATTCCTTTTTGTGGTTGTAGGGGCTTTTGATTGGAGTACACTAAAACAAATCTAACCTCTCTAGGACATTTAGAAGCCAAGTTATAAGCCCACAAAGGTGTAACTGGACTACATCTTTAAAGTGACACCAGGCCCGGTGACCTTTGGGACATGGTTTTACCCCCTTAGGAATGTGCGATCATCTTGAAACGTTCAGATCACTTACAACCCAATAGATTCTACCTTCTTGTAGCGTTTCAGCCTGATTGGACCTTGTTTTCACACAAATGGACACAGAATGATGTGAAATTGTGCTTCGTGCAACATAATTCTGGGTGCCATTTACAAACCATAAGTGCTAATGACTCCATTCCTTTTTGTGGTTGTAGGGGCTGTTGATTGGAGTACACTAAAACAAACCTGATCTCTCTAGGACATTCAGAAGCCAAGTTATAAGCCCACAAATGTGTAACTGGACTACTTTAAATTGACACCTGATCCGGTGACCTTTGGGACATGGTTTGACCCCCTTAGGAAAGTGCTATCATGATGAAACGTTCAGATCACTTACAACTCAATAGATTCTACCTTCTTGTAGCGTTTCAGCCTGATTGGACCTTGTTTTCACACAAATGGACACAGAATGATGTGAAATTGTGCTTCGTGCAACATAATTCTGGGTGCCATTTAAAAACCATAAGTGCTAATGTCTCCATTCCTTTTTGTGGTTGTAGGGGCTGTTGATTGGAGTACACTAAAACAAACCTGACCTCTCTAGGGCATTCAGAAGCCAAGTTATAAGCCCACAAATGTGTAACTGGACTACTTCTTTAAAGTGACACCAGATCCGGTGACCTTTGGGACATGGTTTGACCCCCTTAGGAAAGTGCTATCATCATGAAACGTTCAGATCACTTACAACTCAATAGATTCTACCTTCCTGTAACGTTTCAGCCTGACTGGACCTTGTTTTCACACAAATGAACCCAGAATGATGTGAAATTGTGCTTCGTGCAACATAATTCTGGGTGCCATTTACAAACCATAAGTGCTAATGACTCCATTCCTTTTTGTGGTTGTAGGGGCTTTTGATTGGAGTACACTAAAACAAACCTAACCTCTCTAGGACATTCAGAAGCCAAGTTATGAGCCCACAAAGGTGTAACTGGACTACATCTTTAAAGTGACACCAGGCCCGGTGACCTTTGGGACATGGTTTTACCCCCTATAGGAATGTGCGATCATCTTGAAACGTTCAGATCATTTACAACTCAATAGATTCTACCTTCTTGTAGCGTTTCAGCCTGATTGGACCTTGTTTTCACACAAATGGACACAGAATGATGTGAAATTGTGCTTCGTGCAACATAATTCTGGGTGCCATTTACAAACCATAAGTGCTATTGACTCCATTCCTTTTTGTGGTTGTAGGGGCTGTTGATTGGAGTACACTAAAACAAACCTGATCTCTCTAGGACATTCAGAAGCCAAGTTATAAGCCCACAAATGTGTAACTGGACTACTTTAAATTGACACCAGATCCGGTGACCTTTGGGACATGGTTTGACCCCCTTAGGAAAGTGCTATCATGATGAAACGTTCAGATCACTTACAACTCAATAGATTCTACCTTCCTGTAACGTTTCAGCCTGATTGGACCTTGTTTTCACACAAATGAACCCAGAATGATGTGAAATTGTGCTTCGTGCAACATAATTCTGGGTGCCATTTACAAACCATAAGTGCTAATAACTCCATTCCTTTTTTTGGTTGTAGGGGCTGTTGATTGGAGTACACTAAAACAAACCTAACCTCTCTAGGACATTCAGAAGCCAAGTTATAAGCCCACAAAGGTGTAACTGGACTATTCTTTAAAGTGACACAAGGCCCGGTGACCTTTGGGACATGGTTTTACCCCCTATAGGAATGTGCGATCATCTTGAAACGTTCAGATCACTTACAACTCAATAGATTCTACCTTCTTGTAGCGTTTCAGCCTGACTGGACATTGTTTTCACACAAATGGACCCAGAATGATCTGAAATTGTGCTTCGTGCAACATAATTCTGGGTGCCATTTACAAAGCATAAGTGCTAATGACTCCATTCCTTTTTGTGGTTGTAGGGGCTGTTGATTGGAGTACAGTAAAACAAACCTGATCTCTCTAGGACATTCAGAAGCCAAGTTATAAGCCCACAAATGTGTAACTGGACTACTTCTTTAAATTGACACCAGATCCGGTGACATTTGGGACATGGTTTGACCCCCTTAGGAAAGTGCTATCATCATGAAACGTTCAGATCACTTACAACTCAGTAGATTCTACCTTCCTGTAACGTTTCAGCCTGATTGGACCTTGTTTTCACACAAATGAACCCAGAATGATGTGAAATTGTGCTTTGTGCAACATAATTCTGGGTGCCATTTACAAACCATAAGTGCTAATGACTCCATTCCTTTTTGTGGTTGTAGGGGCTGTTGATTGGAGTACATTAAAACAAACCTGATCTCTCTAGGACATTCAGAAGCCAAGTTATAAGCCCACAAATGTGTAACTGGACTACTTCTTTAAATTTACACCAGATCCGGTGACCTTTGGGACATGGTTTTACCCCCTTAGGAAAGTGCTATCATCATGAAACGTTCAGATCACTTACAACTCAATAGATTCTACCTTCCTGTAACGTTTCAGCCTGATTGGACCTTGTTTTCACACAAATGAACCCAGAATGATGTGAAATTGTGCTTCGTGCAACATAATTCTGGGTGCCATTTAAAAACCATAAGTGCTAATGACTCAATTCCTTTTTGTGGTTGTAGGAGCTGTTGATTGGAGTACCCTAAAACAAACCTGATCTCTCTAGGACATTCAGAAGCCAAGTTATAAGCCCACAAATGTGTAACTGGACTACTTCTTTAAATTGACACCAGATCCGGTGACATTTGGGACATGGTTTGACCCCCTTAGGAAAGTGCTATCATCATGAAACGTTAAGATCACTTACAACTCAATAGATTCTACCTTCCTGTAACGTTTCAGCCTGATTGGACCTTGTTTTCACACAAATGAACCCAGAATGATGTGAAATTGGGCTTCGTGCAACATAATTCTGGGTGCCATTTAAAAACCATAAGTGCTAATGTCTTCATTCCTTTTTGTGGTTGTAGGGGCTGTTGATTGGAGTACACTAAAACAAACCTGACCTCTCTAGGACATTCAGAAGCCAAGTTATAAGCCCACAAATGTGTAACTGGACTACTTCTTTAAAGTGACACCAGATCCGGTGACCTTTGCGACATGGTTTGACCCCCTTAGGAAAGTGCTATCATCATGAAACGTTCAGATCACTTACAACTCAATAGATTCTACCTTCCTGTAACGTTTCAGCCTGATTGGACCTTGTTTTCACACAAATGAACCCAGAATGATGTGAAATTGTGCTTCGTGCAACATAATTCTGGGTGCCATTTACAAACCATAAGTGCTAATGACTCCATTCCTTTTTGTGGTTGTAGGGGCTTTTGATTGGAGTACACTAAAACAAATCTAACCTCTCTAGGACATTCAGAAGCCAAGTTATAAGCCCACAAAGGTGTAACTGGACTACATCTTTAAAGTGACACCAGGCCCGGTGACCTTTGGGACATGGTTTTACCCCCTTAGGAATGTGCGATCATCTTGAAACGTTCAGATCACTTACAACTCAATAGATTCTACCTTCTTGTAGCGTTTCAGCCTGATTGGACCTTGTTTTCACACAAATGGACACAGAATGATGTGAAATTGTGCTTCGTGCAACATAATTCTGGGTGCCATTTACAAACCATAAGTGCTAATGACTCCATTCCTTTTTGTGGTTTTAGGAGCTGTTGATTGGAGTACCCTAAAACAAACCTGATCTCTCTAGGACATTCAGAAGCCAAGTTATGAGCCCACAAATGTGTAACTGGACTACTTCTTTAAATTGACACCAGATCCGGTGACATTTGGGACATGGTTTGACCCCCTTAGGAAAGTGCTATCATCATGAAACGTTAAGATCACTTACAACTCAATAGATTCTACCTTCCTGTAACGTTTCAGCCTGATTGGACCTTGTTTTCACACAAATGAACCCAGAATGATGTGAAATTGTGCTTCCTGCAACATAATTCTGGGTGCCATTTAAAAACCATAAGTGCTAATGTCTCCATTCCTTTTTGTGGTTGTAGGGGCTGTTGATTGGAGTACACTAAAACAAACCTGACCTCTCTAGGACATTCAGAAGCCAAGTTATAAGCCCACAAATATGTAACTGGACTACTTCTTTAAAGTGACACCAGATCCGGTGACCTTTGGGACATTGTTTGACCCCCTTAGGAAAGTGCTATCATCATGAAACGTTCAGATCACTTACAACTCAATAGATTCTACCTTCCTGTAACGTTTCAGCCTGATTGGACCTTGTTTTCACACAAATGAACCCAGAATGATGTTAAATTGTGCTTCGTGCAACATAATTCTGGGTGCCATTTACAAACCATAAGTGCTAATGACTCCATTCCTTTTTGTGGTTGTAGGGGCTTTTGATTGGAGTACACTAAAACAAACCTAACCTCTCTAGGACATTCAGAAGCCAAGTTATAAGCCCACAAATGTGTAACTGGACTACTTCTTTAAATTTACACCAGATCCGGTGACCTTTGGGACATGGTTTTACCCCCTTAGGAAAGTGCTATCATCATGAAACGTTCAGATCACTTACAACTCAATAGATTCTACCTTCCTGTAACGTTTCAGCCTGATTGGACCTTGTTTTCACACAAATGAACCCAGAATGATGTGAAATTGTGCTTCGTGCAACATAATTCTGGGTGCCATTTAAAAACCATAAGTGCTAATGACTCAATTCCTTTTTGTGGTTGTAGGAGCTGTTGATTGGAGTACCCTAAAACAAACCTGATCTCTCTAGGACATTCAGAAGCCAAGTTATAAGCCCACAAATGTGTAACTGGACTACTTCTTTAAATTGACACCAGATCCGGTGACATTTGGGACATGGTTTGACCCCCTTAGGAAAGTGCTATCATCATGAAACGTTAAGATCACTTACAACTCAATAGATTCTACCTTCCTGTAACGTTTCAGCCTGATTGGACCTTGTTTTCACACAAATGAACCCAGAATGATGTGAAATTGGGCTTCGTGCAACATAATTCTGGGTGCCATTTAAAAACCATAAGTGCTAATGTCTTCATTCCTTTTTGTGGTTGTAGGGGCTGTTGATTGGAGTACACTAAAACAAACCTGACCTCTCTAGGACATTCAGAAGCCAAGTTATAAGCCCACAAATGTGTAACTGGACTACTTCTTTAAAGTGACACCAGATCCGGTGACCTTTGCGACATGGTTTGACCCCCTTAGGAAAGTGCTATCATCATGAAACGTTCAGATCACTTACAACTCAATAGATTCTACCTTCCTGTAACGTTTCAGCCTGATTGGACCTTGTTTTCACACAAATGAACCCAGAATGATGTGAAATTGTGCTTCGTGCAACATAATTCTGGGTGCCATTTACAAACCATAAGTGCTAATGACTCCATTCCTTTTTGTGGTTGTAGGGGCTTTTGATTGGAGTACACTAAAACAAATCTAACCTCTCTAGGACATTCAGAAGCCAAGTTATAAGCCCACAAAGGTGTAACTGGACTACATCTTTAAAGTGACACCAGGCCCGGTGACCTTTGGGACATGGTTTTACCCCCTTAGGAATGTGCGATCATCTTGAAACGTTCAGATCACTTACAACTCAATAGATTCTACCTTCTTGTAGCGTTTCAGCCTGATTGGACCTTGTTTTCACACAAATGGACACAGAATGATGTGAAATTGTGCTTCGTGCAACATAATTCTGGGTGCCATTTACAAACCATAAGTGCTAATGACTCCATTCCTTTTTGTGGTTTTAGGAGCTGTTGATTGGAGTACCCTAAAACAAACCTGATCTCTCTAGGACATTCAGAAGCCAAGTTATGAGCCCACAAATGTGTAACTGGACTACTTCTTTAAATTGACACCAGATCCGGTGACATTTGGGACATGGTTTGACCCCCTTAGGAAAGTGCTATCATCATGAAACGTTAAGATCACTTACAACTCAATAGATTCTACCTTCCTGTAACGTTTCAGCCTGATTGGACCTTGTTTTCACACAAATGAACCCAGAATGATGTGAAATTGTGCTTCCTGCAACATAATTCTGGGTGCCATTTAAAAACCATAAGTGCTAATGTCTCCATTCCTTTTTGTGGTTGTAGGGGCTGTTGATTGGAGTACACTAAAACAAACCTGACCTCTCTAGGACATTCAGAAGCCAAGTTATAAGCCCACAAATATGTAACTGGACTACTTCTTTAAAGTGACACCAGATCCGGTGACCTTTGGGACATTGTTTGACCCCCTTAGGAAAGTGCTATCATCATGAAACGTTCAGATCACTTACAACTCAATAGATTCTACCTTCCTGTAACGTTTCAGCCTGATTGGACCTTGTTTTCACACAAATGAACCCAGAATGATGTTAAATTGTGCTTCGTGCAACATAATTCTGGGTGCCATTTACAAACCATAAGTGCTAATGACTCCATTCCTTTTTGTGGTTGTAGGGGCTTTTGATTGGAGTACACTAAAACAAACCTAACCTCTCTAGGACATTCAGAAGCCAAGTTATAAGCCCACAAAGGTGTAACTGGACTACATCTTTAAAGTGACACCAGGCCCGGTGACCTTTGGGACATGGTTTTACCCCCTATAGGAATGTGCGATCATCTTGAAACGTTCAGATCACTTACAACTCAATAGATTCTACCTTCTTGTAGCGTTTCAGCCTGATTGGACCTTGTTTTCACACAAATGGACACAGAATGATGTGAAATTGTGCTTCGTGCAACATAATTCTGGGTGCCATTTACAAACCATAAGTGCTAATGACTCCATTCCTTTTTGTGGTTGTAGGGGCTGTTGATTGGAGTACACTAAAACAAACCTGATCTCTCTAGGACATTCAGAAGCCAAGTTATAAGCCCACAAATGTGTAACTGGACTACTTCTTTAAATTGACACCTGATCCGGTGACCTTTGGGACATGGTTTGACCCCCTTAGGAAAGTGCTATCATGATGAAACGTTCAGATCACTTACAACTCAATAGATTCTACCTTCCTGTAACGTTTCAGCCTGATTGGACCTTGTTTTCACACAAATGAACCCAGAATGATGTGAAATTGTGCTTCGTGCAACATAATTCTGGGTGCCATTTAAAAACCATAAGTGCTAATGTCTCCATTCCTTTTTGTGGTTGTAGGGGCTGTTGATTGGAGTACACTAAAACAAACCTGATCGCTCTAGGACATTCAGAAGCCAAGTTATAAGCCCACAAATGTGTAACTGGACAACTTCTTTAAATTGACACCAGATCCGGTGACCTTTGGGACATGGTTTGACCCCCTTAGGAAAGTGCTATCATCATGAAACGTTCAGATCACTTACAACTTAATAGATTCTACCTTCCTGTAACGTTTCAGCCTGATTGGACCTTGTTTTCACACAAATGAACCCAGAATGATGTGAAATTGTGCTTCGTGCAACATAATTCTGGGTGCTATTTAAAAACCATAAGTGCTAATGACTCCGATCCTTTTTGTGGTTGTAGGGGCTGTTGATTGGAGTACACTAAAACAAACCTGATTGCTCCAGGACATTCAGAAGCCAAGTTATAAGCCCACAAATGTGTAACTGGACTACTTCTTTAAGTTGACACCAGATCCGGTGACCTTTGGGACATGGTTTGACCCCCTTAGGAAAGTGCTATCATCATGAAACGTTCAGATCACTTACAACTCAATAGATTCTACCTTCCTGTAACGTTTCAGCCTGACTGGACCTTGTTTTCACACAAATGAACCCAGAATGATGTGAAATTGGGCTTCGTGCAACATAATTCTGGGTGCCATTTAAAAACCATAAGTGCTAATGACTCCATTCCTTTTTGTGGTTGTAGGGGCTGTTGATTGGAGTATACTAAAACAAACCTGATCTCTCTAGGACATTCAGAAGCCAAGTTATAAGCCCACAAATGTGTAACTGGACTACTTCTTTAAATTGACACCAGATCCGGTGACCTTTGGGACATGGTTTGACCCCCTTAGGAAAGTGCTATCATCTTGAAACTTTCAGATCACTTACAACTCAATAGATTCTACCTTCCTGTAACGTTTCAGCCTGATTGGACCTTGTTTTCACACAAATGGACCCAGAATGATGTGAAATTGTGCTTCGTGCAACATAATTCTGGGTGCCATTTAAAAACCATAAGTGCTAATGTCTCCATTCCTTTTTGTGGTTGTAGGGGCTGTTGATTGGAGTACACTAAAACAAACCTGACCTCTCTAGGGCATTCAGAAGCCAAGTTATAAGCCCACAAATGTGTAACTGGACTACTTCTTTAAAGTGACACCAGATCCGGTGACCTTTGGGACATGGTTTTACCCCCTATAGGAATGTGCGATCATCTTGAAACGTTCAGATCACTTACAACTCAATAGATTCTACCTTCTTGTAGCGTTTCAGCCTGATTGGACATTGTTTTCACACAAATGGACCCAGAATGATCTGAAATTGTGCTTCGTGCAACATAATTCTGGGTGCCATTTACAAAGCATAAGTGCTAATGACTCCATTCCTTTTTGTGGTTGTAGGGGCTGTTGATTGGAGTACAGTAAAACAAACCTGATCTCTCTAGGACATTCAGAAGCCAAGTTATAAGCCCACAAATGTGTAACTGGACTACTTCTTTAAATTGACACCAGATCCGGTGACATTTGGGACATGGTTTGACCCCCTTAGGAAAGTGCTATCATCATGAAACGTTCAGATCACTTACAACTCAGTAGATTCTACCTTCCTGTAACGTTTCAGCCTGATTGGACCTTGTTTTCACACAAATGAACCCAGAATGATGTGAAATTGTGCTTTGTGCAACATAATTCTGGGTGCCATTTACAAACCATAAGTGCTAATGACTCCATTCCTTTTTGTGGTTGTAGGGGCTGTTGATTGGAGTACATTAAAACAAACCTGATCTCTCTAGGACATTCAGAAGCCAAGTTATAAGCCCACAAATGTGTAACTGGACTACTTCTTTAAATTTACACCAGATCCGGTGACCTTTGGGACATGGTTTTACCCCCTTAGGAAAGTGCTATCATCATGAAACGTTCAGATCACTTACAACTCAATAGATTCTACCTTCCTGTAACGTTTCAGCCTGATTGGACCTTGTTTTCACACAAATGAACCCAGAATGATGTGAAATTGTGCTTCGTGCAACATAATTCTGGGTGCCATTTAAAAACCATAAGTGCTAATGACTCCATTCCTTTTTGTGGTTGTAGGAGCTGTTGATTGGAGTACCCTAAAACAAACCTGATCTCTCTAGGACATTCAGAAGCCAAGTTATAAGCCCACAAATGTGTAACTGGACTACTTCTTTAAATTGACACCAGATCCGGTGACATTTGGGACATGGTTTGACCCCCTTAGGAAAGTGCTATCATCATGAAACGTTAAGATCACTTACAACTCAATAGATTCTACCTTCCTGTAACGTTTCAGCCTGATTGGACCTTGTTTTCACACAAATGAACCCAGAATGATGTGAAATTGGGCTTCGTGCAACATAATTCTGGGTGCCATTTAAAAACCATAAGTGCTAATGTCTTCATTCCTTTTTGTGGTTGTAGGGGCTGTTGATTGGAGTACACTAAAACAAACCTGACCTCTCTAGGACATTCAGAAGCCAAGTTATAAGCCCACAAATGTGTAACTGGACTACTTCTTTAAAGTGACACCAGATCCGGTGACCTTTGCGACATGGTTTGACCCCCTTAGGAAAGTGCTATCATCATGAAACGTTCAGATCACTTACAACTCAATAGATTCTACCTTCCTGTAACGTTTCAGCCTGATTGGACCTTGTTTTCACACAAATGAACCCAGAATGATGTGAAATTGTGCTTCGTGCAACATAATTCTGGGTGCCATTTACAAACCATAAGTGCTAATGACTCCATTCCTTTTTGTGGTTGTAGGGGCTTTTGATTGGAGTACACTAAAACAAATCTAACCTCTCTGGGACATTCAGAAGCCAAGTTATAAGCCCACAAAGGTGTAACTGGACTACATCTTTAAAGTGACACCAGGCCCGGTGACCTTTGGGACATGGTTTTACCCCCTTAGGAATGTGCGATCATCTTGAAACGTTCAGATCACTTACAACTCAATAGATTCTACCTTCTTGTAGCGTTTCAGCCTGATTGGACCTTGTTTTCACACAAATGGACACAGAATGATGTGAAATTGTGCTTCGTGCAACATAATTCTGGGTGCCATTTACAAACCATAAGTGCTAATGACTCCATTCCTTTTTGTGGTTTTAGGAGCTGTTGATTGGAGTACCCTAAAACAAACCTGATCTCTCTAGGACATTCAGAAGCCAAGTTATGAGCCCACAAATGTGTAACTGGACTACTTCTTTAAATTGACACCAGATCCGGTGACATTTGGGACATGGTTTGACCCCCTTAGGAAAGTGCTATCATCATGAAACGTTAAGATCACTTACAACTCAATAGATTCTACCTTCCTGTAACGTTTCAGCCTGATTGGACCTTGTTTTCACACAAATGAACCCAGAATGATGTGAAATTGTGCTTCGTGCAACATAATTCTGGGTGCCATTTAAAAACCATAAGTGCTAATGTCTCCATTCCTTTTTGTGGTTGTAGGGGCTGTTGATTGGAGTACACTAAAACAAACCTGACCTCTCTAGGACATTCAGAAGCCAAGTTATAAGCCCACAAATGTGTAACTGGACTACTTCTTTAAAGTGACACCAGATCCGGTGACCTTTGGGACATTGTTTGACCCCCTTAGGAAAGTGCTATCATCATGAAACGTTCAGATCACTTACAACTCAATAGATTCTACCTTCCTGTAACGTTTCAGCCTGATTGGACCTTGTTTTCACACAAATGAACCCAGAATGATGTGAAATTGTGCTTCGTGCAACATAATTCTGGGTGCCATTTACAAACCATAAGTGCTAATGACTCCATTCCTTTTTGTGGTTGTAGGGGCTTTTGATTGGAGTACACTAAAACAAACCTAACCTCTCTAGGACATTCAGAAGCCAAGTTATAAGCCCACAAAGGTGTAACTGGACTACATCTTTAAAGTGACACCAGGCCCGGTGACCTTTGGGACATGGTTTTACCCCCTATAGGAATGTGCGATCATCTTGAAACGTTCAGATCACTTACAACTCAATAGATTCTACCTTCTTGTAGCGTTTCAGCCTGATTGGACCTTGTTTTCACACAAATGGACACAGAATGATGTGAAATTGTGCTTCGTGCAACATAATTCTGGGTGCCATTTACAAACCATAAGTGCTAATGACTCCATTCCTTTTTGTGGTTGTAGGGGCTGTTGATTGGAGTACACTAAAACAAACCTGATCTCTCTAGGACATTCAGAAGCCAAGTTATAAGCCCACAAATGTGTAACTGGACTACTTCTTTAAATTGACACCTGATCCGGTGACCTTTGGGACATGGTTTGACCCCCTTAGGAAAGTGCTATCATGATGAAACGTTCAGATCACTTACAACTCAATAGATTCTACCTTCCTGTAACGTTTCAGCCTGATTGGACCTTGTTTTCACACAAATGAACCCAGAATGATGTGAAATTGTTCTTCGTGCAACATAATTCTGGGTGCCATTTAAAAACCATAAGTGCTAATGTCTCCATTCCTTTTTGTGGTTGTAGGGGCTGTTGATTGGAGTACACTAAAACAAACCTGATCGCTCTAGGACATTCAGAAGCCAAGTTATAAGCCCACAAATGTGTAACTGGACAACTTCTTTAAATTGACACCAGATCCGGTGACCTTTGGGACATGGTTTGACCCCCTTAGGAAAGTGCTATCATCATGAAACGTTCAGATCACTAACAACTTAATAGATTCTACCTTCCTGTAACGTTTCAGCCTGATTGGACCTTGTTTTCACACAAATGAACCCAGAATGATGTGAAATTGTGCTTCGTGCAACATAATTCTGGGTGCTATTTAAAAACCATAAGTGCTAATGACTCCGATCCTTTTTGTGGTTGTAGGGGCTGTTGATTGGAGTACACTAAAACAAACTTGATTGATCCAGGACATTCAGAAGCCAAGTTATAAGCCCACAAATGTGTAACTGGACTACTTCTTTAAGTTGACACCAGATCCGGTGACCTTTGGGACATGGTTTGACCCCCTTAGGAAAGTGCTATCATCATGAAACGTTCAGATCACTTACAACTCAATAGATTCTACCTTCCTGTAACGTTTCAGCCTGACTGGACCTTGTTTTCACACAAATGAACCCAGAATGATGTGAAATTGGGCTTCGTGCAACATAATTCTGGGTGCCATTTAAAAACCATAAGTGCTAATGACTCCATTCCTTTTTGTGGTTGTAGGGGCTGTTGATTGGAGTATACTAAAACAAACCTGATCTCTCTAGGACATTCAGAAGCCAAGTTATAAGCCCACAAATGTGTAACTGGACTACTTCTTTAAATTGACACCAGATCCGGTGACCTTTGGGACATGGTTTGACCCCCTTAGGAAAGTGCTATCATCTTGAAACTTTCAGATCACTTACAACTCAATAGATTCTACCTTCCTGTAACGTTTCAGCCTGATTGGACCTTGTTTTCACACAAATGGACCCAGAATGATGTGAAATTGTGCTTCGTGCAACATAATTCTGGGTGCCATTTAAAAACCATAAGTGCTAATGTCTCCATTCCTTTTTGTGGTTGTAGGGGCTGTTGATTGGAGTACACTAAAACAAACCTGACCTCTCTAGGGCATTCAGAAGCCAAGTTATAAGCCCAGAAATGTGTAACTGGACTACTTCTTTAAAGTGACACCAGATCCGGTGACCTTTGGGACATGGTTTGACCCCCTTAGGAAAGTGCTATCATCATGAAACGTTCAGATCACTTACAACTCAATAGATTCTACCTTCCTGTAACGTTTCAGCCTGATTGGACCTTGTTTTCACACAAATGAACCCAGAATGATGTGAAATTGTGCTTCGTGCAACATAATTCTGGGTGCCATTTACAAACCATAAGTGCTAATGACTCCATTCCTTTTTGTGGTTGTAGGGGCTTTTGATTGGAGTACACTAAAACAAACCTAACCTCTTTAGGACATTCAGAAGCCAAGTTATAAGCCCACAAAGGTGTAACTGGACTACATCTTTAAAGTGACACCAGGCCCGGTGACCTTTGGGACATGGTTTTACCCCCTATAGGAATGTGCGATCATCTTGAAACGTTCAGATCACTTACAACTCTATAGATTCTACCTTCTTGTAGCGTTTCAGCCTGATTGGACCTGTTTTCACACAAATGGACACAGAATGATGTGAAATTGTGCTTCGTGCAACATAATTCTGGGTGCCATTTACAAACCATAAGTGCTAATAACTCCATTCCTTTTTGTGGTTGTAGGGGCTGTTGATTGGAGTACACTAAAACAAACCTAACCTCTCTAGGACATTCAGAAGCCAAGTTATAAGCCCACAAAGGTGTAACTGGACTATTCTTTAAAGTGACACAAGGCCCGGTGACCTTTGGGACATGGTTTTACCCCCTATAGGAATGTGTGATCATCTTGAAACGTTCAGATCACTTACAACTCAATAGATTCTACCTTCCTGTAACGTTTCAGCCTGACTGGACCTTGTTTTCACACAAATGAACCCAGAATTATGTGAAGTTGGGCTTCGTGCAACATAATTCTGGGTGCCATTTAAAAATCATAAGTGCTAATGTCTCCATTCCTTTTTGTGGTTGTAGGAGCTGTTGATTGGAGTACCCTAAAACAAACCTGATCTCTCTAGGACATTCAGAAGCCAAGTTATAAGCCCACAAATGTGTAACTGGACTACTTCTTTAAATTGACACCAGATCCGGTGACATTTGGGACATGGTTTGACCCCCTTAGGAAAGTGCTATCATCATGAAACGTTAAGATCACTTACAACTCAATAGATTCTACCTTCCTGTAACGTTTCAGCCTGATTGGACCTTGTTTTCACACAAATGAACCCAGAATGATGTGAAATTGTGCTTCGTGCAACATAATTCTGGGTGCCATTTAAAAACCATAAGTGCTAATGTCTTCATTCCTTTTTGTGGTTGTAGGGGCTGTTGATTGGAGTACACTAAAACAAACCTGACCTCTCTAGGACATTCAGAAGCCAAGTTATAAGCCCACAAATGTGTAACTGGACTACTTCTTTAAAGTGACACCAGATCCGGTGACCTTTGCGACATGGTTTGACCCCCTTAGGAAAGTGCTATCATCATGAAACGTTCAGATCACTTACAACTCAATAGATTCTACCTTCCTGTAACGTTTCAGCCTGATTGGACCTTGTTTTCACACAAATGAACCCAGAATGATGTGAAATTGTGCTTCGTGCAACATAATTCTGGGTGCCATTTACAAACCATAAGTGCTAATGACTCCATTCCTTTTTGTGGTTGTAGGGGCTTTTGATTGGAGTACACTAAAACAAATCTAACCTCTCTAGGACATTCAGAAGCCAAGTTATAAGCCCACAAAGGTGTAACTGGACTACATCTTTAAAGTGACACCAGGCACCGTGACCTATGGGACATGGTTTTACCCCCTTAGGAATGTGCGATCATCTTGAAACGTTCAGATCACTTACAACTCAATAGATTCTACCTTCTTGTAGCGTTTCAGCCTGATTGGACCTTGTTTTCACACAAATGGACACAGAATGATGTGAAATTGTGCTTCGTGCAACATAATTCTGGGTGCCATTTACAAACCATAAGTGCTAATGACTCCATTCCTTTTTGTGGTTGTAGGAGCTGTTGATTGGAGTACCCTAAAACAAACCTGATCTCTCTAGGACATTCAGAAGCCAAGTTATGAGCCCACAAATGTGTAACTGGACTACTTCTTTAAATTGACACCAGATCCGGTGACATTTGGGACATGGTTTGACCCCCTTAGGAAAGTGCTATCATCATGAAACGTTAAGATCACTTACAACTCAATAGATTCTACCTTCCTGTAACGTTTCAGCCTGATTGGACCTTGTTTTCACACAAATGAACCCAGAATGATGTGAAATTGTGCTTCGTGCAACATAATTCTGGGTGCCATTTAAAAACCATAAGTGCTAATGTCTCCATTCCTTTTTGTGGTTGTAGGGGCTGTTGATTGGAGTACACTAAAACAAACCTGACCTCTCTAGGACATTCAGAAGCCAAGTTATAAGCCCACAAATGTGTAACTGGACTACTTCTTTAAAGTGACACCAGATCCGGTGACCTTTGGGACATGGTTTGACCCCCTTAGGAAAGTGCTATCATCATGAAACGTTCAGATCACTTACAACTCAATAGATTCTACCTTCCTGTAACGTTTCAGCCTGATTGGACCTTGTTTTCACACAAATGAACCCAGAATGATGTGAAATTGTGCTTCGTGCAACATAATTCTGGGTGCCATTTACAAACCATAAGTGCTAATGACTCCATTCCTTTTTGTGGTTGTAGGGGCTTTTGATTGGAGTACACTAAAACAAACCTAACCTCTCTAGGACATTCAGAAGCCAAGTTATAAGCCCACAAAGGTGTAACTGGACTACATCTTTAAAGTGACACCAGGCCCGGTGACCTTTGGGACATGGTTTTACCCCCTATAGGAATGTGCGATCATCTTGAAACGTTCAGATCACTTACAACTCAATAGATTCTACCTTCTTGTAGCGTTTCAGCCTGATTGGACCTTGTTTTCACACAAATGGACACAGAATGATGTGAAATTGTGCTTCGTGCAACATAATTCTGGGTGCCATTTACAAACCATAAGTGCTAATGACTCCATTCCTTTTTGTGGTTGTAGGGGCTGTTGATTGGAGTACACTAAAACAAACCTGATCTCTCTAGGACATTCAGAAGCCAAGTTATAAGCCCACAAATGTGTAACTGGACTACTTCTTTAAATTGACACCTGATCCGGTGACCTTTGGGACATGGTTTGACCCCCTTAGGAAAGTGCTATCATGATGAAACGTTCAGATCACTTACAACTCAATAGATTCTACCTTCCTGTAACGTTTCAGCCTGATTGGACCTTGTTTTCACACAAATGAACCCAGAATGATGTGAAATTGTGCTTCGTGCAACATAATTCTGGGTGCCATTTAAAAACCATAAGTGCTAATGTCTCCATTCCTTTTTGTGGTTGTAGGGGCTGTTGATTGGAGTACACTAAAACAAACCTGATCGCTCTAGGACATTCAGAAGCCAAGTTATAAGCCCACAAATGTGTAACTGGACAACTTCTTTAAATTGACACCAGATCCGGTGACCTTTGGGACATGGTTTGACCCCCTTAGGAAAGTGCTATCATCATGAAACGTTCAGATCACTTACAACTTAATAGATTCTACCTTCCTGTAACGTTTCAGCCTGATTGGATCTTGTTTTCACACAAATGAACCCAGAATGATGTGAAATTGTGCTTCGTGCAACATAATTCTGGGTGCCATTTAAAAACCATAAGTGCTAATGACTCCGATCCTTTTTGTGGTTGTAGGGGCTGTTGATTGGAGTACACTAAAACAAACCTGATTGCTCCAGGACATTCAGAAGCCAAGTTATAAGCCCACAAATGTGTAACTGGACTACTTCTTTAAGTTGACACCAGATCCGGTGACCTTTGGGACATGGTTTGACCCCCTTAGGAAAGTGCTATCATCATGAAACGTTCAGATCACTTACAACTCAATAGATTCTACCTTCCTGTAACGTTTCAGCCTGACTGGACCTTGTTTTCACACAAATGAACCCAGAATGATGTGAAATTGGGCTTCGTGCAACATAATTCTGGGTGCCATTTAAAAACCATAAGTGCTAATGACTCCATTCCTTTTTGTGGTTGTAGGGGCTGTTGATTGGAGTATACTAAAACAAACCTGATCTCTCTAGGACATTCAGAAGCCAAGTTATAAGCCCACAAATGTTTAACTGGACTACTTCTTTAATTTGACACCAGATCCGGTGACCTTTGGGACATGGTTTGACCCCCTTAGGAAAGTGCTATCATCTTGAAACTTTCAGATCACTTACAACTCAATAGAGTCTACCTTCCTGCAACGTTTCAGCCTGATTGGACCTTGTTTTCACACAAATGGACCCAGAATGATGTGAAATTGTGCTTCGTGCAACATAATTCTGGGTGCCATTTACAAACCATAAGTGCTAATGACTCCATTCTTTTTTGTGGTTGTAGGGGCTGTTTGTTGGAGTACACTAAAACAAACCTGACCTCTCTAGGACATTCAGAAGCCAAGTTATAAGCCCACAAATGTGTAACTGGACTACTTCTTTAAATTGACACCAGATCCGGTGACCTTTGGGACATATTTTGACCCCCTTAGGAAAGTGCTATCATCATGAAATGTTCAGATCACTTACAACTCAATAGATTCTACCTTCCTGTAACGTTTCAGCCTGATTGGACCTTGTTTTCACACAAATGAACCCAGAATGATGTGAAATTGTGCTTCGTGCAACATAATTCTGGGTGCCATTTACAAACCATAAGTGCTAATGACTCCATTCCTTTTTGTGGTTGTAGGGGCTGTTGATTGGAGTACACTAAAACAAACCTCACCTCTCTAGGACATTCAGAAGCCAAGTTATAAGCCCACAAAGGTGTAACTGGACTATTCTTTAAAGTGACACAAGGCCCAGTGACCTTTGGGACATGGTTTTACCCCCTAGAGGAATGTGTCATCATCTTGAAACGTTCAGATCACTTACAACTCAATAGATTCTACCTTCTTGTAGCGTTTCAGCCTGATTGGACATTGTTTTCACACAAATGGACCCAGAATGATCTGAAATTGTGCTTCGTGCAACATAATTCTGGGTGCCATTTACAAAGCATAAGTGCTAATGACTCCATTCCATTTTGTGGTTGTAGGGGCTGTTGATTGGAGTACAGTAAAACAAACCTGATCTCTCTAGGACATTCAGAAGCCAAGTTATAAGCCCAAAAATGTGTAACTGGACTACTTCTTTAAATTAACACCAGATCCGGTGACATTTGGGACATGGTTTGACCCCCTTAGGAAAGTGCTATCATCATGAAACGTTCAGATCACTTACAACTCAGTAGATTCTACCTTCCTGTAACGTTTCAGCCTGATTGGACCTTGTTTTCACACAAATGAACCCAGAATGATGTGAAATTGTGCTTTGTGCAACATAATTCTGGGTGCCATTTACAAACCATAAGTGCTAATGACTCCATTCCTTTTTGTGGTTGTAGGGGCTGTTGATTGGATTACATTAAAACAAACCTGATCTCTCTAGGACATTCAGAAGCCAAGTTATAAGCCCACAAATGTGTAACTGGACAACTTCTTTAAATTGACACCAGATCCGGTGACCTTTGGGACATGGTTTTACCCCCTTAGGAAAGTGCTATCATCATGAAACGTTCAGATCACTTACAACTCAATAGATTCTACCTTCCTGTAACGTTTCAGCCTGATTGGACCTTGTTTTCACACAAATGAACCCAGAATGATGTGAAATTGTGCTCCGTGCAACATAATTCTGGGTGCCATTTAAAAACCATAAGTGCTAATGACTCCATTCCTTTTTGTGGTTGTAGGAGCTGTTGATTGGAGTACCCTAAAACAAACCTGATCTCTCTAGGACGTTCAGAAGCCAAGTTATAAGCCCACAAATGTGTAACTGGACTACTTCTTTAAATTGACACCAGATCCGGTGACATTTGGGACATGGTTTGACCCCCTTAGGAAAGTGCTATCATCATGAAACGTTAAGATCACTTACAACTCAATAGATTCTACCTTCCTGTAACGTTTCAGCCAGATTGGACCTTGTTTTCACACAAATGAACCCAGAATGATGTGAAATTGTGCTTCGTGCAACATAATTCTGGGTGCCATTTACAAACCATAAGTGCTAATGACTCCATTCCTTTTTGTGGTTGTAGGGGCTTTTGATTGGAGTACACTAAAACAAACCTAACCTCTCTAGGACATTAAGAAGCCAAGTTATAAGCCCACAAAGGTGTAACTGGACTACATCTTTAAAGTGACACCAGGCCCGGTGACCTTTGGGACATGGTTTTACCCCCTATAGGAATGTGCGATCATCTTGAAACGTTCAGATCAATTACAACTCTATAGATTCTACCTTCTTGTAGCGTTTCAGCCTGATTGGACCTTGTTTTCACACAAATGGACACAGAATGATGTGAAATTGTGCTTCGTGCAACATAATTCTGGGTGCCATTTACAAACCATAAGTGCTAATGACTCCATTCCTTTTTGTGGTTGTAGGGGCTGTTGATTGGAGTACACTAAAACAAACCTGATCTCTCTAGGACATTCAGAAGCCAAGTTATAAGCCCACAAATGTGTAACTGGACTACTTCTTTAAATTGACACCTGATCCGGTGACCTTTGGGACATGGTTTGACCCCCTTAGGAAAGTGCTATCATGATGAAACGTTCAGATCACTTACAACTCAATAGATTCTACCTTCCTGTAACGTTTCAGCCTGATTGGACCTTGTTTTCACACAAATGAAGCCAGAATGATGTGAAATTGTGCTTCGTGCAACATAATTCTGGGTGCCATTTAAAAACCATAAGTGCTAATGTCTCCATTCCTTTTTGTGGTTGTAGGGGCTGTTGATTGGAGTACACTAAAACAAACCTGATCGCTCTAGGACATTCAGAAGCCAGGTTATAAGCCCACAAATGTGTAACTGGACAACTTCTTTATATTGACACCAGATCCGGTGACCTTTGGGACATGGTTTGACCCCCTTAGGAAAGTGCTATCATCATGAAACGTTCAGATCACTTTCAACTCAATAGATTCTACCTTCCTGTAACGTATCAGCCTGATTGGACCTTGTTTTCACACAAATGAACCCAGAATGATGTGAAAATGTGCTTCGTGCAACATAATTCTGGGTGCCATTTAAAAACCATAAGTGCTAATGACTCCTATCCTTTTTGTGGTTGTAGGGGCTGTTGATTGGAGTACACTAAAACAAACCTGATCGCTCCAGGACATTCAGAAGCCAAGTTATAAGCCCACAAATGTGTAACTGGACTACTTCTTTAAGTTGACACCAGATCCGGTGACCTTTGGGACATGGTTTGACCCCCTTAGGAAAGTGCTATCATCATGAAACGTTCAGATCACTTACAACTCAATAGATTCTACCTTCCTGTAACGTTTCAGCCTGACTGGACCTTGTTTTCACACAAATGAACCCAGAATGATGTGAAATTGGGCTTCGTGCAACATAATTCTGGGTGCCATTTAAAATCCATAAGTGCTAATGACTCCATTCCTTTTTGTGGTTGTAGGGGCTGTTGATTGGAGTATACTAAAACAAACCTGATCTCTCTAGGACATTCAGAAGCCAAGTTATAAGCCCACAAATGTGTAACTGGACTACTTCTTTAAATTGACACCAGATCCGGTGACCTTTGGGACATGGTTTGACCCCCTTAGGAAAGTGCTATCATCTTGAAACGTTGAGATCACTTACAACTCAATAGATTCTACCTTCCTGTAAAGTTTCAGCCTGATTGGACCTTGTTTTCACACAAATGGACCCAGAATGATGTGAAATTGTGCTTCGTGCAACATAATTCTGGGAGCCATTTACAAACCATAAGTGCTAATGACTCCATTCTTTTTTGTGGTTCTAGGGGCTGTTTGTTGGAGTACACTAAAACAAACCTGACCTCTCTAGGACATTCAGAAGCAGAGTTAAAAGCCCACAAAGGTGTAACTGGACTACTTCTTTAAAGTGACACAAGGCCCGGTGACCTTTGGGACATGGTTTTACCACCTATAGGAATGTGCGATCATCTTGAAACGTTCAGATCACTTACAACTCAATAGATTCTATCTTCTTGTAGCGTTTCAGCCTGATTGGACATTGTTTTCACACAAATGGACCCAGAATGATCTGAAATGGTGCTTCGTGCAACATAATTCTGGGTGCCATTGACAAAGCATAAGTGCTAATGACTCCATTCCTTTTTGTGGTTGTAGGGGCTGTTGATTGGAGTACAGTTAAACAAACCTGATCTCTCTAGGACATTCAGAAGCCAAGTTATAAGCCCACAAATGTGTAACTGGACTACTTCTTTAAATTGACACCAGATCCGGTGACATTTGGGACATGGTTTGACCCCCTTAGGAAAGTGCTATCATCATGAAACGTTCAGATCACTTACAACTCAGTAGATTCTACCTTCCTGTAACGTTTCAGCCTGATTGGACCTTGTTTTCACACAAATGAACCCAGAATGATGTGAAATTGTGCTTTGTGCAACATAATTCTGGGTGCCATTTACAAACCATAAGTGCTAATGACTCCATTCCTTTTTGTGGTTGTAGGGGCTGTTGATTGGAGTACATTAAAACAAACCTGATCTCTCTAGGACATTCAGAAGCCAAGTTATAAGCCCACAAATGTGGAACTGGACTACTTCCTTAAATTGACACCAGATCCGGTGACCTTTGGGACATGGTTTTACCCCCTTAGGAAAGTGCTATCATCATGAAACGTTCAGATGACTTACAACTCAATAGATTCTACCTTCCTGTAACGTTTCAGCCTGATTGGACCTTGTTTTCACACAAATGGACCCAGAATGATGTGAAATTGTGCTTCGTGCAACATAATTCTGGGTTCCATTTAAAAACCATAAGTGCTAATGACTCCATTCCTTTTTGTGGTTGTAGGAGCTGTTGACTGGAGTACCCTAAAACAAACCTGATCTCTCTAGGACATTCAGAAGCCAAGTTATAAGCCCACAAATGTGTAACTGGACTACTTCTTTAAATTGACACCAGATCCGGTGACATTTGGGACATGGTTTGACCCCCTTAGGAAAGTGCTATCATCATGAAACGTTAAGATCACTTACAACTCAATAGATTCTACCTTCCTGTAACGTTTCAGCCTGATTGGACCTTGTTTTCACACAAATGAACCCAGAATGATGTGAAATTGTGCTTCGTGCAACATAATTCTGGGTGCCATTTAAAAACCATAACTGCTGATGTCTCCATTCCTTTTTGTGGTTGTAGGGGCTGTTGATTGGAGTACACTAAAACAAACCTGACCTCTCTAGGACATTCAGAAGAAAAGTTATAAGCCTACAAATGTGTAACTGGACTACTTCTTTAAAGTGACACCAGATCCGGTGACCTTTGGGACATGGTTTGACCCCCTTAGGAAAGTGCTATCATCATGAAACGTTCAGATCAATTACAACTCAATAGATTCTACCTTCCTGTAACGTTTCAGCCTGATTGGACCTTGTTTTCACACAAATGAACCCAAAATGATGTGAAATTGTGCTTCGTGCAACATAATTCTGGGTGCCATTTACAAACCATAAGTGCTAATGACTCCATTCCTTTTTGTGGTTGTAGGGGCTTTTGATTGGAGTACACTAAAACAAACCTAACCTCTCTAGGACATTCAGAAGCCAAGTTATAAGCCCACAAAGGTGTAACTGGACTACATCTTTAAAGTGACACCAGGCCCGGTGACCTTTGGGACATGGTTTTACCCCCTATAGGAATGTGCGATCATCTTGAAACGTTCAGATCACTTACAACTCAATAGATTCTACCTTCCTGTAACGTTTCAGCCTGATTGGACCTTGTTTTCACACAAATGAACCCAGAATGATGTGAAATTGTGCTTCGTGCAACATAATTCTGGGTGCCATTTAAAAACCATAAGTGCTAATGACTCCGATCCTTTTTGTGGTTGTAGGGGCTGTTGATTGGAGTATACTAAAACAAACCTGATCTCTCTAGGACATTCAGAAGCCAAGTTATAAGCCCACAAATGTGTAACTGGACTACTTCTTTAAAGTGACACCAGATCCGGTGACCTTTGGGACATGGTTTGACCCCCTTAGGAAAGTGCTATCATCATGAAACGTTCAGATCACTTACAACTCAATAGATTCTACCTTCCTGTAACATTTCAGCCTGATTGGACCTTGTTTTCACTCAAATGGACCCAGAATGATGTGAAATAGTGCTTCGTGCAACATAATTCTGGGTGCCATTTACAAACCATAAGTGCTAATGACCCCATTCCTTTTTGTGGTTGTAGGGGCTGTTGATTGGAGTACACTAAAACAAACCTGATCTCTCTAGGACATTCAGAAGCCAAGTTATAAGCCCACAAATGTGTAACTGGACTACTTCTTTAAATTGACACCAGATCCGGTGACCTTTGGGACATGGTTTGACCCCCTTAGGAAAGTGCTATCATCATGAAACGTTCAGATCACTTACAACTCAATAGATTCTACCTTCCTGTAACGTTTCAGCCTGACTGGACCTTGTTTTCACACAAATGAACCCAGAATGATGTGAAATTGGGCTTCGTGCAACATAATTCTGGGTGCCATTTACAAACCATAAGTGCTAATGACTCCATTCCTTTTTGTGGTTGTAGGGACTTTTGATTGGTGTACACTAAAACAAACCTAACCTCTCTAGGACATTCAGAAGCCAAGTTATAAGCCCACAAAGGCATAACTGGACTACATCTTTAAAGTGACACCAGGCCCGATGACCTTTGGGACATGGTTTTACCCCCTATAGGAAAGTGCGATCATCTTGAAACGTTCAGATCACTTACTACTCAATAGATTCTACCTTCCTGTAACGTTTCAGCCTTATTGGACCTTGTTTTCACACAAATGAACCCAGAATGATGTGAAATTGTGCTTCGTGCAACATAATTCTGGGTGCCATTTAAAAACCATAAGTGCTAATGACTCCATTCCTTTTTGTGGTTGTAGGGGCTGTTGATTGGAGTACACTAAAACAAACCTGATCTCTCTAGGACATTCAGAATCCAAGTTATAAGCCCACAAATGTGTAACTGGACTACTTCTTTAAATTGTCACCAGATCCGGTGACCTTTGGGACATGGTTTGACCCCCTTAGGAAAGTGCTATCATCATGAAACGTTCAGATCACTTACAACTCAATAGATTCTACCTTCTTGTAACGTTTCAGCCTGATTGAACCTTGTTTTCACACAAATGGACCCAGAATGATGTGAAATTGTGCTTCGTGCAACATAATTCTGCGTCCCATTTAAAAACCATAAGTGCTAATGACTCCAGTCCTTTTTGTGGTTGTAGGGACTGTTGATTGGAGTACACTAAAACAAACCTGACCTCTTTAGAATATTCAGAAGCCAAGTTATAAGCCCACAAAGGTGTAACTGGACTACTTCTTTAAAGTGACACCAGGCCCGGTGACCTTTGGGACATGGTTTGACCCCCCATAGGAATGTGTGATCATCATGAAACGTTCAGATCACTTACAAATCAATAGATTCTACCTTCTTGTAACGTTTCATCCTGATTGGACCTTGTTTTCACACAAATGGACCCAGAATTATGTGAAATTGCGCTTCGTGCAACATAATTCTGGGTGCCATTTACAAACTATAAGTGCTAATGACTCCATTCCTTTTTGTCGTTGTAGGGGCTGTTGATTGGAGTACACTAAAACAACCCTGATCTCTCTAGGACATTCAGAAGCCAAGTTATAAGCCCACAAATATGTAACTGGACTACTTCTTTAAATTGACACCAGATCCGGTGACCTTTGGGACATGGTTTGACCCCCTTAGGAAAGTGCTATCATCATGAAACGTTCAGATCACTTACAACTCAATAGATTCTACCTTCCTGTAACGTTTCAGCCTGATCGGGCCTTGTTTTCACACAAATGGACCCAGAATGATGTGAAATTGTGCTTCGTGCAACATAATTCTGGTTGCCATTTACAAACCATAAGTGCGAATGACTCCATTCCTTTTTGTGGTTGTAGGGGTTGTTGATTGGAGTACACTAAAACAAACCTGATCTCTCTAGGACATTCAGAAGCCAAGTTACAAGCCCACAAATGTGTAACTGGACTACTTCTTTAAATTGACACCAGATCCGGTGACCTTTGGGACATGGTTTGACCCCCTTACGAAAGTGCTATCATCATGAAACGTTCAGATCACTTACAACTCAATAGATTCTACCTACCTGTAAAGTTTCAGCCTGATTGGACCTTGTTATCACACAAATGAACCCAGAATGATGTGAAATTGTGCTTCGTGCAACATAATTCTGGGTGCCATTTACAAACCATAAGTGCTAATGACGCCATTCCTTTTTGGGGTAATGGGGGCTGTTAATTGGAGTACTTTAAAACAAACCTGACCTCTCTAGGATATTCAGAAGCCAAGTTATAAGCCCACAAATGTGTAACTGGACTACTTCTTTAAAGTGACACCAGGCCTGGTGACCTTTGGGACATGGTTTGACCCTCTATAGGAATGTGCGATCATCATGAAACGTTCAGATCACTTACAACTCAATAGATTCTACCTTCTTGTAACGTTTCAGCCTGATTGGACCTTGGTTTCACACAAATGGACCCAGAATGATGTGAAATTGTGCTTCGTGCAACATAATTCTGGTTGCCATTTACAAACCATAAGTGCTAATGACTCATTCCTTTTTGTGGTTGTAGGGGCTGTTGATTGGAGTATACTAAAACAAACCTGATCTCTCTAGGACATTCAGAAGCCAAGTTACAAGCCCACAAATGTGTAACTGGACTACTTCTTTAAATTGACACCAGATCCGGTGACCTTTGGGACATGGTTTGACCCCCTTACGAAAGTGCTATCATTATGAAACGTTCAGATCACTTACAACTCAGTAGATTCTACCTTCCTGTAACGTTTCAGCCTGACTGGACCTTGTTTTCACACAAATGAACCCAGAATGAAGTGAAATTGTGCTTCGTGCAACATAATTCTGGGTGCCATGTAAAAACCATAAGTGCTAATGACTCCATTCCTTTTTGGGGTAATGGGGGCTGTTAATTGGAGTACTCTAAAACAAACCCGACCTCTCTAGGATATTCAGAAGCCAAGTTATATGCCCACAAATGTGTAACTGGACTACTTCTTTAAAGTGACACCAGGCCCGGTGACCTTTGGGACATGGTTTGACCCCCTATAGGAATGTGCGATCATCATGAAACGTTCAGATCACTTACAACTCAATAGATTCAACCTTCTTGTAACGTTTCATACTGATTGGACCTTGTTTTCACACAAATGGACCCAGAATGATGTGAAATTGTGCTTCGTGCAACATAATTCTGGGTGCCATTTACAAACCATAAGTGCTAATGACTCCATTCCTTTTTGTGGTTGTAGGGGCTGTTGATTGGAGTACACTAAAACAAACCTGACCTCTCTAGGACATTCAGAAGCCAAGTTATAAGCCCACAAAGGTGTAACTGGACTACATCTTTAAAGTGAGACCAGGCCCGGTGACCTTTGGGACATGGTTTGACCCCCTTAGGAAAGTGCTATCATCATGAAATGTTCAGATCACTTACAACTCAATAGATTCTACCTTCCTGTAACGTTTCAGCCTGATTGGACCTTGTTTTCACACAAATGAACCCAGAATGATGTGAAATTGTGCTTCGTGCAACATAATTCTGGGTGCCATGTAAAAACCATAAGTGCTAATGACTCCATTCCTTTTTGGGGTAATGGGGGCTGTTAATTGGAGTACTCTAAAACAAACCCGACCTCTCTAGGATATTCAGAAGCCAAGTTATAAGCCCACAAATGTGTAACTGGACTACTTCTTTAAAGTGACACCAGGCCCGGTGACCTTTGGGACATGGTTTGACCCCCTATAGGAATGTGCGATCATCATGAAATGTTCAGATCACTTACAACTCAATAGATTCAACCTTCTTGTAACGTTTCATACTGATTGGACCTTGTTTTCACACAAATGGACCCAGAATGATGTGAAATTGTGCTTCGTGCAACATAATTCTGGGTGCCATTTACAAACCATAAGTGCTAATGACTCCATTCCTTTTTGTGGTTGTAGGGGCTGTTGATTGGAGTACACTAAAACAAACCTGACCTCTCTAGGACATTTAGAAGCCAAGTTATAAGCCCACAAATGTGTAACTGGACTACTTCTTTAAAGTGACACCAGGCCCGGTGACCTTTGGGACATGGTTTTACCCGCTTAGGAATGTGCGATCATCTTGAAACGTTCAGATCACTTACAACTCAATAGATTCTACCTTCTTGTAACGTTTCAGCCTGATTGGACCTTGTTTTCACACAAATGGACCCAGAATGAAGTGAAATTGTGCTTCGTGCAACATAATTCTGGGTGCCATTTACAAACCATAAGTGCTAATGACTCCATTCCTTTTTGGGGTAATGGGGGCTGTTAATTGGAGTACTTTAAAACAAACCTGACCTCTCTAGGATATTCAGAAGCCAAGTTATAAGCCCACAAATGTGTAACTGGACTACTTCTTTAAAGTGACACCAGGCCCGGTGACCTTTGGGACATGGTTTGACCCCCTATAAGAATGTGCGATCATCATGAAACGTTCAGATCACTTACAACTCAATAGATTCTACCTTCTTGTAACGTTTCAGCCTGATTGGACCTTGTTTTCACACAAATGGACCCAGAATGAAGTGAAATTGTGCTTCGTGCAACATAATTCTGGTTGCCATTTACAAACCATAAGTGCTAATGACTCCATTCCTTTTGTGGTTGTAGGGGCTGTTGATTGGAGTACACTAAAACAAACCTGATCTCTCTAGGAAATTCAGAAGCCAAGTTACAAGCCCACAAATGTGTAACTGGACTACTTCTTTAAATTGACACCAGATCCGGTGACCTTTGGGACATGGTTTGACCCCCTTAGGAAAGTGCTATAATCATGAAACGTTCAGTTCACTTACAACTCAATAGATTCTACCTTCCTGTAACGTTTCAGCCTGATTGGACCTTGTTTTCACACAAATGAACCCAGAATGATGTGAAATTGTGCTTCGTGCAACATAATTCTGGGTGCCATGTAAAAACCATAAGTGCTAATGACTCCATTCCTTTTTGGGGTAATGGGGGCTGTTAATTGGAGTACTCTAAAACAAACCCGACCTCTCTAGGATATTCAGAAGCCAAGTTATATGCCCACAAATGTGTAACTGGACTACTTCTTTAAAGTGACACCAGGCCCGGTGACCTTTGGGACATGGTTTGACCCCCTATAGGAATGTGCGATCATCATGAAACGTTCAGATCACTTACAACTCAATAGATTCAACCTTCTTGTAACGTTTCATACTGATTGGACCTTGTTTTCACACAAATGGACCCAGAATGATGTGAAATTGTGCTTCGTGCAACATAATTCTGGGTGCCATTTACAAACCATAAGTGCTAATGACTCCATTCCTTTTTGTGGTTGTAGGGGCTGTTGATTGGAGTACACTAAAACAAACCTGACCTCTCTAGGACATTCAGAAGCCAAGTTATAAGCCCACAAAGGTGTAACTGGACTACTTCTTTAAAGTGACACCAGGCCCGGTGAGCTTTGGGACATGGTTTGACCCCCTATAGGAATGTGCGATCATCTTGAAACGTTCGGATCACTTACAACTCAATAGATTCTACCTTCTTGTAACGTTTCAGCCTGATTGGACCTTGTTTTCACACAAATGGACCCAGAATGAAGTGAAATTGTGCTTCGTGCAACATAATTCTGGGTGCCATTTACAAACCATAAGTGCTAATGACTCCATTCCTTTTTGGGGTAATGGGGGCTGTTAATTGGAGTACTGTAAAACAAACCTGACCTCTCTAGGATATTCAGAAGCCAAGTTATAAGCCCACAAATGTGTAACTGGACTACTTCTTTAAAGTGACACCAGGCCCGGTGACCTTTGGGACATGGTTTGACCCTCTACAGGAATGTGCGATGATCATGAAACGTTCAGATCACTTACAACTCAATAGATTCTACCTTCTTGTAACGTTTCAGCCTGATTGGACCTTGGTTTCACACAAATGGACCCAGAAAGATGTGAAATTGTGCTTCGTGCAACATAATTCTGGTTGCCATTTACAAACCATAAGTGCTCATGACTCCATTCCTTTTTGTGGTTGTAGGGGTTGTTGATTGGAGTACACTAAAACAAACCTGATCTCTCTAGGACATTCAGAAGCCAAGTTACAAGCCCACAAATGTGTAACTGGACTACTTCTTTAAATTGACACCAGATCCGGTGACCTTTGGGACATGGTTTGACCCCCTTACGAAAGTGCTATCATCATGAAACGTTCAGATCACTTACAACTCAATAGATTCTACCTTCCTGTAACGTTTCAGCCTGATTGGACCTTGTTTTCACACAAATGAACCCAGAATGATGTGAAATTGTGCTTCATGCAACATAATTCTGGGTGTCATGTAAAAACCATAAGTGCTAATGACTCCATTCCTTTTTGTGGTTGTAGGGGCTGTTGATTGGAGTACACTAAAACAAACCTGATCTCTCTAGGACATTCAGAAGCCAAGTTATAAGCCCAAAAAGGTGTAACTGGACTACTTCTTTAAAGTGACACCAGGCCCGGTGACCTTTGGGACATGGTTTTACCCCCTTAGGAATGTGCGATCATCTTGAAACGTTCAGATCACTTACAACTCAATAGATTCTACCTTCTTGTAACGTTTCAGCCTGATTGGACCTTGTTTTCACACAAATGGACCCAGAATGATGTGAAATTGTGCTTCGTGCAACATAATTCTGGGTGCCATTTACAAACCATAAGTGCTAATGACCCCATTCCTTTTTAAGGTTGTTGGGGTTGTTGATTGGAGTACACTAAAACAAACCTGATCTCTCTAGGATATTCAGAAGCCAAGTTATAAGCCCACAAATGTGTAACTGGACTACTTCTTTAAAGTGACACCAGGCCCGGTGACCTTTGGGACATGGTTTGACCCTCTATAGGAATGTGCGATCATCATGAAACGTTCAGATCACTTACAACTCAATAGATTCTACCTTCTTGTAACGTTTCAGCCTGATTGGACCTTGGTTTCACACAAATGGACCCAGAATGATGTGAAATTGTGCTTCGTGCAACATAATTCTGGTTGCCATTTACAAACCATAAGTGCTAATGACTCCATTCCTTTTTGTGGTTGTAGGGGCTGTTGATTGGAGTACACTAAAACAAACCTGATCTCTCTAGGACATTCAGAAGCCAAGTTACAAGCCCACAAATGTGTAACTGGACTACTTCTTTAAATTGACACCAGATCCGGTGACCTTTGGGACATGGTTTGACCCCCTTACGAAAGTGCTATCATCATGAAACGTTCAGATCACTTACAACTCAATAGATTCTACCTTCCTGTAACATTTCAGCCTGATTGGACCTTGTTTTCACACAAATGAACCCAGAATGATGTGAAATTGTGCTTCGTGCAACATAATTCTGGGTGTCATGTAAAAACCATAAGTGCTAATGACTCCATTCCTTTTTGTGGTTGTAGGAGCTGTTGATTGGAGTACACTAAAACAAACCTGACCTCTCTAGGACATTCAGAAGCCAAGTTAAAAGCCCACAAAGGTGTAACTGGACTACTTCTTTAAAGTGACACCAGGCCCGGTGACCTTTGGGACATGGTTTTACCCCCTTAGAAATGTGCGATCATCTTGAAACGTTCAGATCACTTACAACTCAATAGATTCTACCTTCTTGTAACGTTTCAGCCTGATTGGACCTTGTTTTCACACAAATGGACCCAGAATGATGTGAAATTGTGCTTCGTGCAACATAATTCTGGGTGCCATTTACAAACCATAAGTGCTAATGACCCCATTCCTTTTTGAGGTTGTAGGGGTTGTTGATTGGAGTACACTAAAACAAACCTGATCTCTCTAGGACATTCAGAAGCCAAGTTATAAGCCCACAAAGGTGTAACTGGACTACTTCTTTAAAGTGACACCAGGCCCGGTGACCTTTGGGACATGGTTTGACCCCATTAGGAAAGTGCTATCATCATGAAATGTTCAGTTCAATTACAACTCAATAGATTCTACCTTCCTGTAACGTTTCATACTGATTGGACCTTGTTTTCACACAAATGGACCCAGAATGATGTGAAATTGTGCTTCGTGCAACATAATTCTGGGTGCCATTTACAAACAATAAGTGCTAATGACTCCATTCCTTTTTGTGGTTGTAGGGGCTGTTGATTGGAGTACACTAAAACAAACCTGACCTCTCTAGGACATTCAGAAGCCAAGTTATAAGCCCACAAAGGTGTAACTGGACTACTTCTTTAAAGTGACACCAGGCCCGGTGACCTTTGGGACATGGTTTTGCCCGCTTAGGAAAGTGCGATCATCTTGAAACGTTCAGATCACTTACAACTCAATAGATTCTACCTTCTTGTAACGTTTCAGCCTGATTGGACCTTGTTTTCACACAAATGGACCCAGAATGAAGTGAAATTGTGCTTCGTGCAACATAATTCTGGGTGCCATTTACAAACCATAAGTGCTAATGACTCCATTCCTTTTTGGGGTAATGGGGGATGTTAATTGGAGTACTTTAAAACAAACCTGACCTCTCTAGGATATTCAGAAGCCAAGTTATAAGCCCACAAATGTGTAACTGGACTACTTCTTTAAAGTGACACCAGGCCCGGTGACCTTTGGGACATGGTTTGACCCCCTATAGGAATGTGCGATCATCATGAAACGTTCAGATCACTTACAACTCAATAGATTCAACCTTCTTGTAACGTTTCATACTAATTGGACCTTGTTTTCACACAAATGGACCCAGAATGATGTGAAATTGTGCTTCGTGCAACATAATTCTGGGTGCCATTTACAAACCATAAGTGCTAATGACTCCATTCCTTTTTGTGGTTGTAGGGGCTCTTGATTGGAGTACACTAAAACAGACCTGATCTCTCTAGGACATTCAGAAGCCAAGTTATAAGCCCACAAAGGTGTAACTGGACTACTTCTTTAAAGTGACACCAGGCCCGGTGAGCTTTGGGACATGGTTTGACCCCCTATAGGAATGTGCGATCATCTTGAAACGTTCAGATCACTTACAACTCAATAGATTCTACCTTCTTATAACGTTTCAGCCTGATTGGACCTTGTTTTCACACAAATGGACCCAGAATGAAGTGAAATTGTGCTTCGTGCAACATAATTCTGGGTGCCATTTACAAACCATAAGTGCTAATGACTCCATTCCTTTTTGGGGTAATGGGGGCTGTTAATTGGAGTACTGTAAAACAAACCTGACCTCTCTAGGATATTCAGAAGCCAAGTTATAAGCCCACAAATGTGTAACTGGACTACTTCTTTAAAGTGACACCAGGCCCGGTGACCTTTGGGACATGGTTTGACCCTCTATAGGAATGTGCGATCATCATGAAACGTTCAGATCACTTACAACTCAATAGATTCTACCTTCTTGTAACGTTTCAGCCTGATTGGACCTTGGTTTCACACAAATGGACCCAGAAAGATGTGAAATTGTGCTTCGTGCAACATAATTCTGGTTGCCATTTACAAACCATAAGTGTTCATGACTCCATTCCTTTTTGTGGTTGTAGGGGTTGTTGATTGGAGTACACTAAAACAAACCTGATCTCTCTAGGACATTCAGAAGCCAAGTTACAAGCCCACAAATGTGTAACTGGACTACTTCTTTAAATTGACACCAGATCCGGTGACCTTTGGGACATGGTTTGACCCCCTTACGAAAGTGCTATCATCATGAAACGTTCAGATCACTTACAACTCAATAGATTCTACCTTCCTGTAACGTTTCAGCCTGATTGGACCTTGTTTTCACACAAATGAACCCAGAATGATGTGAAATTGTGCTTCATGCAACATAATTCTGGGTGTCATGTAAAAACCATAAGTGCTAATGACTCCATTCCTTTTTGTGGTTGTAGGGGCTGTTGATTGGAGTACACTAAAACAAACCTGACCTCTCTAGGACATTCAGAAGCCAAGTTATAAGCCCACAAAGGTGTAACTGGACTACTTCTTTAAAGTGACACCAGGCCCGGTGACCTTTGGGACATGGTTTTACCCCCTTAGGAATGTGCGATCATCTTGAAACGTTCAGATCACTTACAACTCAATAGATTCTACCTTCTTGTAACGTTTCAGCCTGATTGGACCTTGTTTTCACACAAATGGACCCAGAATGATGTGAAATTGTGCTTCGTGCAACATAACTCTGGGTGCCATTTACAAACCATAAGTGCTAATGACCCCATTCCTTTTTGAGGTTGTTGGGGTTGTTGATTGGAGTACACTAAAACAAACCTGATCTCTCTAGGATATTCAGAAGCCAAGTTATAAGTCCACAAATGTGTAACTGGACTACTTCTTTAAAGTGACACCAGGCCATGTGACCTTTGGGACATGGTTTGACCCTCTATAGGAATGTGCGATCATCATGAAACGTTCAGATCACTTACAACTCAATAGATTCTACCTTCTTGTAACGTTTCAGCCTGATTGGACCTTGGTTTCACACAAATGGACCCAGAATGATGTGAAATTGTGCTTCGTGCAACATAATTCTGGTTGCCATTTACAAACTATAAGTGCTAATGACTCCATTCCTTTTTGTGGTTGTAGGGGCTGTTGATTGGAGTACACTAAAACAAACCTGATCTCTCTAGGACATTCAGAAGCCAAGTTACAAGCCCACAAATGTGTAACTGGACTACTTCTTTAAATTGACACCAGATCCGGTGACCTTTGGGACATGGTTTGACCCCCTTACGAAAGTGCTATCATCATGAAACGTTTAGATCACTTACAACTCAATAGATTCTACCTTCCTGTAACATTTCAGCCTGATTGGACCTTGTTTTCACACAAATGGACCCAGAATGATGTGAAATTGTGCTTCGTGCAACATAATTCTGGGTGCCATTTACAAACCATAAGTGCTAATGACCCCATTCCTTTTTGAGGTTGTAGGGGTTGTTGATTGGAGTACACTAAAACAAACCTGATCTCTCTAGGACATTCAGAAGCCAAGTTATAAGCCCACAAAGGTGTAACTGGGCTACTTCTTTAAAGTGACACCAGGCCCGGTGACCTTTGGGACATGGTTTGACCCCCTTAGGAAAGTGCTATCATCATGAAATGTTCAGTTCAATTACAACTCAATAGATTCTACCTTCCTGTAACGTTTCAGCCTGATTGGACCTTGTTTTCACACAAATGGACCCAGAATGAAGTGAAATTGTGCTTCGTGCAACATAATTCTGGGTGCCATTTACAAGCCATAAGTGCTAATGATTCATTCCTTTTTTGTGGTTGTAGGGGCTGTTGATTGGAGTACACTAAAACAAACCTGATCTCTCTAGAACATTAAGAAGCCAAGTTATAAGCCGACAAATGTGTAACTGGACTACTTCTTTAAATTGACACCAGATCCGGTGACCTTTGGGACATGGTTTGACCCCCTTAGGAAAGTGCTATCATCATGAAACGTTCAGATCACTTACAACTCAATAGATTCTACCTTCCTGTAACGTTTCAGCCTGAATGGACCTACTTTTCACACAAATGAACCCAGAATGATGTGAAATTGTGCTTCGTGCAGCATAATTCTGGGTGCCATATAAAAAACATAAGGGCTAATGACTCCCTCCCTTTTTGTGGTTGTAGGGGCTGTTGATTGGAGTACACTAATACAAACCTGACCTCTCTAGGACATTCAGAAGCCAAGTTATAAGCCCACAAAGGTGTAACTGGACTACTTCTTTAAAGTGACACCAGGCCCGGTGACCTTTGGGACATGGTTTGACCCCCTATAGGAATGTGTGATCATCATGAAACGTTCAGATCACTTACAAGGGTTGTTGATTGGAGTACACTAAAACAAACCTGATCTCTCTAGGACATTCAGAAGCCAAGTTATAAGCCCAAAAATGTGTAACTGGACTACTTCTTTAAATTGACACCAGATCCTGGTGACCTTTGGGACATGGTTTGACCCTGTTAGGACTGTGCGATCATCATGAAACGTTCAGATCACTTACAACTCAATAGATTCTACCTACCTGTAACGTTTTAGCCTGATTGGACCTTGTTTTCACACAAATGAACCCAGAATGATGTGAAATTGTGCTTTGTGCAACATAATTCTGGGTGCCATTTACAAACCATAAGTGCTAATGACTCCATTCCTTTTTTGGGTGAATGGGGGCTGTTAATTGGAGTACTTTAAAACAAACCTGACCTCTCTAGGATATTCAGAAGCCAAGTTATAAGCCCACCAATGTGTAACTGGACTACTTCTTTAAAGTGACACCAGGCCCGGTGACCTTTGGGACATGGTTTGACCCTCTATAGGAATGTGCGATCATCATGAAACGTTCAGATCACTTACAACTCAATAGATTCTACCTTCTTGTAACGTTTCAGCCTGATTGGACCCATGTCCCAAATGTCACCGGGCCTGGTGTCACTTAAAAGAAGTAGTCCAGTTACACCTTTTTGGGCTTATAACTTGGCTTCTGAATGTCCTAGGGAGGTCAAGTTTGTTTTAGTGTACTCCAATCAACATCCCCTACAACCACAAAAAGGAGTGGAGTCATTAGCACTTATGGTTTGTAAATGGCACCCAGAATTATGTTGCACGAAGCACAATTTCACATCATTCTGGGTCCATTTGTGTGAAAACAAGGTCCAATCAGGCTGAAACGTTACAAGAAGGTACAATCTATTGAGTTGTAAGTGATCTGAACGTTTCATGATGATCACACATTCCTATAGGGGGTCAAACCATGTCCCAAAGGTCACCGGATCTGGTGTCAATTTAAAGAAGTAGTACCATGTCCCAAAGGTCACCGGATCTGGTGTCAATTTAAAGAAGTAGTCCAGTTACACATTTGTGGGCTTATAACTTGGCTTCTGAATGTCCTAGAGAGATCAGGTTTGTTTTAGTGTACTCCAATCAACAGCCCCTAAAACCACAAAAAGGAATGGAGTCATTAGCACTTATGGTTTGTAAATGGCACCCAGAATTATGTTGCACGAAGCACAATTTCACATCATTCTGGGTTCATTTGTGTGAAAACAAGGTCCAATGGTAAATGGTAAATGGTAAATGGCCTGTATTTGATATAGCGCCTTCTAGAGTCCTGGAACCCCCCAAGGCGCTTTACAACACAATCAGTCATTCACCCATTCACACACACATTCACACACTGGTGGGGATGAGCTACAGTGTAGCCACAGCTGCCCTGGGGCACACTGAGAGAGGCGAGGCTGCCGAGCACTGGCGCCACCGGTCCATCCGACCACCACCAGCAGGCAACGTGGGTTAAGTGTCTTGCCCAAGGACACAACGACAGCGACAGACTGAGCGGGTCTCGAACCTGCGACCTTCCGATTGCGAGGCGAGCAGTTAACTCCTGTGCCACCGTCGCAATCAGGCTGAAACGTTACAAGAAGGTAGAATCTATTGAGTTGTAAGTGATCTGAACGTTTCATGATGATAGCCCTTTCCTAAGGGGGTCAAACCATGTCCCAAAGGTCACCGGATCTGGTGTCAATTTAAAGAAGTAGTCCAGTTACACCTTTGTGGGCTTATAACTTGGCTTCTGAATGTCCTAGAGAGGTTAGATTTGTTTTAGTGTACTCCAATCAACAGCCCCTACAACCACAAAAAGGAATGGAGTCATTAGCACTTATGGTTTGTAAATGGCACCCAGAATTATGTTGCACGAAGCACAATTTCACATCATTCTGGGTCCATTTGTGTGAAAACAAGGTCCAATCAGGCTGAAACGTTACAAGAAGGTAGAATCTATTGAGTTGTAAGTGATCTGAACGTTTCAAGATGATCGCACTTTCCTAAGGGGGTCGAACCATGTCCCAAAGGTCACCGGATCTGGTGTCAATTTAAAGAAGTAGTCCAGTTACACCTTTGTGGGCTTATAACTTGGCTTCTGAATGTCCTAGAGAGGTCAGGTTTGTTTTAGTGTACTCCAATCAACAGTCCCTACAACCACAAAAAGGAATGCAGTCATTAGCACTTATGGTTTGTAAATGGCACCCAGAATTATGTTGCACGAAGCACAATTTCACATCAGTCTGGGTTCATTTGTGTGAAAAAAAGGTCCAATCAGGCTGAAACGTTACAGGAAGGTAGAATCTATTGAGTTGTAAGTGATCTGAACGTTTCATGATGATAGCACTTTCCTAAGGGGGTCAAACCATGTCCCAAAGGTCACCGGATCTGGTGTCAATTTAAAGAAGTAGTCCAGTTACACATTTGTGGGCTTATAACTTGGCTTCTGAATTTCCTAGAGAGATCAGGTTTGTTTTAGTGTACTCCAATCAACAGCCCCTACAACCACAAAAAGGAAGGGAGTCATTAGCACTTATGGTTTGTAAATGGCACCCAGAATTATGTTGCACGAAGCACAATTTCACATCATTCTGGGTCCCTTTGTGTGAAAACAAGGTCCAATGAGGCTGAAACGTTACAAGAAGGTAGAATCTATTGAGTTTTAAGTGATCTGAACGTTTCATGATGATCGCACATTCCTATAGGGGGTCAAACCATGTCCCAAAGGTCACCGGGCCTGGTGTCACTTTAAAGAAGTAGTCCAGTTACACCTTTGTGGGCTTATAACTTGGCTTCTGAATGTCCTAGAGAGGTCAGGTTTGTTTTAGTGTACTCCAATCAACAGCCCCTACAACCACAAAAAGGAATGGAGTCATTAGCACTTATGGTTTGTAAATGGCACCCAGAATTATGTTGCACGAAGCACAATTTCACATCATTCTGGGTCCATTTGTGTGAAAACAAGGTCCATTCAGGCTGAAACGCTACAAGAAGGTAGAATCTATTGAGTTGTAAGTGATCTGAACGTTTCAAGATGATCGCACATTCCTATAGTGGGTAAAACCATGTCCCAAAGGTCACCGGGCCTGGTGTCACTTTAAAGAAGTAGTCCAGTTACACCTTTGTGGGCTTATAACTTGGCTTCTGAATGTCCTAGAGAGGTTAGGTTTGTTTTAGTGTACTCCAATCAACAGCCCCTACAACCACAAAAAGGAATGGAGTCATTAGCACTTATGGTTTGTAAATGGCACCCAGAATTATGTTGCACGAAGCACAATTTCACATCATTCTGGGTTCATTTGTGTGAAAACAAGGTCCAATCAGGCTGAAACGTTACAAGAAGGTAGAATCTATTGAGTTGTAAGTGATCTGAACGTTTCATGATGATAGCACTTTCCTAAGGGGGTCAAACCATGTCCCAAAGGTCACCGGATCTGGTGTCAATTTAAAGAAGTAGTCCAGTTACACCTTTGTGGGCTTATAACTTGGCTTCTGAATGTCCTAGAGAGGTTAGGTTTGTTTTAGTGTACTCCAATCAACAGCCCCTACAACCACAAAAAGGAATGGAGTCATTAGCACTTATGGTTTGTAAATGGCACCCAGAATTATGTTGCACGAAGCACAATTTCACATCATTCTGGGTCCATTTGTGTGAAAACAAGGTCCAATCAGGCTGAAATGTTACAAGAAGGTAGAATCTATCTAGTTGTAAGTGATCTGAACGTTTCAAGATGATCGCACTTTCCTAAGGGGGTCAAACCATGTCCCAAAGGTCACCGGATCTGGTGTCAATTTAAAGAAGTAGTCCAGTTACACCTTTGTGGGCTTATAACTTGGCTTCTGAATGTCCTAGAGAGGTCAGGTTTGTTTTAGTGTACTCCAGTCAACAGTCCCTACAACCACAAAAATGAATGCAGTCATTAGCACTTATGGTTTGTAAATGGCACCCAGAATTATGTTGCACGAAGCACAATTTCACATAATTCTGGGTTCATTTGTGTGAAAAAAAGGTCCAATCAGGCTGAAACGTTACAGGAAGGTAGAATCTATTGAGTTGTAAGTGATCTGAACGTTTCATGATGATAGCACTTTCCTAAGGGGGTCAAACCATGTCCCAAAGGTCACCGGATCTGGTGTAAATTTAAAGAAGTAGTCCAGTTACACATTTGTGGGCTTATAACTTGGCTTCTGAATGTCCTAGAGAGATCAGGTTTATTTTAGTATACTCCAATCAACAGCCCCTACAACCACAAAAAGGAATGGAGTCATTAGCACTTATGGTCTTTAAATGGCACCCAGAATTATGTTGCACGAAGCACAATTTCACATCATTCTGGGTCCATTTGTGTGAAAACAAGGTCAAATCAGGCTGAAACGTTACAAGAAGGTAGAATCTATTGAGTTGTAAGTGATCTGAACGTTTCAAGATGATCGCACTTTCCTAAGGGGGTCAAACCATGTCCCAAAGGTCACCGGATCTGGTGTCAATTTAAAGAAGTAGTCCAGTTACACCTTTGTGGGCTTATAACTTGGCTTTTGAATATCCTAGAGAGGTCAGGTTTGTTTTAGAGTAGTCCAATTAACAGCCCCCATTACCCCAAAAAGGAATGGAGTCATTAGCACTTATGGTTTTTAAATGGCACCCAGAATTATGTTGCACGAAGCACAATTTCACATCATTCTGGGTTCATTTGTGTGAAAACAAGGTCCAATCAGGCTGAAACGTTACAGGAAGGTAGAATCTATTGAGTTGTAAGTTATCTGAACGTTTCATGATGATAACACTTTCCTAAGGGGGTCAAACCATGTCCCAAAGGTCACCGGATCTGGTGTCAATTTAAAGAAGTAGTCCAGTTACACATTTGTGGGCTTGTAACTTGGCTTCTGAATGTCCTAGAGAGATCAGGTTTGTTTTAGTGTACTCCAATCAACAACCCCTACAACCACAAAAAGGAATGGAGTCATTAGCACTTATGGTTTGTAAATGGCAACCAGAATTATGTTGCACGAAGCACAATTTCACATCATTCTGGGTCCATTTGTGTGAAAACAAGGTCCAATCAGGCTGAAACGTTACAAGAAGGTAGAATCTATTGAGTTGTAAGTGATCTGAACGTTTCATGATGATCACACATTCCTATGGGGGGTCAAACCATGTCCCAAAGGTCACCGGGCCTGGTGTCACTTTAAAGAAGTAGTCCAGTTACACCTTTGTGGGCTTATAACTTGGCTTCTGAATATTCTAAAGAGGTCAGGTTTGTTTTAGTGTACTCCAATCAACAGTCCCTACAACCACAAAAAGGACTGGAGTCATTAGCACTTATGGTTTTTAAATGGGACGCAGAATTATGTTGCACGAAGCACAATTTCACATCATTCTGGGTCCATTTGTGTGAAAACAAGGTTCAATCAGGCTGAAACGTTACAAGAAGGTAGAATCTATTGAGTTGTAAGTGATCTGAACGTTTCATGATGATAGCACTTTCCTAAGGGGGTCAAACCATGTCCCAAAGGTCACCGGATCTGGTGACAATTTAAAGAAGTAGTCCAGTTACACATTTGTGGGCTTATAACTTGGATTCTGAATGTCCTAGAGAGATCAGGTTTGTTTTAGTGTACTCCAATCAACAGCCCCTACAACCACAAAAAGGAATGGAGTCATTAGCACTTATGGTTTTTAAATGGCACCCAGAATTATGTTGCACGAAGCACAATTTCACATCATTCTGGGTTCATTTGTGTGAAAACAAGGTCCAATAAGGCTGAAACGTTACAGGAAGGTAGAATCTATTGAGTAGTAAGTGATCTGAACGTTTCATGATGATAGCACTTTCCTGAGGGGGTCAAACCATGTCCCAAAGGTCACCGGATCTGGTGTCAATTTAAAGAAGTAGTCCAGTTACACATTTGTGGGCTTATAACTTGGCTTCTGAATGTCCTAGTGAGATCAGGTTTGTTTTAGTGTACTCCAATCAACATCCCCTACAACCACAAAAAGGAATGGAGTCATTAGCACTTATGGTTTGTAAATGGCACCCAGAATTATGTTGCACGAAGCACAATTTCACATCATTCTGGGTCCATTTGTGTGAAAACAAGGTCCAATCAGGCTGAAACGCTACAAGAAGATAGAATCTATTGAGTTGTAAGTGATCTGAACGTTTCAAGATGATCGCACATTCCTATAGGGGGTAAAACCATGTCCCAAAGGTCATCGGGCCTGGTGTCACTTTAAGGATGTAGTCCAGTTACGCCTTTGTGGGCTTATAACTTGGCTTCTGAATGTCCTAGAGAGGTTAGGTTTGTTTTAGTGTACACCAATCAAAAGTCCCTACAACCACAAAAAGGAATGGAGTCATTAGCACTTATGGTTTGTAAATGGCACCCAGAATTATGTTGCACGAAGCACAATTTCACATCATTCTGGGTTCATTTGTGTGAAAACAAGGTCCAGTCAGGCTGAAACGTTACAGGAAGGTAGAATCTATTGAGTTGTAAGTGATCTGAACGTTTCATGATGATAGCACTTTCCTAAGGGGGTCAAACCATGTCCCAAAGGTCACCGGATCTGGTGTCAATTTAAAGAAGTAGTCCAGTTACACATTTGTGGGCTTATAACTTGGCTTCTGAATGTCCTAGAGAGATCAGGTTTGTTTTAGTGTACTCCAATCAACAGCCCCTACAACCACAAAAAGGAATGGAGTCATTAGCACTTATGGTTTGTAAATGGCACCCAGAATTATGTTGCACGAAGCACTATTTCACATCATTCTGGGTCCATTTGGGTGAAAACAAGGTCCAATCAGGCTGAAATGTTACAGGAAGGTAGAATCTATTGAGTTGTAAGTGATCTGAACGTTTCATGATGATAGCACTTTCCTAAGGGGGTCAAACCATGTCCCAAAGGTCACCGGATCTGGTGTCAATTTAAAGAAGTTGTCCAGTTACACATTTGTGGGCTTATAACTTGGCTTCTGAATGTCCTGGGGCGATCAGGTTTGTTTTAGTGTACTCCAATCAACAGCCCCTACAACCACAAAAAGGAATGGAGTCATTAGCACTTATGGTTTTTAAATGGCACCCAGAATTATGTTGCACGAAGCACAATTTCACATCATTCTGGGTTCATTTGTGTGAAAACAAGGTCCAATTAGGCTGAAACGTTACAGGAAGGTAGAATCTATTGAGTTGTAAGTGATCTGAACGTTTCATGATGATAGCACTTTCCTAAGGGGGTCAAACCATGTCCCAAAGGTCACCGGATCTGGTGTCACTTTAAAGAAGTAGTCCAGTTACACATTTGTGGGCTTATAACTTGGCTTCTGAATGTCCTAGAGAGATCAGGTTTGTTTTAGTATACTCCAATCAACAGCCCCTACAACCACAAAAAGGATCGGAGTCATTAGCACTTATGGTTTTTAAATGGCACCCAGAATTATGTTGCACGAAGCACAATTTCACATCATTCTGGGTTCATTTGTGTGAAAACAAGGTCCAATCAGGCTGAAACGTTACAGGAAGGTAGAATCTATTGAGTTGTAAGTGATCTGAACGTTTCAAGATGATCGCACATTCCTATAGGGGGTAAAACCATGTCCCAAAGGTCACCGGGCCTGGTGTCACTTTAAAGATGTAGTCCAGTTACACCTTTGTGGGTTTATAACTTGGCTTCTGAATGTCCTAGAGAGGTTATGTTTGTTTTAGTGTACTCCAATCAAAAGCCCCTACAACCACAAAAAGGAATGGAGTCATTAGCACTTATGGTTTGTAAATGGCACCCAGAATTATGTTGCACGAAGCACAATTTCACATCATTCTGGGTTCATTTGTGTGAAAACAAGGTCCAATCAGGCTGAAACGTTACAGGAAGGTAGAATCTATTGAGTTGTAATTGATCTGAACGTTTCATGATGATAGCACTTTCCTAAGGGGGTCAAACCAAGTCCCAAAGGTCACCGGATCTGGTGTCACTTTAAAGAAGTAGTCCAGTTACACATTTGTAGGCTTATAACTTGGCTTCTGAATGTCCTAGAGAGGTCAGGTTTGTTTTAGTGTACTCCAATCAACAGCCCCTACAACCACAAAAAGGAATGGAGACATTAGCAGTTATGGTTTTTAAATGGCACCCAGAATTATGTTGCACGAAGCACAATTTCACATCATTCTGGGTTCATTTGTGTGAAAACAAGGTCCAATCAGGCTGAAACGTTACAGGAAGGTAGAATCTATTGAGTTGTAAGTGATCTTAACGTTTCATGATGATAGCACTTTCCTAAGGGGGTCAAACCATGTCCCAAATGTCACCGGATCTGGTGTCAATTTAAAGAAGTAGTCCAGTTACACATTTGTGGGCTTATAACTTGGCTTCTGAATGTCCTAGAGAGATCAGGTTTGTTTTAGGGTACTCCAGTCAACAGCTCCTACAACCACAAAAAGGAATGGAGTCATTAGCACTTATGGTTTTTAAATGGCACCCAGAATTATGTTGCACGAAGCACAATTTCACATCATTCTGGGTTCATTTGTGTGAAAACAAGGTCCGATCAGGCTGAAACGTTACAGGAAGGTAGAATCTATTGAGTTGTAAGTCATCTGAACGTTTCATGATGATAGCACTTTCCTAAGGGGGTAAAACCATGTCCCAAAGGTCACCGGATCTGGTGTCAATTTAAGGAAGTAGTCCAGTTCCACATTTGTGGGCTTATAACTTGGCTTCTGAATGTCCTAGAGAGATCAGGTTTGTTTTAATGTACTCCAATCAACAGCCCCTACAACCACAAAAAGGAATGGAGTCATTAGCACTTATGGTTTGTAAATGGCACCCAGAATTATGTTGCACAAAGCACAATTTCACATCATTCTGGGTTCATTTGTGTGAAAACAAGGTCCAATCAGGCTGAAACGTTACAGGAAGGTAGAATCTACTGAGTTGTAAGTGATCTGAACGTTTCATGATGATAGCACTTTCCTAAGGGGGTCAAACCATGTCCCAAATGTCACCGGATCTGGTGTCAATTTAAAGAAGTAGTCCAGTTACACATTTGTGGGCTTATAACTTGGCTTCTGAATGTCCTAGAGAGATCAGGTTTGTTTAACTGTACTCCAATCAACAGCCCCTACAACCACAAAAAGGAATGGAGTCATTAGCACTTATGCTTTGTCAATGGCACCCAGAATTATGTTGCACGAAGCACAATTTCAGATCATTCTGGGTCCATTTGTGTGAAAACAATGTCCAATCAGGCTGAAACGCTACAAGAAGATAGAATCTATTGAGTTGTAAGTGATCTGAACGTTTCAAGATGATCGCACATTCCTATAGGTGGTAAAACCATGTCCCAAAGGTCACCGGGCCTTGTGTCACTTTAAAGAAGTAGTCCAGTTACACATTTGTGGGCTTGTAACTCTGCTTCTGAATGTCCTAGAGAGGTCAGGTTTGTTTTAGTGTACTCCAACAAACAGCCCCTACAACCACAAAAAAGAATGGAGTCATTAGCACTTATGGTTTGTAAATGGCACCCAGAATTATGTTGCACGAAGCACAATTTCACATCATTCTGGGTCCATTTGTGTGAAAACAAGGTCCAATCAGGCTGAAACTTTACAGGAAGGTAGAATCTATTGAGTTGTAAGTGATCTCAACGTTTCAAGATGATAGCACTTTCCTAAGGGGGTCAAACCATGTCCCAAAGGTCACCGGATCTGGTGTCAATTTAAAGAAGTAGTCCAGTTACACTTTTGTGGGCTTATAACTTGGCTTCTGAATGTCCTAGAGAGATCAGGTTTGTTTTAGTATACTCCAATCAACAGCCCCTACAACCACAAAAAGGAATGGAGTCATTAGCACTTATGGTTTTTAAATGGCACCCAGAATTATGTTGCACGAAGCCCAATTTCACATCATTCTGGGTTCATTTGTGTGAAAACAAGGTCCAGTCAGGCTGAAACGTTACAGGAAGGTAGAATCTATTGAGTTGTAAGTGATCTGAACGTTTCATGATGATAGCACTTTCCTAAGGGGGTCAAACCATGTCCCAAAGGTCACCGGATCTGGTGTCAACTTAAAGAAGTAGTCCAGTTACACATTTGTGGGCTTATAACTTGGCTTCTGAATGTCCTGGAGCGATCAGGTTTGTTTTAGTGTACTCCAATCAACAGCCCCTACAACCACAAAAAGGATAGGAGTCATTAGCACTTATGGTTTTTAAATGGCACCCAGAATTATGTTGCACGAAGCACAATTTCACATCATTCTGGGTTCATTTGTGTGAAAACAAGGTCCAATCAGGCTGATACGTTACAGGAAGGTAGAATCTATTAAGTTGTAAGTGATCTGAACGTTTCATGATGATAGCACTTTCCTAAGGGGGTCAAACCATGTCCCAAAGGTCACCGGATCTGGTGTCAATTTAAATAAGTTGTCCAGTTACACATTTGTGGGCTTATAACTTGGCTTCTGAATGTCCTAGAGCAATCAGGTTTGTTTTAGTGTACTCCAATCAACAGCCCCTACAACCACAAAAAGGAATGGAGACATTAGCACTTATGGTTTTTAAATGGCACCCAGAATTATGTTGCACGAAGCACAATTTCACATCATTCTGGGTTCATTTGTGTGAAAACAAGGTCCAATCAGACTGAAACGTTACAGGAAGGTAGAATCTATTGAGTTGTAAGTGATCTGAACGTTTCATCATGATAGCACTTTCCTAAGGGGGTCAAACCATGTCCCAAAGGTCACCGGATCAGGTGTCAATTTAAAGAAGTAGTCCAGTTACACATTTGTGGGCTTATAACTTGGCTTCTGAATGTCCTAGAGAGATCAGGTTTATTTTAGTGTACTCCAATCAACAGCCCCTACAACCGCAAAAAGGAATGGAGTCATTAGCACTTATGGTGTGTAAATGGCACCCAGAATTATGTTGCACGAAGCACAATTTCACATCATTCTGTGTCCATTTGTGTGAAAACAAGGTCCAATCAGGCTGAAACGCTACAAGAAGGTAGAATCTATTGAGTTGTAAGTGATCTGAACGTTTCAAGATGATCGCACATTCCTATAGGGGGTAAAACCATGTCCCAAAGGTCACCGGGCCTGGTGTCACTTTAAAGATGTAGTCCAGTTACACCTTTGTGGGCTTATAACTTGGCTTCTGAATGTCCTAGAGAGGTTAGGTTTGTTTTAGTGTACTCCAATCAAAAGCCCCTACAACCACAAAAAGGAATGGAGTCATTAGCACTTATGGTTTGTAAATGGCACCCAGAATTATGTTGCACGAAGCACAATTTCACATCATTCTGGGTTCATTTGTGTGAAAACAAGGTCCAATCAGGCTGAAACGTTACAGGAAGGTAGAATCTATTGAGTTGTAAGTGATCTGAACGTTTCATGATGATAGCACTTTCCTAAGGGGGTCAAACCATGTCCCAAAGGTCACCGGATCTGGTGTCACTTTAAAGAAGTAGTCCAGTTACACATTTGTGGGCTTATAACTTGGCTTCTGAATGTCCTAGAGAGGTCAGGTTTGTTTTAGTGTACTCCAATCAACAGCCCCTACAACCACAAAAAGGAATGGAGACATTAGCACTTATGGTTTTTAAATGGCACCCAGAATTATGTTGCACGAAGCACAATTTCACATCATTCTTGGTTCATTTGTGTGAAAACAAGGTCCAATCAGGCTGAAACGTTACAGGAAGGTAGAATCTATTGAGTTGTAAGTGATCTTAACGTTTCATGATGATAGCACTTTCCTAAGGGGGTCAAACCATGTCCCAAATGTCACCGGATCTGGTGTCAATTTAAAGAAGTAGTCCAGTTACACATTTGTGGGCTCATAACTTGGCTTCTGAATGTCCTAGAGAGATCAGGTTTGTTTTAGGGTACTCCAATCAACAGCTCCTACAACCACAAAAAGGAATGGAGTCATTAGCACTTATGGTTTGTAAATGGCACCCAGAATTATGTTGCACGAAGCACAATTTCACATCATTCTGTGTCCATTTGTGTGAAAACAAGGTCCAATCAGGCTGAAACGCTACAAGAAGGTAGAATCTATTGAGTTGTAAGTGATCTGAACGTTTCAAGATGATCGCACATTCCTAAGGGGGTAAAACCATGTCCCAAAGGTCACCGGGCCTGGTGTCACTTTAAAGATGTAGTCCAGTTACACCTTTGTGGGCTTATAACTTGGCTTCTGAATGTCCTAGAGAGGTTAGATTTGTTTTAGTGTACTCCAATCAAAAGCCCCTACAACCACAAAAAGGAATGGAGTCATTAGCACTTATGGTTTGTAAATGGCACCCAGAATTATGTTGCACGAAGCACAATTTCACATCATTCTGGGTTCATTTGTGTGAAAACAAGGTCCAATCAGGCTGAAACGTTACAGGAAGGTAGAATCTATTGAGTTGTAAGTGATCTGAACGTTTCATGATGATAGCACTTTCCTAAGGGGGTCAAACCATGTCGCAAAGGTCACCGGATCTGGTGTCACTTTAAAGAAGTAGTCCAGTTACACATTTGTGGGCTTATAACTTGGCTTCTGAATGTCCTAGAGAGGTCAGGTTTGTTTTAGTGTACTCCAATCAACAGCCCCTACAACCACAAAAAGGAATGGAGACATTAGCACTTATGGTTTTTAAATGGCACCCAGAATTATGTTGCACGAAGCACAATTTCACATCATTCTGGGTTCATTTGTGTGAAAACAAGGTCCAATCAGGCTGAAACGTTACAGGAAGGTAGAATCTATTGAGTTGTAAGTGATCTGAACGTTTCATGATGATAGCACTTTCCTAAGGGGGTAAAACCATGTCCCAAAGGTCACCGGATCTGGTGTCAATTTAAAGAAGTAGTCCAGTTACACATTTGTGGGCTTATAACTTGGCTTCTGAATGTCCTAGAGAGATCAGGTTTGTTTTACTGTACTCCAATCAACAGCCCCTACAACCACAAAAAGGAATGGAGTCATTAGCACTTATGGTTTGTAAATGGCACCCAGAATTATGTTGCACAAAGCACAATTTCACATAATTCTGGGTTCATTTGTGTGAAAACAAGGTCCAATCAGGCTGAAACGTTACAGGAAGGTAGAATCTACTGAGTTGTAAGTGATCTGAACGTTTCATGATGATAGCACTTTCCTAAGGGGGTCAAACCATGTCCCAAATGTCACCGGATCTGGTGTCAATTTGAAGAAGTAGTCCAGTTACACATTTGTGGGCTTATAACTTGGCTTCTGAATGTCCTAGAGAGATCAGGTTTGTTTTACTGTACTCCAATCAACAGCCCCTACAACCACAAAAAGGAATGGAGTCATTAGCACTTATGCTTTGTAAATGGCACCCAGAATTATGTTGCACGAAGCACAATTTCAGATCATTCTGGGTCCATTTGTGTGAAAACAATGTCCAATCAGGCTGAAACGCTACAAGAAGGTAGAATCTATTGAGTTGTAAGTGATCTGAACGTTTCAAGATGATCGCACATTCCTATAGGGGGTAAAACCATGTCCCAAAGGTCACCGGGCCTTGTGTCACTTTAAAGAATAGTCCAGTTACACCTTTGTGGGCTTATAACTTGGCTTCTGAATGTCCTAGAGAGGTTAGGTTTGTTTTAGTGTACTCCAATCAACAGCCCCTACAACCACAAAAAGGAATGGAGTCATTAGCACTTATGGTTTGTAAATGGCACCCAGAATTATGTTGCACGAAGCACAATTTCACATCATTCTGAGTTCATTTGTGTGAAAACAAGGTCCAATCAGGCTGAAACGTTACAGGATGGTAGAATCTATTGAGTTGTAAGTGATCTGAACATTTCATGATGATAGCACTTTCCTAAGGGGGTCAAACCATGTCCCAAAGGTCACCGGATCTGGTGTCAATTTAAAGAAGTAGTCCAGTTACACATTTGTGGGCTTATAACTTGGCTTCTGAATGTCCTGGAGCGATGAGGTTTGTTTTAGTGTACTCCAATCAACAGCCCCTACAACCACAAAAAGGAATGGAGTCATTAGCACTTATGGTTTTTTAATGGCACACAGAATTATGTTGCACGAAGCACAATTTCACAACATTCTGCGTTCATTTGTGTGAAAACAAGGTCCAATCAGGCTGAAACGTTACAGGAAGGTAGAATCTATTGAGTTGTAAGTGATCTGAACGTTTCATGATGATAGCACTTTCCTAAGGGGGTCAAACCATGTCCCAAAGGTCACCGGATCTGGTGTCACTTTAATGTAGTAGTCCAGTTACACATTTGTGAGCTTCTAACTTGGCTTCTGAATGTCCTAGAGAGATCAGGTTTGTTTTAGTATACTCCAATCAACAGCCCCTACAACCAAAAAAAGGATCGGAGTCATTAGCACTTATGGTTTGTAAATGGCACCCAGAATTATGTTGCATGAAGCACAATTTCACATCATTCTGGGTTCATTTGTGTGAAAACAAGGTCCAATCAGGCTGAAACGTTACAGGAAGGTAGAATCTATTGAGTTGTAAGTGATCTGAACGTTTCATGATGATAGCACTTTCCTAAGGGGGTCAAACCATGTCCCAAAGGTCACCGGATCTGGTGTCAATTTAAAGAAGTTGTCCAGTTACACATTTGTGGGCTTATAACTTGGCTTCTGAATGTCCTAGAGCGATCAGGATTGTTTTAGTGTACTCCAATGAACAGCCCCTACAACCACAAAAAGGAATGGAGACATTAGCACTTATGGTTTTTAAATGGCACCCAGAAATATGTTGCACGAAGCACAATTTCACATCATTCTGGCTTCATTTGTGTGAAAACAAGGTCCAATCAGGCTGAAACGTTACAGGAAGGTAGAATCTATTGAGTTGTAAGTGATCTGAACGTTTCATGATGATAGCACTTTCCTAAGGGGGTCAAACCATGTCCCAAAGGTCACCGGATCTGGTGTCAATTTAAAGAAGTTGTCCAGTTACACATTTGTGGGCTTATAACTTGGCTTCTGAATGTCCTAGAGCGATCAGGTTTGTTTTAGTGTACTCCAATGAACAGCCCCTACAACCACAAAAAGGAATGGAGTCATTAGCACTTATGGTTTGTAAATGGCACCCAGAATTATGTTGCACGAAGCACAATTTCACATCATTCTGGGTTCATTTGTGTGAAAACAAGGTCCAATCAGGCTGAAACGTTACAGGAAGGTAGAATCTATTGAGTTGTAAGTGATCTGAACGTTTCATGATGATAGCACTTTCCTAAGGGGGTCAAACCATGTCGCAAAGGTCACCGGATCTGGTGTCACTTTAAAGAAGTAGTCCAGTTACACATTTGTGGGCTTATAACTTGGCTTCTGAATGTCCTAGAGAGGTCAGGTTTGTTTTAGTGTACTCCAATCAACAGCCCCTACAACCACAAAAAGGAATGGAGACATTAGCACTTATGGTTTTTAAATGGCACCCAGAATTATGTTGCACGAAGCACAATTTCACATCATTCTGGGTTCATTTGTGTGAAAACAAGGTCCAATCAGGCTGAAACGTTACAGGAAGGTAGAATCTATTGAGTTGTAAGTGATCTGAACGTTTCATGATGATAGCACTTTCCTAAGGGGGTAAAACCATGTCCCAAAGGTCACCGGATCTGGTGTCAATTTAAAGAAGTAGTCCAGTTACACATTTGTGGGCTTATAACTTGGCTTCTGAATGTCCTAGAGAGATCAGGTTTGTTTTACTGTACTCCAATCAACAGCCCCTACAACCACAAAAAGGAATGGAGTCATTAGCACTTATGGTTTGTAAATGGCACCCAGAATTATGTTGCACAAAGCACAATTTCACATAATTCTGGGTTCATTTGTGTGAAAACAAGGTCCAATCAGGCTGAAACGCTACAAGAAGGTAGAATCTATTGAGTTGTAAGTGATCTGAACGTTTCAAGATGATCGCACATTCCTATAGGGGGTAAAACCATGTCCCAAAGGTCACCGGGCCTTGTGTCACTTTAAAGAATAGTCCAGTTACACCTTTGTGGGCTTATAACTTGGCTTCTGAATGTCCTAGAGAGGTTAGGTTTGTTTTAGTGTACTCCAATCAACAGCCCCTACAACCACAAAAAGGAATGGAGTCATTAGCACTTATGGTTTGTAAATGGCACCCAGAATTATGTTGCACGAAGCACAATTTCACATCATTCTGAGTTCATTTGTGTGAAAACAAGGTCCAATCAGGCTGAAACGTTACAGGATGGTAGAATCTATTGAGTTGTAAGTGATCTGAACATTTCATGATGATAGCACTTTCCTAAGGGGGTCAAACCATGTCCCAAAGGTCACCGGATCTGGTGTCAATTTAAAGAAGTAGTCCAGTTACACATTTGTGGGCTTATAACTTGGCTTCTGAATGTCCTGGAGCGATGAGGTTTGTTTTAGTGTACTCCAATCAACAGCCCCTACAACCACAAAAAGGAATGGAGTCATTAGCACTTATGGTTTTTTAATGGCACACAGAATTATGTTGCACGAAGCACAATTTCACAACATTCTGCGTTCATTTGTGTGAAAACAAGGTCCAATCAGGCTGAAACGTTACAGGAAGGTAGAATCTATTGAGTTGTAAGTGATCTGAACGTTTCATGATGATAGCACTTTCCTAAGGGGGTCAAACCATGTCCCAAAGGTCACCGGATCTGGTGTCACTTTAATGTAGTAGTCCAGTTACACATTTGTGAGCTTCTAACTTGGCTTCTGAATGTCCTAGAGAGATCAAGTTTGTTTTAGTATACTCCAATCAACAGCCCCTACAACCACAAAAAGGATCGGAGTCATTAGCACTTATGGTTTGTAAATGGCACCCAGAATTATGTTGCATGAAGCACAATTTCACATCATTCTGGGTTCATTTGTGTGAAAACAAGGTCCAATCAGGCTGAAACGTTACAGGAAGGTAGAATCTATTGAGTTGTAAGTGATCTGAACGTTTCATGATGATAGCACTTTCCTAAGGGGGTCAAACCATGTCCCAAAGGTCACCGGATCTGGTGTCAATTTAAAGAAGTTGTCCAGTTACACATTTGTGGGCTTATAACTTGGCTTCTGAATGTCCTAGAGCGATCAGGATTGTTTTAGTGTACTCCAATGAACAGCCCCTACAACCACAAAAAGGAATGGAGACATTAGCACTTATGGTTTTTAAATGGCACCCAGAAATATGTTGCACGAAGCACAATTTCACATCATTCTGGCTTCATTTGTGTGAAAACAAGGTCCAATCAGGCTGAAACGTTACAGGAAGGTAGAATCTATTGAGTTGTAAGTGATCTGAACGTTTCATGATGATAGCACTTTCCTAAGGGGGTCAAACCATGTCCCAAAGGTCACCGGATCTGGTGTCAATTTAAAGAAGTTGTCCAGTTACACATTTGTGGGCTTATAACTTGGCTTCTGAATGTCCTAGAGCGATCAGGTTTGTTTTAGTGTACTCCAATGAACAGCCCCTACAACCACAAAAAGGAATGGAGTCATTAGCACTTATGGTTTGTAAATGGCACCCAGAATTATGTTGCACGAAGCACAATTTCACATCATTCTGGGTTCATTTGTGTGAAAACAAGGTCCAATCAGGCTGAAACGTTACAGGAAGGTAGAATCTATTGAGTTGTAAGTGATCTGAACGTTTCATGATGATAGCACTTTCCTAAGGGGGTCAAACCATGTCGCAAAGGTCACCGGATCTGGTGTCACTTTAAAGAAGTAGTCCAGTTACACATTTGTGGGCTTATAACTTGGCTTCTGAATGTCCTAGAGAGGTCAGGTTTGTTTTAGTGTACTCCAATCAACAGCCCCTACAACTACAAAAAGGAATGGAGACATTAGCACTTATGGTTTTTAAATGGCACCCAGAATTATGTTGCACGAAGCACAATTTCACATCATTCTGGGTTCATTTGTGTGAAAACAAGGTCCAATCAGGCTGAAATGTTACAGGAAGGTAGAATATATTGAGTTGTAAGTGATCTTAACATTTCATGATGATAGCACTTTCCTAAGGGGGTCAAACCATGTCCCAAATGTCACCGGATCTGGTGTCAATTTAAAGAAGTAGTCCAGTTACACATTTGTGGGCTTATAACTTGGCTTCTGAATGTCCTAGAGAGATCAGGTTTGTTTTAGGGTACTCCAATCAACAGCTCCTACAACCACAAAAAGGAATGGAGTCATTAGCACTTATGGTTTTTAAATGGCACCCAGAATTATGTTGCACGAAGCACAATTTCACATCATTCTGGGTTCATTTGTGTGAAAACAAGGTCCAATCAGGCTGAAACGTTACAGGAAGGTAGAATCTATTGAGTTGTAAGTGATCTGAACGTTTCATGATGATAGCACTTTCCTAAGGGGGTAAAACCATGTCCCAAAGGTCACCGGATCTGGTGTCAATTTAAAGAAGTAGTCCAGTTACACATTTGTGGGCTTATAACTTGGCTTCTGAATGTCCTAGAGAGATCAGGTTTGTTTAACTGTACTCCAATCAACAGCCCCTACAACCACAAAAAGGAATGGAGTCATTAGCACTTATGGTTTGTAAATGGCACCCAGAATTATGTTGCACAAAGCACAATTTCACATAATTCTGGGTTCATTTGTGTGAAAACAAGGTCCAATCAGGCTGAAACGTTACAGGAAGGTAGAATCTACTGAGTTGTAAGTGATCTGAACGTTTAAAGTTGATCGCACATTCCTATAGGGGGTAAAACCATGTCCCAAAGGTCACCGGGCCTTGTGTCACTTTAAAGAATAGTCCAGTTACACCTTTGTGGGCTTATAACTTGGCTTCTGAATGTCCTAGAGAGGTTAGGTTTGTTTTAGTGTACTCCAATCAACAGCCCCTACAACCACAAAAAGGAATGGAGTCATTAGCACTTATGGTTTGTAAATGGCACCCAGAATTATGTTACACGAAGCACAATTTCACATCATTCTGAGTTCATTTGTGTGAAAACAAGGTCCAATCAGGCTGAAACGTTACAGGATGGTAGAATCTATTGAGTTGTAAGTGATCTGAACATTTCATGATGATAGCACTTTCCTAAGGGGGTCAAACCATGTCCCAAAGGTCACCGGATCTGGTGTCAATTTAAAGAAGTAGTCCAGTTACACATTTTTGGGCTTATAACTTGGCTTCTGAATGTCCTGGAGCGATGAGGTTTGTTTTAGTGTACTCCAATCAACAGCCCCTACAACCACAAAAAGGAATGGAGTCATTAGCACTTATGGTTTGTAAATGGCACCCAGAATTATGTTGCACGAAGCACAATTTCACATCATTCTGGGTTCATTTGTGTGAAAACAAGGTCCAATCAGGCTGAAACGTTACAGGAAGGTAGAATCTATTGAGTTGTAAGTGATCTGAACGTTTCATGATGATAGCACTTTCCTAAGGGGGTCAAACCATGTCGCAAAGGTCACCGGATCTGGTGTCACTTTAAAGAAGTAGTCCAGTTACACCTTTGTGGGCTTATAACTTGGCTTCTGAATGTCCTAGAGAGGTCAGGTTTGTTTTAGTGTACTCCAATCAACAGCCCCTACAACCACAAAAAGGAATGGAGACATTAGCACTTATGGTTTTTAAATGGCACCCAGAATTATGTTGCACGAAGCACAATTTCACATCATTCTGGGTTCATTTGTGTGAAAACAAGGTCCAATCAGGCTGAAACGTTACAGGAAGGTAGAATCTATTGAGTTGTAAGTGATCTTAACGTTTCATGATGATAGCACTTTCCTAAGGGGGTCAAACCATGTCCCAAATGTCACCGGATCTGGTGTCAATTTAAAGAAGTAGTCCAGTTACACATTTGTGGGCTTATAACTTGGCTTCTGAATGTCCTAGAGAGATCAGGTTTGTTTTAGGGTACTCCAATCAACAGCTCCTACAACCACAAAAAGGAATGGAGTCATTAGCACTTATGGTTTTTAAATGGCACCCAGAATTATGTTGCACGAAGCACAATTTCACATCATTCTGGGTTCATTTGTGTGAAAACAAGGTCCAATCAGGCTGAAACGTTACAGGAAGGTAGAATCTATTGAGTTGTAAGTGATCTGAACGTTTCATGATGATAGCACTTTCCTAAGGGGGTAAAACCATGTCCCAAAGGTCACCGGATCTGGTGTCAATTTAAAGAAGTAGTCCAGTTACACATTTGTGGGCTTATAACTTGGCTTCTGAATGTCCTAGAGAGATCAGGTTTGTTTTACTGTACTCCAATCAACAGCCCCTACAACCACAAAAAGGAATGGAGTCATTAGCACTTATGGTTTGTAAATGGCACCCAGAATTATGTTGCACAAAGCACAATTTCACATAATTCTGGGTTCATTTGTGTGAAAACAAGGTCCAATCAGGCTGAAACGTTACAGGAAGGTAGAATCTACTGAGTTGTAAGTGATCTGAACGTTTAAAGTTGATCGCACATTCCTATAGGGGGTAAAACCATGTCCCAAAGGTCACCGGGCCTTGTGTCACTTTAAAGAATAGTCCAGTTACACCTTTGTGGGCTTATAACTTGGCTTCTGAATGTCCTAGAGAGGTTAGGTTTGTTTTAGTGTACTCCAATCAACAGCCCCTACAACCACAAAAAGGAATGGAGTCATTAGCACTTATGGTTTGTAAATGGCACCCAGAATTATGTTACACGAAGCACAATTTCACATCATTCTGAGTTCATTTGTGTGAAAACAAGGTCCAATCAGGCTGAAACGTTACAGGATGGTAGAATCTATTGAGTTGTAAGTGATCTGAACATTTCATGATGATAGCACTTTCCTAAGGGGGTCAAACCATGTCCCAAAGGTCACCGGATCTGGTGTCAATTTAAAGAAGTAGTCCAGTTACACATTTGTGGGCTTATAACTTGGCTTCTGAATGTCCTGGAGCGATGAGGTTTGTTTTAGTGTACTCCAATCAACAGCCCCTACAACCACAAAAAGGAATGGAGTCATTAGCACTTATGGTTTTTTAATGGCACACAGAATTATGTTGCACGAAGCACAATTTCACAACATTCTGCGTTCATTTGTGTGAAAACAAGGTCCAATCAGGCTGAAACGTTACAGGAAGGTAGAATCTATTGAGTTGTAAGTGATCTGAACGTTTCATGATGATAGCACTTTCCTAAGGGGGTCAAACCATGTCCCAAAGGTCACCGGATCTGGTGTCACTTTAATGAAGTAGTCCAGTTACACATTTGTGGGCTTCTAACTTGGCTTCTGAATGTCCTAGAGAGATCAGGTTTGTTTTAGTATACTCCAATCAACAGCCCCTACAACCACAAAAAGGATCGGAGTCATTAGCACTTATGGTTTGTAAATGGCACCCAGAATTATGTTGCATGAAGCACAATTTCACATCATTCTGGGTTCATTTGTGTGAAAACAAGGTCCAATCAGGCTGAAACGTTACAGGAAGGTAGAATCTATTGAGTTGTAAGTGATCTGAACGTTTCATGATGATAGCACTTTCCTAAGGGGGTCAAACCATGTCCCAAAGGTCACCGGATCTGGTGTCAATTTAAAGAAGTTGTCCAGTTACACATTTGTGGGCTTATAACTTGGCTTCTGAATGTCCTAGAGCGATCAGGTTTGTTTTAGTGTACTCCAATGAACAGCCCCTACAACCACAAAAAGGAATGGAGACATTAGCACTTATGGTTTTTAAATGGCACCCAGAATTATGTTGCACGAAGCACAATTTCACATCATTCTGGCTTCATTTGTGTGAAAACAAGGTCCAATCAGGCTGAAACGTTACAGGAAGGTAGAATCTATTGAGTTGTAAGTGATCTGAATGTTTCATCATGATAGCACTTTCCTAAGGGGGTCAAACCATGTCCCAAAGGTCACCGGATCAGGTGTCAATTTAAAGAAGTAGTCCAGTTACACATTTGTGGGCTTATAACTTGGCTTCTGAATGTCCTAGAGCGATCAGGTTTGTTTTAGTGTACTCCAATCAACAGCCCCTACAACCACAAAAAGGAATCGAGTCATTAGCACTTATGGTTTGTAAATGGCACCCAGAATTATGTTGCACGAAGCACAATTTCACATCATTCTGTGTCCATTTGTGTGAAAACAAGGTCCAATCAGGCTGAAACGCTACAAGAAGGTAGAATCTATTGAGTTGTAAGTGATCTGAACGTTTCAAGATGATCGCACATTCCTATAGGGGGTAAAACCATGTCCCAAAGGTCACCGGGCCTGGTGTCACTTTAAAGATGTAGTCCAGTTACACCTTTGTGGGCTTATAACTTGGCTTCTGAATGTCCTAGAGAGGTTAGGTTTGTTTTAGTGTACTCCAATCTAAAGCCCCTACAACCACAAAAAGGAATGGAGTCATTAGCACTTATGGTTTGTAAATGGCACCCAGAATTATGTTGCACGAAGCACAATTTCACATCATTCTGGGTTCATTTGTGTGAAAACAAGGTCCAATCAGGCTGAAACGTTACAGGAAGGTAGAATCTATTGAGTTGTAAGTGATCTGATTGTTTCATGATGATAGCACTTTCCTAAGGGGGTCAAACCATGTCCCAAAGGTCACCGGATCTGGTGTCACTTTAAAGAAGTAGTCCAGTTACACATTTGTGGGCTTATAACTTGGCTTCTGAATGTCCTAGAGAGGTCAGGTTTGTTTTAGTGTACTCCAATCAACAGCCCCTACAACCACAAAAAGGAATGGAGACATTAGCACTTATGGTTTTCAAATGGCACCCAGAATTATGTTGCACGAAGCACAATTTCACATCATTCTGGGTTCATTTGTGTGAAAACAAGGTCCAATCAGGCTGAAACGTTACAGGAAGGTAGAATCTATTGAGTTGTAAGTGATCTTAACGTTTCATGATGATAGCACTTTCCTAAGGGGGTCAAACCATGACCCAAATGTCACCGGATCTGGTGTCAATTTAAAGAAGTATTACAGTTACACATTTGTGGGCTTATAACTTGGCTTCTGAATGTCCTAGAGAGATCAGGTTTGTTTTAGGGTACTCCAATCAACAGCTCCTACAACCACAAAAAGGAATGGAGTCATTAGCACTTATGGTTTTTAAATGGCACCCAGGATTATGTTGCACGAAGCACAATTTCACATCATTCTGGGTTCATTTGTGTGAAAACAAGGTCCAATCAGGCTGCAACGTTACAGGAAGGTAGAATCTATTGAGTTGTAAGTGATCTGAACGTTTCATGATGATAGCACTTTCCTAAGGGGGTAAAACCATGTCCCAAAGGTCACCAGATCTGGTGTCAATTTAAAGAAGTAGTCCAGTTACACATTTGTGGGCTTATAACTTGGCTTCTGAATGTCCTAGAGAGATCAGGTTTGTTTTAATGTACTCCAATCAACAGCCCCTACAACCACAAAAAGGAATGGAGTCATTAGCACTTATGCTTTGTAAATGGCACCCAGAATTATGTTGCACGAAGCACAATTTCAGATCATTCTGGGTCCATTTGTGTGAAAACAATGTCCAATCAGGCTGAAACGTTACAGGAAGGTAGAATCTATTGAGTTGTAAGTGATCTGAACGTTTCATGATGATAGCACTTTCCTAAGGGGGTCAAACCATGTCCCAAAGGTCACCGGATCTGGTGTCAATTTAAAGAAGTAGTCCAGTTACACATTTGTGGGCTTATAACTTGGCTTCTGAATGTCCTGGAGCGATGAAGTTTGTTTTAGTGTACTCCAATCAACAGCCCCTACAACCACAAAAAGGAATGGAGTCATTAGCACTTATGGTTTTTTAATGGCACCCAGAATTATGTTGCACGAAGCACAATTTCACAACATTCTGCGTTCATTTGTGTGAAAACAAGGTCCAATCAGGCTGAAACGTTACAGGAAGGTAGAATCTATTGAGTTGTAAGTGATCTGAACGTTTCATGATGATAGCACTTTCCTAAGGGGGTCAAACCATGTCCCAAAGGTCACCGGATCTGGTGTCATTTTAAAGAAGTTGTCCAGTTACACATTTGTGGGCTTATAACTTGGCTTCTGAATGTCCTAGAGCGATCAGGTTTGTTTTAGTGTACTCCAATCAACAGCCCCTACAACCACAAAAAGGAATGGAGACATTAGCACTTATGGTTTTTAAATGGCACCCAGAATTATGTTGCACAAAGCACAATTTCACATCATTCTGGGTTCATTTGTGTGAAAACAAGGTCCAATCAGGCTGAAACGTTACAGGAAGGTAGAATCTACTGAGTTGTAAGTGATCTGAACGTTTCATGATGATAGCACTTTCCTAAGGGGGTCAAACCATGTCCCAAATGTCACCGGATCTGGTGTCAATTTAAAGAAGTAGTCCAGTTACACATTTGTGGGCTTATAACTTGGCTTCTGAATGTCCTAGAGAGATCAGGTTTGTTTTACTGTACTCCAATCAACAGCCCCTACAACCACAAAAAGGAATGGAGTCATTAGCACTTATGGTTTTTAAATGGCACCCAGAATTATGTTGCACGAAGCACAATTTCAGATCATTCTGGGTCCATTTGTGTGAAAACAATGTCCAATCAGGCTGAAACGCTACAAGAAGGTAGAATCTATTGAGTTGTAAGTGATCTGAACGTTTCAAGATGATCGCACATTCCTATAGGGGGTAAAACCATGTCCCAAAGGTCACCGGGCCTTGTGTCACTTTAAAGAATAGTCCAGTTACACCTTTGTGGGCTTATAACTTGGCTTCTGAATGTCCTAGAGAGGTTAGGTTTGTTTTAGTGTACTCCAATCAACAGCCCCTACAACCACAAAAAGGAATGGAGTCATTAGCACTTATGGTTTGTAAATGGCACCCAGAATTATGTTGCACGAAGCACAATTTCACATCATTCTGGGTTCATTTGTGTGAAAACAAGGTCCATTCAGGCTGAAACGTTACAGGAAGGTAGAATCTATTGAGTTGTAAGTGATCTGAACATTTCATGATGATAGCACTTTCCTAAGGGGGTCAAACCATGTCCCAAAGGTCACCGGATCTGGTGTCAATTTAAAGAAATAGTCCAGTTACACATTTGTGGGCTTATAACTTGGCTTCTGAATGTCCTAGAGAGGTCAGGTTTGTTTTAGTGTACTCCAACAAACAGCCCCTACAACCACAAAAAGGATTGGAGTCATTAGCACTTATGGTTTGTAAATGGCACCCAGAATTATGTTGCACGAAGCACAATTTAACATCATTCTGGGTCCATTTGTGTGAAAACAAGGTCCAATCAGGCTGAAACGTTACAAGAAGGTAGAATCTATTGAGTTGTAAGTGATCTGAACGTTTCATGATGATCGCACATTCCTATAGGGGGTCAAACCATGTCCCAAAGGTCACCGGGCCTGGTGTCACTTTAAAGAAGTAGTCCAGTTACACCTTTGTGGGCTTATAACTTGGCTTCTGAATGTCCTAGAGAGGTCAGGTTTGTTTTAGGGTACTCCAATCAACAGCCCCTACAACCACAAAAAGGAATGGAGTCATTAGCACTTATGGTTTGTAAATGGCACCCAGAATTATGTTGCACAAAGCACAATTTCACATCATTCTGGGTCCATTTGTGTGAAAACAAGGTCCAATCAGGCTGAAACGTTACAGGAAGGTAGAATCTATTGAGTTGTAAGTGATCTGAACGTTTCATGATGATAGCACTTTCCTAAGGGGGTCAAACCATGTCCCAAAGGTCACCGGATCTGGTGTCAATTTAAAGAAGTAGTCCAGTTACACATTTGTGGGCTTATAACTTGGCTTCTGAATGTCCCTGAGAGATCAGGTTTGTTTTAGTATACTCCAATCAACAGCCCCTACAACCACAAAAAGTAATGGAGTCATTAGCACGTATGGTTTTTAAATGGCACCCAGAATTATGTTGCACGAAGCACAATTTCACATCATTCTGGGTCCATTTGTGTGAAAACAAGGTCCAATCAGGCTGAAACGTTACAGGAAGGTAGAATCTATTGAGTTGTAAGTGATCTGAACGTTTCATGATGATAGCACTTTCCTAAGGGGGTCAAACCATGTCCCAAAGGTCACCTGATCTGGTGTCAATTTAAAGAAGTAGTCCAGTTACACATTTGTGGGCTTATAACTTGGTTTCTGAATGTCCTAGAGAGATCAGGTTTGTTTTAGTATACTCCAATCAACAGCCCCTACAACCACAAAAAGGAATGGAGTCATTAGCACTTATGCTTTGTAAATGGCACCCAGAATTATGTTGAACGAAGCACAATTTCACATCATTCTGGGTTCATTTGTGTGAAAACAAGGTCCAATCAGGCGGAAACGTTACAGGAAGGTAGAATCTATTGAGTTGTAAGTGATCTGAACGTTTCATGATGATAGCACTTTCCTAAGGGGGTCAAACCATGTCCCAAAGGTCACCGGATCTGGTGTCACTTTAAAGAAGTAGTCCAGTTACACATTTGTGGGCTTATAACTTGGCTTCTGAATGTCCTAGAGAGGTCAGGTTTGTTTTATTGTACTCCAATCAACAGCCCCTACAGCCACAAAAAGGAATGGAGACATTAGCACTTATGGTTTGTAAATGGCACCCAGAATTATGTTGCACGAAGCACAATTTCACATCATTCTGGGTTCATTTGTGTGAAAACAAGGTCCAATCAGGCTGAAACGTTACAGGAAGGTAGAATCTATTGAGTTGTAAGTGATCTGAAAGTTTCATGATGATAGCACTTTCCTAAGGGGGTCAAACCATGTCCCAAATGTCACCGGATCTGGTGTCAATTTAAAGTAGTCCAGTTACACATTTGTGGGCTTATAACTTGGCTTCTGAATGTCCTAGAGAGATCAGGTTTGTTTTAATGTACTCCAATCAACAGCCCCTACAACCACAAAAAGGAATGGAGTCATTAGCACTTATGGTTTGTAAATGGCACCCAGAATTATGTTGCACGAAGCACAATTTCACATCATTCTGGGTCCATTTGTGTGAAAACAAGGTCCAATCAGGCTGAAACGCTACAAGAAGGTAGAATCTATTGAGTTGTAAGTGATCTGAACGTTTCATGATGATAGCACTTTCCTAAGGGGGTCAAACCATGTCCCAAAGGTCACCGGATCTGGTGTCAATTTAAAGAAGTAGTCCAGTTACACATTTGTGGGCTTATAACTTGGCTTCTGAATGTCCTAGAGAGATCAGGTTTGTTTTAGTGTACTTTAATCAACAGCCCCTACAACCACAAAAAGGAATGGAGTCATAAGCACTTATGGTTTGTAAATGGCACCCAGAATTATGTTGCACGAAGCACAATTTCACATCATTCTGGGTTCATTTGTGTGAAAACAAGGTCCAATCAGGCTGAAACGTTACAGGAAGGTAGAATCTATTGAGTTGTAAGTGACCTGAACGTTTCATGATGATAGCACTTACCTAAGGGGGTCAAACCATGTCCCAAAGGTCACCGGATCTAGTGTCAATTTAAAGTAGTCCAGTTACACATTTGTGGGCTTATAACTTGGCTTCTGAATGTCCTAGAGAGATCAGGTTTGTTTTAATGTACTCCAATCAACAGCCCCTACAACCACAAAAAGGAATGGAGTCATTAGCACTTATGGTTTGTAAATGGCACCCAGAATTATGTTGCACGAAGCACAATTTCACATCATTCTGGGTCCATTTGTGTGAAAACAAGGTCCAATCAGGCTGAAACGCTACAAGAAGGTAGAATCTATTGAGTTGTAAGTGATCTGAACGTTTCATGATGATAGCACTTTCCAAAGGGGGTCAAACCATGTCCCAAAGGTCACCGGATCTGGTGTCAATTTAAAGAAGTAGTCCAGTTACACATTTGTGGGCTTATAACTTGGCTTCTGAATGTCCTAGAGAGATCAGGTTTGTTTTAGTGTACTCCAATCAACAGCCCCTACAACCACAAAAAGGAATGGAGACATTAGCACTTATGGTTTTTAAATGGCACCCAGAATTATGTTGCACAAAGCACAATTTCACATCATTCTGGGTTCATTTGTGTGAAAACAAGGTCCAATCAGGCTGAAACGTTACAGGAAGGTAGAATCTATTGAGTTGTAAGTGATCTGAACGTTTCATGATGATAGCACTTTCCTAAGGGGGTCAAACCATGTCCCAAAGGTGACCGGATCTGGTGTCAATTTAAAGAAGTAGTCCAGTTACACATTTGTGGGCTTATAAGTTGGCTTCTGAATGTCCTATAGAGATCAGGTTTGTTTTAATGTACTCCAATCAACAGCCCCTACAACCACAAAAAGTAATGGAGTCATTAGCACTTATGGTTTGTAAATGGCACCCAGAATTATGTTGCACGAAGCACAATTTCACATCATTCTGGGTCCATTTGTGTGAAAACAAGGTCCAATCAGGCTGAAAAGTTACAGGAAGGTAGAATCTATTGAGTTGTAAGTGATCTGAACGTTTCATGATGATAGCACTTTCCTAAGGGGGTCAAACCATGTCCCAAAGGTCACCGGATCTGGTGTCACTTTAAAGAAGTAGTCCAGTTGCACATTTGTGGGCTTACAACTTGGCTTCTGAATGTCCTAGAGAGGTCAGTTTTTTTTTTATTGTACTCCAATCAACAGCCCCTACAACCACAAAAAGGAATGGAGACATTAGCACTTATGGTTTGTAAATGGCACCCAGAATTATGTTGCACGAAGCACAATTTCACATCATTCTGGGTCCATTTGTGTGAAAACAAGGTCCAATCAGGCTGAAACTCTACAAGAAGGTAGAATCTATTGAATTGTAAGTGATCTGAACGTTTCAAGATGATCGCACATTCCTATAGGGGGTAAAACCATGTCCCAAAGTTCACCGGGCCTGGTGTCACTTTAAAGATGTAGTCCAGTTACACCTTTGTGGGCTTATAACTTGGCTTCTGAATGTCCTAGAGAGGTTAGGTTTGTTTTAGTGTACTCCAATCAAAAGCCCCTACAACCACAAAAAGGAATGGAGTCATTAGCACTTATGGTTTGTAAATGGCACCCAGAATTATGTTGCACGAAGCACAATTTCACATCATTCTGGGTTCATTTGTGTGAAAACAAGGTCCAATCAGGCTGAAATGTTACAGGAAGGTAGAATCTATTGAGTTGTAAGTGATCTGAACGTTTCATGATGATAGCACTTTCCTAAGGGGGTCAATCCATGTCCCAAAGGTCACCGGATCTGGTGTCACTTTAAAGAAGTAGTCCAGTTACACATTTGTGGGCTTATAACTTGGCTTCTGAATGTCCTAGAGAGGTCAGGTTTGTTTTAGTGTGCTCCAATCAACAGCCCCTACAACCACAAAAAGGAATGGAGACATTAGCACTTATGGTTTTTAAATGGCACCCAGAATTATGTTGCACGAAGCACAATTTCACATCATTCTGGGTTCATTTGTGTGAAAACAAGGTCCAATCAGGCTGAAACGTTACAGGAAGGTAGAATCTATTGAGTTGTAAGTGATCTGAACGTTTCATGATGATAGCACTTTCCTAAGGGGGTCAAACCATGTCCCAAATGTCACCGGATCTGGTGTCAATTTAAAGAAGTAGTCCAGTTACACCTTTGTGGGCTTATAATTTGGCTTCCGAATGTCCTAGAGAGGTTAGGTTTGTTTTAGTGTACTCCAATCAACAGCCCCTACAACCACAAAAAGGAATGGAGTCATTAGCACTTATGGTTTGTAAATGGCACCCAGAATTATGTTGCACGAAGCACAATTTCACATCATTCCGGGTTCATTTGTGTGAAAACAAGGTCCAATCAGGCTGAAACGTTACAGGAAGGTAGAATCTATTGAGTTGTAAGTGATCTGAACGTTTCATGATGATCGCACATTCCTATAGGGGGTCAAACCATGTCCCAAAGGTCACCGGGCCTGGTGTCACTTTAAAGAAGTAGTCCAGTTACACCTTTGTGGGCTTATAACTTGGCTTCCGAATGTCCTAGAGAGGTCAGGTTTGTTTAAGTGTACTCCAATAAACAGCCCCTACAACCACAAAAAGGAATGGAGTCATTAGCACCTATGGTTTGTAAATGGCACCCTGAATTATGTTGCACGAAGCACAATTTCACATCATTCTGGGTCCATTTGTATGAAAACAAGGTCCAATCAGGCTGAAACGTTACAGGAAGGTAGAATCTATTGAGTTGTAAGTGATCTGAACGTTTCATGATGATAGCATTTTCCTAAGGGGGTCAAACCATGTCCCAAAGGTCACCGGATCTGGTGTCAATTTAAAGAAGTAGTCCAGTTACACATTTGTGGGCTTATAACTTGGCTTCTGAATGTCCTAGAGAGGTCAGGTTTGTTTTAGTGTACTCCAATCAACAGTCCCTACAACCACAAAAAGGAATGGAGTCATTAGCACTTATGGTTTGTAAATGGCACCCAGAATTATGTTGCACAAAGCACAATTTCACATCATTCTGGGTCCATTTGTGTGAAAACAAGGTCCAATCAGGCTGAAACGTTACAAGAAGGTAGAATCTATTGCGTTGTAAGTGATCTGAACGTTTCATGATGATCGCACATTCCTATAGGGGGTCAAACCATGTCCCAAAGGTCACCGGGCCTGGTGTCACTTTAAAGAAGTAGTCCAGTTACACCTTTGTGGGCTTATAACTTGGCTTCTGAATGTCCTAGAGAGGTCAGGTTTGTTTAAGTGTACTCCAATAAACAGCCCCTACAACCACAAAAAGGAATGGAGTCATTAGCACTTATGGTTTGTAAATGGCACCCTGAATTATGTTGCACGAAGCACAATTTCACATCATTCTGGGTCCATTTGTATGAAAACAAGGTCCAATCAGGCTGAAACGTTACAGGAAGGTAGAATCTATTGAGTTGTAAGTGATCTGAACGTTTCATGATGATAGCATTTTCCTAAGGGGGTCAAACCATGTCCCAAAGGTCACCGGATCTGGTGTCAATTTAAAGAAGTAGTCCAGTTACACATTTGTGGGCTTATAACTTGGCTTCTGAATATCCTAGAGAGATCAGGTTTGTTTTAGTATACTCCAATCAACAGCCCCTACAACCACAAAAAGGAATGGAGTCATTAGCACTTATGGTTTTTAAATGGCACCCAGAATTATGTTGCACGAAGCACAATTTCACATCATTCTGGGTTCATTTGTGTGAAAACAAGGTCCAATCAGGCTGAAACGTTACAGGAAGGTAGAATCTATTGAGTTGTAAGTGATCTGAACGTTTCACGATGATAGCACTTTCCTAAGGGGGTCAAACCATGTCCCAAAGTTCACCGGATCTGGTGTCAATTTAAAGAAATAGTCCAGTTACACATTTGTGGGCTTATAACTTGGCTTCTGAATGTCCTAGAGAGATCAGGTTTGTTTTAGTGTACTCCAATCAACAGCCCCTACAACCACAAAAAGGAATGGAGTCATTAGCACTTATGGTTTGTAAATGGCACCCAGAATTATGTTGCACGAAGCACAATTTCACATCATTCTGGGTTCATTTGTGTGAAAACAAGGTCCAATCAGGCTGAAACGTTACAAGAAGGTAGAATCTTCTGAGTTGTAAGTGATCTGAACGTTTAATGATGATCGCACATTCCTATAGGGGGTCAAACCATGTCCCAAAGGTCACCGGGCCTGGTGTCACTTTAAAGAAGTAGTCCAGTTACACCTTTGTGGGCTTATAACTTGGCTTCTGAATGTCCTAGAGAGGTCAGGTTTGTTTTAGTGTACTCCAATCAACAGCCCCTACAACCACAAAAAGGAATGGAGTCATTAGCACTTATGGTTTGTAAATGGCACCCAGAATTATGTTGCACGAAGCACAATTTCACATCATTCTGGGTTCATTTGTGTGAAAACAAGGTCCAATCAGGCTGAAACGTTACAAGAAGGTAGAATCTATTGAGTTGTAAGTGATCTGAACGTTTCATGATGATCGAACATTCCTATAGGGGGTCAAACCATGTCCCAAAGGTCACCGGGCCTGGTGTCACTTTAAAGAAGTAGTCCAGTTACACATTTGTGGGCTTATAACTTGGCTTCTGAATGTCCTAGAGAGGTCAGGTTTGTTTTAGTGTACTCCAATCAACATCCCCTACAACCACAAAAATGATTGGAGTCTTTAGCACTTATGGTTTGTAAATGGCACCCAGAATTATGTTGCACGAAGCACAATTTCACATCATTCTGGGTCCATTTGTGTGAAAACAAGGTCCAATCAGGCTGAAACGTTACAGGAAGGTAGAATCTATTGAGTTGTAAGTGATCTGAACATTTCAAGATGATAGCACTTTCCTAAGGGGGTCAAACCATGTCCCAAAGGTCACCGGATCTGGTGTCAATTTAAAGAAGTAGTCCAGTTACACATTTGTGGGCTTATAACTTGGCTTCTGAATGTCCTAGAGAGATCAGGTTTGTTTTAGTATACTCCAATCAACAGCCCCTACAACCACAAAAAGGAATGGAGTCATTAGCACTTATGGTTTGTAAATGGCACCCAGAATTATGTTGCACGAAGCACAATTTCACATCATTCTGGGTTCATTTGTGTGAAAACAAGGTCCAATCAGGCTGAAACGTTACAGGAAGGTAGAATCTAGTGAGTTGTAAGTGATCTGAACGTTTCACGATGATAGCACTTTCCTAAGGGGGTCAAACCATGTCCCAAAGTTCACCGGATCTGGTGTCAATTTAAAGAAATAGTCCAGTTACACATTTGTGGGCTTATAACTTGGCTTCTGAATGTCCTAGAGAGATCAGGTTTGTTTTAGTGTACTCCAATCAACAGCCCCTACAACCACAAAAAGGAATGGAGTCATTAGCACTTATGGTTTGTAAATGGCACCCAGAATTATGTTGCACGAAGCACAATTTCACATCATTCTGGGTTCATTTGTGTGAAAACAAGGTCCAATCAGGCTGAAACGTTACAAGAAGGTAGAATCTTCTGAGTTGTAAGTGATCTGAACGTTTAATGATGATCGCACATTCCTATAGGGGGTCAAACCATGTCCCAAAGGTCACCAGGCCTGGTGTCACTTTAAAGAAGTAGTCCAGTTACACCTTTGCGGGCTTATAACTTGGCTTCTGAATGTCCTAGAGAGGTCAGGTTTGTTTTAGTGTACTCCAATCAACAGCCCCTACAACCACAAAAAGGAATGGAGTCATTAGCACTTATGGTTTGTAAATGGCACCCAGAATTATGTTGCACGAAGCACAATTTCACATCATTCTGGGTTCATTTGTGTGAAAACAAGGTCCAATCAGGCTGAAACGTTACAAGAAGGTAGAATCTATTGAGTTGTAAGTGATCTGAACGTTTCATGATGATCGAACATTCCTATAGGGGGTCAAACCATGTCCCAAAGGTCACCGGGCCTGGTGTCACTTTAAAGAAGTAGTCCAGTTACACATTTGTGGGCTTATAACTTGGCTTCTGAATGTCCTAGAGAGGTCAGGTTTGTTTTAGTGTACTCCAATCAACAGCCCCTACAACCACAAAAATGATTGGAGTCTTTAGCACTTATGGTTTGTAAATGGCACCCAGAATTATGTTGCACGAAGCACAATTTCACATCATTCTGGGTCCATTTGTGTGAAAACAAGGTCCAATCAGGCTGAAACGTTACAGGAAGGTAGAATCTATTGAGTTGTAAGTGATCTGAACATTTCAAGATGATAGCACTTTCCTAAGGGGGTCAAACCATGTCCCAAAGGTCACCGGATCTGGTGTCAATTTAAAGAAGTAGTCCAGTTACACATTTGTGGGCTTATAACTTGGCTTCTGAATGTCCTAGAGAGATCAGGTTTGTTTTAGTATACTCCAATCAACAGCCCCTACAACCACAAAAAGGAATGGAGTCATTAGCACTTATGGTTTGTAAATGGCACCCAGAATTATGTTGCACGAAGCACAATTTCACATCATTCTGGGTTCATTTGTGTGAAAACAAGGTCCAATCAGGCTGAAACGTTACAGGAAGGTAGAATCTAGTGAGTTGTAAGTGATCTGAACGTTTCATGATGATAGCACTTTCCTAAGGGGGTCAAACCATGTCCCAAAGGTCACCGGATCTGGTGTCACTTTAATGAAGTAGTCCAGTTACACATTTGTGGGCTTCTAACTTGGCTTCTGAATGTCCTAGAGAGATCAGGTTTGTTTTAGTATACTCCAATCAACAGCCCCTAAAACCACAAAAAGGATCGGAGTCATTAGCACTTATGGTTTTTAAATGGCACCCAGAATTATGTTGCACGAAGCACAATTTCACATCATTCTGGGTTCATTTGTGTGAAAACAAGGTCCAATCAGGCTGAAACGTTACAGGAAGGTAGAATCTATTGAGTTGTAAGTGATCTGAACGTTTCATGATGATAGCACTTTCCTAAGGGGGTCAAACCATGTCCCAAAGGTCACCGGATCTGGTGTCAATTTAAAGAAGTTGTCCAGTTACACATTTGTGGGCTTATAACTTGGCTTCTGAATGTCCTAGAGCGATCAGGTTTGTTTTAGTGTACTCCAATGAACAGCCCCTACAACCACAAAAAGGAATGGAGACATTAGCACTTATGGTTTTTAAATGGCACCCAGAATTATGTTGCACGAAGCACAATTTCACATCATTCTGGCTTCATTTGTGTGAAAACAAGGTCCAATCAGGCTGAAACGTTACAGGAAGGTAGAATCTATTGAGTTGTAAGTGATCTGAACGTTTCATCATGATAGCACTTTCCTAAGGGGATCAAACCATGTCCCAAAGGTCACCGGATCAGGTGTCAATTTAAAGAAGTAGTCCAGTTACACATTTGTGGGCTTATAACTTGGCTTCTGAATGTCCTAGAGCGATCAGGTTTGTTTTAGTGTACTCCAATCAACAGCCCCTACAACCACAAAAAGGAATGGAGTCATTAGCACTTATGGTTTGTAAATGGCACCCAGAATTATGTTGCACGAAGCACAATTTCACATCATTTTGTGTCCATTTGTGTGAAAACAAGGTCCAATCAGGCTGAAACGCTACAAGAAGGTAGAATCTATTGAGTTGTAAGTGATCTGAACGTTTCAAGATGATCGCACATTCCTATAGGGGGTAAAACCATGTCCCAAAGGTCACCGGGCCTGGTGTTACTTTAAAGATGTAGTCCAGTTACACCTTTGTGGGCTTATAACTTGGCTTCTGAATGTCCTAGAGAGGTTAGGTTTGTTTTAGTGTACTCCAATCAAAAGCCCCTACAACCACAAAAAGGAATGGAGTCATTAGCACTTATGGTTTGTAAATGGCACCCAGAATTATGTTGCACGAAGCACAATTTCACATCATTCTGGGTCCATTTGTGTTAAAACAAGGTCCAATCAGGCTGAAACGTTACAGGAAGGTAGAATCTATTGAGTTGTAAGTGATCTGAACGTTTCATCATGATAGCACTTTCCTAAGGGGGTCAAACCATGTCCCAAAGGTCACCGGATCAGGTGTCAATTTAAAGTAGTCCAGTTACACATTTGTGGGCTTATAACTTGGCTTCTGAATGTCCTAGAGAGGTTAGGTTTGTTTTAGTGTACTCCAATCAAAAGCCCCTACAACCACAAAAGTAATGGAGTCATTACCACTTATGGTTTGTAAATGGCACCCAGAATTATGTTGCACAAAGCACAATTTCACATCATTCTGGGTTCATTTGTGTGAAAACAAGGTCCAATCAGGCTGAAATGTTACAGGAAGGTAGAATCTATTGAGTTGTAAGTGATCTGAACGTTTCATGATGATAGCACTTTCCTAAGGGGGTCAAACCATGTCCCAAAGGTCACCGGATCTGGTGTCACTTTAAAGAAGTAGTCCAGTTACACATTTGTGGGCTTATAACTTGGCTTCTGAATGTCCTAGAGAGGTCAGGTTTGTTTTAGTGTACTCCAATCAACAGCCCCTACAACCACAAAAAGGAATGGAGACATTAGCACTTATGGTTTTTAAATGGCACCCAGAATTATGTTGCACGAAGCACAATTTCACATCATTCTGGGTTCATTTGTGTGAAAACAAGGTCCAATCAGTCTGAAACGTTACAGGAAGGTAGAATCTATTGAGTTGTAAGTGATCTTAACGTTTCATGATGATAGCACTTTCCTAAGGGGGTCAAACCATGTCCCAAATGTCACCGGATCTGGTGTAAATTTAAAGAAGTAGTCCAGTTACACATTTGTGGGCTTATAACTTGGCTTCTGAATGTCCTAGAGAGATCAGGTTTGTTTTAGGGTACTCCAATCAACAGCTCCTACAACCACAAAAAGGAATGGAGTCATTAGCACTTATGGTTTTTAAATGGCACCCAGAATTATGTTGCACGAAGTACAATTTCACATCATTCTGGGTTCATTTGTGTGAAAACAAGGTCCAATCAGGCTGAAACGTTACAGGAAGGTAGAATCTATTGAGTTGTAAGTGATCTGAACGTTTCATGATGATAGCACTTTCCTAAGGGAGTAAAACCATGTCCCAAAGGTCACTGGATCTGGTGTCAATTTAAAGAAGTAGTCCAGTTACACATTTGTGGGCTTATAACTTGGCTTCTGAATGTCCTAGAGAGATGAGGTTTGTTTTACTGTACTCCAATCAACAGCCCCTACATCCACAAAAAGGAATGGAGTCATTAGCACTTATGCTTTGTAAATGGCACCCAGAATTATGTTGCACGAAGCACAATTTCAGATCATTCTGGGTCCATTTGTGTGAAAACAATGTCCAATCAGGCTGAAACGCTACAAGAAGGTAGAATCTATTGAGTTGTAAGTGATCTGAACGTTTCAAGATGATCGCACATTCCTATAGGGGGTAAAACCATGTCCCAAAGGTCACCGGGCCTTGTGTCACTTTAAAGAATAGTCCAGTTACACCTTTGTGGGCTTATAACTTGGCTTCTGAATGTCCTAGAGAGGTTAGGTTTGTTTTATTGTACTCCAATCAACAGCCCCTACAACCACAAAAAGGAATGGAGTCATTAGCACTTATGGTTTGTAAATGGCACCCAGAATTATGTTGCACGAAGCACAATTTCACATCATTCTGGGTTCATTTGTGTGAAAACAAGGTCCATTCAGGCTGAAACGTTACAGGAAGGTAGAATCTATTGAGTTGTAAGTGGTCTGAACATTTCATGATGATAGCACTTTCCTAAGGGGGTCAAACCATGTCCCAAAGGTCACCGGGCCTGGTGTCACTTTAAAGAAGTAGTCCAGTTACACCTTTGTGGGCTTATAACTTGGCTTCTGAATGTCCTAGAGAGGTCAGGTTTGTTTTAGGGTACTCCAATCAACAGCCCCTACAACCACAAAAAGGAATGGAGTCATTAGCACTTATGGTTTGTAAATGGCACCCAGAATTATGTTGCACGAAGCACAATTTCACATCATTCTGGGTCCATTTGTGTGAAAACAAGGTCCAATCAGGCTGAAACGTTACAGGAAGGTAGAATCTATTGAGTTGTAAGTGATCTGAACGTTTCATGATGATAGCACTTTCCTAAGGGGGTCAAACCATGTCCCAAAGGTCACCGGATCTGGTGTCAATTTAAAGAAGTAGTCCAGTTACACATTTGTGGGCTTATAACTTGGCTTCTGAATGTCCCTGAGAGATCAGGTTTGTTTTAGTATACTCCAATCAACAGCCCCTACAACCACAAAAAGGAATGGAGTCATTAGCACGTATGGTTTTTAAATGGCACCCAGAATTATGTTGCACGAAGCACAATTTCACATCATTCTGGGTCCATTTGTGTGAAAACAAGGTCCAATCAGGCTGAAACGTTACAGGAAGGTAGAATCTATTGAGTTGTAAGTGATCTGAACGTTTCATGATGATAGCACTTTCCTAAGGGGGTCAAACCATGTCCCAAAGGTCACCTGATCTGGTGTCAATTTAAAGAAGTAGTCCAGTTACACATTTGTGGGCTTATAACTTGGTTTCTGAATGTCCTAGAGAGATCAGGTTTGTTTTAGTATACTCCAATCAACAGCCCCTAAAACCACAAAAAGGATCGGAGTCATTAGCACTTATGGTTTTTAAATGGCACCCAGAATTATGTTGCACGAAGCACAATTTCACATCATTCTGGGTTCATTTGTGTGAAAACAAGGTCCAATCAGGCTGAAACGTTACAGGAAGGTAGAATCTATTGAGTTGTAAGTGATCTGAACGTTTCATGATGATAGCACTTTCCTAAGCGGGTCAAACCATGTCCCAAAGGTCACCGGATCTGGTGTCAATTTAAAGAAGTTGTCCAGTTACACATTTGTGGGCTTATAACTTGGCTTCTGAATGTCCTAGAGCGATCAGGTTTGTTTTAGTGTACTCCAATGAACAGCCCCTACAACCACAAAAAGGAATGGAGACATTAGCACTTATGGTTTTTAAATGGCACCCAGAATTATGTTGCACGAAGCACAATTTCACATCATTCTGGCTTCATTTGTGTGAAAACAAGGTCCAATCAGGCTGAAACGTTACAGGAAGGTAGAATCTATTGAGTTGTAAGTGACCTGAACGTTTCATCATGATAGCACTTTCCTAAGGGGGTCAAACCATGTCCCAAAGGTCACCGGATCAGGTGTCAATTTAAAGAAGTAGTCCAGTTACACATTTGTGGGCTTATAACTTGGCTTCTGAATGTCCTAGAGAGGTCAGGTTTGTTTTAGTGTACTCCAATCAACAGCCCCTACAACCACAAAAAGGAATGGAGTCATTAGCACTTATGGTTTGTAAATGGCACCCAGAATTATGTTGCACGAAGCACAATTTCACATCAATCTGTGTCCATTTGTGTGAAAACAAGGTCCAATCAGGCTGAAACGTTACAGGAAGGTAGAATCTACTGAGTTGTAAGTGATCTGAACGTTTCATGATGATAGCACTTTCCTAAGGGGGTCAAACCATGTCCCAAAGGTCACCGGATCCGGTGTCAATTTAAAGAAGTAGTCCAGTTACACATTTGTGGGCTTATAACTTGGCTTCTGAATGTCCTAGAGAGATCAGGTTTGTTTTAGTGTACTCCAATCAACAGCCCCTACAACCACAAAAAGGAATGGAGTCATTAGCATTTATGGTTTGTAAATGGCACCCAGAATTATGTTGCACGAAGCACAATTTCACATCATTCTGTGTCCATTTGTGTGAAAACAAGGTCCAATTAGGCTGAAACGCTACAAGAAGGTAGAATCTATTGAGTTGTAAGTGATCTGAACGTTTCAAGATGATCGCACATTCCTATAGGGGGTAAAACCATGTCCCAAAGGTCACCGGGCCTGGTGTCACTTTAAAGATGTAGTCCAGTTACACCTTTGTGGGCTTATAACTTGGCTTCTGAATGTCCTAGAGAGGTTAGGTTTGTTTTAGTGTACTCCAAACAAATGCCCCTACAACCACAAAAAGGAATGGAGTCATTAGCACTTATGGTTTGTAAATGGCACCCAGAATTATGTTGCACGAAGCACAATTTCACATCATTCTGGGTTCATTTGTGTGAAAACAAGGCCCAATCAGGCTGAAACGTTACAGGAAGGTAGAATCTATTGAGTTGTAAGTGATCTGATTGTTTCATGATGATAGCACTTTCCTAAGGGGGTCAAACCATGTCCCAAAGGTCACCGGATCTGGTGTCACTTTAAAGAAGTAGTCCAGTTACACATTTGTGGGCTTATAACTTGGCTTCTGAATGTCCTAGAGAGGTCAGGTTTGTTTTAGTGTACTCCAATCAACAGCCCCTACAACCACAACAAGGAATGGAGACATTAGCACTTATGGTTTTTAAATGGCACCCAGAATTATGTTGCACGAAGCACAATTTCACATCATTCTGGGTTCATTTGTGTGAAAACAAGGTCCAATCAGGCTGAAACGTTACAGGAAGGTAGAATCTATTGAGTTGTAAGTGATCTTAACGTTTCATGATGATAGCACTTTCCTAAGGGGGTCAAACCATGTCCCAAATGTCACCGGATCTGGTGTCAATTTAAAGAAGTAGTCCAGTTACACATTTGTGGGCTTATAACTTGGCTTCTGAATGTCCTAGAGAGATCAGGTTTGTTTTAGTGTACTCCAATCAACAGTCCCTACAACCACAAAAAGGAATGGAGTCATTAGCACTTATGGTTTGTAAATGGCACCCAGAATTATGTTGCACGAAGCACAATTTCACATCATTCTGGGTCCATTTGTGTGAAAACAAGGTCCAATCAGGCTGAAACGTTACAAGAAGGTAGAATCTATTGCGTTGTAAGTGATCTGAACGTTTCATGATGATCGCACATTCCTATAGGGGGTCAAACCATGTCCCAAAGGTCACCGGGCCTGGTGTCACTTTAAAGAAGTAGTCCAGTTACACCTTTGTGGGCTTATAACTTGGCTTCTGAATGTCCTAGAGAGGTCAGGTTTGTTTAGGTGTACTCCAATAAACAGCCCCTACAACCACAAAAAGTAATGGAGTCATTAGCACTTATGGTTTGTAAATGGCACCCAGAATTATGTTGCACGAAGCACAATTTCACATCATTCTGGGTTCATTTGTGTGAAAACAAGGCCCAATCAGGCTGAAACGTTACAGGAAGGTAGAATCTATTGAGTTGTAAGTGATCTGATTGTTTCATGATGATAGCACTTTCCTAAGGGGGTCAAACCATGTCCCAAAGGTCACCGGATCTGGTGTCACTTTAAAGAAGTAGTCCAGTTACACATTTGTGGGCTTATAACTTGGCTTCTGAATGTCCTAGAGAGGTCAGGTTTGTTTTAGTGTACTCCAATCAACAGCCCCTACAACCACAACAAGGAATGGAGACATTAGCACTTATGGTTTTTAAATGGCACCCAGAATTATGTTGCACGAAGCACAATTTCACATCATTCTGGGTTCATTTGTGTGAAAACAAGGTCCAATCAGGCTGAAACGTTACAGGAAGGTAGAATCTATTGAGTTGTAAGTGATCTTAACGTTTCATGATGATAGCACTTTCCTAAGGGGGTCAAACCATGTCCCAAATGTCACCGGATCTGGTGTCAATTTAAAGAAGTAGTCCAGTTACACATTTGTGGGCTTATAACTTGGCTTCTGAATGTCCTAGAGAGATCAGGTTTGTTTTAGTGTACTCCAATCAACAGTCCCTACAACCACAAAAAGGAATGGAGTCATTAGCACTTATGGTTTGTAAATGGCACCCAGAATTATGTTGCACGAAGCACAATTTCACATCATTCTGGGTCCATTTGTGTGAAAACAAGGTCCAATCAGGCTGAAACGTTACAAGAAGGTAGAATCTATTGCGTTGTAAGTGATCTGAACGTTTCATGATGATCGCACATTCCTATAGGGGGTCAAACCATGTCCCAAAGGTCACCGGGCCTGGTGTCACTTTAAAGAAGTAGTCCAGTTACACATTTGTGGGCTTATAACTAGGCTTCTGAATGTCCTAGAGAGGTCAGGTTTGTTTTAGTGTACTCCAATCAACAGCCCCTACAACCACAAAAAGGAATGGAGACATTAGCACTTATGGTTTTTAAATGGCACCCAGAATTATGTTGCACGAAGCACAATTTCACATCATTCTGGGTTCATTTGTGTGAAAACAAGGTCCAATCAGGCTGAAACGTTACAGGAAGGTAGAATCTATTGAGTTGTAAGTGATCTTAACGTTTCATGATGATAGCACTTTCCTAAGGGGGTCAAACCATGTCCCAAATGTCACCGGATCTGGTGTCAATTTAAAGAAGTAGTCCAGTTACACATTTGTGGGCTTATAACTTGGCTTCTGAATGTCCTAGAGAGATCAGGTTTGTTTTAGGGTACTCCAATCAACAGCTCCTACAACCACAAAAAGGAATGGAGTCATTAGCACTTATGGTTTTTAAATGGCACCCAGAATTATGTTGCACGAAGCACAATTTCACATCATTCTGGGTTCATTTGTGTGAAAACAAGGTCCAATCAGGCTGAAACGTTACAGGAAGGTAGAATCTATTGAGTTGTAAGTGATCTGAACGTTTCATGATGATAGCACTTTCCTAAGGGGGTAAAACCATGTCCCAAAGGTCACCGGATCTGGTGTCAATTTAAAGAAGTAGTCCAGTTACACATTTGTGGGCTTATAACTTGGCTTCTGAATGTCCTAGAGAGATCAGGTTTGTTTTAATGTACTCCAATCAACAGCCCCTACAACCACAAAAAGGAATGGAGTCATTAGCACTTATGCTTTGTAAATGGCACCCAGAATTATGTTGCACGAAGCACAATTTCAGATCATTCTGGGTCCATTTGTGTGAAAACAATGTCCAATCAGGCTGAAACGCTACAAGAAGGTAGAATCTATTGAGTTGTAAGTGATCTGAACGTTTCAAGATGATCGCACATTCCTATAGGGGGTAAAACCATGTCCCAAAGGTCACCGGGCCTTGTGTCACTTTAAAGAATAGTCCAGTTACACCTTTGTGGGCTTATAACTTGGCTTCTGAATGTCCTAGAGAGGTTAGGTTTGTTTTAGTGTACTCCAATCAACAGCCCCTACAACCACAAAAAGGAATGGAGTCATTAGCACTTATGGTTTGTAAATGGCACCCAGAATTATGTTGCACGAAGCACAATTTCACATCATTCTGGGTTCATTTGTGTGAAAACAAGGTCCAATCAGGCTGAAACGTTACAGGAAGGTAGAATCTATTGAGTTGTAAGTGATCTGAACATTTCATGATGATAGCACTTTCCTAAGGGGGTCAAACCATGTCCCAAAGGTCACCGGATCTGGTGTCAATTTAAAGAAGTAGTCCAGTTACACATTTGTGGGCTTATAACTTGGCTTCTGAATGTCCTGGAGCGATGAGGTTTGTTTTAGTGTACTCCAATCAACAGCCCCTACAACCACAAAAAGGAATGGAGTCATTAGCACTTATGGTTTTTTAATGGCACCCAGAATTATGTTGCACGAAGCACAATTTCACAACATTCTGCGTTCATTTGTGTGAAAACAAGGTCCAATCAGGCTGAAACGTTACAGGAAGGTAGAATCTATTGAGTTGTAAGTGATCTGAACGTTTCATGATGATAGGACTTTCCTAAGGGGGTCAAACCATGTCCCAAAGGTCACCGGATCTGGTGTCACTTTAATGAAGTAGTCCAGTTACACATTTGTGGGCTTCTAACTTGGCTTCTGAATGTCCTAGAGAGATCAGGTTTGTTTTAGTATACTCCAATCAACAGCCCCTACAACCACAAAAAGGATCGGAGTCATTAGCACTTATGGTTTTTAAATGGCACCCAGAATTATGTTGCACGAAGCACAATTTCACATCATTCTGGGTTCATTTGTGTGAAAACAAGGTCCAATCAGGCTGAAACGTTACAGGAAGGTAGAATCTATTGAGTTGTAAGTGATCTGAACGTTTCATGATGATAGCACTTTCCTAAGGGGGTCAAACCATGTCCCAAAGGTCACCGGATCTGGTGTCAATTTAAAGTTGTCCAGTTACACATTTGTGGGCTTATAACTTGGCTGCTGAATGTCCTAGAGCGATCAGGTTTGTTTTAGTGTACTCCAATCAACAGCCCCTACAACCACAAAAAGGAATGGAGACATTAGCACTTATGGTTTTTAAATGGCACCCAGAATTATGTTGCACGAAGCACAATTTCACATCATTCTGGCTTCATTTGTGTGAAAACAAGGTCCAATCAGGCTGAAACGTTACAGGAAGGTAGAATCTATTGAGTTGTAAGTGATCTGAACGTTTCATCATGATAGCACTTTCCTAAGGGGATCAAACCATGTCCCAAAGGTCACCGGATCAGGTGTCAATTTAAAGAAGTAGTCCAGTTACACATTTGTGGGCTTATAACTTGGCTTCTGAATGTCCTAGAGCGATCAGGTTTGTTTTAGTGTACTCCAATCAACAGCCCCTACAACCACAAAAAGGAATGGAGTCATTAGCACTTATGGTTTGTAAATGGCACCCAGAATTATGTTGCACGAAGCAAAATTTCACATCATTTTGTGTCCATTTGTGTGAAAACAAGGTCCAATCAGGCTGAAACGCTACAAGAAGGTAGAATCTATTGAGTTGTAAGTGATCTGAACGTTTCAAGATGATCGCACATTCCTATAGGGGGTAAAACCATGTCCCAAAGGTCACCGGGCCTGGTGTTACTTTAAAAATGTTGTCCAGTTACACCTTTGTGGGCTTATAACTTGGCTTCTGAATGTCCTAGAGAGGTTAGGTTTGTTTTAGTGTACTCCAATCAAAAGCCCCTACAACCACAAAAAGGAATGGAGTCATTAGCACTTATGGTTTGTAAATGGCACCCAGAATTATGTTGCACGAAGCACAATTTCACATCATTCTGGGTCCATTTGTGTTAAAACAAGGTCCAATCAGGCTGAAACGTTACAGGAAGGTAGAATCTATTGAGTTGTAAGTGATCTGAACGTTTCATCATGATAGCACTTTCCTAAGGGGGTCAAACCATGTCCCAAAGGTCACCGGATCAGGTGTCAATTTAAAGTAGTCCAGTTACACATTTGTGGGATTATAACTTGGCTTCTGAATGTCCTAGAGAGGTTAGGTTTGTTTTAGTGTACTCCAATCAAAAGCCCCTACAACCACAAAAGTAATGGAGTCATTACCCGTTATGGTTTGTAAATGGCACCCAGAATTATGTTGCACAAAGCACAATTTCACATCATTCTGGGTTCATTTGTGTGAAAACAAGGTCCAATCAGGCTGAAATGTTACAGGAAGGTAGAATCTATTGAGTTGTAAGTGATCTGAACGTTTCATGATGATAGCACTTTCCTAAGGGGGTCAAACCATGTCCCAAAGGTCACCGGATCTGGTGTCACTTTAAAGAAGTAGTCCAGTTACACATTTGTGGGCTTATAACTTGGCTTCTGAATGTCCTAGAGAGGTCAGGTTTGTTTTAGTGTACTCCAATCAACAGCCCCTACAACCACAAAAAGGAATGGAGACATTAGCACTTATGGTTTTTAAATGGCACCCAGAATTATGTTGCACGAAGCACAATTTCACATCATTCTGGGTTCATTTGTGTGAAAACAAGGTCCAATCAGTCTGAAACGTTACAGGAAGGTAGAATCTATTGAGTTGTAAGTGATCTTAACGTTTCATGATGATAGCACTTTCCTAAGGGGGTCAAACCATGTCCCAAATGTCACCGGATCTGGTGTAAATTTAAAGAAGTAGTCCAGTTACACATTTGTGGGCTTATAACTTGGCTTCTGAATGTCCTAGAGACATCAGGTTTGTTTTAGGGTACTCCAATCAACAGCTCCTACAACCACAAAAAGGAATGGAGTCATTAGCACTTATGGTTTGTAAATGGCACCCAGAATTATGTTGCACGAAGCACAATTTCACATCATTCTGGGTCCATTTGTGTGAAAACAAGGTCCAATCAGGCTGAAACGTTACAAGAAGGTAGAATCTATTGCGTTGTAAGTGATCTGAACGTTTCATGATGATCGCACATTCCTATAGGGGGTCAAACCATGTCCCAAAGGTCACCGGGCCTGGTGTCACTTTAAAGAAGTAGTCCAGTTACACCTTTGTGGGCTTATAACTTGGCTTCTGAATGTCCTAGAGAGGTCAGGTTTGTTTAGGTGTACTCCAATAAACAGCCCCTACAACCACAAAAAGTAATGGAGTCATTAGCACTTATGGTTTGTAAATGGCACCCTGAATTATGTTGCACGAAGCACAATTTCACATCATTCTGGGTCCATTTGTATGAAAACAAGGTCCAATCAGGCTGAAACGTTACAGGAAGGTAGAATCTATTGAGTTGTAAGTGATCTGAACGTTTCATGATGATAGCATTTTCCTAAGGGGGTCAAACCATGTCCCAAAGGTCACCGGATCTGGTGTCAATTTAAAGAAGTAGTCCAGTTACACATTTGTGGGCTTATAACTTGGCTTCTGAATGTCCTAGAGAGATCAGCTTTGTTTTAGTATACTCCAATCAACAGCCCCTACAACCACAAAAAGGAATGGAGTCATTAGCACTTATGGTTTTTAAATGGCACCCAGAATTATGTTGCACGAAGCACAATTTCACATCATTCTGGGTTCATTTGTGTGAAAACAAGGTCCAATCAGGCTGAAACGTTACAGGAAGGTAGAATCTATTGAGTTGTAAGTGATCTGAACGTTTCACGATGATAGCACTTTCCTAAGGGGGTCAAACCATGTCCCAAAGTTCACCGGATCTGGTGTCAATTTAAAGAAATAGTCCAGTTACACATTTGTGGGCTTATAACTTGGCTTCTGAATGTCCTAGAGAGATCAGGTTTGTTTTAGTGTACTCCAATCAACAGCCCCTACAACCACAAAAAGGAATGGAGTCATTAGCACTTATGGTTTGTAAATGGCACCCAGAATTATGTTGCACGAAGCACAATTTCACATCATTCTGGGTTCATTTGTGTGAAAACAAGGTCCAATCAGGCTGAAACGTTACAAGAAGGTAGAATCTTCTGAGTTGTAAGTGATCTGAACGTTTAATGATGATCGCACATTCCTATAGGGGGTCAAACCATGTCCCAAAGGTCACCGGGCCTGGTGTCACTTTAAAGAAGTAGTCCAGTTACACCTTTGTGGGCTTATAACTTGGCTTCTGAATGTCCTAGAGAGGTCAGGTTTGTTTTAGTGTACTCCAATCAACAGCCCCTACAACCACAAAAAGGAATGGAGTCATTAGCACTTATGGTTTGTAAATGGCACCCAGAATTATGTTGCACGAAGCACAATTTCACATCATTCTGGGTTCATTTGTGTGAAAACAAGGTCCAATCAGGCTGAAACGTTACAAGAAGGTAGAATCTATTGAGTTGTAAGTGGTCTGAACGTTTCATGATGATCGAACATTCCTATAGGGGGTCAAACCATGTCCCAAAGGTCACCGGGCCTGGTGTCACTTTAAAGAAGTAGTCCAGTTACACATTTGTGGGCTTATAACTTGGCTTCTGAATGTCCTAGAGAGGTCAGGTTTGTTTTAGTGTACTCCAATCAACAGCCCCTACAACCACAAAAATGAATGGAGTCTTTAGCACTTATGGTTTGTAAATGGCACCCAGAATTATGTTGCACGAAGCACAATTTCACATCATTCTGGGTCCATTTGTGTGAAAACAAGGTCCAATCAGGCTGAAACGTTACAGGAAGGTAGAATCTATTGAGTTGTAAGTGATCTGAACATTTCAAGATGATAGCACTTTCCTAAGGGGGTCAAACCATGTCCCAAAGGTCACCGGATCTGGTGTCAATTTAAAGAAGTAGTCCAGTTACACATTTGTGGGCTTATAACTTGGCTTCTGAATGTCCTAGAGAGATCAGGTTTGTTTTACTATACTCCAATCAACAGCCCCTACAACCACAAAAAGGAATGGAGTCATTAGCACTTATGGTTTGTAAATGGCACCCAGAATTATGTTGCACGAAGCACAATTTCACATCATTCTGGGTTCATTTGTGTGAAAACAAGGTCCAATCAGGCTGAAACGTTACAGGAAGGTAGAATCTAGTGAGTTGTAAGTGATCTGAACGTTTCATGATGATAGCACTTTCCTAAGGGGGTCAAACCATGTCCCAAAGGTCACCGGATCTGGTGTCACTTTAATGAAGTAGTCCAGTTACACATTTGTGGGCTTCTAACTTGGCTTCTGAATGTCCTAGAGAGATCAGGTTTGTTTTAGTATACTCCAATCAACAGCCCCTAAAACCACAAAAAGGATCGGAGTCATTAGCACTTATGGTTTTTAAATGGCACCCAGAATTATGTTGCACGAAGCACAATTTCACATCATTCTGGGTTCATTTGTGTGAAAATAAGGTCCAATCAGGCTGAAACGTTACAGGAAGGTAGAATCTATTGAGTTGTAAGTGATCTGAACGTTTCATGATGATAGCACTTTCCTAAGGGGGTCAAACCATGTCCCAAAGGTCACCGGATCTGGTGTCAATTTAAAGAAGTTGTCCAGTTACACATTTGTGGGCTTATAACTTGGCTTCTGAATGTCCTAGAGCGATCAGGTTTGTTTTAGTGTACTCCAATGAACAGCCCCTACAACCACAAAAAGGAATGGAGACATTAGCACTTATGGTTTTTAAATGGCACCCAGAATTATGTTGCACGAAGCACAATTTCACATCATTCTGGCTTCATTTGTGTGAAAACAAGGTCCAATCAGGCTGAAACGTTACAGGAAGGTAGAATCTACTGAGTTGTAAGTGATCTGAACGTTTCATCATGATAGCACTTTCCTAAGGGGGTCAAACCATGTCCCAAAGGTCACCGGATCAGGTGTCAATTTAAAGAAGTAGTCCAGTTACACATTTGTGGGCTTATAACTTGGCTTCTGAATGTCCTAGAGAGATCAGGTTTGTTTTAGTGTACTCCAATCAACAGCCCCTACAACCACAAAAAGGAATGGAGTCATTAGCACTTATGGTTTGTAAATGGCACCCAGAATTATGTTGCACGAAGCACAATTTCACATCATTCTGTGTCCATTTGTGTGAAAACAAGGTCCAATTAGGCTGAAACGCTACAAGAAGGTAGAATCTATTGAGTTGTAAGTGATCTGAACGTTTCAAGATGATCGCACATTCCTATAGGGGGTAAAACCATGTCCCAAAGGTCACCGGGCCTGGTGTCACTTTAAAGATGTAGTCCAGTTACACCTTTGTGGGCTTATAACTTGGCTTCTGAATGTCCTAGAGAGGTTAGGTTTGTTTTAGTGTACTCCAAACAAATGCCCCTACAACCACAAAAAGGAATGGAGTCATTAGCACTTATGGTTTGTAAATGGCACCCAGAATTATGTTGCACGAAGCACAATTTCACATCATTCTGGGTTCATTTGTGTGAAAACAAGGTCCAATCAGGCTGAAACGTTACAGGAAGGTAGAATCTATTGAGTTGTAAGTGATCTGATTGTTTCATGATGATAGCACTTTCCTAAGGGGGTCAAACCATGTCCCAAAGGTCACCGGATCTGGTGTCACTTTAAAGAAGTAGTCCAGTTACACATTTGTGGGCTTATAACTAGGCTTCTGAATGTCCTAGAGAGGTCAGGTTTGTTTTAGTGTACTCCAATCAACAGCCCCTACAACCACAAAAAGGAATGGAGACATTAGCACTTATGGTTTTTAAATGGCACCCAGAATTATGTTGCACGAAGCACAATTTCACATCATTCTGGGTTCATTTGTGTGAAAACAAGGTCCAATCAGGCTGAAACGTTACAGGAAGGTAGAATCTATTGAGTTGTAAGTGATCTTAACGTTTCATGATGATAGCACTTTCCTAAGGGGGTCAAACCATGTCCCAAATGTCACCGGATCTGGTGTCAATTTAAAGAAGTAGTCCAGTTACACATTTGTGGGCTTATAACTTGGCTTCTGAATGTCCTAGAGAGATCAGGTTTGTTTTAGGGTACTCCAATCAACAGCTCCTACAACCACAAAAAGGAATGGAGTCATTAGCACTTATGGTTTTTAAATGGCACCCAGAATTATGTTGCACGAAGCACAATTTCACATCATTCTGGGTTCATTTGTGTGAAAACAAGGTCCAATCAGGCTGAAACGTTACAGGAAGGTAGAATCTATTGAGTTGTAAGTGATCTGAACGTTTCATGATGATAGCACTTTCCTAAGGGGGTAAAACCATGTCCCAAAGGTCACCGGATCTGGTGTCAATTTAAAGAAGTAGTCCAGTTACACATTTGTGGGCTTATAACTTGGCTTCTGAATGTCCTAGAGAGATCAGGTTTGTTTTAATGTACTCCAATCAACAGCCCCTACAACCACAAAAAGGAATGGAGTCATTAGCACTTATGGTTTGTAAATGGCACCCAGAATTATGTTGCACGAAGCACAATTTCAGATCATTCTGGGTCCATTTGTGTGAAAACAATGTCCAATCAGGCTGAAACGCTACAAGAAGGTAGAATCTATTGAGTTGTAAGTGATCTGAACGTTTCAAGATGATCGCACATTCCTATAGGGGGTAAAACCATGTCCCAAAGGTCACCGGGCCTTGTGTCACTTTAAAGAATAGTCCAGTTACACCTTTGTGGGCTTATAACTTGGCTTCTGAATGTCCTAGAGAGGTTAGGTTTGTTTTAGTGTACTCCAATCAACAGCCCCTACAACCACAAAAAGGAATGGAGTCATTAGCACTTATGGTTTTTTAATGGCACCCAGAATTATGTTGCACGAAGCACAATTTCACAACATTCTGGGTTCATTTGTGTGAAAACAAGGTCCAATCAGGCTGAAACGTTACAGGAAGGTAGAATCTATTGAGTTGTAAGTGATCTGAACGTTTCATGATGATAGGACTTTCCTAAGGGGGTCAAACCATGTCCCAAAGGTCACCGGATCTGGTGTCACTTTAATGAAGTAGTCCAGTTACACATTTGTGGGCTTCTAACTTGGCTTCTGAATGTCCTAGAGAGATCAGGTTTGTTTTAGTATACTCCAATCAACAGCCCCTACAACCACAAAAAGGATCGGAGTCATTAGCACTTATGGTTTTTAAATGGCACCCAGAATTATGTTGCACGAAGCACAATTTCACATCATTCTGGGTTCATTTGTGTGAAAACAAGGTCCAATCAGGCTGAAACGTTACAGGAAGGTAGAATCTATTGAGTTGTAAGTGATCTGAACGTTTCATGATGATAGCACTTTCCTAAGGGGGTCAAACCATGTCCCAAAGGTCACCGGATCTGGTGTCAATTTAAAGAAGTTGTCCAGTTACACATTTGTGGGCTTATAACTTGGCTGCTGAATGTCCTAGAGCGATCAGGTTTGTTTTAGTGTACTCCAATCAACAGCCCCTACAACCACAAAAAGGAATGGAGACATTAGCACTTATGGTTTTTAAATGGCACCCAGAATTATGTTGCACGAAGCACAATTTCACATCATTCTGGCTTCATTTGTGTGAAAACAAGGTCCAATCAGGCTGAAACGTTACAGGAAGGTAGAATCTATTGAGTTGTAAGTGATCTGAACGTTTCATCATGATAGCACTTTCCTAAGGGGATCAAACCATGTCCCAAAGGTCACCGGATCAGGTGTCAATTTAAAGAAGTAGTCCAGTTACACATTTGTGGGCTTATAACTTGGCTTCTGAATGTCCTAGAGCGATCAGGTTTGTTTTAGTGTACTCCAATCAACAGCCCCTACAACCACAAAAAGGAATGGAGTCATTAGCACTTATGGTTTGTAAATGGCACCCAGAATTATGTTGCACGAAGCACAATTTCACATCATTTTGTGTCCATTTGTGTGAAAACAAGGTCCAATCAGGCTGAAACGCTACAAGAAGGTAGAATCTATTGAGTTGTAAGTGATCTGAACGTTTCAAGATGATCGCACATTCCTATAGGGGGTAAAACCATGTCCCAAAGGTCACCGGGCCTGGTGTTACTTTAAAGATGTAGTCCAGTTACACCTTTGTGGGCTTATAACTTGGCTTCTGAATGTCCTAGAGAGGTTAGGTTTGTTTTAGTGTACTCCAATCAAAAGCCCCTACAACCACAAAAAGGAATGGAGTCATTAGCACTTATGGTTTGTAAATGGCACCCAGAATTATGTTGCACGAAGCACAATTTCACATCATTCTGGGTCCATTTGTGTTAAAACAAGGTCCAATCAGGCTGAAACGTTACAGGAAGGTAGAATCTATTGAGTTGTAAGTGATCTGAACGTTTCATCATGATAGCACTTTCCTAAGGGGGTCAAACCATGTCCCAAAGGTCACCGGATCAGGTGTCAATTTAAAGTAGTCCAGTTACACATTTGTGGGCTTATAACTTGGCTTCTGAATGTCCTAGAGAGGTTAGGTTTGTTTTAGTGTACTCCAATCAAAAGCCCCTACAACCACAAAAGTAATGGAGTCATTACCACTTATGGTTTGTAAATGGCACCCAGAATTATGTTGCACAAAGCACAATTTCACATCATTCTGGGTTCATTTGTGTGAAAACAAGGTCCAATCAGGCTGAAATGTTACAGGAAGGTAGAATCTATTGAGTTGTAAGTGATCTGAACGTTTCATGATGATAGCACTTTCCTAAGGGGGTCAAACCATGTCCCAAATGTCACCGGATCTGGTGTAAATTTAAAGAAGTAGTCCAGTTACACATTTGTGGGCTTATAACTTGGCTTCTGAATGTCCTAGAGAGATCAGGTTTGTTTTAGGGTACTCCAATCAACAGCTCCTACAACCACAAAAAGGAATGGAGTCATTAGCACTTATGGTTTTTAAATGGCACCCAGAATTATGTTGCACGAAGTACAATTTCACATTATTCTGGGTTCATTTGTGTGAAAACAAGGTCCAATCAGGCTGAAACGTTACAGGAAGGTAGAATCTATTGAGTTGTAAGTGATCTGAACGTTTCATTATGATAGCACTTTCCTAAGGGAGTAAAACCATGTCCCAAAGGTCACTGGATCTGGTGTCAATTTAAAGAAGTAGTCCAGTTACACATTTGTGGGCTTATAACTTGGCTTCTGAATGTCCTAGAGAGATGAGGTTTGTTTTACTGTACTCCAATCAACAGCCCCTACATCCACAAAAAGGAATGGAGTCATTAGCACTTATGCTTTGTAAATGGCACCCAGAATTATGTTGCACGAAGCACAATTTCAGATCATTCTGGGTCCATTTGTGTGGAAACAATGTCCAATCAGGCTGAAACGCTACAAGAAGGTAGAATCTATTGAGTTGTAAGTGATCTGAACGTTTCAAGATGATCGCACATTCCTATAGGGGGTAAAACCATGTCCCAAAGGTCACCGGGCCTTGTGTCACTTTAAAGAATAGTCCAGTTACACCTTTGTGGGCTTATAACTTGGCTTCTGAATGTCCTAGAGAGGTTAGGTTTGTTTTAGTGTACTCCAATCAACAGCCCCTACAACCACAAAAAGGAATGGAGTCATTAGCACTTATGGTTTGTAAATGGCACCCAGAATTATGTTGCACGAAGCACAATTTCACATCATTCTGGGTTCATTTGTGTGAAAACAAGGTCCATTCAGGCTGAAACGTTACAGGAAGGTAGAATCTATTGAGTTGTAAGTGGTCTGAACATTTCATGATGATAGCACTTTCCTAAGGGGGTCAAACCATGTCCCAAAGGTCACCGGGCCTGGTGTCACTTTAAAGAAGTAGTCCAGTTACACCTTTGTGGGCTTATAACTTGGCTTCTGAATGTCCTAGAGAGGTCAGGTTTGTTTTAGGGTACTCCAATCAACAGCCCCTACAACCACAAAAAGGAATGGAGTCATTAGCACTTATGGTTTGTAAATGGCACCCAGAATTATGTTGCACGAAGCACAATTTCACATCATTCTGGGTCCATTTGTGTGAAAACAAGGTCCAATCAGGCTGAAACGTTACAGGAAGGTAGAATCTATTGAGTTGTAAGTGATCTGAACGTTTCATGATGATAGCACTTTCCTAAGGGGGTCAAACCATGTCCCAAAGGTCACCGGATCTGGTGTCAATTTAAAGAAGTAGTCCAGTTACACATTTGTGGGCTTATAACTTGGCTTCTGAATGTCCCTGAGAGATCAGGTTTGTTTTAGTATACTCCAATCAACAGCCCCTACAACCACAAAAAGGAATGGAGTCATTAGCACGTATGGTTTTTAAATGGCACCCAGAATTATGTTGCACGAAGCACAATTTCACATCATTCTGGGTCCATTTGTGTGAAAACAAGGTCCAATCAGGCTGAAACGTTACAGGAAGGTAGAATCTATTGAGTTGTAAGTGATCTGAACGTTTCATGATGATAGCACTTTCCTAAGGGGGTCAAACCATGTCCCAAAGGTCACCTGATCTGGTGTCAATTTAAAGAAGTAGTCCAGTTACACATTTGTGGGCTTATAACTTGGTTTCTGAATGTCCTAGAGAGATCAGGTTTGTTTTAGTATACTCCAATCAACAGCCCCTAAAACCACAAAAAGGATCGGAGTCATTAGCACTTATGGTTTTTAAATGGCACCCAGAATTATGTTGCACGAAGCACAATTTCACATCATTCTGGGTTCATTTGTGTGAAAACAAGGTCCAATCAGGCTGAAACGTTACAGGAAGGTAGAATCTATTGAGTTGTAAGTGATCTGAACGTTTCATGATGATAGCACTTTCCTAAGCGGGTCAAACCATGTCCCAAAGGTCACCGGATCTGGTGTCAATTTAAAGAAGTTGTCCAGTTACACATTTGTGGGCTTATAACTTGGCTGCTGAATGTCCTAGAGCGATCAGGTTTGTTTTAGTGTACTCCAATCAACAGCCCCTACAACCACAAAAAGGAATGGAGACATTAGCACTTATGGTTTTTAAATGGCACCCAGAATTATGTTGCACGAAGCACAATTTCACATCATTCTGGCTTCATTTGTGTGAAAACAAGGTCCAATCAGGCTGAAACGTTACAGGAAGGTAGAATCTATTGAGTTGTAAGTGATCTGAACGTTTCATCATGATAGCACTTTCCTAAGGGGATCAAACCATGTCCCAAAGGTCACCGGATCAGGTGTCAATTTAAAGAAGTAGTCCAGTTACACATTTGTGGGCTTATAACTTGGCTTCTGAATGTCCTAGAGCGATCAGGTTTGTTTTAGTGTACTCCAATCAACAGCCCCTACAACCACAAAAAGGAATGGAGTCATTAGCACTTATGGTTTGTAAATGGCACCCAGAATTATGTTGCACGAAGCACAATTTCACATCATTTTGTGTCCATTTGTGTGAAAACAAGGTCCAATCAGGCTGAAACGCTACAAGAAGGTAGAATCTATTGAGTTGTAAGTGATCTGAACGTTTCAAGATGGTCGCACATTCCTATAGGGGGTAAAACCATGTCCCAAAGGTCACCGGGCCTGGTGTTACTTTAAAGATGTAGTCCAGTTACACCTTTGTGGGCTTATAACTTGGCTTCTGAATGTCCTAGAGAGGTTAGGTTTGTTTTAGTGTACTCCAATCAAAAGCCCCTACAACCACAAAAAGGAATGGAGTCATTAGCACTTATGGTTTGTAAATGGCACCCAGAATTATGTTGCACGAAGCACAATTTCACATCATTCTGGGTCCATTTGTGTTAAAACAAGGTCCAATCAGGCTGAAACGTTACAGGAAGGTAGAATCTATTGAGTTGTAAGTGATCTGAACGTTTCATCATGATAGCACTTTCCTAAGGGGGTCAAACCATGTCCCAAAGGTCACCGGATCAGGTGTCAATTTAAAGTAGTCCAGTTACACATTTGTGGGCTTATAACTTGGCTTCTGAATGTCCTAGAGAGGTTAGGTTTGTTTTAGTGTACTCCAATCAAAAGCCCCTACAACCACAAAAGTAATGGAGTCATTACCACTTATGGTTTGTAAATGGCACCCAGAATTATGTTGCACAAAGCACAATTTCACATCATTCTGGGTTCATTTGTGTGAAAACAAGGTCCAATCAGGCTGAAATGTTACAGGAAGGTAGAATCTATTGAGTTGTAAGTGATCTGAACGTTTCATGATGATAGCACTTTCCTAAGGGGCTCAAACCATGTCCCAAAGGTCACCGGATCTGGTGTCACTTTAAAGAAGTAGTCCAGTTACACATTTGTGGGCTTATAACTTGGCTTCTGAATGTCCTAGAGAGGTCAGGTTTGTTTTAGTGTACTCCAATCAACAGCCCCTACAACCACAAAAAGGAATGGAGACATTAGCACTTATGGTTTTTAAATGGCACCCAGAATTATGTTGCACGAAGCACAATTTCACATCATTCTGGGTTCATTTGTGTGAAAACAAGGTCCAATCAGTCTGAAACGTTACAGGAAGGTAGAATCTATTGAGTTGTAAGTGATCTTAACGTTTCATGATGATAGCACTTTCCTAAGGGGGTCAAACCATGTCCCAAATGTAACCGGATCTGGTGTAAATTTAAAGAAGTAGTCCAGTTACACATTTGTGGGCTTATAACTTGGCTTCTGAATGTCCTAGAGAGATCAGGTTTGTTTTAGGGTACTCCAATCAACAGCTCCTACAACCACAAAAAGGAATGGAGTCATTAGCACTTATGGTTTTTAAATGGCACCCAGAATTATGTTGCACGAAGTCCAATTTCACATCATTCTGGGTTCATTTGTGTGAAAACAAGGTCCAATCAGGCTGAAACGTTACAGGAAGGTAGAATCTATTGAGTTGTAAGTGATCTGAACGTTTCATGATGATAGCACTTTCCTAAGGGAGTAAAACCATGTCCCAAAGGTCACTGGATCTGGTGTCAATTTAAAGAAGTAGTCCAGTTACACATTTGTGGGCTTATAACTTGGCTTCTGAATGTCCTAGAGAGATGAGGTTTGTTTTACTGTACTCCAATCAACAGCCCCTACATCCACAAAAAGGAATGGAGTCATTAGCACTTATGCTTTGTAAATGGCACCCAGAATTATGTTGCACGAAGCACAATTTCAGATCATTCTGGGTCCATTTGTGTGAAAACAATGTCCAATCAGGCTGAAACGCTACAAGAAGGTAGAATCTATTGAGTTGTAAGTGATCTGAACGTTTCAAGATGATCGCACATTCCTATAGGGGGTAAAACCATGTCCCAAAGGTCACCGGGCCTTGTGTCACTTTAAAGAATAGTCCAGTTACACCTTTGTGGGCTTATAACTTGGCTTCTGAATGTCCTAGAGAGGTTAGGTTTGTTTTAGTGTACTCCAATCAACAGCCCCTACAACCACAAAAAGGAATGGAGTCATTAGCACTTATGGTTTGTAAATGGCACCCAGAATTATGTTGCACGAAGCACAATTTCACATCATTCTGGGTTCATTTGTGTGAAAACAAGGTCCATTCAGGCTGAAACGTTACAGGAAGGTAGAATCTATTGAGTTGTAAGTGGTCTGAACATTTCATGATGATAGCACTTTCCTAAGGGGGTCAAACCATGTCCCAAAGGTCACCGGGCCTGGTGTCACTTTAAAGAAGTAGTCCAGTTACACCTTTGTGGGCTTATAACTTGGCTTCTGAATGTCCTAGAGAGGTCAGGTTTGTTTTAGGGTACTCCAATCAACAGCCCCTACAACCACAAAAAGGAATGGAGTCATTAGCACTTATGGTTTGTAAATGGCACCCAGAATTATGTTGCACGAAGCACAATTTCACATCATTCTGGGTCCATTTGTGTGAAAACAAGGTCCAATCAGGCTGAAACGTTACAGGAAGGTAGAATCTATTGAGTTGTAAGTGATCTGAACGTTTCATGATGATAGCACTTTCCTAAGGGGGTCAAACCATGTCCCAAAGGTCACCGGATCTGGTGTCAATTTAAAGAAGTAGTCCAGTTACACATTTGTGGGCTTATAACTTGGCTTCTGAATGTCCCTGAGAGATCAGGTTTGTTTTAGTATACTCCAATCAACAGCCCCTACAACCACAAAAAGGAATGGAGTCATTAGCACGTATGGTTTTTAAATGGCACCCAGAATTATGTTGCACGAAGCACAATTTCACATCATTCTGGGTCCATTTGTGTGAAAACAAGGTCCAATCAGGCTGAAACGTTACAGGAAGGTAGAATCTATTGAGTTGTAAGTGATCTGAACGTTTCATGATGATAGCACTTTCCTAAGGGGGTCAAACCATGTCCCAAAGGTCACCTGATCTGGTGTCAATTTAAAGAAGTAGTCCAGTTACACATTTGTGGGCTTATAACTTGGTTTCTGAATGTCCTAGAGAGATCAGGTTTGTTTTAGTATACTCCAATCAACAGCCCCTAAAACCACAAAAAGGATCGGAGTCATTAGCACTTATTGTTTTTAAATGGCACCCAGAATTATGTTGCACGAAGCACAATTTCACATCATTCTGGGTTCATTTGTGTGAAAACAAGGTCCAATCAGGCTGAAACGTTACAGGAAGGTAGAATCTATTGAGTTGTAAGTGATCTGAACGTTTCATGATGATAGCACTTTCCTAAGCGGGTCAAACCATGTCCCAAAGGTCACCGGATCTGGTGTCAATTTAAAGAAGTTGTCCAGTTACACATTTGTGGGCTTATAACTTGGCTTCTGAATGTCCTAGAGCGATCAGGTTTGTTTTAGTGTACTCCAATGAACAGCCCCTACAACCACAAAAAGGAATGGAGACATTAGCACTTATGGTTTTTAAATGGCACCCAGAATTATGTTGCACGAAGCACAATTTCACATCATTCTGGCTTCATTTGTGTGAAAACAAGGTCCAATCAGGCTGAAACGTTACAGGAAGGTAGAATCTATTGAGTTGTAAGTGACCTGAACGTTTCATCATGATAGCACTTTCCTAAGGGGGTCAACCCATGTCCCAAAGGTCACCGGATCAGGTGTCAATTTAAAGAAGTAGTCCAGTTACACATTTGTGGGCTTATAACTTGGCTTCTGAATGTCCTAGAGCGATCAGGTTTGTTTTAGTGTACTCCAATCAACAGCCCCTACAACCACAAAAAGGAATGGAGACATTAGCACTTATGGTTTTTAAATGGCACCCAGAATTATGTTGCACGAAGCACAATTTCACATCATTCTGGGTTCATTTGTGTGAAAACAAGGTCCAATCAGGCTGAAACGTTACAGGAAGGTAGAATCTATTGAGTTGTAAGTGATCTGAACGTTTCATCATGATAGCACTTTCCTAAGGGGGTCAAACCATGTCCCAAAGGTCACCGGATCAGGTGTCAATTTAAAGAAGTAGTCCAGTTGAATGATGTGAAATTGTGCTTCGTGCAACATAATTCTGGGTGCCATTTAAAAACCATAAGTGCTAATGTCTCCATTCCTTTTTGTGGTTGTAGGGGCTGTTGATTGGAGTACACTAAAACAAACCTGACCTCTCTAGGACATTCAGAAGCCAAGTTATAAGCCCACAAATGTGTAACTGGACTACTTCTTTAAAGTGACACCAGATCCGGTGACCTTTGGGACATGGTTTGACCCCCTTAGGAAAGTGCTATCATCATGAAACGTTCAGATCACTTACAACTCAATAGATTCTACCTTCCTGTAACATTTCAGCCTGATTGGACCTTGTTTTCACACAAATGAACCCAGAATGATGTGAAATTGTGCTTTGTGCAACATAATTCTGGGTGCCATTTACAAACCATAACGGGTAATGACTCCATTACTTTTGTGGTTGTAGGGGCTTTTGATTGGAGTACACTAAAACAAACCTAACCTCTCTAGGACATTCAGAAGCCAAGTTATAATCCCACAAATGTGTAACTGGACTACTTTAAATTGACACCTGATCCGGTGACCTTTGGGACATGGTTTGACCCCCTTAGGAAAGTGCTATCATGATGAAACGTTCAGATCACTTACAACTCAATAGATTCTACCTTCCTGTAACGTTTCAGCCTGATTGGACCTTGTTTTAACACAAATGGACCCAGAATGATGTGAAATTGTGCTTCGTGCAACATAATTCTGGGTGCCATTTACAAACCATAAGTGCTAATGACTCCATTCCTTTTTGTGGTTGTAGGGGCTTTTGATTGGAGTACACTAAAACAAACCTAACCTCTCTAGGACATTCAGAAGCCAAGTTATAAGCCCACAAAGGTGTAACTGGACTACATCTTTAAAGTAACACCAGGCCCGGTGACCTTTGGGACATGGTTTTACCCCCTATAGGAATGTGCGATCATCTTGAAACGTTCAGATCACTTACAACTCAATAGATTCTACCTTCTTGTAGCGTTTCAGCCTGATTGGACCTTGTTTTCACACAAATGGACACAAAATGATGTGAAATTGTGCTTCGTGCAACATAATTCTGGGTGCCATTTACAAACCATAAGTGCTAATGACTCCATTCCTTTTTGTGGTTGTAGGGGCTGTTGATTGGAGTACACTAAAACAAACCTGATCGCTCTAGGACATTCAGAAGCCAAGTTATAAGCCCACAAATGTGTAACTGGACTACTTCTTTAAATTGACACCTGATCCGGTGACCTTTGGGACATGGTTTGATCCCCTTAGGAAAGTGCTATCATGATGAAACGTTCAGATCACTTACAACTCAATAGATTCTACCTTCCTGTAACGTTTCAGCCTGATTGGACCTTGTTTTCACACAAATGAAGCCAGAATGATGTGAAATTGTGCTTCGTGCAACATAATTCTGGGTGCCATTTAAAAACCATAAGTGCTAATGTCTCCATTCCTTTTTGTGGTTGTAGGGGCTGTTGATTGGAGTACACTAAAACAAACCTGATCGCTCTAGGACATTCAGCAGCCAAGTTATAAGCCCACAAATGTGTAACTGGACAACTTTAAATTGACACCAGATCCGGTGACCTTTGGGACATGGTTTGACCCCCTTAGGAAAGTGCTATCATCATGAAACGTTCAGATCACTTACAACTCAATAGATTCTACCTTCCTGTAACGTTTCAGCCTGATTGGACCTTGTTTTCACACAAATGAACCCAGAATGATGTGAAATTGTGCTTCGTGCAACATAATTCTGGGTGCCATTTAAAAACCATAAGTGCTAATGACTCCGATCCTTTTTGTGGTTGTAGGGGCTGTTGATTGGAGTATACTAAAACAAACCTGATCTCTCTAGGACATTCAGAAGCCAAGTTAGAAGCCCACAAATGTGTAACTGGACTACTTCATTAAAGTGACACCAGATCCGGTGACCTTTGGGACATGGTTTGACCCCCTTAGGAAAGTCCTATCATCATGAAACGTTCAGATCACTTACAACTCAATAGATTCTACCTTCCTGTAACGTTTCAGCCTGATTGGACCTTGTTTTCACACAAATGAACGCAGAATGTTGTGAAATTGTGCTTCGTGCAACATAATTCTGGGTGCCATTAAAAAACCATAAGTGCTAATGACTCCATTCCTTTTTGTGGTTGTAGGGGCTGTTGATTGGAGTACACTAAAACAAACCTCATCGCTCCAGGACATTCAGAAGCCAAGTTATAAGCCCACAAATGTGTAACTGGACTACTTCTTTAAATTGACACCAGATCCGGTGACCTTTGGGACATGGTTTGACCCCCTTAGGAAAGTGCTATCATCATGAAATGTTCAGATCACTTACAACTCAATAGATTCTACCTTCCTGTAACGTTTCAGCCTGATTGGACCTTGTTTTCACACAAATGAACCCAGAATGATGTGAAATTGTGCTTCGTGCAACATAATTCTGGGTGCCATTTACAAACCATAAGTGCTAATGACTCCATTCCTTTTTGTGGTTGTAGGGGCTGTTGATTGGAGTACACTAAAACAAACCTAACCTCTCTAGGACATTCAGAAGCCAAGTTATAAGCCCACAAAGGTGTAACTGGACTATTCTTTAAAGTGACACAAGGCCCGGTGACCTTTGGGACATGGTTTTACCCCCTATAGGAATGTGCGATCATCTTGAAACGTTCAGATCACTTACAACTCAATAGATTCTACCTTCTTGTAGCGTTTCAGCCTGATTGGACATTGTTTTCACACAAATGGACCCAGAATGATCTGAAATTGTGCTTCGTGCAACATAATTCTGGGTGCCATTTACAAAGCATAAGTGCTAATGACTCCATTCCTTTTTGTGGTTGTAGGGGCTGTTGATTGGAGTACATTAAAACAAACCTGATCTCTCTAGGACATTCAGAAGCCAAGTTATAAGCCCACAAATGTGTAACTGGACTACTTCTTTAAATTGACACCAGATCCGGTGACCTTTGGGACATGGTTTTACCCCCTTAGGAAAGTGCTATCATCATGAAACGTTCAGATCACTTACAACTCAATAGATTCTACCTTCCTGTAACGTTTCAGCCTGATTGGACCTTGTTTTCACACAAATGAACCCAGAATGATGTGAAATTGTGCTTCGTGCAACATAATTCTGGGTGCCATTTAAAAACCATAAGTGCTAATGACTCCATTCCTTTTTGTGGTTGTAGGAGCTGTTGATTGGAGTACCCTAAAACAAACCTGATCTCTCTAGGACATTCAGAAGCCAAGTTATAAGCCCACAAATGTGTAACTGGACTACTTCTTTAAATTGACACCAGATCCGGTGACATTTGGGACATGGTTTGACCCCCTATAGGAATGTTCGATCATCATGAAACGTTAAGATCACTTACAACTCAATAGATTCTACCTTCCTGTAACGTTTCAGCCTGATTGGACCTTGTTTTCACACAAATGAACCCAGAATGATGTGAAATTGTGCTTCGTGCAACATAATTCTGGGTGCCATTTACAAACCATAAGTGCTAATGACTCCATTCCTTTTTGTGGTTGTAGGGGCTGTTGATTGGAGTACACTAAAACAAACCTGACCTCTCTAGGACATTCAGAAGCCAAGTTATAAGCCCACAAAGGTGTAACTGGACTACTTCTTTAAAGTGACACCAGGCCCGGTGACCTTTGGGACATGGTTTGACCCCCTATAGGAATGTGCGATCATCATTAAACGTTCAGATCACTTACAACTCAGAAGATTCTACCTTCTTGTAACGTTTCAGCCTGATTGGACCTTGTTTTCACACAAATGAACCCAGAATGATGTGAAATTGTGCTTCGTGCAACATAATTCTGGGTGCCATTTACAAACCATAAGTGCTAATGACTCCATTCCTTTTTGTGGTTGTAGGGGCTGTTGATTGGAGTACACTAAAACAAACCTGATCTCTCTAGGACATTCAGAAGCCAAGTTATAAGCCCACAAATGTGTAACTGGACTATTTCTTTAAATTGACACCAGATCCGGTGAACTTTGGGACATGGTTTGACCCCCTTAGGAAAGTGCTATCATCGTGAAACGTTCAGATCACTTACAACTCAATAGATTCTACCTTCCTGTAACGTTTCAGCCTGATTGGACCTTGTTTTCACACAAATGAACCCAGAATGATGTGAAATTGTGCTTCGTGCAACATAATTCTGGGTGCCATTTAAAAACCATAAGTGCTAATGACTCCATTCCTTTTTGTGGTTGTAGGGGCTGTTGATTGGAGTATACTAAAACAAACCTGATCTCTCTAGGACATTCAGAAGCCAAGTTATAAGCCCACAAATGTGTAACTGGACTACTTCTTTAAATTGACACCAGATCCGGTGACCTTTGGGACATGGTTTGACCCCCTTAGGAAAATGCTATCATCATGAAACGTTCAGATCACTTACAACTCAATAGATTCTACCTTCCTGTAACGTTTCAGCCTGATTGGACCTTGTTTTCATACAAATGGACCCAGAATGATGTGAAATTGTGCTTCGTGCAACATAATTCAGGGTGCCATTTACAAACCATAAGTGCTAATGACTCCATTCCTTTTTGTGGTTGTAGGGGCTGTTTATTGGAGTACACTTAAACAAACCTGACCTCTCTAGGACATTCAGAAGCCAAGTTATAAGCCCACAAAGGTGTAACTGGACTACTTCTTTAAAGTGACACCAGGCCCGGTGACCTTTGGGACATGGTTTGACCCCCTATAGGAATGTGCGATCATCATGAAACGTTCAGATCACTTACAACGCAATAGATTCTACCTTCTTGTAACGTTTCAGCCTGATTGGACCTTGTTTTCACACAAATGGACCCAGAATGATGTGAAATTGTGCTTTGTGCAACATAATTCTGGGTGCCATTTACAAACCATAAGTGCTAATGACTCCATTCCTTTTTGTGGTTGTAGGGACTGTTGATTGGAGTACACTAAAACAAACCTGACCTCTCTAGGACATTCAGAAGCCAAGTTATAAGCCCACAAATGTGTAACTGGACTACTTCTTTAAATTGACACCAGATCCGGTGACCTTTGGGACATGGTTTGACCCCCTTAGGAAAATGCTATCATCATGAAACGTTCAGATCACTTACAACTCAATAGATTCTACCTTCCTGTAACGTTTCAGCCTGATTGGACCTTGTTTTCATACAAATGGACCCAGAATGATGTGAAATTGTGCTTCGTGCAACATAATTCAGGGTGCCATTTACAAACCATAGGTGCTAATGACTCCATTCCTTTTTGTGGTTGTAGGGGCTGTTTATTGGAGTACACTTAAACAAACCTGACCTCTCTAGGACATTCGGAAGCCAAGTTATAAGCCCACAAAGGTGTAACTGGACTACTTCTTTAAATTGACACCAGATCCGGTGACATTTGGGACATGGTTTGACCCCCTTAGGAAAGTGCTATCATCATGAAACGTTCAGATCACTTACAACTCAATAGATTCTACCTTCCTGTAACGTTTCAGCCTGATTGGACCTTGTTTTCACACAAATGAACCCAGAATGATGTGAAATTGTGCTTCGTGCAACATAATTCTGGGTGCCATTTAAAAACCATAAGTGCTAATGTCTCCATTCCTTTTTGTGGTTGTAGGGGCTGTTGATTGGAGCACACTAAAACAAACCTGACCTCTCTAGGACATTCAGAAGCCAAGTTATAAGCCCACAAATGTGTAACTGGACTACTTCTTTAAAGTGACACCAGATCCGGTGACCTTTGGGACATGGATTGACCCCCTTAGGAAAGTGCTATCATCATGAAACGTTCAGATCACTTACAACTCAATAGATTCTACCTTCCTGTAACATTTCAGCCTGATTGGACCTTGTTTTCACACAAATGAACCCAGAATGATGTGAAATTGTGCTTCGTGCAACATAATTCTGGGTGCCATTTACAAACCATAAGTGCTAATGACTCCATTCCTTTTTGTGGTTGTAGGGGCTTTTGATTGGAGTACACTAAAACAAACCTAACCTCTCTAGGACATTCAGAAGCCAAGTTATAAGCCCACAAAGGTGTAACTGGACTACATCTTTAAAGTGACACCAGGCCCGGTGAACTTTGGGACATGGTTTTACCCCCTATAGGAATGTGCGATCATCTTGAAACGTTCAGATCACTTACAATTCAATAGATTCTACCTTCTTGTAGAGTTTCAGCCTGATTGGACCTTGTTTTCACACAAATGGACCCAGAATGATGTGAAATTGTGCTTCGTGCAACATAATTCTGGGTGCCATTTACAAACCATAAGTGCTAATGTCTCCATTCCTTTTTGTGGTTGTAGGGGCTGTTGATTGGAGTACAATAAAAAAAAAACCTGACCTCTCTAGGACATTCAGAAGCCAAGTTGTAAGCCCACAAATGTGCAACTGGACTACTTCTTTAAAGTGACACCAGATCCGGTGACCTTTGGGACATGGTTTGACCCCCTTAGGAAAGTGCTATCATCATGAAACGTTCAGATCACTTACAACTCAATAGATTCTACCTTCCTGTAACTTTTCAGCCTGATTGGACCTTGTTTTCACACAAATGAACCCAGAATGATGTGAAATTGTGCTTCGTGCAACATAATTCTGGGTGCCATTTAAAAACCATAAGTGCTAATGTCTCCATTCCTTTTTGTGGTTGTAGGGGCTGTTGATTGGAGTACACTAAAACAAACCTGATCGCTCTAGGACATTCCGAAGCCAAGTTATAAGCCCACAAATGTGTAACTGGACTACTTTAAATTGACACCAGATCCGGTGACCTTTGGGACATGGTTTGACCCCCTTAGGAAACTGCTATCATCATGAAACGTTCAGATCACTTACAACTCAATAGATTCTACCTTCTTGTAGCGTTTCAGCCTGATTGGACCTTGTTTTCACACAAATGGACCCAGAATGATGTGAAATTGTGCTTCGTGCAACATAATTCTGGGTGCCATTTACAAACCATAAGTGCTAATGACTCCATTACTTTTTGTGGTTGTAGGGGCTGTTGATTGGAGTACATTAAAACAAACCTGATCTCTATAGGACATTCAGAAGCCAACTTATAAGCCCACAAATGTGTAACTGGACTACTTCTTTAAATTGACACCAGATCCGGTCACCTTTGGGACATGGTTTGACCCCCTTAGGAAAGTGCTATCATCATGAAACGTTCAGATCACTTACAACTCAATAGATTCTACCTTCCTGTAACGTTTCAGCCTGATTGGACCTTGTTTTCACACAAATGAACCCAGAATGATGTGAAATTGTGCTTTGTGCAACATAATTCTGGGTGCCATTTAAAAACCATAAGTGCTAATGTCTCCATTCCTTTTTGTGGTTGTAGGGGCTGTTGATTGGAGTACACTAAAACAAACCTGATCTCTCTAGGACATTCAGAAGCCAAGTTATAAGCCCACAAATGTGTAACTGGACTACTTCTTTAAATTGACACCAGATCCGGTGACCTTTGGGACATGGTTTGACCCCCTTTGGAAAGTGCTATCATCATGAAACGTTCAGATCACTTACAACTCAATAGATTCTACCTTCTTGTAGCGTTTCAGCCTGATTGGACCTTGTTTTCACACAAATGGACCCAGAATGATGTGAAATTGTGCTTCGTGCAACATAATTCTGGGTGCCATTTACAAACCATAAGTGCTAATGACTCCATTCCTTTTTGTGGTTGTAGGGGCTGTTGATTGGAGTACATTAAAACAAACCTGATCTCTCTAGGACATTCAGAAGCCAAGTTATAAGCCCACAAATGTGTAACTGGACTACTTTAAATTGACACCAGATCCGGTGACCTTTGGGACATGGTTTGACCCCCTTAGGTAAGTGCTATCATCATGAAACGTTCAGGTCACTTACAACTCAATAGATTCTACCTTCCTGTAACGTTTCAGCCTGATTGGACCTTGTTTTCACACAAATGAACCCAGAATGATGTGAAATTGTGCTTCGTGCAACATAATTCTGGGTGCCATTTACAAACCATAAGTGCTTATGACTCCATTCCTTTTTGTGGTTGTAGGGGCTGTTGATTAAAGTACACTAAAACAAACCTGATCTCTCTAGGACATTCAGAAGCCAAGTTATAAGCCCACAAATGTGTAACTGGACTACTTCTTTAAATTGACACCAGATCCGGTGACCTTTGGGACTTGGTTTGACCCCCTTAGGAAAGTGCTATCATCATGAAACGTTCAGATCACTTACAACTCAATAGATTCTACCTTCTTGTAGCGTTTCAGCCTGATTGGACCTTGTTTTCACACAAATGGACCCAGAATGATGTGAAATTGTGCTTCGTGCAACATAATTCTGGGTGCCATTTACAAACCATAAGTGCTAATGACTCCATTCCTTTTTGTGGTTGTAGGGGTTGTTGATTGGAGTACATTAAAACAAACCTGATCTCTCTAGGACATTCAGAAGCCAAGTTATAAGCCCACAAATGTGTAACTGGACTACTTTAAATTGACACCAGATCCGGTGACATTTGGGACATGGTTTGACCCCCTTAGGAAAGTGCTATCATCATGAAACTTTCAGATCACTTACAACTCAATAGATTCTACCTTCCTGTAACGTTTCAGCCTGATTGGACCTTGTTTTCACACAAATGAACCCAGAATGATGTGAAATTGTGCTTCGTGCAACATAATTCTGGGTGCCATTTACAAACCATAAGTGCTAATGTCTCCATTCCTTTTTGTGGCTGTAGGGGCTGTTGATTGGAGTACAATAAAACAAACCTGACCTCTCTAGGACATTCAGAAGCCAAGTTATAAGCCCACAAATGTGTAACTGGACTACTTCTTTAAAGTGACACCAGATCCGGTGACCTTTGGGACATGGTTTGACCCCCTTAGGAAAGTGCTATCATCATGAAACGTTCAGATCACTTACAACTCAATAGATTCTACCTTCCTGTAACGTTTCCGCCTGATTGGACCTTGTTTTCACACAAATGAACCCAGAATGATGTGAAATTGTGCTTCGTTCAACATAATTCTGGGTGCCATTTACAAAGCATAAGTGCTAATGACTCCATTCCTTTTTGTGGTTGTAGGGGCTGTTGATTGGAGTATACTAAAACAAACCTGATCTCTCTAGGACATTCAGAAACCAAGTTATAAGCCCACAAATGTGTAACTGGACTACTTCTTTAAATTGACACCAGATCAGGTGACCTTTGGGACATGGTTTGACCCCCTTAGGAAAGTGCTATCATCATGAAACGTTCAGATCACTTACAACTCAATAGATTCTACCTTCCTGTAACGTTTCAGCCTGATTGGACCTTGTTTTCACACAAATGGACCCAGAATGATGTGAAATTGTGCTTCGTGCAACATAATTCTGGGTGCCATTTAAAAACCATACGTGCTAATGACTCCATTACTTTTTGTGGTTGTAGGGGCTGTTGATTGGAGTATACTAAAACAAACCTGATCTCTCAGGGACATTCAGAAGCCAAGTTATAAGCCCACAAATGTGTAACTGGACTACTTCTTTAAATTGACACCAGATCCGGTGACCTTTGGGACATGGTTTGACCCCCTTAGGAAAGTGCTATCATCATGAAACGTTCAGATCACTTACAACTCAATAGATTCTACCTTCCTGTAACGTTTCAGCCTGATTGGACCTTGTTTTCACACAAATGGACCCAGAATGATGTGAAATTGTGCTTTGTGCAACATAATTCTGGGTGCCATTTACAAACCATAAGTGCTAATGACTCCATTCCTTTTTGTGGTTGTAGGGGCTGTTGATTGGAGTACCCTAAAACAAACCTGACCTCTCTAGGACATTCAGAAGCCAAGTTATAAGCCCACAAAGGTGTAACTGGACTACTTCTTTAAAGTGACACCAGGCCCGGTGACCTTTGGGACATGGTTTGACCCCCTATAGGAATGTGCGATCATCATGAAACGTTCAGATCACTTACAACTCAATAGATTCTACCTTCTTGTAACGTTTCAGCCTGATTGGACCTTGTTTTCACACAAATGGACCCAGAATGATGTTAAATTGTGCTTCGTGCAACATAATTCTGGGTGCCATTTACAAACCATAAGTGCTAATGACTCCAATCCTTTTTGTGGTTGTAGGGGCTGTTTGTTGGAGTACACTAAAACAAACCTGACCTCTCTAGGACATTCAGAAGCCAAGTTATAAGCCCACAAATGTGTAACTGGACTATTTCTTTAAATTGACACCAGATCCGGTGACCTTTGGGACATGGTTTGACCCCCTTAGGAAAGTGCTATCATCATGAAATGTTCAGATCACTTACAACTCAATAGATTCTACCTTCCTGTAACGTTTCAGCCTGAATGGACCTTGTTTTCACACAAATGAACCCAGAATGATGTGAAATTGTGCTTCGTGCAACATAATTCTGGGTGCCATTTACAAACCATAAGTGCTAATGACTCCATTCCTTTTTGTGGTTGTAGGGGCTGTTGATTGGAGTACACTAAAACAAACCTAACCTCTCTAGGACATTCAGAAGCCAAGTTATAAGCCCACAAAGGTGTAACTGGACTATTCTTTAAAGTGACACAAGGCCCGGTGACCTTTGGGACATGGTTTTACCCCCTATAGGAATGTGCGATCATCTTGAAACGTTCAGATCACTTACAACTCAATAGATTCTACCTTCTTGTAGCGTTTCAGCCTGATTGGACATTGTTTTCACACAAATGGACCCAGAATGATCTGAAATTGTGCTTCGTGCAACATAATTCTGGGTGCCATTTAAAAACCATAAGTGCTAATGACTCCATTCCTTTTTGTGGTTGTAGGGGCTGTTGATTGGAGTACAGTAAAACAAACCTGATCTCTCTAGGACATTCAGAAGCCAAGTTATAAGCCCACAAATGTGTAACTGGACTACTTCTTTAAATTGACACCAGATCCGGTGACATTTGGGACATGGTTTGACCCCCTTAGGAAAGTGCTATCATCATGAAACGTTCAGATCACTTACAACTCAGTAGATTCTACCTTCCTGTAACGTTTCAGCCTGATTGGACCTTGTTTTCACACAAATGAACCCAGAATGATGTGAAATTGTGCTTTGTGCAACATAATTCTGGGTGCCATTTAAAAACCATAAGTGCTAATGTCTCCATTCCTTTTTGTGGTTGTAGGGGCTGTTGATTGGAGTACACTAAAACAAACCTGATCGCTCTAGGACATTCAGAAGCCAAGTTATAAGCCCACAAATGTGTAACTGGACAACTTCTTTAAAATGACACCAGATCCGGTGACCTTTGGGACATGGTTTGACCCCCTTAGGAAAGTGCTATCATCATGAAACGTTCAGATCACTTACAACTCAATAGATTCTACCTTCCTGTAACATTTCAGCCTGATTGGACCTTGTTTTCACACAAATGAACGCAGAATGTTGTGAAATTGTGCTTCGTGCAACATAATTCTGGGTGCCATTAAAAAACCATAAGTGCTAATGACTCCATTCCTTTTTGTGGTTGTAGGGGCTGTTGATTGGAGTACACTAAAACAAACTTCATCGCTCCAGGACATTCAGAAGCCAAGTTATAAGCCCACAAATGTGTAACTGGACTACTTCTTTAAATTGACACCAGATCCGGTGACCTTTGGGACATGGTTTGACCCCCTTAGGAAAGTGCTATCATCATGAAACGTTCAGATCACTTACAACTCAATAGATTCTACCTTCCTGTAACGTTTCAGCCTGATTGGACATTGTTTTCACACAAATGGACCCAGAATGATCTGAAATTGTGCTTCGTGCAACATAATTCTGGGTGCCATTTACAAAGCATAAGTGCTAATGACTCCATTCCTTTTTGTGGTTGTAGGGGCTGTTGATTGGAGTACATTAAAACAAACCTGATCTCTCTAGGACATTCAGAAGCCAAGTTATAAGCCCACAAATGTGTAACTGGACTACTTCTTTAAATTGACACCAGATCTGGTGACCTTTGGGACATGGTTTTACCCCCTTAGGAAAGTGCTATCATCATGAAACGTTCAGATCACTTACAACTCAATAGATTCTACCTTCCTGTAACGTTGCAGCCTGATTGGACCTTGTTTTCACACAAATGAACCCAGAATGATGTGAAATTGTGCTTCGTGCAACATAATCCTGGGTGCCATTTAAAAACCATAAGTGCTAATGACTCCATTCCTTTTTGTGGTTGTAGGAGCTGTTGATTGGAGTACCCTAAAACAAACCTGATCTCTCTAGGACATTCAGAAGCCAAGTTATAAGCCCACAAATGTGTAACTGTAATACTTCTTTAAATTGACACCAGATCCGGTGACATTTGGGTCATGGTTTGACCCCCTTAGGAAAGTGCTATCATCATGAAACGTTAAGATCACTTACAACTCAATAGATTCTACCTTCCTGTAACGTTTCAGCCTGATTGGACCTTGTTTTCACACAAATGAACCCAGAATGATGTGAAATTGTGCTTCGTGCAACATAATTCTGGGTGCCATTTGAAAACCATAAGTGCTAATGTCTCCATTCCTTTTTGTGGTTGTAGGGGCTGTTGATTGGAGTACACTAAAACAAACCTGACCTCTCTAGGACATTCAGAAGCCAAGTTATAAGCCCACAAATGTGTAACTGGACTACTTCTTTAAAGTGACACCAGATCCGGTGACCTTTGGGACATGGTTTGACCCCCTTAGGAAAGTGCTATCATCATGAAACAATCAGATCACTTACAACTCAATAGATTCTACCTTCCTGTAACGTTTCAGCCTGATTGGACCTTGTTTTCACACAAATGAACCCAGAATGATGTGAAATTGTGCTTCGTGCAACATAATTCTGGGTGCCATTTACAAACCATAAGTGCTAATGACTCCATTCCTTTTTGTGGTTGTAGGGGCTTTAGATTGGAGTACACTAAAACAAACCTAACCTCTCTAGGACATTCAGAAGCCAAGTTATAAGCCCACAAAGGTGTAACTGGACTACATCTTTAAAGTGACACCAGGCCCGGTGACCTTTGGGACATGGTTTTACCCCCTATAGGAATGTGCGATCATCTTGAAACGTTCAGATCACTTACAACTCAATAGATTCTACCTTCTTGTAGCGTTTCAGCCTGATTGGACCTTGTTTTCACACAAATGGACACAGAATGATGTGAAATTGTGCTTCGTGCAACATAATTCTGGGTGCCATTTACAAACCATAAGTGCTAATGACTCCATTCCTTTTTGTGGTTGTAGGGGCTGTTGATTGGAGTACACTAAAACAAACCTGATCGCTCTAGGACATTCAGAAGCCAAGTTATAAGCCCACAAATGTGTAACTGGACTACTTCTTTAAATTGACACCTGATCCGGTGACCTTTGGGACATGGTTTGACCCCCTTAGGAAAGTGCTATCATGATGAAACATTCAGATCACTTACAACTCAATAGATTCTACCTTCCTGTAACGTTTCAGCCTGATTGGACCTTGTTTTCACACAAATGAAGCCAGAATGATGTGAAATTGTGCTTCGTGCAACATAATTCTGGGTGCCATTTAAAAACCATAAGTGCTAATGTCTCCATTCCTTTTTGTGGTTGTAGGGGCTGTTCATTGGAGTACACTAAAACAAACCTGATCGCTCTAGGACATTCAGAAGCCAAGTTATAAGCCCACAAATGTGTAACTGGACAACTTCTTTAAATTGACACCAGATCCGGTGACCTTTGGGACATGGTTTGACCCCCTTAGGAAAGTGCTATCATCATGAAACGTTCAGATCACTTACAACTCAATAGATTCTACCTTCCTGTAACGTTTCAGCCTGATTGGACCTTGTTTTCACACAAATGAACCCAGAATGATGTGAAATTGTGCTTCATGCAACATAATTCTGGGTGCCATTTACAAACCATAAGTGCTAATGACTCCGATCCTTTTTGTGGTTGTAGGGGCTGTTGATTGGAGTATACTAAAACAAACCTGATCTCTCTAGGACATTCAGAAGCCAAGTTAGAAGCCCACAAATGTGTAACTGGACTACTTCATTAAAGTGACACCAGATCCGGTGACCTTTGGGACATGGTTTGACCCCCTTAGGAAAGTGCTATCATCATGAAACGTTCAGATCACTTACAACTCAATAGATTCTACCTTCCTGTAACGTTTCAGCCTGATTGGACCTTGTTTTCACACAAATGAACGCAGAATGTTGTGAAATTGTGCTTCGTGCAACATAATTCTGTGTGCCATTAAAAAACCATAAGTGCTAATGACTCCATTCCTTTTTGTGGTTGTAGGGGCTGTTGATTGGAGTACACTAAAACAAACCTCATCGCTCCAGGACATTCAGAAGCCAAGTTATAAGCCCACAAATGTGTAACTGGACTACTTCTTTAAATTGACACCAGATCCGGTGACCTTTGGGACATGGTTTGACCCCCTTAGGAAAGTGCTATCATCATGAAATGTTCAGATCACTTACAACTCAATAGATTCTACCATCCTGTAACGTTTCAGCCTGATTGGACCTTGTTTTCACACAAATGAACTCAGAATGATGTGAAATTGTGCTTCGTGTAACATAATTCTGGGTGCCATTTACAAACCATAAGTGCTAATGACTCCATTCCTTTTTGTGGTTGTAGGGGCTGTTGATTGGAGTACACTAAAACAAACCTAACCTCTCTAGGACATTCAGAAGCCAAGTTATAAGCCCACAAAGGTGTAACTGGACTATTCTTTAAAGTGACACAAGGCCCGGTGACCTTTGGGACATGGTTTTACCCCCTATAGGAATGTGCGATCAACTTTAAACGTTCAGATCACTTACAACTCAGTAGATTCTACCTTCCTGTAACGTTTCAGCCTGATTGGACCTTGTTTTCACACAAATGAACCCAGAATTATGTGAAATTGTGCTTTGTGCAACATAATTCTGGGTGCCATTTACAAACCATAAGTGCTAATGACTCCATTCCTTTTTGTGGTTGTAGGGGCTGTTGATTGGAGTACAGTAAAACAAACCTGATCTCTCTAGGACATTCAGAAGCCAAGTTATAAGCCCACAAATGTGTAACTGGACTACTTCTTTAAATTGACACCAGATCCGGTGACCTTTGGGACATGGTTTTACCCCCTTAGGAAAGTGCTATCATCATGAAACGTTCAGATCACTTACAACTCAATAGATTCTACCTTCCTGTAACGTTTCAGCCTGATTGGACCTTGTTTTCACACAAATGAACCCAGAATGATGTGAAATTGTGCTTCGTGCAACATAATTCTGGGTGCCATTTAAAAACCATAAGTGCTAATGACTCCATTCCTTTTTGTGGTTGTAGGAGCTGTTGATTGGAGTACCCTAAAACAAACCTGATCTCTCTAGGACATTCAGAAGCCAAGTTATAAGCCCACAAATGTGTAACTGGACTACTTCTTTAAATTGACACCAGATCCGGTGACATTTGGGACATGGTTTGACCCCCTTAGGAAAGTGCTATCATCATGAAACGTTAAGATCACTTACAACTCAATAGATTCTACCTTCCTGTAACGTTTCAGCCTGATTGGACCTTGTTTTCACACAAATGAACCCAGAATGATGTGAAATTGTGCTTCGTGCAACATAATTCTGGGTGCCATTTAAAAACCATAAGTGCTAATGTCTCCATTCCTTTTTGTGGTTGTAGGGGCTGTTGATTGGAGTACACTAAAACAAACCTGACCTCTCTAGGACATTCAGAAGCCAAGTTATAAGCCCACAAAGGTGTAACTGGACTACTTCTTTAAAGTGACACCAGATCCGGTGACCTTTGCGACATGGTTTGACCCCCTTAGGAAAGTGCTATCATCATGAAACGTTCAGATCACTTACAACTCAATAGATTCTACCTTCCTGTAACGTTTCAGCCTGATTGGACCTTGTTTTCACACGAATGAACCCAGAATGATGTGAAATTGTGCTTCGTGCAACATAATTCTGGGTGCCATTTACAAACCATAAGTGCTAATGACTCCATTCCTTTTTGTGGTTGTAGGGGCTGTTGATTGGAGTACACTAAAACAAACCTCATCGCTCCAGGACATTCAGAAGCCAAGTTATAAGCCCAAAAATGTGTAACTGGACTACTTCTTTAAATTGACACCAGATCCGGTGACCTTTGGGACATGGTTTGACCCCCTTAGGAAAGTGCTATCATCATGAAATGTTCAGATCACTTACAACTCAATAGATTCTACCATCCTGTAACGTTTCAGCCTGATTGGACCTTGTTTTCACACAAATGAACTCAGAATGATGTGAAATTGTGCTTCGTGTAACATAATTCTGGGTGCCATTTACAAACCATAAGTGCTAATGACTCCATTCCTTTTTGTGGTTGTAGGGGCTGTTGATTGGAGTACACTAAAACAAACCTAACCTCTCTAGGACATTCAGAAGCCAAGTTATAAGCCCACAAAGGTGTAACTGGACTATTCTTTAAAGTGACACAAGGCCCGGTGACCTTTGGGACATGGTTTTACCCCCTATAGGAATGTGCGATCAACTTTAAACGTTCAGATCACTTACAACTCAGTAGATTCTACCTTCCTGTAACGTTTCAGCCTGATTGGACCTTGTTTTCACACAAATGAACCCAGAATTATGTGAAATTGTGCTTTGTGCAACATAATTCTGGGTGCCATTTACAAACCATAAGTGCTAATGACTCCATTCCTTTTTGTGGTTGTAGGGGCTGTTGATTGGAGTACAGTAAAACAAACCTGATCTCTCTAGGACATTCAGAAGCCAAGTTATAAGCCCACAAATGTGTAACTGGACTACTTCTTTAAATTGACACCAGATCCGGTGACCTTTGGGACATGGTTTTACCCCCTTAGGAAAGTGCTATCATCATGAAACGTTCAGATCACTTACAACTCAATAGATTCTACCTTCCTGTAACGTTTCAGCCTGATTGGACCTTGTTTTCACACAAATGAACCCAGAATGATGTGAAATTGTGCTTCGTGCAACATAATTCTGGGTGCCATTTAAAAACCATAAGTGCTAATGACTCCATTCCTTTTTGTGGTTGTAGGAGCTGTTGATTGGAGTACCCTAAAACAAACCTGATCTCTCTAGGACATTCAGAAGCCAAGTTATAAGCCCACAAATGTGTAACTGGACTACTTCTTTAAATTGACACCAGATCCGGTGACATTTGGGACATGGTTTGACCCCCTTAGGAAAGTGCTATCATCATGAAATGTTAAGATCACTTACAACTCAATAGATTCTACCTTCCTGTAACATTTCAGCCTGATTGGACCTTGTTTTCACACAAATGAACCCAGAATGATGTGAAATTGTGCTTCGTGCAACATAATTCTGGGTGCCATTTAAAAACCATAAGTGCTAATGTCTCCATTCCTTTTTGTGGTTGTAGGGGCTGTTGATTGGAGTACACTAAAACAAACCTGACCTCTCTAGGACATTCAGAAGCCAAGTTATAAGCCCACAAATGTGTAACTGGACTACTTCTTTAAAGTGACACCAGATCCGGTGACCTTTGCGACATGGTTTGACCCCCTTAGGAAAGTGCTATCATCATGAAACGTTCAGATCACTTACAACTCAATAGATTCTACCTTCCTGTAACGTTTCAGCCTGATTGGACCTTGTTTTCACACAAATGAACCCAGAATGATGTGAAATTGTGCTTCGTGCAACATAATTCTGGGTGCCATTTACAAACCATAAGTGCTAATGACTCCATTCCTTTTTGTGGTTGTAGGGGCTGTTCATTGGAGTACACTAAAACAAACCTGATCGCTCTAGGACATTCAGAAGCCAAGTTATAAGCCCACAAATGTGTAACTGGACAACTTCTTTAAATTGACACCAGATCCGGTGACCTTTGGGACATGGTTTGACCCCCTTAGGAAAGTGCTATCATCATGAAACGTTCAGATCACTTACAACTCAATAGATTCTACCTTCCTGTAACGTTTCAGCCTGATTGGACCTTGTTTTCACACAAATGAAGCCAGAATGATGTGAAATTGTGCTTCGTGCAACATATTTCTGGGTGCCATTTAAAAACCATAAGTGCTAATGTCTCCATTCCTTTTTGTGGTTGTAGGGGCTGTTCATTGGAGTACACTAAAACAATCCTGATCGCTCTAGGACATTCAGAAGCCAAGTTATAAGCCCACAAATGTGTAACTGGACAACTTCTTTAAATTGACACCAGATCCGGTGACCTTTGGGACATGGTTTGACCCCCTTAGGAAAGTGCTATCATCATGAAACGTTCAGATCACTTACAACTCAATAGATTCTACCTTCCTGTAACGTTTCAGCCTGATTGGACCTTGTTTTCACACAAATGAACCCAGAATGATGTGAAATTGTGCTTCATGCAACATAATTCTGGGTGCCATTTACAAACCATAAGTGCTAATGACTCCGATCCTTTTTGTGGTTGTAGGGGCTGTTGATTGGAGTATACTAAAACAAACTTGATCTCTCTAGGACATTCAGAAGCCAAGTTAGAAGCTCACAAATGTGTAACTGGACTACTACATTAAAGTGACACCAGATCCGGTGACCTTTGGGACATGGTTTGACCCCCTTAGGAAAGTGCTATCATCATGAAACGTTCAGATCACTTACAACTCAATAGATTCTACCTTCCTGTAACGTTTCAGCCTGATTGGACCTTGTTTTCACACAAATGAACGCAGAATGTTGTGAAATTGTGCTTCGTGCAACATAATTCTGTGTGCCATTAAAAAACCATAAGTGCTAATGACTCCATTCCTTTTTGTGGTTGTAGGGGCTGTTGATTGGAGTACACTAAAACAAACCTCATCGCTCCAGGACATTCAGAAGCCAAGTTATAAGCCCACAAATGTGTAACTGGACTACTTCTTTAAATTGACACCAGATCCGGTGACCTTTGGGACATGGTTTGACCCCCTTAGGAAAGTGCTATCATCATGAAATGTTCAGATCACTTACAACTCAATAGATTCTACCATCCTTAACGTTTCAGCCTGATTGGACCTTGTTTTCACACAAATGAACTCAGAATGATGTGAAATTGTGCTTCGTGCAACATAATTCTGGGTGCCATTTACAAACCATAAGTGCTAATGACTCCATTCCTTTTTGTGGTTGTAGGGGCTGTTGATTGGAGTACACTAAAACAAACCTAACCTCTCTAGGACATTCAGAAGCCAAGTTATAAGCCCACAAAGGTGTAACTGGACTATTCTTTAAAGTGACACAAGGCCCGGTGACCTTTGGGACATGGTTTTACCCCCTATAGGAATGTGCGATCATCTTGAAACGTTCAGATCACTTACAACTCAATAGATTCTACCTTCTTGTAGCGTTTCAGCCTGATTGGACCTTGTTTTCACACAAATGAACCCAGAATTATGTGAAATTGTGCTTTGTGCAACATAATTCTGGGTGCCATTTACAAACCATAAGTGCTAATGACTCCATTCCTTTTTGTGGTTGTAGGGGCTGTTGATTGGAGTACAGTAAAACAAACCTGATCTCTCTAGGACATTCAGAAGCCAAGTTATAAGCCCACAAATGTGTAACTGGACTACTTCTTTAAATTGACACCAGATCCGGTGACCTTTGGGACATGGTTTTACCCCCTTAGGAAAGTGCTATCATCATGAAACGTTCAGATCACTTACAACTCAATAGATTCTACCTTCCTGTAACGTTTCAGCCTGATTGGACCTTGTTTTCACACAAATGAACCCAGAATGATGTGAAATTGTGCTTCGTGCAACATAATTCTGGGTGCCATTTAAAAACCATAAGTGCTAATGTCTCCATTCCTTTTTGTGGTTGTAGGGGCTGTTGATTGGAGTACACTAAAACAAACCTGACCTCTCTAGGACATTCAGAAGCCAAGTTATAAGCCCACAAATGTGTAACTGGACTACTTCTTTAAAGTGACACCAGATCCGGTGACCTTTGCGACATGGTTTGACCCCCTTAGGAAAGTGCTATCATCATGAAACGTTCAGATCACTTACAACTCAATAGATTCTACCTTCCTGTAACGTTTCAGCCTGATTGGACCTTGTTTTCACACAAATGAACCCAGAATGATGTGAAATTGTGCTTCGTGCAACATAATTCTGGGTGCCATTTACAAACCATAAGTGCTAATGGCTCCATTCCTTTTTGTGGTTGTAGGGGCTGTTCATTGGAGTACACTAAAACAAACCTGATCGCTCTAGGACATTCAGAAGCCAAGTTATAAGCCCACAAATGTGTAACTGGACAACTTCTTTAAATTGACACCAGATCCGGTGACCTTTGGGACATGGTTTGACCCCCTTAGGAAAGTGCTATCATCATGAAACGTTCAGATCACTTACAACTCAATAGATTCTACCTTCCTGTAACGTTTCAGCCTGATTGGACCTTGTTTTCACACAAATGAAGCCAGAATGATGTGAAATTGTGCTTCGTGCAACATATTTCTGGGTGCCATTTAAAAACCATAAGTGCTAATGTCTCCATTCCTTTTTGTGGTTGTAGGGGCTGTTCATTGGAGTACACTAAAACAATCCTGATCGCTCTAGGACATTCAGAAGCCAAGTTATAAGCCCACAAATGTGTAACTGGACAACTTCTTTAAATTGACACCAGATCCGGTGACCTTTGGGACATGGTTTGACCCCCTTAGGAAAGTGCTATCATCATGAAACGTTCAGATCACTTACAACTCAATAGATTCTACCTTCCTGTAACGTTTCAGCCTGATTGGACCTTGTTTTCACACAAATGAACCCAGAATGATGTGAAATTGTGCTTCATGCAACATAATTCTGGGTGCCATTTACAAACCATAAGTGCTAATGACTCCGATCCTTTTTTTGGTTGTAGGGGCTGTTGATTGGAGTATACTAAAACAAACCTGATCTCTCTAGGACATTCAGAAGCCAAGTTAGAAGCTCACAAATGTGTAACTGGACTACTACATTAAAGTGACACCAGATCCGGTGACCTTTGGGACATGGTTTGACCCCCTTAGGAAAGTGCTATCATCATGAAACGTTCAGATCACTTACAACTCAATAGATTCTACCTTCCTGTAACGTTTCAGCCTGATTGGACCTTGTTTTCACACAAATGAACGCAGAATGTTGTGAAATTGTGCTTCGTGCAACATAATTCTGTGTGCCATTAAAAAACCATAAGTGCTAATGACTCCATTCCTTTTTGTGGTTGTAGGGGCTGTTGATTGGAGTACACTAAAACAAACCTCATCGCTCCAGGACATTCAGAAGCCAAGTTATAAGCCCACAAATGTGTAACTGGACTACTTCTTTAAATTGACACCAGATCCGGTGACCTTTGGGACATGGTTTGACCCCCTTAGGAAAGTGCTATCATCATGAAATGTTCAGATCACTTACAACTCAATAGATTCTACCATCCTGTAACGTTTCAGCCTGATTGGACCTTGTTTTCACACAAATGAACTCAGAATGATGTGAAATTGTGCTTCGTGCAACATAATTCTGGGTGCCATTTACAAACCATAAGTGCTAATGACTCCATTCCTTTTTGTGGTTGTAGGGGCTGTTGATTGGAGTACACTAAAACAAACCTAACCTCTCTAGGACATTCAGAAGCCAAGTTATAAGCCCACAAAGGTGTAACTGGACTATTCTTTAAAGTGACACAAGGCCCGGTGACCTTTGGGACATGGTTTTACCCCCTATAGGAATGTGCGATCATCTTGAAACGTTCAGATCACTTACAACTCAATAGATTCTACCTTCTTGTAGCGTTTCAGCCTGATTGGACATTGTTTTCACACAAATGGACCCAGAATGATCTGAAATTGTGCTTCGTGCAACATAATTCTGGGTGCCATTTACAAAGCATAAGTGCTAATGACTCCATTCCTTTTTGTGGTTGTAGGGGCTGTTGATTGGAGTACAGTAAAACAAACCTGATCTCTCTAGGACATTCAGAAGCCAAGTTATAAGCCCACAAATGTGTAACTGGACTACTTCTTCAAATTGACACCAGATCCGGTGACATTTGGGACATGGTTTGACCCCCTTAGGAAAGTGCTATCATCATGAAACGTTCAGATCACTTACAACTCAGTAGATTCTACCTTCCTGTAACGTTTCAGCCTGATTGGACCTTGTTTTCACACAAATGAACCCAGAATTATGTGAAATTGTGCTTTGTGCAACATAATTCTGGGTGCCATTTACAAACCATAAGTGCTAATGACTCCATTCCTTTTTGTGGTTGTAGGGGCTGTTGATTGGAGTACAGTAAAACAAACCTGATCTCTCTAGGACATTCAGAAGCCAAGTTATAAGCCCACAAATGTGTAACTGGACTACTTCTTTAAATTGACACCAGATCCGGTGACCTTTGGGACATGGTTTTACCCCCTTAGGAAAGTGCTATCATCATGAAACGTTCAGATCACTTACAACTCAATAGATTCTACCTTCCTGTAACGTTTCAGCCTGATTGGACCTTGTTTTCACACAAATGAACCCAGAATGATGTGAAATTGTGCTTCGTGCAACATAATTCTGGGTGCCATTTAAAAACCATAAGTGCTAATGACTCCATTCCTTTTTGTGGTTGTAGGAGCTGTTGATTGGAGTACCCTAAAACAAACCTGATCTCTCTAGGACATTCAGAAGCCAAGTTATAAGCCCACAAATGTGTAACTGGACTACTTCTTTAAATTTACACCAGATCCGGTGACATTTGGGACATGGTTTGACCCCCTTAGGAAAGTGCTATCATCATGAAACGTTAAGATCACTTAAAACTCAATAGATTCTACCTTCCTGTAACGTTTCAGCCTGATTGGACCTTGTTTTCACACAAATGAACCCAGAATGATGTGAAATTGTGCTTCGTGCAACATAATTCTGGGTGCCATTTAAAAACCATAAGTGCTAATGTCTCCATTCCTTTTTGTGGTTGTAGGGGCTGTTGATTGGAGTACACTAAAACAAACCTGACCTCTCTAGGACATTCAGAAGCCAAGTTATAAGCCCACAAATGTGTAACTGGACTACTTCTTTAAAGTGACACCAGATCCGGTGACCTTTGCGACATGGTTTGACCCCCTTAGGAAAGTGCTATCATCATGAAACGTTCAGATCACTTACAACTCAATAGATTCTACCTTCCTGTAACGTTTCAGCCTGATTGGACCTTGTTTTCACACAAATGAACCCAGAATGATGTGAAATTGTGCTTCGTGCAACATAATTCTGGGTGCCATTTACAAACCATAAGTGCTAATGACTCCATTCCTTTTTGTGGTTGTAGGGGCTTTTGATTGGAGTACACTAAAACAAATCTAACCTCTCTAGGACATTCAGAAGCCAAGTTATAAGCCCACAAAGGTGTAACTGGACTACATCTTTAAAGTGACACCAGGCCCGGTGACCTTTGGGACATGGTTTTACCCCCTTAGGAATGTGCGATCATCTTGAAACGTTCAGATCACTTACAACTCAATAGATTCTACCTTCTTGTAGCGTTTCAGCCTGATTGGACCTTGTTTTCACACAAATGGACACAGAATGATGTGAAATTGTGCTTCGTGCAACATAATTCTGGGTGCCATTTACAAACCATAAGTGCTAATGACTCCATTCCTTTTTGTGGTTGTAGGAGCTGTTGATTGGAGTACCCTAAAACAAACCTGATCTCTCTAGGACATTCAGAAGCCAAGTTATGAGCCCACAAATGTGTAACTGGACTACTTCTTTAAATTGACACCAGATCCGGTGACATTTGGGACATGGTTTGACCCCCTTAGGAAAGTGCTATCATCATGAAACGTTAAGATCACTTACAACTCAATAGATTCTACCTTCCTGTAACGTTTCAGCCTGATTGGACCTTGTTTTCACACAAATGAACCAAGAATGATGTGAAATTGTGCTTCGTGCAACATAATTCTGGGTGCCATTTAAAAACCATAAGTGCTAATGTCTCCATTCCTTTTTGTGGTTGTAGGGGCTGTTGATTGGAGTACACTAAAACAAACCTGACCTCTCTAGGACATTCAGAAGCCAAGTTATAAGCCCACAAATGTGTAACTGGACTACTTCTTTAAAGTGACACCAGATCCGGTGACCTTTGGGACATGGTTTGACCCCCTTAGGAAAGTGCTATCATCATGAAACGTTCAGATCACTTACAACTCAATAGATTCTACCTTCCTGTAACGTTTCAGCCTGATTGGACCTTGTTTTCACACAAATGAACCCAGAATGATGTGAAATTGTGCTTCGTGCAACATAATTCTGGGTGCCATTTACAAACCATAAGTGCTAATGACTCCATTCCTTTTTGTGGTTGTAGGGGCTTTTGATTGGAGTACACTAAAACAAACCTAACCTCTCTAGGACATTCAGAAGCCAAGTTATAAGCCCACAAAGGTGTAACTGGACTACATCTTTAAAGTGACACCAGGCCCGGTGACCTTTGGGACATGGTTTTACCCCCTATAGGAATGTGCGATCATCTTGAAACGTTCAGATCACTTACAACTCAATAGATTCTACCTTCTTGTAGCGTTTCAGCCTGATTGGACCTTGTTTTCACACAAATGGACACAGAATGATGTGAAATTGTGCTTCGTGCAACATAATTCTGGGTGCCATTTACAAACCATAAGTGCTAATGACTCCATTCCTTTTTGCGGTTGTAGGGGCTGTTGATTGGAGTACACTAAAATAAACCTGATCTCTCTAGGACATTCAGAAGCCAAGTTATAAGCCCACAAATGTGTAACTGGACTACTTCTTTAAATTGACACCTGATCCGGTGACCTTTGGGACATGGTTTGACCCCCTTAGGAAAGTGCTATCATGATGAAACGTTCAGATCACTTACAACTCAATAGATTCTACCTTCCTGTAACGTTTCAGTCTGATTGGACCTTGTTTTCACACAAATGAACCCAGAATGATGTGAAATTGTGCTTCGTGCAACATAATTCTGGGTGCCATTTAAAAACCATAAGTGCTAATGTCTCCATTCCTTTTTGTGGTTGTAGGGGCTGTTGATTGGAGTACACTAAAACAAACCTGATTGCTCTAGGACATTCAGAAGCCAAGTTATAAGCCCACAAATGTGTAACTGGACAACTTATTTAAATTGACACCAGATCCGGTGACCTTTGGGACATGGTTTGACCCCCTTAGGAAAGTGCTATCATCATGAAACGTTCAGATCACTTACAACTTAATAGATTCTACCTTCCTGTAACGTATCAGCCTGATTGGACCTTGTTTTCACACAAATGAACCCAGAATGATGTGAAATTGTGCTTCGTGCAACATAATTCTGGGTGCCATTTAAAAACCATAAGTGCTAATGACTCCTATCCTTTTTGTGGTTGTAGGGGCTGTTGATTGGAGTACACTAAAACAAACCTGATCGCTCCAGGACATTCAGAAGCCAAGTTATAAGCCCACAAATGTGTAACTGGACTACTTCTTTAAGTTGACACCAGATCCGGTGACCTTTGGGACATGGTTTGACCCCCTTAGGAAAGTGCTATCATCATGAAACGTTCAGATCACTTACAACTCAATAGATTCTACCTTCCTGTAACGTTTCAGCCTGACTGGACCTTGTTTTCACACAAATGAACCCAGAATGATGTGAAATTGGGCTTCGTGCAACATAATTCTGGGTGCCATTTAAAAACCATAAGTGCTAATGACTCCATTCCTTTTTGTGGTTGTAGGGGCTGTTGATTGGAGTATACTAAAACAAACCTGATCTCTCTAGGACATTCAGAAGCCAAGTTATAAGCCCACAAAAGTGTAACTGGACTACTTCTTTAAATTGACACCAGATCCGGTGACCTTTGGGACATGGTTTGACCCCCTTAGGAAAGTGCTATCATCTTGAAACGTTGAGATCACTTACAACTCAATAGATTCTACCTTCCTGTAAAGTTTCAGCCTGATTGGACCTTGTTTTCACACAAATGGACCCAGAATGATGTGAAATTGTGCTTCGTGCAACATAATTCTGGGTGCCATTTACAAACCATAAGTGCTAATGACTCCATTCTTTTTTGTGGTTCTAGGGGCTGTTTGTTGGAGTACACTAAAACAAACCTGACCTCTCTAGGACATTCAGAAGCAGAGTTACAAGCCCACAAATGTGTAACTGGACTACTTCTTTAAAGTGACACAAGGCCCGGTGACCTTTGGGACATGGTTTTACCACCTATAGGAATGTGCGATCATCTTGAAACGTTCAGATCACTTACAACTCAATAGATTCTATCTTCTTGTAGCGTTTCAGCCTGATTGGACATTGTTTTCACACAAATGGACCCAGAATGATCTGAAATTGTGCTTCGTGCAACATAATTCTGGGTGCCATTTACAAACCATAAGTGCTAATGACTCCATTCCTTTTTGTGGTTGTAGGGGCTGTTGATTGGAGTACATTAAAACAAACCTGATCTCTCTAGGACATTCAGAAGCCAAGTTATAAGCCCACAAATGTGGAACTGGACTACTTCCTTAAATTGACACCAGATCCGGTGACCTTTGGGACATGGTTTTACCCCCTTAGGAAAGTGCTATCATCATGAAACGTTCAGATGACTTACAACTCAATAGATTCTACCTTCCTGTAACGTTTCAGCCTGATCGGACCTTGTTTTCACACAAATGAACTCAGAATGATGTGAAATTGTGCTTCGTGCAACATAATTCTGGGTGCCATTTAAAAACCATAAGTGCTAATGACTCCATTCCTTTTTGTGGTTGTAGGAGCTGTTGACTGGAGTACCCTAAAACAAACCTGATCTCTCTAGGACATTCAGAAGCCAAGTTATAAGCCCACAAATGTGTAACTGGACTACTTCTTTAAATTGACACCAGATCCGGTGACATTTGGGACATGGTTTGACCCCCTTAGGAAAGTGCTATCATCATGAAACGTTAAGATCACTTACAACTCAATAGATTCTACCTTCCTGTAACGTTTCAGCCTGATTGGACCTTGTTTTCACACAAATGAACCCAGAATGATGTGAAATTGTGCTTCGTGCAACATAATTCTGGGTGCCATTTAAAAACCATAACTGCTAATGTCTCCATTCCTTTTTGTGGTTGTAGGGGCTGTTGATTGGAGTACACTAAAACAAACCTGACCTCTCTAGGACATTCAGAAGCCAAGTTATAAGCCTACAAATGTGTAACTGGACTACTTCTTTAAAGTGACACCAGATCCGGTGACCTTTGGGACTTGGTTTGACCCCCTTAGGAAAGTGCTATCATCATGAAACGTTCAGATCAATTACAACTCAATAGATTCTACCTTCCTGTAACGTTTCAGCCTGATTGGACCTTGTTTTCACACAAATGAACCCAGAATGATGTGAAATTGTGCTTCGTGCAACATAATTCTGGGTGCCATTTACAAACCATAAGTGCTAATGACTCCATTCCTTTTTGTGGTTGTAGGGGCTTTTGATTGGAGTACACTAAAACAAACATAACCTCTCTAGGACATTCAGAAGCCAAGTTATAAACCCACAAAGGTGTAACTGGACTACATCTTTAAAGTGACACCAGGCCCGGTGACCTTTGGGACATGGTTTTACCCCCTATAGGAATGTGCGATCATCTTGAAACGTTCAGATCACTTACAACTCAATAGATTCTACCTTCCTGTAACGTTTCAGCCTGATTGGACCTTGTTTTCACACAAATGAACCCAGAATGATGTGAAATTGTGCTTCGTGCAACATAATTCTGGGTGCCATTTAAAAACCATAAGTGCTAATGACTCCGATCCTTTTTGTGGTTGTAGGGGCTGTTGATTGGAGTATACTAAAACAAACCTGATCTCTCTAGGACATTCAGAAGCCAAGTTATAAGCCCACAAATGTGTAACTGGACTACTTCTTTAAAGTGACACCAGATCCGGTGACCTTTGGGACATGGTTTGACCCCCTTAGGAAAGTGCTATCATCATGAAACGTTCAGATCACTTACAACTCAATAGATTCTACCTTCCTGTAACGTTTCAGCCTAATTGGACCTTGTTTTCACACAAATGAACCCAGAATGATGTGAAATTGTGCTTCGTGCAACATAATTCTGGGTGCCATTTAAAAACCATAAGTGCTAATGACTCCATTCCTTTTTGTGGTTGTAGGGGCTGTTGATTGGAGTACACTAAAACAAACCTGATCGCCCCAGGACATTCAGAAGCCAAGTTATAAGCCCACAAATGTGTAACTGGACAACTTCTTTAAATTGACACCAGATCCGGTGACCTTTGGGACATGGTTTGACCCCCTTAGGAAAGTGCTATCATCATGAAACGTTCAGATCACTTACAACTCAATAGATTCTACCTTCCTGTAACATTTCAGCCTGATTGGACCTTGTTTTCACCCAAATGGACCCAGAATGATGTGAAATAGTGCTTCGTGCAACATAATTCTGGGTGCCATTTACAAACCATAAGTGCTAATGACTCCATTCCTTTTTGTGGTTGTAGGGGCTGTTGATTGGAGTACACTAAAACAAACCTGATCTCTCTAGGACATTCAGAAGCCAAGTTATAAGCCCACAAATGTGTAACTGGACTACTTCTTTAAATTGACACCAGATCCGGTGACCTTTGGGACATGGTTTGACCCCCTTAGGAAAGTGCTATCATCATGAAACGTTCAGATCACTTACAACTCAATAGATTCTACCTTCCTGTAACGTTTCAGCCTGACTGGACCTTGTTTTCACACAAATGAACCCAGAATGATTTGAAATTGTGCTTCGTGCAACATAATTCTGGGTGCCATTTACAAACCATAAGTGCTAATGACTCCATTCCTTTTTGTGGTTGTAGGGACTTTTGATTGGTGTACACTAAAACAAACCTAACCTCTCTAGGACATTCAGAAGCCAAGTTATAAGCCCACAAAGGCGTAACTGGACTACATCCTTAAAGTGACACCAGGCCCGATGACCTTTGGGACATGGTTTTACCCCCTATAGGAATGTGCGATCATCTTGAAACGTTCAGATCACTTACAACTCAATAGATTCTATCTTCTTGTAGCGTTTCAGCCTGATTGGACCTTGTTTTCACACAAATGGACCCAGAATGATGTGAAATTGTGCTTCGTGCAACATAATTCTGGGTGCCATTTACAAACCATAAGTGCTAATGACTCCATTCCTTTTTGTGGTTGTAGGGGATGTTGATTGGAGTACACTAAAACAAACCTGATCTCACTAGGACATTCAGAAGCCAAGTTATAAGCCCACAAATGTGTAACTGGACTACTTCTTTAAATTGACACCAGATCCGGTGACCTTTGGGACATGGTTTGACCCCCTTAGGAAAGTGCTATCATCATGAAACGTTCAGATCACTTACTACTCAATAGATTCTACCTTCCTGTAACGTTTCAGCCTTATTGGACCTTGTTTTCACACAAATGAACCCAGAATGATGTGAAATTGTGCTTCGTGCAACATAATTCTGGGTGCCATTTAAAAACCATAAGTGCTAATGACTCCATTCCTTTTTGTGGTTGTAGGGGCTGTTGATTGGAGTACACTAAAACAAACCTGATCTCTCTAGGACATTCAGAATCCAAGTTATAAGCCCACAAATGTGTAACTGGACTACTTCTTTAAATTGTCACCAGATCCGGTGACCTTTGGGACATGGTTTGACCCCCTTAGGAAAGTGCTATCATCATGAAACGTTCAGATCACTTACAACTCAATAGATTCTACCTTCTTGTAACATTTCAGCCTGATTGAACCTTGTTTTCACACAAATGGACCCAGAATGATGTGAAATTGTGCTTCGTGCAACATAATTCTGCGTCCCATTTAAAAACCATAAGTGCTAATGACTCCAGTCCTTTTTGTGGTTGTAGGGACTGTTGATTGGAGTACACTAAAACAAACCTGACCTCTTTAGAATATTCAGAAGCCAAGTTATAAGCCCACAAAGGTGTAACTGGACTACTTCTTTAAAGTGACACCAGGCCCGGTGACCTTTGGGACATGGTTTGACCCCCCATAGGAATGTGTGATCATCATGAAACGTTCAGATCACTTACAACTCAATAGATTCTACCTTCTTGTAACGTTTCAGCCTGATTGGACCTTGTTTTCACACAAATGGACCCAGAATGATGTGAAATTGTGCTTCGTGCAACATAATTCTGGTTGCCATTTACAAACCATAAGTGCTAATGACTCCATTCCTTTTTGTGGTTGTAGGGGTTGTTGATTGGAGTACACTAAAACAAACCTGATCTCTCTAGGACATTCAGAAGCCAAGTTACAAGCCCACAAATGTGTAACTGGACTACTTCTTTAAATTGACACCAGATCCGGTGACCTTTGGGACATGGTTTGACCCCCTTAGGAAAGTGTTATCATCATGAAACGTTCAGATAACTTACAACTCAATAGATTCTACCTTCCTGTAACGTTTCAGCCTGATTGGACCTTGTTTTCACACAAATGAACCCAGAATGATGTGAAATTGTGCTTCGTGCAACATAATTCTGGGTGCCATTTAAAAACCATAAGTGCTAATGACTCCATTCCTTTTTGGGGTAATGGGGGCTGTTAATTGGACTACTCTAAAACAAACCTGACCTCTCTAGGATATTCAAAAGCCAAGTTATAAGCCCACAAAGGTGTAACTGGACTACTTCTTTAAATTGACACCAGATCCGGTGACCTTTGGGACATGGTTTGACCCCCTTAGGAAAGTGCGATCATCTTGAAACGTTCAGATCACTTACAACTCAATAGATTCTACCTTCTTGTAACGTTTCAGCCTGATTTGACCTTGTTTTCACACAAATGGACCCAGAATGATGTGAAATTGTGCTTCGTGCAACATAATTCTGGGTGCCATTTAAAGACCATAAGTGCTAATGACTCCATTCCTTTTTGTGGTTGTAGGGGCTGTTGATTGGAGTATACTAAAATAAACCTGATCTCTCTAGGACATTCAGAAGCCAAGTTATAAGCCCACAAATGTGTAACTGGACTACTTCTTTAAATTTACACCAGATCCGGTGACCTTTGGGACATGGTTTGACCCCCTTAGGAAAGTGCTATCATCATGAAACGTTCAGATCACTTACAACTCAATAGATTCTACCTTCCTGTAACGTTTCAGCCTGATTGGACCTTTTTTTCACACAAATGAACCCAGAATTATGTGAAATTGTGCTTCGTGCAACATAATTCTGGGTGCCATTTACAAACCATAAGTGCTAATGACTGCATTCATTTTTGTGGTTGTAGGGACTGTTGACTGGAGTACACTAAAACAAACCTGACCTCTCTAGGACATTCAGAAGCCAAGTTATAAGCCCACAAAGGTGTAACTGGACTACTTCTTTAAATTGACACCAGATCCGGTGACCTTTGGGACATGGTTTGACCCCCTTAGGAAAGTGCGATCATCTTGAAACGTTCAGATCACTTACAACTCAATAGATTCTACCTTCTTGTAACATTTCAGCCTGATTGGACCTTGTTTTCACACAAATGGACCCAGAATGATGTGAAATTGTGCTTTGTGCAACATAATTCTGGGTGCCATTTACAAACCATAAGTGCTAATGACTCCATTCCTTTTTGTGGTTGTAGGGGCTGTTGATTGGAGTACACTAAAACAAACCTAACCTCTCTAGGACATTCAGAAGCCAAGTTATAAGCCCACAAAGGTGTAACTGGACTACTTCTTTAAATTGACACCAGATCCGGTGACCTTTGGGACATGGTTTGACCCCCTTAGGAAAGTGCTATCATCATGAAACGTTCAGATCACTTACAACTCAATAGATTCTACCTTCTTGTAACGTTTCAGCCTGATTGGACCTTGTTTTCACACAAATGAACCCAGAATGATGTGAAATTGTGCTTCGTGCAACATAATTCTGGGTGCCATTTACAAACCATAAGTGCTAATGACTCCATTCCTTTTTGTGGTTGTAGGGGCTGTTGATTGGAGTACACTAAAACAAACCTAACCTCTCTAGGACATTCAGAAGCCAAGTTATAAGCCCACAAAGGTGTAACTGGACTACTTCTTTAAAGTGACACCAGGCCCGGTGACCTTTGGGACATGGTTTTACCCACTATAGGAATGTGCGATCATCTTGAAACGTTCAGATCACTTACAACTCAATAGATTCTACCTTCTTGTAGCGTTTCAGCCTGAATGGACCTTGTTTTCACACAAATGGACCCAGAATGATGTGAAATTGTGCTTCGTGCAACATAATTCTGGGTGCCATTTACAAACCATAAGTGCTAATGACTCCATTCCTTTTTGTGGTTGTAGGGGCTGTTGATTGGAGTACACTAAAACAAACCTGACCTCTCTAGGACATTCAGAAGCCAAGTTATAAGCCCACAAAGGTGTAACTGGACTACTTCTTTAAAGTGACACCAGGCCCGGTGACCTTTGGGACATGGTTTGACCCCCTATAGGAATGTGCGATCATCATGAAACGTTCAGATCACTTAAAACTCAATAGATTCTACCTTCTTGTAACGTTTCAGCCTCATTGGACCTTGTTTTCACACAAAGGGACCCAGAATGATGTGAAATTGTGCTTCGTGCAACATAATTCTGGGTGCCATTTACAAACCATAAGTGCTAATGACTCCCTTCCTTTTTGTGGTTGTAGGGGCTGTTGATTGGAGTACACTAAAACAAACCTGATCTCTCTAGGAAATTCAGAAGCCAAGTTATAAGCCCACAAATGTGTAACTGGACTACTTCTTTAAATTGACACCAGATCCGGTGACCTTTGGGACATGGTTTGACCCCCTTAGGAAAGTGCTATCATCATGAAACGTTCAGATCACTTACAACTCAATAGATTCTACCTTCCTGTAACGTTTCAGCCTGATTGGACCTTTTTTTCACACAAATGAACCCAGACTGATGTGAAATTGTGCTTCGTGCAACATAATTCTGGGTGCCATTTACAAACCATAAGTGCTAATGACTGCATTCCTTTTTGTGGTTGTAGGGACTGTTGATTGGAGTACACTAAAACAAACCTGACCTCTCTAGGACATTCAGAAGCCAAGTTATAAGCCCACAAAGGTGTAACTGGACTACTTCTTTAAATTGACACCAGATCCGGTGACCTTTGGGACATGGTTCGACCCCCTTAGGAAAGTGCGATCATCTTGAAACGTTCAGATCACTTACAACTCAATAGATTCTACCTTCTTGTAACGTTTCAGCCTGATTGGACCTTGTTTTCACACAAATGGACCCAGAATGATGTGAAATTGTGCTTCGTGCAACATAATTCTGGGTGCCATTTACAAACCATAAGTGCTAATGACTCCATTCCTTTTTGTGGTTGTAGGGGCTGTTGATTGGAGTACACTAAAACAAATCTAACCTCTCTAGGACATTCAGAAGCCAAGTTATAAGCCCACAAAGGTGTAACTGGACTACTTCTTTAAATTGACACCAGATCCGGTGACCTTTGGGACATGGTTTGACCCCCTTAGGAAAGGGCTATCATCATGAAACGTTCAGATCACTTACAACTCAATAGATTCTACCTTCTTGTAACGTTTCAGCCTGATTGCGACGGTGGCACAGGAGTTAACTGCTCGCCTCGCAATCGGAAGGTCGCAGGTTCGAGACCCGCTCAGTCTGTCGCTGTCGTTGTGTCCTTGGGCAAGACACTTAACCCACGTTGCCTGCTGGTGGTGGTCGGAGGGACCGGTGGCGCCAGTGCTCGGCAGCCTCGCCTCTCTCAGTGTGCCCCAGGGCAGCTGTGGCTACACTGTAGCTCATCCCCACCAGTGTGTGAATGTGTGTGTGAATGGGTGAATGACTGATTGTGTTGTAAAGCGCCTTGGGGGGTTCCAGGACTCTAGAAGGCGCTATATCAAATACAGGCCATTTACCATTTACCATTTACCATTGGACCTTGTTTTCACACAAATGAACCCAGAATGATGTGAAATTGTGCTTCGTGCAACATAATTCTGGGTGCCATTTACAAACCATAAGTGCTAATGACTCCATTCCTTTTTGTGGTTTTAGGGGCTGTTGATTGGAGTACACTAAAACAAACCTGATCTCTCTAGGACATTCAGAAGCCAAGTTATAAGCCCACAAATGTGTAACTGGACTACTTCTTTAAATTGACACCAGATCCGGTGACCTTTGGGACATGGTACTACTTCTTTAAATTGACACCAGATCCGGTGACCTTTGGGACATGGTTTGACCCCCTATAGGAATGTGTGATCATCATGAAACGTTCAGATCACTTACAACTCAATAGATTGTACCTTCTTGTAACGTTTCAGCCTGATTGGACCTTGTTTTCACACAAATGGACCCAGAATGATGTGAAATTGTGCTTCGTGCAACATAATTCTGGGTGCCATTTACAAACCATAAGTGCTAATGACTCCACTCCTTTTTGTGGTTGTAGGGGATGTTGATTGGAGTACACTAAAACAAACTTGACCTCCCTAGGACATTCAGAAGCCAAGTTATAAGCCCAAAAAGGTGTAACTGGACTACTTCTTTTAAGTGACACCAGGCCCGGTGACATTTGGGACATGGGTCCAATCAGGCTGAAACGTTACAAGAAGGTAGAATCTATTGAGTTGTAAGTGATCTGAACGTTTCATGATGATCGCACATTCCTATAGAGGGTCAAACCATGTCCCAAAGGTCACCGGGCCTGGTGTCACTTTAAAGAAGTAGTCCAGTTACACATTTGTGGGCTTATAACTTGGCTTCTGAATATCCTAGAGAGGTCAGGTTTGTTTTAAAGTACTCCAATTAACAGCCCCCATTCACCCAAAAAAGGAATGGAGTCATTAGCACTTATGGTTTGTAAATGGCACCCAGAATTATGTTGCACAAAGCACAATTTCACATCATTCTGGGTTCATTTGTGTGAAAACAAGGTCCAATCAGGCTAAAACGTTACAGGTAGGTAGAATCTATTGAGTTGTAAGTGATCTGAACGTTTCATGATGATCGCACAGTCCTAACAGGGTCAAACCATGTCCCAAAGGTCACCAGGATCTGGTGTCAATTTAAAGAAGTAGTCCAGTTACACATTTTTGGGCTTATAACTTGGCTTCTGAATGTCCTAGAGAGATCAGGTTTGTTTTAGTGTACTCCAATCAACAACCCTTGTAAGTGATCTGAACGTTTCATGATGATCACACATTCCTATAGGGGGTCAAACCATGTCCCAAAGGTCACCGGGCCTGGTGTCACTTTAAAGAAGTAGTCCAGTTACACCTTTGTGGGCTTATAACTTGGCTTCTGAATGTCCTAGAGAGGTCAGGTTTGTATTAGTGTACTCCAATCAACAGCCCCTACAACCACAAAAAGGGAGGGAGTCATTAGCCCTTATGTTTTTTATATGGCACCCAGAATTATGCTGCACGAAGCACAATTTCACATCATTCTGGGTTCATTTGTGTGAAAAGTAGGTCCATTCAGGCTGAAACGTTACAGGAAGGTAGAATCTATTGAGTTGTAAGTGATCTGAACGTTTCATGATGATAGCACTTTCCTAAGGGGGTCAAACCATGTCCCAAAGGTCACCGGATCTGGTGTCAATTTAAAGAAGTAGTCCAGTTACACATTTGTCGGCTTATAACTTGGCTTCTTAATGTTCTAGAGAGATCAGGTTTGTTTTAGTGTACTCCAATCAACAGCCCCTACAACCACAAAAAAGGAATGAATCATTAGCACTTATGGCTTTTAAATGGCACCCAGAATTATGTTGCACGAAGCACAATTTCACTTCATTCTGGGTCCATTTGTGTGAAAACAAGGTCCAATCAGGCTGAAACGTTACAGGAAGGTAGAATCTATTGAGTTGTAATTGAACTGAACATTTCATGATGATAGCACTTTCCTAAGGGGGTCAAACCATGTCCCAAAGGTCACCGGGCCTGGTGTCACTTTAAAGAAGTAGCCCAGTTACACCTTTGTGGGCTTATAACTTGGCTTCTGAATGTCCTAGAGAGATCAGGTTTGTTTTAGTGTACTCCAATCAACAACCCCTACAACCTCAAAAAGGAATGGGGTCATTAGCACTTATGGTTTGTAAATGGCACCCAGAATTATGTTGCACGAAGCACAATTTCACATCATTCTGGGTCCATTTGTGTGAAAACAAGGTCCAATCAGGCTGAAATGTTACAGGAAGGTAGAATCTATTGAGTTGTAAGTGATCTAAACGTTTCATGATGATAGCACTTTCGTAAGGGGGTCAAACCATGTCCCAAAGGTCACCGGATCTGGTGTCAATTTAAAGAAGTAGTCCAGTTACACATTTGTGGGCTTGTAACTTGGCTTCTGAATGTCCTAGAGAGATCAGGTTTGTTTTAGTGTACTCCAATCAACAGCCCCTACAACCACAAAAAGGAATGGAGTCATTAGCACTTATAGTTTGTAAATGGCAACCAGAATTATGTTGCACGAAGCACAATTTCACATCATTCTGGGTCCATTTGTGTGAAACCAAGGTCCAATCAGGCTGAAACGTTACAAGAAGGTAGAATCTATTGAGTTGTAAGTGATCTGAACGTTTCATGATGATCGCACATTCCTATAGAGGGTCAAACCATGTCCCAAAGGTCACATGGCCTGGTGTCACTTTAAAGAAGTAGTCCAGTTACACATTTGTGGACTTATAACTTGGCTTCTGAATATCCTAGAGAGATCAGGTTTGTTTTAGTGTACTCCAATCAACAACCCCAACAACCTCAAAAAGGAATGGGGTCATTAGCACTTATGGTTTGTAAATGGCACCCAGAGTTATGTTGCACGAAGCACAATTTCACATCATTCTGGGTCCATTTGTGTGAAAACAAGGTCCAATCAGGCTGAAACGTTACAAGAAGGTAGAATCTATTGAGTTGTAAGTGATCTGAACGTTTCAAGATGATCGCACATTCCTAAGGGGGTAAAACCATGTCCCAAAGGTCACCGGGCCTGGTGTCACTTTAAAGAAGTAGTCCAGTTACACCTTTGTGGGCTTATAACTTGGCTTCTGAATGTCCTAGAGAGGTCAGGTTTGTTTTAGTGTACTCCAATCAACAGCCCCTACAACCACAAAAAGGAATGGAGTCATTAGCACTTATGGTTTTTACATGACACCCAGAATTATGTTGCATGAAGCACAATTTCACATCATTCTGGGTTCATTTGTGTGAAAACAAGGTCCAATCAGGCTGAAACGTTACAGGAAGGTAGAATCTATTGAGTTGTAAGTGATCTGAACGTTTCATGATGATAGCACTTTCGTAAGGGGGTCAAACCATGTCCCAAAGGTCACCGGATCTGGTGTCAATTTAAAGAAGTAGTCCAGTTACACATTTGTGGGCTTGTAACTTGGCTTCTGAATGTCCTAGAGAGATCAGGTTTGTTTTAGTGTACTCCAATCAACAACCCCTACAACCACAAAAAGGAATGGAGTCATGAACACTTATGGTTTGTAAATGGCAACCAGAATTATGTTGCACGAAGCACAATTTCACATCTTTCTGGGTCCATTTGTGTGAAACCAAGGTCCAATCAGGCTGAAACGTTACAAGAAGGTAGAATCTATTGAGTTGTAAGTGATCTGAACGTTTCATGATGATCGCACATTCCTATAGAGGGTCAAACCATGTCCCAAAGGTCACCGGGCCTGGTGTCACTTTAAAGAAGTAGTCCAGTTACACATTTGTGGGCTTATAACTTGGCTTCTGAATATCCTAGAGAGGTCAGGTTTGTTTTACAGTACTCCAATTAACAGCCCCCATTACCCCAAAAAGGAATGGAGTCATTAGCACTTATGGTTTGTAAATGGCACCCAGAATTATGTTGCACGAAGCACAATTTCACTTCATTCTGGGTCCATTTGTGTGAAAACAAGGTCCAATCAGGCTGAAACGTTATAAGAAGGTAGAATCTATTGAGTTGTAAGTGATCTGAACGTTTCAAGATGATCGCACATTCCTATAGGGGGTCAAACCATGTCCCAAAGCTCACCGGGCCTGGTGTCACTTTAAAGAAGTAGTCCAGTTACACCTTTGTGGGCTTATAACTTGGCTTCTGAATGTCCTAGAGAGATCAGGTTTGTTTTAGTGTACTCCAATCAAGAGCCCCTACAACCACAAAAAGGAATGGAGTCATTAGCACTTATGGTTTGTAAATGGCACCCAGAATTATGTTGCACGAAGCACAATTTCACATCATTCTGGGTCCATTTGTGTGAAAACAAGGTCCAATTAGTATGAAACGTTACAAGAAGGTTGAATCTATTGAGTTGTAAGTGATCTGAACGTTTCATGATGATCGCACATTCCTATAGGGGGTCAAACCATGTCCCAAAGGTCACCGGGCCTGGTGTCACTTTAAAGAAGTAGTCCAGTTACACATTTGTGGGCTTATAACTTGGCTTCTGAATATCCTAGAGAGGTCAGGTTTGTTTTAAAGTACTCCAATTAACATCCCCCATTACCCCAAAAAGGAATGGAGTCATTAGCACTTATGGTTTGTAAATGGCACCCAGAATTATGTTGCACGAAGCACAATTTCACTTCATTCTGGGTCCATTTGTGTGAAAACAAGGTCCAATCAGGCTGAAACGTTACAAGAAGGTAGAATCTATTGAGTTGTAAGTGATCTGAACGTTTCAAGATTATCGCACTTTCCTAAGCGGGCAAAACCATGTCCCAAAGGTCACCGGGCCTGGTGTCACTTTAAAGAAGTAGTCCAGTTACACCTTTGTGGGCTTATAACTTGGCTTCTGAATGTCCTAGAGAGGTCAGGTTTGTTTTAGTGTACTCCAATCAACAGCCCCTACAACCACAAAAAGGAATGGAGTCATTAGCACTTATTGTTTGTAAATGGCACCCAGAATTATGTTGCACGAAGCACAATTTCACATCATTCTGGGTCCATTTGTGTGAAAACAAGGTCCAATCAGTATGAAACGTTACAGGAAGGTAGAATCTATTGAGTTGTAATTGAACTGAACATTTCATGATGATAGCACTTTCCTAATGGGGTCAAACCATGTCCCAAAGGTCACCGGGCCTGGTGTCACTTTAAAGAAGTAGTCCAGTTACACCTTTGTGGGCTTATAACTTGGCTTCTGAATGTCCTAGAGAGATCAGGTTTGTTTTAGTGTACTCCAATCAACAACCCCTACAACCTCAAAAAGGAATGGGGTCATTAGCACTTATGGTTTGTAAATGGCACCCAGAATTATGTTGCACGAAGCACAATTTCACATCATTCTGGGTCCATTTGTGTGAAAACAAGGTCCAATCAGGCTGAAACGTTACAAGAAGGTAGAATCTATTGAGTTGTAAGTGATCTGAACGTTTCAAGATGATCGCACATTTCTAAGGGGGTAAAACCATGTCCCAAAGGTCACCGGGCCTGGTGTCACTTTAAAGAAGTAGTCCAGTTACACCTTTGTGGGCTTATAACTTGGCTTCTGAATGTCCTAGAGAGGTCAGGTTTGTTTTAGTGTACTCCAATCAACAGCTCCTACAACCACAAAAAGGAATGGAGTCATTAGCACTTATGGTTTTTACATGACACCCAGAATTATGTTGCACGAAGCACAATTTCACATCATTCTGGGTTCATTTGTGTGAAAACAAGGTCCAATCAGGCTGAAATGTTACAGGAAGGTAGAATCTATTGAGTTGTAAGTGATCTGAACGTTTCATGATGATAGCACTTTCGTAAGGGGGTCAAACCATGTCCCAAAGGTCACCGGATCTGGTGTCAATTTAAAGAAGTAGTCCAGTTACACATTTGTGGGCTTGTAACTTGGCTTCTGAATGTCCTAGAGAGATCAGGTTTGTTTTAGTGTACTCCAATCAACAGCCCCTACAACCACAAAAAGGAATGGAGTCATTAGCACTTATGGTTTGTAAATGGCAACCAGAATTATGTTGCACGAAGCACAATTTCACATCATTCTGGGTCCATTTGTGTGAAACCAAGGTCCAATCAGGCTGAAACGTTACAAGAAGGTAGAATCTATTGAGTTGTAAGTGATCTGAACGTTTCATGATGATCGCACATTCCTATAGAGGGTCAAACCATGTCCCAAAGGTCACCGGGCCTGGTGTCACTTTAAAGAAGTAGTCCAGTTACACATTTGTGGGCTTATAACTTGGCTTCTGAATATCCTAGAGAGATCAGGTTTGTTTTAGTGTACTCCAATCAACAACCCCAACAACCTTAAAAAGGAATGGGGTCATTAGCACTTATGGTTTGTAAATGGCACCCAGAATTATGTTGCACGAAGCACAATTTCACATCATTCTGGGTCCATTTGTGTGAAAACAAGGTCCAATCAGGCTGAAACGTTACAAGAAGGTAGAATCTATTGAGTTGTAAGTGATCTGAACGTTTCAAGATGATCGCACATTCCTAAGGGGGTAAAACCATGTCCCAAAGGTCACCGGGCCTGGTGTCACTTTAAAGAAGTAGTCCAGTTACACCTTTTTGGGCTTATAACTTGGCTTCTGAATGTCCTAGAGAGATCAGGTTTATTTTAGTGTACTCCAATCAACAGCCCCTACAACCACAAAAAGGAATGGAGTCATTAGCACTTATGGTTTTTACATGACACCCAGAATTATGTTGCATGAAGCACAATTTCACATCATTCTGGGTTCATTTGTGTGAAAACAAGGTCCAATCAGGCTGAAACGTTACAGGAAGGTAGAATCTATTGAGTTGTAAGTGATCTGAACGTTTCATGATGATAGCACTTTTGTAAGGGGGTCAAACCATGTCCCAAAGGTCACCGGATCTGGTGTCAATTTAAAGAAGTAGTCCAGTTACACATTTGTGGGCTTGTAACTTGGCTTCTGAATGTCCTAGAGAGATCAGGTTTGTTTTAGTGTACTCCAATCAACAACCCCTACAACCACAAAAAGGAATGGAGTCATGAGCACTTATGGTTTGTAAATGGCAACCAGAATTATGTTGCACGAAGCACAATTTCACATCTTTCTGGGTCCATTTGTGTGAAACCAAGGTCCAATCAGGCTGAAACGTTACAAGAAGGTAGAATCTATTGAGTTGTAAGTGATCTGAACGTTTCATGATCATCGCACATTCCTGTAGAGGGTCAAACCATGTCCCAAAGGTCACCGGGCCTGGTGTCACTTTAAAGAAGTAGTCCAGTTACACATTTGTGGGCTTATAACTTGGCTTCTGAATATCCTAGAGAGGTCAGGTTTGTTTTACAGTACTCCAATTAACAGCCCCCATTACCCCAAAAAGGAATGGAGTCATTAGCACTTATGGTTTGTAAATGGCACCCAGAATTATGTTGCACGAAGCACAATTTCACTTCATTCTGGGTCCATTTGTGTGAAAACAAGGTCCAATCAGGCTGAAACGTTACAAGAAGGTAGAATCTATTGAGTTGTAAGTGATCCGAACGTTTCAAGATGATCGCACATTCCTATAGGGGGTCAAACCATGTCCCAAAGCTCACCGGGCCTGGTGTCACTTTAAAGAAGTAGTCCAGTTACACCTTTGTGGGCTTATAACTTGGCTTCTGAATGTCCTAGAGAGGTCAGGTTTGTTTTAGTGTACTCCAATCAACAGCCCCTACAACCACAAAAAGGAATGGAGTCATTAGCACTTATGGTTTGTAAATGGCACCCAGAATTATGTTGCACGAAGCACAATTTCACATCATTCTGGGTCCATTTGTGTGAAAACAAGGTCCAATCAGTATGAAACGTTACAAGAAGGTTGAATCTATTGAGTTGTAAGTGATCTGAACGTTTCATGATGATCGCACATTCCTATAGGGGGTCAAACCATGTCCCAAAGGTCACCGGGCCTGGTGTCACTTTAAAGAAGTAGTCCAGTTACACATTTGTGGGCATATAACTTGGCTTCTGAATATCCTAGAGAGGTCGGGTTTGTTTTAGAGTACTCCAATTAACAGCCCCCATTACCCCAAAAAGGAATGGAGTCATTAGCACTTATGGTTTTTACATGGCACCCAGAATTATGTTGCACGAAGCACAATTTCACATCATTCTGGGTTCATTTGTGTGAAAACAAGGTCCAATCAGGCTGAAACGTTACAGGAAGGTAGAATCTATTGAGTTGTAAGTGAACTGAACGTTTCATGATTATAGCACTTTCCTAAGGGGGTCAAACCATGTCCCAAAGGTCACCGGATCTGGTGTCAATTTAAAGAAGTAGTCCAGTTACACATTTGTGGGCTTGTAACTTGGCTTCTGAATTTCCTAGAGAGATCAGGTTTGTTTTAGTGTACTCCAATCAACAGCCCCTACAACCACAAAAGGAATGGAGTCATTAGCACTTATGGTTTGTAAATGGCAACCAGAATTATGTTGCACGAAGCACAATTTCACTTCATTCTGGGTCCATTTGTGTGAAAACAAGGTCCAATCAGGCTGAAACGTTACAAGAAGGTAGAATCTATTGAGTTGTAAGTGATCTGAACGTTTCATGATGATCGCACATTCTTATAGGGGGTCAAACCATGTCCCAAAGGTCACCGGGCCTGGTGTCACTTTAAAGAAGTAGTCCAGTTACACATTTGTGGGCTTATAACTTGGCTTCTGAATATCCTAGAGAGGTCAGGTTTGTTTTAAAGTACTCCAATTAACAGCCCCCATTACCCCAAAAAGGAATGGAGTCATTAGCACTTATGGTTTGTAAATGGCACCCAGAATTATGTTGCACGAAGCACAATTTCACTTCATTCTGGGTCCATTTGTGTGAAAACAAGGTCCAATCAGGCTGAAACGTTACAAGAAGGTAGAATCTATTGAGTTGTAAGTGATCTGAACGTTTCAAGATGATCGCACATTCCTAAGCGGGTAAAACCATGTCCCAAAGGTCACCGGGCCTGGTGTCACTTTAAAGAAGTAGTCCAGTTACACATTTGTGGGCTTATAACTTGGCTTCTAAATGTCCTAGAGAGGTCAGGTTTGTTTTAGTGTACTCCAATCAACAGCCCCTACAACCACAAAAAGGAATGGAGTCATTAGCACTTATGGTTTGTAAATGGCACCCAGAATTATGTTGCACGAAGCACAATTTCACATCATTCTGGGTCCATTTGTGTGAAAACAAGGTCCAATCAGTATGAAACGTTACAAGAAGGTTGAATCTATTGAGTTGTAAGTGATCTGAACATTTCATGATGATCGCACATTCCTATAGGGGGTCAAACCATGTCCCAAAGGTCACCGGGCCTGGTGTCACTTTAAAGAAGTAGTCCAGTTACACATTTGTGGGCTTATAACTTGGCTTCTGAATATCCTAGAGAGGTCGGGTTTGTTTTAGAGTACTCCAATTAACAGCCCCCATTACCCCAAAAAGGAATGGAGTCATTAGCACTTATGGTTTTTACATGGCACCCAGAATTATGTTGCACGAAGCACAATTTCACATCATTCTGGGTTCATTTGTGTGAAAACAAGGTCCAATCAGGCTGAAACGTTACAGGAAGGTAGAATCTATTGAGTTGTAAGTGATCTGAACATTTCATGATGATAGCACTTTCCTAAGGGGGTCAAACCATGTCCCAAAGGTCACCGGGCCTGGTCTCACTTTAAAGATGTAGTCCAGTTACACCTTTGTGGGCTTATAACTTGGCTTCTGAATGTCCTAGAGAGGTCAGGTTTGTTTTAGTGTACTCCAATCAACAGCCCCTACAACCACAAAAAGGAATGGAGTCATTAGCACTTATGGTTTGTAAATGGCACCCAGAATTATGTTGCACGAAGCACAATTTCACATCATTCTGGGTCCATTTGTGTGAAAACAAGGTCCAATCAGTATGAAACGTTACAAGAAGGTTGAATCTATTGAGTTGTAAGTGATCTGAACGTTTCATGATGATCGCACATTCCTATAGGGGGTCAAACCATGTCCCAAAGGTCACCGGGCCTGGTGTCACTTTAAAGAAGTAGTCCAGTTACACATTTGTGGGCATATAACTTGGCTTCTGAATATCCTAGAGAGGTCGGGTTTGTTTTAGAGTACTCCAATTAACAGCCCCCATTACCCCAAAAAGGAATGGAGTCATTAGCACTTATGGTTTTTACATGGCACCCAGAATTATGTTGCACGAAGCACAATTTCACTTCATTCTGGGTTCATTTGTGTGAAAACAAGGTCCAGTCAGGCTGAAACGTTACAGGAAGGTAGAATCTACTGAGTTGTAAGTGATCTGAACGTTTCATAATGATAGCACTTTCGTAAGGGGGTCAAACCATGTCCCAAAGGTCACCGGATCTGGTGTCAATTTAAAGAAGTAGTCCAGTTACACATTTGTGGGCTTGTAACTTGGCTTCTGAATGTCCTAGAGAGATCAGGTTTGTTTTAGTATACTCCAATCAACAGCCCCTACAACCACAAAAAGGAATGAGTCATTAGCACTTATGGTTTGTAAATGGCAACCAGAATTATGTTGCACGAAGCACAATTTCACATCATTCTGGGTCCATTTGTGTGAAACCAAGGTCCATTCAGGCTGAAACGTTACAAGAAGGTAGAATCTATTGAGTTGTAAGTGATCTGAACGTTTCATGATGATCGCACATTCCTATAGAGGGTCAAACCATGTCCCAAAGGTCACCAGGCCTGGTGTCACTTTAAAGAAGTAGTCCAGTTACACATTTGTGGGCTTATAACTTGGCTTCTGAATATCCTAGAGAGGTCAGGTTTGTTTTAAAGTACTCCAATTAACAGCCCCCATTACCCCAAAAAGGAATGGCGTCATTAGCACTTATGGTTTGTAAATGGCACCCAGAATTATGTTGCACGAAGCACAATTTCACATCATTCTGGGTTCATTTGTGTGATAACAAGGTCCAATCAGGCTGAAACTTTACAGGTAGGTAGAATCTATTGAGTTGTAAGTGATCTGAACGTTTCATGATGATAGCACTTTCGTAAGGGGGTCAAACCATGTCCCAAAGGTCACCGGATCTGGTGTCAATTTAAAGAAGTAGTCCAGTTACACATTTGTGGGCTTGTAACTTGGCTTCTGAATGTCCTAGAGAGATCAGGTTTGTTTTAGTGTACTCCAATCAACAACCCCTACAACCACAAAAAGGAATGGAGTCATTCGCACTTATGGTTTGTAAATGGCAACCAGAATTATGTTGCACGAAGCACAATTTCACATCATTCTGGGTCCATTTGTGTGAAAACAAGGCCCGATCAGGCTGAAACGTTACAGGAAGGTAGAATCTATTGAGTTGTAAGTGATCTGAACGTTTCATGATGATAGCACTTTCCTAAGGGGGTCAAACCATGTCCCAAAGGTCACCGGATCTGGTGTCAATTTAAAGAAGTAGTCCAGTTACATATTTGTGGGCTTATAACTTGGCTTCTGAATGTCCTAGAGAGATCAGGGTTGTTTTAGTGTACTCCAATCAACAGCCCCTACAACGACAAAAAGGAATGGAGTCATTAGCACTTATAGTTTGTAAATGGCACCCAGAATTATGTTGCACGAAGCGCAATTTCACATAATTCTGGGTCCATTTGTGTGAAAACAAGGTCCAATCAGGCTGAAACGTTACAAGAAGGTAGAATCTATTGATTTGTAAGTGATCTGAACGTTTCATGATGATCACACATTCCTATGGGGGGTCAAACCATGTCCCAAAGGTCACCGGGCCTGGTGTCACTTTAAAGAAGTAGACCAGTTACACCTTTGTGGGCTTATAACTTGGCTTCTGAATATTCTAAAGAGGTCAGGTTTGTTTTAGTGTACTCCAATCAACAGTCCCTACAACCACAAAAAGGACTGGAGTCATTAGCACTTATGGTTTTTAAATGGGACGCAGAATTATGTTGCACGAAGCACAATTTCACATCATTCTGGGTCCATTTGTGTGAAAACAAGGTTCAATCAGGCTGAAACGTTACAAGAAGGTAGAATCTATTGAGTTGTAAGTGATCTGAACGTTTCATGATGATAGCACTTTCCTAAGGGGGTCAAACCATGTCCCAAAGGTCACCGGATCTGGTGACAATTTAAAGAAGTAGTCCAGTTACACATTTGTGGGCTTATAACTTGGATTCTGAATGTCCTAGAGAGATCAGGTTTGTTTTAGTGTACTCCAATCAACAGCCCCTACAACCACAAAAAGGAATGGAGTCATTAGCACTTATGGTTTTTAAATGGCACCCAGAATTATGTTGCACGAAGCACAATTTCACATCATTCTGGGTTCCTTTGTGTGAAAACAAGGTCCAATAAGGCTGAAACGTTACAGGAAGGTAGAATCTATTGAGTAGTAAGTGATCTGAACGTTTCAAGATGATCGCACTTTCCTATAGGGGGTAAAACCATGTCCCAAAGGTCATCGGGCCTGGTGTCACTTTAAAGATGTAGTCCAGTTATGCCTTTGTGGGCTTATAACTTGGCTTCTGAATGTCCTAGAGAGGTTAGGTTTGTTTTAGTGTACACCAATCAAAAGTCCCTACAACCACAAAAAGGAATGGAGTCATTAGCACTTATGGTTTGTAAATGGCACCCAGAATTATGTTGCACGAAGCCCAATTTCACATCATTCTGGGTTCATTTGTGTGAAAACAAGGTCCAGTCAGGCTGAAACGTTACAGGAAGGTAGAATCTATTGAGTTGTAAGTGATCTGAACGTTTCATGATGATAGCACTTTCCTAAGGGGGTCAAACCATGTCCCAAAGGTCACCGGATCTGGTGTCAATTTAAAGAAGTAGTCCAGTTACACATTTGTGGGCTTATAACTTGGCTTCTGAATGTCCTAGAGAGATCAGGTTTGTTTTAGTGTACTCCAATCAACAGCCCCTACAACCACAAAAAGGAATGGGGTCATTAGCACTTATGGTTTGTAAATGGCACCCAGAATTATGTTGCACGAAGCACTATTTCACATCATTCTGGGTCCATTTGAGTGAAAACAAGGTCCAATCAGGCTGAAATGTTACAGGAAGGTAGAATCTATTGAGTTGTAAGTGATCTGAACGTTTCATGATGATAGCACTTTCCTAAGGGGGTCAAACCATGTCCCAAAGGTCACCGGATCTGGTGTCACTTTAAAGAAGTAGTCCAGTTACACATTTGTGGGCTTATAACTTGGCTTCTGAATGTCCTAGAGAGATCAGGTTTGTTTTAGTATACTCCAATCAACAGCCCCTACAACCACAAAAAGGATCGGAGTCATTAGCACTTATGGTTTTTAAATGGCACCCAGAATTATGTTGCACGAAGCACAATTTCACATCATTCTGGGTTCATTTGTGTGAAAACAAGGTCCAATCAGGCTGAAACGTTACAGGAAGGTAGAATCTATTGAGTTGTAAGTGATCTGAACGTTTCAAGATGATCGCACATTCCTATAGGGGGTAAAACCATGTCCCAAAGGTCACCGGGCCTGGTGTCACTTTAAAGATGTAGTCCAGTTACACCTTTGTGGGCTTATAACTTGGCTTCTGAATGTCCTAGAGAGGTTAGGTTTGTTTTAGTGTACTCCAATCAAAAGCCCCTACAACCACAAAAAGGAATGGAGTCATTAGCACTTATGGTTTGTAAATGGCACCCAGAATTATGTTGCACGAAGCACAATTTCACATCATTTTGGGTTCATTTGTGTGAAAACAAGGTCCAATCAGGCTGAAACGTTACAGGAAGGTAGAATCTATTGAGTTGTAATTGATCTGAACGTTTCATGATGATAGCACTTTCCTAAGGGGGTCAAACCATGTCCCAAAGGTCACCGGATCTGGTGTCACTTTAAAGAAGTAGTCCAGTTACACATTTGTAGGCTTATAACTTTTCTTCTGAATGTCCTAGAGAGGTCAGGTTTGTTTTAGTGTACTCCAATCAACAGCCCCTACAACCACAAAAAGGAATGGAGACATCAGCAGTTATGGTTTTTAAATGGCACCCAGAATTATGTTGCACGAAGCACAATTTCACATCATTCTGGGTTCATTTGTGTGAAAACAAGGTCCAATCAGGCTGAAACGTTACAGGAAGGTAGAATCTATTGAGTTGTAAGTGATCTTAACGTTTCATGATGATAGCACTTTCCTAAGGGGGTCAAACCATGTCCCAAATGTCACCGGATCTGGTGTCAATTTAAAGAAGTAGTCCAGTTACACATTTGTGGGCTTATAACTTGGCTTCTGAATGTCCTAGAGAGATCAGGTTTGTTTTAGGGTACTCCAGTCAACAGCTCCTACAACCACAAAAAGGAATGGAGTCATTAGCACTTATGGTTTTTAAATGGAACCCAGAATTATGTTGCACGAAGCACAATTTCACATCATTCTGGGTCCATTTGTGTGAAAACAAGGTCCAATCAGGCTGAAACGTTACAGGAAGGTAGAATCTATTGAGTTGTAAGTCATCTGAACGTTTCATGATGATAGCACTTTCCTAAGGGGGTAAAACCATGTCCCAAAGGTCACCGGATCTGGTGTCAATTTAAGGAAGTAGTCCAGTTCCACATTTGTGGGCTTATAACTTGGCTTCTGAATGTCCTAGAGAGATCAGGTTTGTTTTAATGTACTCCAATCAACAGCCCCTACAACCACAAAAAGGAATGGAGTCATTAGCACTTATGGTTTGTAAATGGCACCCAGAATTATGTTGCACAAAGCACAATTTCACATCATTCTGGGTTCATTTGTGTGAAAACAAGGTCCAATCAGGCTGAAACGTTACAGGAAGGTAGAATCTACTGAGTTGTAAGTGATCTGAACGTTTCATGATGATAGCACTTTCCTAAGGGGGTCAAACCATGTCCCAAATGTCACCGGATCTGGTGTCAATTTAAAGAAGTAGTCCAGTTACACATTTGTGGGCTTATAACTTGGCTTCTGAATGTCCTAGAGAGATCAGGTTTGTTTAACTGTACTCCAATCAACAGCCCCTACAACCACAAAAAGGAATGGAGTCATTAGCACTTATGCTTTGTCAATGGCACCCAGAATTATGTTGCACGAAGCACCATTTCAGATCATTCTGGGTCCATTTGTGTGAAAACAATGTCCAATCAGGCTGAAACGCTACAAGAAGATAGAATCTATTGAGTTGTAAGTGATCTGAACGTTTCAAGATGATCGCACATTCCTATAGGTGGTAAAACCATGTCCCAAAGGTCACCGGGCCTTGTGTCACTTTAAAGAAGTAGTCCAGTTACACCTTTGTGGGCTTTTAACTCTGCTTCTGAATGTCCTAGAGAGGTCAGGTTTGTTTTAGTGTACTCCAACAAACAGCCCCTAGAACCACAAAAAAGAATGGAGTCATTAGCACTTATGGTTTGTAAATGGCTCCCAGAATTATGTTGCACGAAGCACAATTGCACATCATTCTGGGTCCATTTGTGTGAAAACAAGGTCCAATCAGGCTGAAACTTTACAGGAAGGTAGAATCTATTGAGTTGTAAGTGATCTCAACGTTTCAAGATGATAGCACTTTCCTAAGGGGGTCAAACCATGTCCCAAAGGTCACCGGATCTGGTGTCAATTTAAAGAAGTAGTCCAGTTACACATTTGTGGGCTTATAACTTGGCTTCTGAATGTCCTAGAGAGATCAGGTTTGTTTTAGTATACTCCAATCAACAGCCCCTACAACCACAAAAAGGAATGGAGTCATTAGCACTTATGGATTTTAAATGGCACCCAGAATTATGTTGCACGAAGCCCAATTTCACATCATTCTGGGTTCATTTGTGTGAAAACAAGGTCCAGTCAGGCTGAAACGTTACAGGAAGGTAGAATCTATTGAGTTGTAAGTGATCTGAACGTTTCATGATGATAGCACTTTCCTAAGGGGGTCAAACCATGTCCCAAAGGTCACCGGATCTGGTGTCAACTTAAAGAAGTAGTCCAGTTACACATTTGTGGGCTTATAACTTGGCTTCTGAATGTCCTGGAGCGATCAGGTTTGTTTTAGTGTACTCCAATCAACAGCCCCTACAACCACAAAAAGGATAGGAGTCATTAGCACTTATGGTTTTTAAATGGCACCCAGAATTATGTTGCACGAAGCACATTTTCACATCATTCTGGGTTCATTTGTGTGAAAACAAGGTCCAATCAGGCTGATACGTTACAGGAAGGTAGAATCTATTGAGTTGAAAGTGATCTGAACGTTTCATGATGATAGCACTTTCCTAAGGGGGTCAAACCATGTCCCAAAGGTCACCGGATCTGGTGTCAATATAAAGAAGTTGTCCAGTTACACATTTGTGGGCTTATAACCTGGCTTCTGAATGTCCTAGAGCGATCAGGTTTGTTTTAGTGTACTCCAATCAACAGCCCCTACAACCACAAAAAGGAATGGAGACATTAGCACTTATGGTTTTTAAATGGCACCCAGAATTATGTTGCACGAAGCACAATTTCACATCATTCTGGCTTCATTTGTGTGAAAACAAGGTCCAATCAGGCTGAAACGTTACAGGAAGGTAGAATCTATTGAGTTGTAAGTGATCTGAACGTTTCATCATGATAGCACTTTCCTAAGGGGGTCAAACCATGTCCCAAAGGTCACCGGATCAGGTGTCAATTTAAAGAAGTAGTCCAGTTACACATTTGTGGGCTTATAACTTGGCTTCTGAATGTCCTAGAGAGATCAGGTTTGTTTTAGTGTACTCCAATCAACAGCCCCTACAACCACAAAAAGGAATGGAGTCATTAGCACTTATGGTTTGTAAATGGCACCCAGAATTATGTTGCACGAAGCACAATTTCACATCATTCTGTGTCCATTTGTGTGAAAACAAGGTCCAATCAGGCTGAAACGCTACAAGAAGGTAGAATCTATAGAGTTGTAAGTGATCTGAACGTTTCAAGATGATCGCACATTCCTATAGGGGGTAAAACCATGTCCCAAAGGTCACCGGGCCTGGTGTCACTTTAAAGATGTAGTCCAGTTACACCTTTGTGGGCTTATAACTTGGCTTCTTAATGTCCTAGAGAGGTTAGGTTTGTTTTAGTGTACTCCAATCAAAAGCCCCTACAACCACAAAAAGGAATGGAGTCATTAGCACTTATGGTTTGTAAATGGCACCCAGAATTATGTTGCACGAAGCACAATTTCACATCATTCTGGGTTCATTTGTGTGAAAACAATCAGGCTGAAACGCTACAAGAAGGTAGAATCTATTGAGTTGTAAGTGATCTGAACGTTTCAAGATGATGACACATTCCTCTAGGGGGTAAAACCATGTCCCAAAGGTCACTGGGCCTTGTGTCACTTTAAAGAATAGTCCAGTTACACCTTTGTGGGCTTATAACTTGGCTTCTGAATGTCCTAGAGAGGTGAGGTTTGTTTTAGTGTACTCCAATCAACAGCCCCTACAACCACAAAAAGGAATGGAGTCATTAGCACTTATGGTTTGTAAATGGCACCCAGAATTATGTTGCACGAAGCACAATTTCACATCATTCTGGGTTCATTTGTGTGAAAACAAGGTCCAATCAGGCTGAAACGTTACAGGAAGGTAGAATCTATTGAGTTGTAAGTGATCTGAACATTTCATGATGATAGCACTTTCCTAAGGGGGTCAAAATATGTCCCAAAGGTCACCGGATCTGGTGTCAATTTAAAGAAGTAGTCCAGTTACACATTTGTGGGCTTATAACTTGGCTTCTGAATGTCCTAGAGAGGTCAGGTTTGTTTTAGTGTACTCCAACAAACAGCCCCTACAACCACAAAAAAGAATGGAGTCATTAGCACTTATGGTTTGTAAATGGCACCCAGAATTATGTTGCACGAAGCACAATTTCACATCATTCTGGGTCCATTTGTGTGAAAACAAGGTCCAATCAGGCTGAAACGTTGCAGGAAGGTAGACTCTATTGAGTTGTAAGTGATCTGAAAGTTTCAAGATGATAGCACTTTCCTAAGGGGGTCAAACCATGTCCCAAAGGTCACCGGATCTGGTGTCAAATTAAAGAAGTAGTCCAGTTAAACATTTGTGGGCTTATAACTTGGCTTCTGAATGTCCTAGAGAGATCAGGTTTGTTTTAGTATACTCCAATCAACAGCCCCTACAACCACAAAAAGGAATGGAGTCATTAGCACTTATGGTTTTTAAATGGCACCCAGAATTATGTTGCACGAAGCCCAATTTCACATCATTCTGGGTTCATTTGTGTGAAAACAAGGTCCAGTCAGGCTGAAACGTTACAGGAAGGTAGAATCTATTGAGTTGTAAGTGATCTGAACGTTTCATGATGATAGCACTTTCCTAAGGGGGTCAAACCATGTCCCAAAGGTCACCGGATCTGGTGTCAACTTAAAGAAGTAGTCCAGTTACACATTTGTGGGCTTATAACTTGGCTTCTGAATGTCCTGGAGCAATCAGGTTTGTTTTAGTGTACTCCAATCAACAGCCCCTACAACCACAAAAAGGATCGGAGTCATTAGCACTTATGGTTTTTAAATGGCACCCAGAATTATGTTGCACGAAGCACAATTTCACATCATTCTGGGTTCATTTGTGTGAAAACAAGATCCAATCAGGCTGAAACGTTACAGGAAGGTAGAATCTATTAAGTTGTAAGTGATCTGAACGTTTCATGATGATAGCACTTTCCTAAGGGGGTCAAACCATGTCCCAAAGGTCACCGGATCTGGTGTCAATTTAAAGAAGTTGTCCAGTTACACATTTGTGGGCTTATAACTTGGCTTCTGAATGTCCTAGAGCGATCAGGTTTGTTTTAGTGTACTCCAATCAACAGCCCCTACAACCACAAAAAGGAATGGAGACATTAGCACTTATGGTTTTTAAATGGCACCCAGAATTATGTTGCACGAAGCACAATTTCACATCATTCTGGGTTCATTTGTGTGAAAACAAGGTCCAATCAGGCTGAAACGTTACAGGAAGGTAGAATCTATTGAGTTGTAAGTGATCTGAACGTTTCATCATGATAGCACTTTCCTAAGGGGGTCAAACCATGTCCCAAAGGTCACCGGATCAGGTGTCAATTTAAAGAAGTAGTCCAGTTACACATTTGTGGGCTTATAACTTGGCTTCTGAATGTCCTAGAGAGATCAGGTTTGTTTTAGTGTACTCCAATCAACAGCCCCTACAACCACAAAAAGGAATGGAGTCATTAGCACTTATGGTTTGTAAATGGCACCCAGAATTATGTTGCACGAAGCACAATTTCACATCATTCTGTGTCCATTTGTGTGAAAACAAGGTCCAATCAGGCTGAAACGCTACAAGAAGGTAGAATCTATTGAGTTGTAAGTGATCTGAACGTTTCAAGATGATCGCACATTCCTATAGGGGGTAAAACCATGTCCCAAAGGTCACCGGGCCTGGTGTCACTTTAAAGATGTAGTCCAGTTACACCTTTGTGGGCTTATAACTTGGCTTCTGAATGTCCTAGAGAGGTTAGGTTTGTTTTAGTGTACTCCAATCAAAAGCCCCTACAACCACAAAAAGGAATGGAGTCATTAGCACTTATGGTTTGTAAATGGCACCCAGAATTATGTTGCACGAAGCACAATTTCACATCATTCTGGGTTCATTTGTGTGAAAACAAGGTCCAATCAGGCTGAAACGTTACAGGAAGGTAGAATCTATTGAGTTGTAAGTGATCTGAACGTTTCATGATGATAGCACTTTCCTAAGGGGGTCAAACCATGTCCCAAAGGTCACCGGATCTGGTGTCACTTTAAAGAAGTAGTCCAGTTACACATTTGTGGGCTTATAACTTGGCTTCTGAATGTCCTAGAGAGGTCAGGTTTGTTTTAGTGTACTCCAATCAACAGCCCCTACAACCACAAAAAGGAATGGAGACATTAGCACTTATGGTTTTTAAATGGCACCCAGAATTATGTTGCACGAAGCACAATTTCACATCATTCTGGGTTCATTTGTGTGAAAACAAGGTCCAATCAGGCTGAAACGTTACAGGAAGGTAGAATCTATTGAGTTGTAAGTGATCTTAACGTTTCATGATGATAGCACTTTCCTAAGGGGGTCAAACCATGTCCCAAATGTCACCGGATCTGGTGTCAATTTAAAGAAGTAGTCCAGTTACACATTTGTGGGCTCATAACTTGGCTTCTGAATGTCCTAGAGAGATCAGGTTTGTTTTAGGGTACTCCAATCAACAGCTCCTACAACCACAAAAAGGAATGGAGTCATTAGCACTTATGGTTTGTAAATGGCACCCAGAATTATGTTGCACGAAGCACAATTTCACATCATTCTGTGTCCATTTGTGTGAAAACAAGGTCCAATCAGGCTGAAACGCTACAAGAAGGTAGAATCTATTGAGTTGTAAGTGATCTGAACGTTTCAAGATGATCGCACATTCCTAAGGGGGTAAAACCATGTCCCATAGGTCACGGTGCCTGGTGTCACTTTAAAGATGTAGTCCAGTTACACCTTTGTGGGCTTATAACTTGGCTTCTGAATGTCCTAGAGAGGTTAGATTTGTTTTAGTGTACTCCAATCAAAAGCCCCTACAACCACAAAAAGGAATGGAGTCATTAGCACTTATGGTTTGTAAATGGCACCCAGAATTATGTTGCACGAAGCACAATTTCACATCATTCTGGGTTCATTTGTGTGAAAACAAGGTCCAATCAGGCTGAAACGTTACAGGAAGGTAGAATCTATTGAGTTGTAAGTGATCTGAACGTTTCATGATGATAGCACTTTCCTAAGGGGGTCAAACCATGTCGCAAAGGTCACCGGATCTGGTGTCACTTTAAAGAAGTAGTCCAGTTACACATTTGTGGGCTTATAACTTGGCTTCTGAATGTCCTAGAGAGGTCAGGTTTGTTTTAGTGTACTCCAATCAACAGCCCCTACAACCACAAAAAGGAATGAAGACATTAGCACTTATGGTTTTTAAATGGCACCCAGAATTATGTTGCACGAAGCACAATTTCACATCATTCTGGGTTCATTTGTGTGAAAACAAGGTCCAATCAGGCTGAAACGTTACAGGAAGGTAGAATCTATTGAGTTGTAAGTGATCTTAACGTTTCATGATGATAGCACTTTCCTAAGGGGGTCAAACCATGTCCCAAATGTCACCGGATCTGGTGTCAATTTAAAGAAGTAGTCCAGTTACACATTTGTGGGCTTATAACTTGGCTTCTGAATGTCCTAGAGAGATCAGGTTTGTTTTAGGGTACTCCAATCAACAGCTCCTACAACCACAAAAAGGAATGGAGACATTAGCACTTATGATTTTTAAATGGCACCCAGAATTATGTTGCACGAAGCCCAACTTCACATAATTCTGGGTTCATTTGTGTGAAAACAAGGTCCAGTCAGGCTGAAACGTTACAGGAAGGTAGAATCTATTGAGTTGTAAGTGATCTGAACGTTTCAAGATGATCACACATTCCTATAGGGGGTAAAACCATGTCCCAAAGGTCACCGGGCCTTGTGTCACTTTAAAGAATAGTCCAGTTACACCTTTGTGGGCTTATAACTTGGCTTCTGAATGTCCTAGAGAGGTTAGGTTTGTTTTAGTGTACTCCAATCAACAGCCCCTACAACCACAAAAAGGAATGGAGTTATTAGCACTTATGGTTTGTAAATGGCACCCAGAATTATGTTGCACGAAGCACAATTTCACATCATTCTGTGTCCATTTGTGTGAAAACAGGTCCAATCAGGCTGAAACGCTACAAGAAGGTAGAATCTATAGAGTTGTAAGTGATCTGAACGTTTCAAGATGATCGCACATTCCTATAGGGGGTAAAACCATGTCCCAAAGGTCACCGGGCCTGGTGTCACTTTAAAGATGTAGTCCAGTTACACCTTTGTGGGCTTATAACTTGGCTTCTGAATGTCCTAAAGAGGTTAGGTTTGTTTTAGTGTACTCCAATCAAAAGCCCCTACAACCACAAAAAGGAATGGAGTCATTAGCACTTATGGTTTGTAAATGGCACCCAGAATTATGTTGCACGAAGCACAATTTCACATCATTCTGGGTTCATTTGTGTGAAAACAAGGTCCAATCAGGCTGAAACGTTACAGGAAGGTAGAATCTATTGAGTTGTAAGTGATCTGAACGTTTCATGATGATAGCACTTTCCTAAGGGGGTCAAACCATGTCCCAAAGGTCACCGGATCTGGTGTCACTTTAAAGAAGTAGTCCAGTTACACATTTCTGGGCTTATAACTTGGCTTCTGAATGCCCTAGAGAGGTCAGGTTTGTTTTAGTGTACTCCAATCAACAGCCCCTACAACCACAAAAAGGAATGGAGACATTAGCACTTATGGTTTTTAAATGGCACCCAGAATTATGTTGCACGAAGCACAATTTCACATCATTCTGGGTCCATTTGTGTGAAAACAAGGTCCAATCAGGCTGAAACGTTACAGGAAGGTAGAATCTATTGAGTTGTAAGTGATCTGAAAGTTTCAAGATGATAGCACTTTCCTAAGGGGGTCAAACCATGTCCCAAAGGTCACCGGATCTGGTGTCAATTTAAAGAAGTAGTCCAGTTACACATTTGTGGGCTTATAACTTGGCTTCTGAATGTCCTAGAGAGATCAGGTTTGTTTTAGTATACTCCAATCAACAGCCCCTACAACCACAAAAAGGAATGGAGTCATTAGCACTTATGGTTTTTAAATGGCACCCAGAATTATGTTGCACGAAGCCCAATTTCACATCATTCTGGGTTCATTTGTGTGAAAACAAGGTCCAGTCAGGCTGAAACGTTACAGGAAGGTAGAATCTATTGAGTTGTAAGTGATCTGAACGTTTCATGATGATAGCACTTTCCTAAGGGGGTCAAACCATGTCCCAAAGGTCACCGGATCTGGTGTCAACTTAAAGAAGTAGTCCAGTTACACATTTGTGGGCTTATAACTTGGCTTCTGAATGTCCTGGATCAATCAAGTTTGTTTTAGTGTACTCCAATCAACAGCCCCTACAACCACAAAAAGGATCGGAGTCATTAGCACTTATGGTTTTTAAATAGCACCCAGAATTATGTTGCACGAAGCACAATTTCACATCATTCTGGGTTCATTTGTGTGAAAACAAGGTCCAATCAGGCTGAAACGTTACAGGAAGGTAGAATCTATTAAGTTGTTAGTGATCTGAACGTTTCATGATGATAGCACTTTCCTAAGGGGGTCAAACCATGTCCCAAAGGTCACCGGATCTGGTGTCAATTTAAAGAAGTTGTCCAGTTACACATTTGTGGGCTTATAACTTGGCTTCTGAATGTCCTAGAGCGATCAGGTTTGTTTTAGTGTACTCCAATCAACAGCCCCTACAACCACAAAAAGGAATGGAGACATTAGCACTTATGGTTTTTAAATGGCACCCAGAATTATGTTGCACGAAGAACAATTTCACATCATTCTGGGTTCATTTGTGTGAAAACAAGGTCCAATCAGGCTGAAACGTTACAGGAAGGTAGAATCTATTGAGTTGTAAGTGATCTGAACGTTTCATCATGATAGCACTTTCCTAAGGGGGTCAAACCATGTCCCAAAGGTCACCGGATCAGGTGTCAATTTAAAGAAGTAGTCCAGTTACACATTTGTGGGCTTATAACTTGGCTTCTGAATGTCCTAGAGAGATCAGGTTTGTTTTAGTGTACTCCAATCAACAGCCCCTACAACCACAAAAAGGAATGGAGTCATTAGCACTTATGGTTTGTAAATGGCACCCAGAATTATGTTGCACGAAGCACAATTTCACATCATTCTGTGTCCATTTGTGTGAAAACAAGGTCCAATCAGGCTGAAACGCTACAAGAAGGTAGAATCTATTGAGTTGTAAGTGATCTGAACGTTTCAAGATGATCGCACATTCCTATAGGGGGTAAAACCATGTCCCAAAGGTCACCGGGCCTGGTGTCACTTTAAAGATGTAGTCCAGTTACACCTTTGTGGGCTTATAACTTGGCTTCTGAATGTCCTAGAGAGGTTAGGTTTGTTTTAGTGTACTCCAATCAAAAGCCCCTACAACCACAAAAAGGAATGGAGTCATTAGCACTTATGGTTTGTAAATGGCACCCAGAATTATGTTGCACGAAGCACAATTTCACATCATTCTGGGTTCATTTGTGTGAAAACAAGGTCCAATCAGGCTGAAACGTTACAGGAAGGTAGAATCTATTGAGTTGTAAGTGATCTGAACGTTTCATGATGATAGCACTTTCCTAAGGGGGTCAAACAATGTCCCAAAGGTCACCGGATCTGGTGTCACTTTAAAGAAGTAGTCCAGTTACACATTTGTGGGCTTATAACTTGGCTTCTGAATGTCCTAGAGAGGTCAGGTTTGTTTTAGTGTACTCCAATCAACAGCCCCTACAACCACAAAAAGGAATGGAGACATTAGCACTTATGGTTTTTAAATGGCACCCAGAATTATGTTGCACGAAGCACAATTTCACATCATTCTGGGTTCATTTGTGTGAAAACAAGGTCCAATCAGGCTGAAACGTTACAGGAAGGTAGAATCTATTGAGTTGTAAGTGATCTTAACGTTTCATGATGATAGCACTTTCCTAAGGGGGTCAAACCATGTCCCAAATGTCACCGGATCTGGTGTCAATTTAAAGAAGTAGTCCAGTTACACATTTGTGGGCTCATAACTTGGCTTCTGAATGTCCTAGAGAGATCAGGTTTGTTTTAGGGTACTCCAATCAACAGCTCCTAAAACCACAAAAAGGAATGGAGTCATTAGCACTTATGGTTTGTAAATGGCACCCAGAATTATGTTGCACGAAGCACAATTTCACATCATTCTGTGTCCATTTGTGTGAAAACAAGGTCCAATCAGGCTGAAACGCTACAAGAAGGTAGAATCTATTGAGTTGTAAGTGATCTGAACGTTTCAAGATGATCGCACATTCCTAAGGGGGTAAAACCATGTCCCAAAGGTCACCGGGCCTGGTGTCACTTTAAAGATGTAGTCCAGTTACACCTTTGTGGGCTTATAACTTGGCTTCTGAATGTCCCAGAGAGGTTAGATTTGTTTTAGTGTACTCCAATCAAAAGCCCCTACAACCACAAAAAGGAATGGAGTCATTAGCACTTATGGTTTGTAAATGGCACCCAGAATTATGTTGCACGAAGCACAATTTCACATCATTCTGGGTTCATTTGTGTGAAAACAAGGTCCAATCAGGCTGAAACGTTACAGGAAGGTAGAATCTATTGAGTTGTAAGTGATCTGAACGTTTCATGATGATAGCACTTTCCTAAGGGGGTCAAACCATGTCGCAAAGGTCACCGGATCTGGTGTCACTTTAAAGAAGTAGTCCAGTTACACATTTGTGGGCTTATAACTTGGCTTCTGAATGTCCTAGAGAGGTCAGGTTTGTTTTAGTGTACTCCAATCAACAGCCCCTACAACCACAAAAAGGAATGAAGACATTAGCACTTATGGTTTTTAAATGGCACCCAGAATTATGTTGCACGAAGCCCAATTTCACATCATTCTGGGTTCATTTGTGTGAAAACAAGGTCCAATCAGGCTGAAACGTTACAGGAAGGTAGAATCTATTGAGTTGTAAGTGATCTTAACGTTTCATGATGATAGCACTTTCCTAAGGGGGTCAAACCATGTCCCAAATGTCACCGGATCTGGTGTCAATTTAAAGAAGTAGTCCAGTTACACATTTGTGGGCTTATAACTTGGCTTCTGAATGTCCTAGAGAGATCAGGTTTGTTTTAGGGTACTCCAATCAACAGCTCCTACAACCACAAAAAGGAATGGAGTCATTAGCACTTATGGTTTTTAAATGGCACCCAGAATTATGTTGCACGAAGCACAATTTCACATCATTCTGGGTTCATTTGTGTGAAAACAAGGTCCAATCAGGCTGAAACGTTACAGGAAGGTAGAATCTATTGAGTTGTAAGTGATCTGAACGTTTCATGATGATAGCACTTTCCTAAGGGGGTAAAACCATGTCCCAAAGGTCACCGGATCTGGTGTAAATTTAAAGAAGTAGTCCAGTTACACATTTGTGGGCTTATAACTTGGCTTCTGAATGTCCTAGAGAGATCAGGTTTGTTTTAATGTACTCCAATCAACAGCCCCTACAACCACAAAAAGGAATGGAGTCATTAGCACTTATGGTTTGTAAATGGCACCCAGAATTATGTTGCACAAAGCACAATTTCACATCATTCTGGGTTCATTTGTGTGAAAACAAGGTCCAATCAGGCTGAAACGTTACAGGAAGGTAGAATCTACTGAGTTGTAAGTGATCTGAACGTTTCATGATGATAGCACTTTCCTAAGGGGGTCAAACCATGTCCCAAATGTCACCGGATCTGGTGTCAATTTAAAGAAGTAGTCCAGTTACACATTTGTGGGCTTATAACTTGGCTTCTGAATGTCCTAGAGAGATCAGGTTTGTTTTACTGTACTCCAATCAACAGCCCCTACAACCACAAAAAGGAATGGAGTCATTAGCACTTATGCTTTGTAAATGGCACCCAGAATTATGTTGCACGAAGCACAATTTCAGATCATTCTGGGTCCATTTGTGTGAAAACAATGTCCAATCAGGCTGAAACGCTACAAGAAGGTAGAATCTATTGAGTTGTAAGTGATCTGAACGTTTCAAGATGATCGCACATTCCTATAGGGGGTAAAACCATGTCCCAAAGGTCACCGGATCTGGTGTCACTTTAAAGAAGTAGTCCAGTTACACATTTGTGGGCTTATAACTTGGCTTCTGAATGCCCTAGAGAGGTCAGGTTTGTTTTAGTGTACTCCAATCAACAGCCCCTACAACCACAAAAAGGAATGGAGACATTAGCACTTATGGTTTTTAAATGGCACCCAGAATTATGTTGCACGAAGCACAATTTCACATCATTCTGGGTCCATTTGTGTGAAAACAAGGTCCAATCAGGCTGAAACGTTACAGGAAGGTAGAATCTATTGAGTTGTAAGTGATCTGAAAGTTTCAAGATGATAGCACTTTCCTAAGGGGGTCAAACCATGTCCCAAAGGTCACCGGATCTGGTGTCAATTTAAAGAAGTAGTCCAGTTACACATTTGTGGGCTTATAACTTGGCTTCTGAATGTCCTAGAGAGATCAGGTTTGTTTTAGTATACTCCAATCAACAGCCCCTACAACCACAAAAAGGAATGGAGTCATTAGCACTTATGGTTTTTAAATGGCACCCAGAATTATGTTGCACGAAGCCCAATTTCACATCATTCTGGGTTCATTTGTGTGAAAACAAGGTCCAGTCAGGCTGAAACGTTACAGGAAGGTAGAATCTATTGAGTTGTAAGTGATCTGAACGTTTCATGATGATAGCACTTTCCTAAGGGGGTCAAACCATGTCCCAAAGGTCACCGGATCTGGTGTCAACTTAAAGAAGTAGTCCAGTTACACATTTGTGGGCTTATAACTTGGCTTCTGAATGTCCTGGAGCAATCAGGTTTGTTTTAGTGTACTCCAATCAACAGCCCCTACAACCACAAAAAGGATCGGAGTCATTAGCACTTATGGTTTTTAAATAGCACCCAGAATTATGTTGCACGAAGCACAATTTCACATCATTCTGGGTTCATTTGTGTGAAAACAAGGTCCAATCAGGCTGAAACGTTACAGGAAGGTAGAATCTATTAAGTTGTAAGTGATCTGAACGTTTCATGATGATAGCACTTTCCTAAGGGGGTCAAACCATGTCCCAAAGGTCACCGGATCTGGTGTCAATTTAAAGAAGTTGTCCAGTTACACATTTGTGGGCTTATAACTTGGCTTCTGAATGTCCTAGAGCGATCAGGTTTGTTTTAGTGTACTCCAATCAACAGCCCCTACAACCACAAAAAGGAATGGAGACATTAGCACTTATGGTTTTTAAATGGCACCCAGAATTATGTTGCACGAAGCACAATTTCACATCATTCTGGGTTCATTTGTGTGAAAACAAGGTCCAATCAGGCTGAAACGTTACAGGAAGGTAGAATCTATTGAGTTGTAAGTGATCTGAACGTTTCATCATGATAGCACTTTCCTAAGGGGGTCAAACCATGTCCCAAAGGTCACCGGATCAGGTGTCAATTTAAAGAAGTAGTCCAGTTACACATTTGTGGGCTTATAACTTGGCTTCTGAATGTCCTAGAGAGATCAGGTTTGTTTTAGTGTACTCCAATCAACATCCCCTACAACCACAAAAAGGAATGGAGTCATTAGCACTTATGGTTTGTAAATGGCACCCAGAATTATGTTGCACGAAGCACAATTTCACATCATTCTGTGTCCATTTGTGTGAAAACAAGGTCCAATCAGGCTGAAACGCTACAAGAAGGTAGAATCTATTGAGTTGTAAGTGATCTGAACGTTTCAAGATGATCGCACATTCCTATAGGGGGTAAAACCATGTCCCAAAGGTCACCGGGCCTGGTGTCACTTTAAAGATGTAGTCCAGTTACACCTTTGTGGGCTTATAACTTGGCTTCTGAATGTCCTAGAGAGGTTAGGTTTGTTTTAGTGTACTCCAATCAAAAGCCCCTACAACCACAAAAAGGAATGGAGTCATTAGCACTTATGGTTTGTAAATGGCACCCAGAATTATGTTGCACGAAGCACACTTTAACATCATTCTGGGTTCATTTGTGTGAAAACAAGGTCCAATCAGGCTGAAACGTTACAGGAAGGTAGAATCTATTGAGTTGTAAGTGATCTGAACGTTTCATGATGATAGCACTTTCCTAAGGGGGTCAAACAATGTCCCAAAGGTCACCGGATCTGGTGTCACTTTAAAGAAGTAGTCCAGTTACATATTTGTGGGCTTATAACTTGGCTTCTGAATGTCCTAGAGAGGTCTGGTTTGTTTTAGTGTACTCCAATCAACAGCCCCTACAACCACAAAAAGGAATGGAGACATTAGCACTTATGGTTTTTAAATGGCACCCAGAATTATGTTGCAGGAAGCACAATTTCACATCATTCTGGGTTCATTTGTGTGAAAACAAGGTCCAATCAGGCTGAAACGTTACAGGAAGGTAGAATCTATTGAGTTGTAAGTGATCTTAACGTTTCATGATGATAGCACTTTCCTAAGGGGGTCAAACCATGTCCCAAATGTCACCGGATCTGGTGTCAATTTAAAGAAGTAGTCCAGTTACACATTTGTGGGCTCATAACTTGGCTTCTGAATGTCCTAGAGAGATCAGGTTTGTTTTAGGGTACTCCAATCAACAGCTCCTAAAACCACAAAAAGGAATGGAGTCATTAGCACTTATGGTTTGTAAATGGCACCCAGAATTATGTTGCACGAAGCACAATTTCACATCATTCTGTGTCCATTTGTGTGAAAACAAGGTCCAATCAGGCTGAAACGCTACAAGAAGGTAGAATCTATTGAGTTGTAAGTGATCTGAACGTTTCAAGATGATCGCACATTCCTAAGGGGGTAAAACCATGTCCCAAAGGTCACCGGGCCTGGTGTCACTTTAAAGATGTAGTCCAGTTACACCTTTGTGGGCTTATAACTTGGCTTCTGAATGTCCTAGAGAGGTTAGATTTGTTTTAGTGTACTCCAATCAAAAGCCCCTACAACCACAAAAAGGAATGGAGTCATTAGCACTTATGGTTTGTAAATGGCACCCAGAATTATGTTGCACGAAGCACAATTTCACATCATTCTGGGTTCATTTGTGTGAAAACAAGGTCCAATCAGGCTGAAACGTTACAGGAAGGTAGAATCTATTGAGTTGTAAGTGATCTGAACGTTTCATGATGATAGCACTTTCCTAAGGGGGTCAAACCATGTCGCAAAGGTCACCGGATCTGGTGTCACTTTAAAGAAGTAGTCCAGTTACACATTTGTGGGCTTATAACTTGGCTTCTGAATGTCCTAGAGAGGTCAGGTTTGTTTTAGTGTACTCCAATCAACAGCCCCTACAACCACAAAAAGGAATGAAGACATTAGCACTTATGGTTTTTAAATGGCACCCAGAATTATGTTGCACGAAGCCCAATTTCACATCATTCTGGGTTCATTTGTGTGAAAACAAGGTCCAATCAGGCTGAAACGTTACAGGAAGGTAGAATCTATTGAGTTGTAAGTGATCTTAACGTTTCATGATGATAGCACTTTCCTAAGGGGGTCAAACCATGTCCCAAATGTCACCGGATCTGGTGTCAATTTAAAGAAGTAGTCCAGTTACACATTTGTGGGCTTATAACTTGGCTTCTGAATGTCCTAGAGAGATCAGGTTTGTTTTAGGGTACTCCAATCAACAGCTCCTACAACCACAAAAAGGAATTGAGTCATTAGCACTTATGGTTTTTAAATGGCACCCAGAATTATGTTGCACGAAGCACAATTTCACATCATTCTGGGTTCATTTGTGTGAAAACAAGGTCCAATCAGGCTGAAACGTTACAGGAAGGTAGAATCTATTGAGTTGTAAGTGATCTGAACGTTTCATGATGATAGCACTTTCCTAAGGGGGTAAAACCATGTCCCAAAGGTCACCGGATCTGGTGTAAATTTAAAGAAGTAGTCCAGTTACACATTTGTGGGCTTATAACTTGGCTTCTGAATGTCCTAGAGAGATCAGGTTTGTTTTAATGTACTCCAATCAACAGCCCCTACAACCACAAAAAGGAATGGAGTCATTAGCACTTATGGTTTGTAAATGGCACCCAGAATTATGTTGCACAAAGCACAATTTCACATCATTCTGGGTTCATTTGTGTGAAAACAAGGTCCAATCAGGCTGAAACGTTACAGGAAGGTAGAATCTACTGAGTTGTAAGTGATCTGAACGTTTCATGATGATAGCACTTTCCTAAGGGGGTCAAACCATGTCCCAAATGTCACCGGATCTGGTGTCAATTTAAAGAAGTAGTCCAGTTACACATTTGTGGGCTTATAACTTGGCTTCTGAATGTCCTAGAGAGATCAGGTTTGTTTTACTGTACTCCAATCAACAGCCCCTACAACCACAAAAAGGAATGGAGTCATTAGCACTTATGCTTTGTAAATGGCACCCAGAATTATGTTGCACGAAGCACAATTTCAGATCATTCTGGGTCCATTTGTGTGAAAACAATGTCCAGTCAGGCTGAAACGCTACAAGAAGGTAGAATCTATTGAGTTGTAAGTGATCTGAACGTTTCAAGATGATCGCACATTCCTATAGGGGGTAAAACCATGTCCCAAAGGTCACCGGGCCTTGTGTCACTTTAAAGAATAGTCCAGTTACACCTTTGTGGGCTTATAACTTGGCTTCTGAATGTCCTAGAGAGGTTAGGTTTGTTTTAGTGTACTCCAATCAACAGCCCCTACAACCAAAAAAAGGAATGGAGTTATTAGCACTTATGGTTTGTAAATGGCACCCAGAATTATGTTGCACGAAGCACAATTTCACATCATTCTGGGTTCATTTGTGTGAAAACAAGGTCCAATCAGGCTGAAACGTTACAGGAAGGTAGAATCTATTGAGTTGTAAGTGATCTGAACGTTTCATCATGATAGCACTTTCCTAAGGGGGTCAAACCATGTCCCAAAGGTCACCGGATCTGGTGTCAATTTAAAGAAGTAGTCCAGTTACACATTTGTGGGCTTATAACTTGGCTTCTGAATGTCCTAGAGAGATCAGGTTTGTTTTAGTGTACTCCAATCAACAGCCCCTACAACCACAAAAAGGAATGGAGTCAATAGCACTTATGGTTTGTAAATGGCACCCAGAATTATGTTGCACGAAGCACAATTTCACATCATTCTGTGTCCATTTGTGTGAAAACAAGGTCCAATCAGGCTGAAACGCTACAAGAAGGTAGAATCTATTGAGTTGTAAATGATCTGAACGTTTCAAGATGATCGCACATTCCTGTAGGGGGTAAAACCATGTCCCAAAGGTCACCGGGCCTGGTGTCACTTTAAAGATGTAGTCCAGTTACACCTTTGTGGGCTCATAACTTGGCTTCTGAATGTCCTAGAGAGGTTAGGTTTGTTTTAGTGTACTCCAATCAAAAGCCCCTACAACCACAAAAAGGAATGGAGTCATTAGCACTTATGGTTTGTAAATGGCACCCAGAATTATGTTGCACGAAGCACAATTTCACATCATTCTGGGTTCATTTGTGTGAAAACAAGGTCCAGTCAGGCTGAAACGTTACAGGAAGGTAGAATCTATTGAGTTGTAAGTGATCTGAACGTTTCATGATGATAGCACTTTCCTAAGGGGGTCAAACCATGTCCCAAAGGTCACCGGATCTGGTGTCACTTTAAAGAAGTAGTCCAGTTACACATTTGTGGGCTTATAACTTGGCTTCTGAATGCCCTAGAGAGGTCAGGTTTGTTTTAGTGTACTCCAATCAACAGCCCCTACAACCACAAAAAGGAATGGAGACATTAGCACTTATGGTTTTTAAATGGCACCCAGAATTATGTTGCACGAAGCACAATTTCACATCATTCTGTGTCCATTTGTGTGAAAACAAGGTCCAATCAGGCTGAAACGCTACAAGAAGGTAGAATCTATTGAGTTGTAAGTGATCTGAACGTTTCATCATGATAGCACTTTCCTAAGGGGGTCAAACCATGTCCCAAAGGTCACCGGATCAGGTGTCAATTTAAAGTAGTCCAGTTACACATTTGTGGGCTTATAACTTGGCTTCTGAATGTCCTAGAGAGATCAGGTTTGTTTTAGTGTACACCAATCAACAGCCCCTACAACCACAAAAAGGAATGGAGTCATTAGCACTTATGGTTTGTAAATGGCACCCAGAATTATGTTGCACGAAGCACAATTTCACATCATTCTGTGTCCATTTGTGTGAAAACAAGGTCCAATCAGGCTGAAACGCTACAAGAAGGTAGAATCTATTGGGTTGTAAGTGATCTGAACGTTTCAAGATGATCGCACATTCCTAAGGGGGTAAAACCATGTCCCAAAGGTCACCGGGCCTGGTGTCACTTTAAAGATGTAGTCCAGTTACACCTTTGTGGGCTTATAACTTGGCTTCTAAATGTCCTAGAGAGGTTAGATTTGTTTTAGTGTACTCCAATCAAAAGCCCCTACAACCACAAAAAGGAATGGAGTCATTAGCACTTATGGTTTGTAAATGGCACCCAGAATTATGTTGCACGAAGCACAATTTCACATCATTCTGGGTTCATTTGTGTGAAAACAAGGTCCAATCAGGCTGAAACGTTACAGGAAGGTAGAATCTATTGAGTTGTAAGTGATCTGAACGTTTCATGATGATAGCACTTTCCTAAGGGGGTCAAACCATGTCGCAAAGGTCACCGGATCTGGTGTCACTTTAAAGAAGTAGTCCAGTTACACATTTGTGGGCTTATAACTTGGCTTCTGAATGTCCTAGAGAGGTCAGGTTTGTTTTAGTGTACTCCAATCAACAGCCCCTACAACCACAAAAAGGAATGAAGACATTAGCACTTATGGTTTTTAAATGGCACCCAGAATTATGTTGCACGAAGCACAATTTCACATCATTCTGGGTTCATTTGTGTGAAAACAAGGTCCAATCAGGCTGAAACGTTACAGGAAGGTAGAATCTATTGAGTTGTAAGTGATCTTAACGTTTCATGATGATAGCACTTTCCTAAGAGGGTCAAACCATGTCCCAAATGTCACCGGATCTGGTGTCAATTTAAAGAAGTAGTCCAGTTACACATTTGTGGGCTTATAACTTGGCTTCTGAATGTCCTAGAGAGATCAGGTTTGTTTTAGGGTACTCCAATCAACAGCTCCTACAACCACAAAAAGGAATGGAGTCATTAGCACTTATGGTTTTTAAATGGCACCCAGAATTATGTTGCACGAAGCACAATTTCACATCATTCTGGGTTCATTTGTGTGAAAACAAGGTCCAATCAGGCTGAAACGTTACAGGAAGGTAGAATCTATTGAGTTGTAAGTGATCTGAACGTTTCATGATGATAGCACTTTCCTAAGGGGGTAAAACCATGTCCCAAAGGTCACCGGATCTGGTGTAAATTTAAAGAAGTAGTCCAGTTACACATTTGTGGGCTTATAACTTGGCTTCTGAATGTCCTAGAGAGATCAGGTTTGTTTTAATGTACTCCAATCAACAGCCCCTACAACCACAAAAAGGAATGGAGTCATTAGCACTTATGGTTTGTAAATGGCACCCAGAATTATGTTGCACAAAGCACAATTTCACATCATTCTGGGTTCATTTGTGTGAAAACAAGGTCCATTCAGGCTGAAACGTTACAGGAAGGTAGAATCTACTGAGTTGTAAGTGATCTGAACGTTTCATGATGATAGCACTTTCCTAAGGGGGTCAAACCATGTCCCAAATGTCACCGGATCTGGTGTCAATTTAAAGAAGTAGTCCAGTTACACATTTGTGGGCTTATAACTTGGCTTCTGAATGTCCTAGAGAGATCAGGTTTGTTTTACTGTACTCCAATCAACAGCCCCTACAACCACAAAAAGGAATGGAGTCATTAGCACTTATGCTTTGTAAATGGCACCCAGAATTATGTTGCACGAAGCACAATTTCAGATCATTCTGGGTCCATTTGTGTGAAAACAATGTCCAATCAGGCTGAAACGCTACAAGAAGGTAGAATCTATTGAGTTGTAAGTGATCTGAACGTTTCAAGATGATCGCACATTCCTATAGGGGGTAAAACCATGTCCCAAAGGTCACCGGGACTTGGGTCACTTTAAAGAATAGTCCAGTTACACCTTTGTGGGCTTATAACTTGGCTTCTGAATGTCCTAGAGAGGTTAGGTTTGTTTTAGTGTACTCCAATCAACAGCCCCTACAACCACAAAAAGGAATGGAGTTATTAGCACTTATGGTTTGTAAATGGCACCCAGAATTATGTTGCACGAAGCACAATTTCACATCATTCTGGGTTCATTTGTGTGAAAACAAGGTCCAATCAGGCTGAAACGTTACAGGAAGGTTGAATCTATTGAGTTGTAAGTGATCTGAACGTTTCATCATGATAGCACTTTCCTAAGGGGGTCAAACCATGTCCCAAAGGTCACCGGATCTGGTGTCAATTTAAAGAAGTAGTCCAGTTACACATTTGTGGGCTTATAACTTGGCTTCTGAATGTCCTAGAGAGATCAGGTTTGTTTTAGTGTACTCCAATCAACAGCCCCTACAACCACAAAAAGGAATGGAGTCAATAGCACTTATGGTTTGTAAATGGCACCCAGAATTATGTTGCACGAAGCACAATTTCACATCATTCTGTGTCCATTTGTGTGAAAACAAGGTCCAATCAGGCTGAAACGTTACAAGAAGGTAGAATCTATTGATTTGTAAATGATCTGAAAGTTTCATGATGATAGCACATTCCTATAGGGGGTAAAACCATGTCCCAAAGGTCACCGGGCCTTGTGTCACTTTAAAGAATAGTCCAGTTACACCTTTGTGGGCTTATAACTTGGCTTCTGAATGTCCTAGAGAGGTTAGGTTTGTTTTAGTGTACTCCAATCAACAGCCCCTACAACCAAAAAAAGGAATGGAGTTATTAGCACTTATGGTTTGTAAATGGCACCCAGAATTATGTTGCACGAAGCACAATTTCACATCATTCTGGGTTCATTTGTGTGAAAACAAGGTCCAATCAGGCTGAAACGTTACAGGAAGGTAGAATCTATTGAGTTGTAAGTGATCTGAACGTTTCATCATGATAGCACTTTCCTAAGGGGGTCAAACCATGTCCCAAAGGTCACCGGATCTGGTGTCAATTTAAAGAAGTAGTCCAGTTACACATTTGTGGGCTTATAACTTGGCTTCTGAATGTCCTAGAGAGATCAGGTTTGTTTTAGTGTACTCCAATCAACAGCCCCTACAACCACAAAAAGGAATGGAGTCAATAGCACTTATGGTTTGTAAATGGCACCCAGAATTATGTTGCACGAAGCACAATTTCACATCATTCTGTGTCCATTTGTGTGAAAACAAGGTCCAATCAGGCTGAAACGCTACAAGAAGGTAGAATCTATTGAGTTGTAAATGATCTGAACGTTTCAAGATGATCGCACATTCCTGTAGGGGGTAAAACCATGTCCCAAAGGTCACCGGGCCTGGTGTCACTTTAAAGATGTAGTCCAGTTACACCTTTGTGGGCTCATAACTTGGCTTCTGAATGTCCTAGAGAGGTTAGGTTTGTTTTAGTGTACTCCAATCAAAAGCCCCTACAACCACAAAAAGGAATGGAGTCATTAGCACTTATGGTTTGTAAATGGCACCCAGAATTATGTTGCACGAAGCACAATTTCACATCATTCTGGGTTCATTTGTGTGAAAACAAGGTCCAGTCAGGCTGAAACGTTACAGGAAGGTAGAATCTATTGAGTTGTAAGTGATCTGAACGTTTCATGATGATAGCACTTTCCTAAGGGGGTCAAACCATGTCCCAAAGGTCACCGGATCTGGTGTCACTTTAAAGAAGTAGTCCAGTTACACATTTGTGGGCTTATAACTTGGCTTCTGAATGCCCTAGAGAGGTCAGGTTTGTTTTAGTGTACTCCAATCAACAGCCCCTACAACCACAAAAAGGAATGGAGACATTAGCACTTATGGTTTTTAAATGGCACCCAGAATTATGTTGCACGAAGCACAATTTCACATCATTCTGTGTCCATTTGTGTGAAAACAAGGTCCAATCAGGCTGAAACGCTACAAGAAGGTAGAATCTATTGAGTTGTAAGTGATCTGAACGTTTCATCATGATAGCACTTTCCTAAGGGGGTCAAACCATGTCCCAAAGGTCACCGGATCAGGTGTCAATTTAAAGTAGTCCAGTTACACATTTGTGGGCTTATAACTTGGCTTCTGAATGTCCTAGAGAGATCAGGTTTGTTTTAGTGTACACCAATCAACAGCCCCTACAACCACAAAAAGGAATGGAGTCATTAGCACTTATGGTTTGTAAATGGCACCCAGAATTATGTTGCACGAAGCACAATTTCACATCATTCTGTGTCCATTTGTGTGAAAACAAGGTCCAATCAGGCTGAAACGCTACAAGAAGGTAGAATCTATTGGGTTGTAAGTGATCTGAACGTTTCAAGATGATCGCACATTCCTAAGGGGGTAAAACCATGTCCCAAAGGTCACCGGGCCTGGTGTCACTTTAAAGATGTAGTCCAGTTACACCTTTGTGGGCTTATAACTTGGCTTCTAAATGTCCTAGAGAGGTTAGATTTGTTTTAGTGTACTCCAATCAAAAGCCCCTACAACCACAAAAAGGAATGGAGTCATTAGCACTTATGGTTTGTAAATGGCACCCAGAATTATGTTGCACGAAGCACAATTTCACATCATTCTGGGTTCATTTGTGTGAAAACAAGGTCCAATCAGGCTGAAACGTTACAGGAAGGTAGAATCTATTGAGTTGTAAGTGATCTGAACGTTTCATGATGATAGCACTTTCCTAAGGGGGTCAAACCATGTCGCAAAGGTCACCGGATCTGGTGTCACTTTAAAGAAGTAGTCCAGTTACACATTTGTGGGCTTATAACTTGGCTTCTGAATGTCCTAGAGAGGTCAGGTTTGTTTTAGTGTACTCCAATCAACAGCCCCTACAACCACAAAAAGGAATGAAGACATTAGCACTTATGGTTTTTAAATGGCACCCAGAATTATGTTGCACGAAGCACAATTTCACATCATTCTGGGTTCATTTGTGTGAAAACAAGGTCCAATCAGGCTGAAACGTTACAGGAAGGTAGAATCTATTGAGTTGTAAGTGATCTTAACGTTTCATGATGATAGCACTTTCCTAAGAGGGTCAAACCATGTCCCAAATGTCACCGGATCTGGTGTCAATTTAAAGAAGTAGTCCAGTTACACATTTGTGGGCTTATAACTTGGCTTCTGAATGTCCTAGAGAGATCAGGTTTGTTTTAGGGTACTCCAATCAACAGCTCCTACAACCACAAAAAGGAATGGAGTCATTAGCACTTATGGTTTTTAAATGGCACCCAGAATTATGTTGCACGAAGCACAATTTCACATCATTCTGGGTTCATTTGTGTGAAAACAAGGTCCAATCAGGCTGAAACGTTACAGGAAGGTAGAATCTATTGAGTTGTAAGTGATCTGAACGTTTCATGATGATAGCACTTTCCTAAGGGGGTAAAACCATGTCCCAAAGGTCACCGGATCTGGTGTAAATTTAAAGAAGTAGTCCAGTTACACATTTGTGGGCTTATAACTTGGCTTCTGAATGTCCTAGAGAGATCAGGTTTGTTTTAATGTACTCCAATCAACAGCCCCTACAACCACAAAAAGGAATGGAGTCATTAGCACTTATGGTTTGTAAATGGCACCCAGAATTATGTTGCACAAAGCACAATTTCACATCATTCTGGGTTCATTTGTGTGAAAACAAGGTCCATTCAGGCTGAAACGTTACAGGAAGGTAGAATCTACTGAGTTGTAAGTGATCTGAACGTTTCATGATGATAGCACTTTCCTAAGGGGGTCAAACCATGTCCCAAATGTCACCGGATCTGGTGTCAATTTAAAGAAGTAGTCCAGTTACACATTTGTGGGCTTATAACTTGGCTTCTGAATGTCCTAGAGAGATCAGGTTTGTTTTACTGTACTCCAATCAACAGCCCCTACAACCACAAAAAGGAATGGAGTCATTAGCACTTATGCTTTGTAAATGGCACCCAGAATTATGTTGCACGAAGCACAATTTCAGATCATTCTGGGTCCATTTGTGTGAAAACAATGTCCAATCAGGCTGAAACGCTACAAGAAGGTAGAATCTATTGAGTTGTAAGTGATCTGAACGTTTCAAGATGATCGCACATTCCTATAGGGGGTAAAACCATGTCCCAAAGGTCACCGGGACTTGGGTCACTTTAAAGAATAGTCCAGTTACACCTTTGTGGGCTTATAACTTGGCTTCTGAATGTCCTAGAGAGGTTAGGTTTGTTTTAGTGTACTCCAATCAACAGCCCCTACAACCACAAAAAGGAATGGAGTTATTAGCACTTATGGTTTGTAAATGGCACCCAGAATTATGTTGCACGAAGCACAATTTCACATCATTCTGGGTTCATTTGTGTGAAAACAAGGTCCAATCAGGCTGAAACGTTACAGGAAGGTTGAATCTATTGAGTTGTAAGTGATCTGAACGTTTCATCATGATAGCACTTTCCTAAGGGGGTCAAACCATGTCCCAAAGGTCACCGGATCTGGTGTCAATTTAAAGAAGTAGTCCAGTTACACATTTGTGGGCTTATAACTTGGCTTCTGAATGTCCTAGAGAGATCAGGTTTGTTTTAGTGTACTCCAATCAACAGCCCCTACAACCACAAAAAGGAATGGAGTCAATAGCACTTATGGTTTGTAAATGGCACCCAGAATTATGTTGCACGAAGCACAATTTCACATCATTCTGTGTCCATTTGTGTGAAAACAAGGTCCAATCAGGCTGAAACGCTACAAGAAGGTAGAATCTATTGAGTTGTAAGTGATCTGAACGTTTCAAGATGATCGCACATTCCTATAGGGGGTAAAACCATGTCCCAAAGGTCACCGGGCCTGGTGTCACTTTAAAGATGTAGTCCAGTTACACCTTTGTGGGCTTATAACTTGGCTTCTGAATGTCCTAGAGAGGTTAGGTTTGTTTTAGTGTACTCCAATCAAAAGCCCCTACAACCACAAAAAGGAATGGAGTCATTAGCACTTATGGTTTGTAAATGGCACCCAGAATTATGTTGCACGAAGCACAATTTCACATCATTCTGGGTTCATTTGTGTGAAAACAAGGTCCAATCAGGCTGAAACGTTACAGGAAGGTAGAATCTATTGAGTTGTAAGTGATCTTAACGTTTCATGATGATAGCACTTTCCTAAGGGGGTCAAACCATGTCCCAAAGGTCACCGGATCTGGTGTCACTTTAAAGAAGTAGTCCAGTTACACATTTGTGGGCTTATAACTTGGCTTCTGAATGCCCTAGAGAGGTCAGGTTTGTTTTAGTGTACTCCAATCAACAGCCCCTACAACCACAAAAAGGAATGGAGACATTAGCACTTATGGTTTTTAAATGGCACCCAGAATTATGTTGCACGAAGCACAATTTCACATCATTCTGGGTTCATTTGTGTGAAAACAAGGTCCAATCAGGCTGAAACGTTACAGGAAGGTAGAATCTATTGAGTTGTAAGTGATCTTAACGTTTCATGATGATAGCACTTTCCTAAGGGGGTCAAACCATGTCCCAAATGTCACCGGATCTGTTGTCAATTTAAAGAAGTAGTCCAGTTACACATTTGTGGGCTTATAACTTGGCTTCTGAATGTCCTAGAGAGATCAGGTTTGTTTTAGGGTACTCCAATCAACAGCTCCTACAACCACAAAAAGGAATGGAGTCATTAGCACTTATGGTTTTTAAATGGCACCCAGAATTATGTTGCACGAAGCACAATTTCACATCATTCTGGGTTCATTTGTGTGAAAACAAGGTCCAATCAGGCTGAAACGTTACAGGAAGGTAGAATCTATTGAGTTGTAAGTGATCTGAACGTTTCATGATGATAGCACTTTCCTAAGGGGGTCAAACCATGTCCCAAAGGTCACCGGATCTGGTGTCACTTTAAAGAAGTAGTCCAGTTACACATTTGTGGGCTTATAACTTGGCTTCTGAATGCCCTAGAGAGGTCAGGTTTGTTTTAGTGTACTCCAATCAACAGCCCCTACAACCACAAAAAGGAATGGAGACATTAGCACTTATGGTTTTTAAATGGCACCCAGAATTATGTTGCACGAAGCACAATTTCACATCATTCTGGGTTCATTTGTGTGAAAACAAGGTCCAATCAGGCTGAAACGTTACAGGAAGGTAGAATCTATTGAGTTGTAAGTGATCTTAACGTTTCATGATGATAGCACTTTCCTAAGGGGGTCAAACCATGTCCCAAATGTCACCGGATCTGGTGTCAATTTAAAGAAGTAGTCCAGTTACACATTTGTGGGCTTATAACTTGGCTTCTGAATGTCCTAGAGAGATCAGGTTTGTTTTAGGGTACTCCAATCAACAGCTCCTACAACCACAAAAAGGAATGGAGTCATTAGCACTTATGGTTTTTAAATGGCACCCAGAATTATGTTGCACGAAGCACAATTTCACATCATTCTGGGTTCATTTGTGTGAAAACAAGGTCCAATCAGGCTGAAACGTTACAGGAAGGTAGAATCTATTGAGTTGTAAGTGATCTGAACGTTTCATGATGATAGCACTTTCCTAAGGGGGTAAAACCATGTCCCAAAGGTCACCGGATCTGGTGTCAATTTAAAGAAGTAGTCCAGTTACACATTTGTGGGCTTATAACTTGGCTTCTGAATGTGCTAGAGAGATCAGGTTTGTTTTAATGTACTCCAATCAACAGCCCCTACAACCACAAAAAGGAATGGAGTCATTAGCACTTATGGTTTGTAAATGGCACCCAGAATTATGTTGCACAAAGCACAATTTCACATCATTCTGGGTTCATTTGTGTGAAAACAAGGTCCAATCAGGCTGAAACGTTACAGGAAGGTAGAATCTACTGAGTTGTAAGTGATCTGAACGTTTCATGATGATAGCACTTTCCTAAGGGGGTCAAACCATGTCCCAAAGGTCACCGGATCTGGTGTCAATTTGAAGAAGTAGTCCAGTTACACATTTGTGGGCTTATAACTTGGCTTCTGAATGTCCTAGAGAGATCAGGTTTGTTTTAGTATACTCCAATCAACAGCCCCTACAACCACAAAAAGGATCGGAGTCATTAGCACTTATGGTTTTTAAATGGCACCCAGAATTATGTTGCATGAAGCACAATTTCACATCATTCTGGGTTCATTTGTGTGAAAACAAGGTCCAATCAGGCTGAAACGTTACAGGAAGGTAGAATCTATTGAGTTGTAAGTGATCTGAACGTTTCATGATGATAGCACTTTCCTAAGGGGGTCAAACCATGTCCCAAAGGTCACCGGATCTGGTGTCAATTTAAAGAAGTTGTCCAGTTACACATTTGTGGGCTTATAACTTGGCTTCTGAATGTCCTAGAGCGATCAGGTTTGTTTTAGTGTACTCCAATGAACAGCCCCTACAACCACAAAAAGGAATGGAGACATTAGCACTTATGGTTTTTAAATGGCACCCAGAATTATGTTGCACGAAGCACAATTTCACATCATTCTGGCTTCATTTGTGTGAAAACAAGGTCCAATCAGGCTGAAACGTTACAGGAAGGTAGAATCTATTGAGTTGTAAGTGATCTGAACGTTTCATCATGATAGCACTTTCCTAAGGTGGTCAAACCATGTCCCAAAGGTCACCGGATCAGGTGTCAATTTAAAGAAGTAGTCCAGTTACACATTTGTGGGCTTATAACTTGGCTTCTGAATGTCCTAGAGCGATCAGGTTTGTTTTAGTGTACTCCAATCAACAGCCCCTACAACCACAAAAAGGAATGGAGTCATTAGCACTTATGGTTTGTAAATGGCACCCAGAATTATGTTGCACGAAGCACAATTTCACATCATTCTGTGTCCATTTGTGTGAAAACAAGGTCCAATCAGGCTGAAACGTTACAGGAAGGTAGAATCTACTGAGTTGTAAGTGATCTGAACATTTCATGATGATAGGACTTTCCTAAGGGGGTCAAACCATGTCCCAAAGGTCACCGGATCAGGTGTCAATTTAAAGAAGTAGTCCAGTTACACATTTGTGGGCTTATAACTTGGCTTCTGAATGTCCTAGAGAGATCAGGTTTGTTTTAGTGTACTCCAATCAACAGCCCCTACAACCACAAAAAGGAATGGAGTCATTAGCACTTATGGTTTGTAAATGGCACCCAGAATTATGTTGCACGAAGCACAATTTCACATCATTCTGGGTCCATTTGTGTGAAAACAAGGTCCAATCAGGCTGAAACGCTACAAGAAGGTAGAATCTATTGAGTTGTAAGTGATCTGAACGTTTCAAGATGATCGCACATTCCTATAGGGGGTAAAACCATGTCCCAAAGGTCACCGGGCCTGGTGTCACTTTAAAGATGTAGTCCAGTTACACCTTTGTGAGCTTATAACTTGGCTTCTGAATGTCCTAGAGAGGTTAGGTTTGTTTTAGTGTACTCCAATCAAAAGCCCCTACAACCACAAAAAGGAATGGAGTCATTAGCACTTATGGTTTGTAAATGGCACCCAGAATTATGTTGCACGAAGCACAATTTCACATCATTCTGGGTTCATTTGTGTGAAAACAAGGTCCAATCAGGCTGAAACGTTACAGGAAGGTAGAATCTATTGAGTTGTAAGTGATCTGATTGTTTCATGATGATAGCACTTTCCTAAGGGGGTCAAACCATGTCCCAAAGGTCACCGGATCAAGAAGTAGTCCAGTTACACATTTGTGGGCTTATAACTTGGCTTCTGAATGTCCTAGAGAGGTCAGGTTTGTTTTAGTGTACTCCAATCAACAGCCCCTACAACCACAAAAAGGAATGGAGACATTAGCACTTATGGTTTTTAAATGGCACCCAGAATTATGTTGCACGAAGCACAATTTCACATCATTCTGGGTTCATTTGTGTGAAAACAAGGTCCAATCAGGCTGAAACGTTACAGGAAGGTAGAATCTATTGAGTTGTAAGTGATCTTAACGTTTCATGATGATAGCACTTTCCTAAGGGGGTCAAACCATGTCCCAAATGTCACCGGATCTGGTGTCAATTTAAAGAAGTAGTCCAGTTACACATTTGTGGGCTCATAACTTGGCTTCTGAATGTCCTAGAGAGATCAGGTTTGTTTTAGGGTACTCCAATCAACAGCTCCTACAACCACAAAAAGGAATGGAGTCATTAGCACTTATGGTTTTTAAATGGCACCCAGAATTATGTTGCACGAAGCACAATTTCACATCATTCTGGGTCCATTTGTGTGAAAACAAGGTCCAATCAGGCTGAAACACTACAAGAAGGTAGAATCTATTGAGTTGTAAGTGATCTGAACGTTTCAAGATGATCGCACATTCCTATAGGGGGTAAAACCATGTCCCAAAGGTCACCGGGCCTTGTGTCACTTTAAAGAATAGTCCAGTTATACCTTTGTGGGCTTATAACTTGGCTTCTGAATGTCCTAGAGAGGTTAGGTTTGTTTTAGTGTACTCCAATCAACAGCCCCTACAACCACAAAAAGGAATGGAGTCATTAGCACTTATGGTTTGTAAATGGCACCCAGAATTATGTTGCACGAAGCACAATTTCACATCATTCTGGGTCCATTTGTGTGAAAACAAGGTCCAATCAGGCTGAAACGCTACAAGATGGTAGAATCTATTGAGTTGTAAGTGATCTGAACGTTTCAAGATGATCGCACATTCCTATAGGGGGTAAAACCATGTCCCAAAGGTCACCGGGCCTGGTGTCACTTTAAAGATGTAGTCCAGTTACACCTTTGTGAGCTTATAACTTGGCTTCTGAATGTCCTAGAGAGGTTAGGTTTGTTTTAGTGTACTCCAATCAAAAGCCCCTACAACCACAAAAAGGAATGGAGTCATTAGCACTTATGGTTTGTAAATGGCACCCAGAATTATGTTGCACGAAGCACAATTTCACATCATTCTGGGTTCATTTGTGTGAAAACAAGGTCCAATCAGGCTGAAACGTTACAGGAAGGTAGAATCTATTGAGTTGTAAGTGATCTGATTGTTTCATGATGATAGCACTTTCCTAAGGGGGTCAAACCATGTCCCAAAGGTCACCGGATCTGGTGTCACTTTAAAGAAGTAGTCCAGTTACACATTTGTGGGCTTATAACTTGGCTTCTGAATGTCCTAGAGAGGTCAGGTTTGTTTTAGTGTACTCCAATCAACAGCCCCTACAACCACAAAAAGGAATGGAGACATTAGCACTTATGGTTTTTAAATGGCACCCAGAATTATGTTGCACGAAGCACAATTTCACATCATTCTGGGTTCATTTGTGTGAAAACAAGGTCCAATCAGGCTGAAACGTTACAGGAAGGTAGAATCTATTGAGTTGTAAGTGATCTTAACGTTTCATGATGATAGCACTTTCCTAAGGGGGTCAAACCATGTCCCAAATGTCACCGGATCTGGTGTCAATTTAAAGAAGTAGTCCAGTTACACATTTGTGGGCTCATAACTTGGCTTCTGAATGTCCTAGAGAGATCAGGTTTGTTTTAGGGTACTCCAATCAACAGCTCCTACAACCACAAAAAGGAATGGAGTCATTAGCACTTATGGTTTTTAAATGGCACCCAGAATTATGTTGCACGAAGCACAATTTCACATCATTCTGGGTTCATTTGTGTGAAAACAAGGTCCAATCAGGCTGAAACGTTACAGGAAGGTAGAATCTATTGAGTTGTAAGTGATCTGAACGTTTCATGATGATAGCACTTTCCTAAGGGGGTAAATCCATGTCCCAAAGGTCACCAGATCTGGTGTCAATTTAAAGAAGTAGTCCAGTTACACATTTGTGGGCTTATAACTTGGCTTCTGAATGTCCTAGAGAGATCAGGTTTGTTTTAATGTACTCCAATCAACAGCCCCTACAACCACAAAAAGGAATGGAGTCATTAGCACTTATGCTTTGTAAATGGCACCCAGAATTATGTTGCACGAAGCACAATTTCAGATCATTCTGGGTCCATTTGTGTGAAAACAATGTCCAATCAGGCTGAAACACTACAAGAAGGTAGAATCTATTGAGTTGTAAGTGATCTGAACGTTTCAAGATGATCGCACATTCCTATAGGGGGTAAAACCATGTCCCAAAGGTCACCGGGCCTTGTGTCACTTTAAAGAATAGTCCAGTTACACCTTTGTGGGCTTATAACTTGGCTTCTGAATGTCCTAGAGAGGTTAGGTTTGTTTTAGTGTACTCCAATCAACAGCCCCTACAACCACAAAAAGGAATGGAGTCATTAGCACTTATGGTTTGTAAATGGCACCCAGAATTATGTTGCACGAAGCACAATTTCACATCATTCTGGGTTCATTTGTGTGAAAACAAGGTCCAATCAGGCTGAAACGTTACAGGAAGGTAGAATCTATTGAGTTGTAAGTGATCTGAACGTTTCATGATGATAGCACTTTCCTAAGGGGGTCAAACCATGTCCCAAAGGTCACCGGATCTGGTGTCAATTTAAAGAAGTAGTCCAGTTACACATTTGTGGGCTTATAACTTGGCTTCTGAATGTCCTGGAGCGATGAGGTTTGTTTTAGTGTACTCCAATCAACAGCCCCTACAACCACAAAAAGGAATGGAGTCATTAGCACTTATGGTTTTTTAATGGCACCCAGAATTATGTTGCACGAAGCACAATTTCACAACATTCTGCGTTCATTTGTGTGAAAACAAGGTCCAATCAGGCTGAAACGTTACAGGAAGGTAGAATCTATTGAGTTGTAAGTGATCTGAACGTTTCATGATGATAGGACTTTCCTAAGGGGGTCAAACCATGTCCCAAAGGTCACCGGATCTGGTGTCACTTTAATGAAGTAGTCCAGTTACACATTTGTGGCCTTCTAACTTGGCTTCTGAATGTCCTAGAGAGATCAGGTTTGTTTTAGTATACTCCAATCAACAGCCCCTACAACCACAAAAAGGATCGGAGTCATTAGCACTTATGGTTTTTAAATGGCACCCAGAATTATGTTGCACGAAGCACAATTTCACATCATTCTGGGTTCATTTGTGTGAAAACAAGGTCCAAACAGGCTGAAACGTTACAGGAAGGTAGAATCTATTGAGTTGTAAGTGATCTGAATGTTTCATGATGATAGCACTTTCCTAAGGGGGTCAAACCATGTCCCAAAGGTCACCGGATCTGGTGTCAATTTAAAGAAGTTGTCCAGTTACACATTTGTGGGCTTATAACTTGGCTTCTGAATGTCCTAGAGCGATCAGGTTTGTTTTAGTGTACTCCAATCAACAGCCCCTACAACCACAAAAAGGAATGGAGACATTAGCACTTATGGTTTTTAAATGGCACCCAGAATTATGTTGCACGAAGCACAATTTCACATCATTCTGGCTTCATTTGTGTGAAAACAAGGTCCAATCAGGCTGAAACGTTACAGGAAGGTAGAATCTATTGAGTTGTAAGTGATCTGAACGTTTCATCATGATAGAACTTTCCTAAGGGGGTCAAACCATGTCCCAAAGGTCACCGGATCAGGTGTCAATTTAAAGAAGTAGTCCAGTTACACATTTGTGGGCTTATAACTTGGCTTCTGAATGTCCTAGAGCGATCAGGTTTGTTTTAGTGTACTCCAATCAACAGCCCCTACAACCACAAAAAGGAATGGAGTCATTAGCACTTATGGTTTGTAAATGGCACCCAGAATTATGTTGCACGAAGCACAATTTCACATCATTCTGTGTCCATTTGTGTGAAAACAAGGTCCAATCAGGCTGAAACGCTACAAGAAGGTAGAATCTATTGAGTTGTAAGTGATCTGAACGTTTCAAGATGATCGCACATTCCTATAGGGGGTAAAACCATGTCCCAAAGGTCACCGGGCCTGGTGTCACTTTAAAGATGTAGTCCAGTTACACCTTTGTGGGCTTATAACTTGGCTTCTGAATGTCCTAGAGAGGTTAGGTTTGTTTTAGTTTACTCCAATCAAAAGCCCCTACAACCACAAAAAGGAATGGAGTCATTAGCACTTATGGTTTGTAAATGGCACCCAGAATTATGTTGCACGAAGCACAATTTCACATCATTCTGGGTCCATTTGTGTTAAAAAAAGGTCCAATCAGGCTGAAACGTTACAGGAAGGTAGAATCTATTGAGTTGTAAGTGATCTGAACGTTTCATCATGATAGCACTTTCCTAAGGGGGTCAAACCATGTCCCAAAGGTCACCGGATAAGGTGTTAATTTAAAGAAGTAGTCCAGTTACACATTTGTGGGCTTATAACTTGGCTTCTGATTGTCCTAGAGAGGTTAGGTTTGTTTTAGTGTACTCCAATCAAAAGCCCCTACAACCACAAAAGGAATGGAGTCATTAGCACTTATGGTTTGTAAATGGCACCCAGAATTATGTTGCACGAAGCACAATTTCACATCATTCTGGGTTCATTTGTGTGAAAACAAGGTCCAATCAGGATGAAATGTTACAGGAAGGTAGAATCTATTGAGTTGTAAGTGATCTGAACGTTTCATGATGATAGCACTTTCCTAAGGGGGACAAACCATGTCCCAAAGGTCACCGGATCTGGTGTCACTTTAAAGAAGTAGTCCAGTTACACATTTGTGGGCTTATAACTTGGCTTCTGAATGTCCTAGAGAGGTCAGGTTTGTTTTAGGGTACTCCAGTCAACAGCTCCTACAACCACAAAAAGGAATGGAGTCATTAGCACTTATGGTTTTTAAATGGAACCCAGAATTATGTTGCACGAAGCACAATTTCACATCATTCTGGGTCCATTTGTGTGAAAACAAGGTCCAATCAGGCTGAAACGTTACAGGAAGGTAGAATCTACTGAGATGTAAGTGATCTGAACGTTTCATGATGATAGCACTTTCCTAAGGGGGTCAAACCATGTCCCAAATGTCACCGGATCTGGTGTCAATTTAAAGAAGTAGTCCAGTTACACATTTGTGGGCTCATAACTTGGCTTCTGAATGTCCTAGAGAGATCCGGTTTGTTTTACTGTACTCCAATCAACAGCCCCTACAACCACAAAAAGGAATGGAGTCATTAGCACTTATGGTTTTTAAATGGCACCCAGAATTATGTTGCACGAAGCACAATTTCACATCATTCTGGGTCCATTTGTGTGAAAACAAGGTCCAATCAGGCTGAAACGTTACAGGAAGGTAGAATCTATTGAGATGTAAGTGATCTGAATGTTTCATGATGATAGCACTTTCCTAAGGGGGTCAAACCATGTCCCAAAGGTCACCGGATCTGGTGTCAATTTAAAGAAGTAGTCCAGTTACACATTTGTGGGCTTATAACTTGGCTTCTGAATGTCCTAGAGAGATCAGGTTTGTTTTACTGTACTCCAATCAACAGCCCCTACAACCACAAAAAGGAATGGAGTCATTAGCACTTATGCTTTGTAAATGGCACCCAGAATTATGTTGCACGAAGCACAATTTCAGATCATTCTGGGTCCATTTGTGTGAAAACAATGTCCAATCAGGCTGAAACGCTACAAGAAGGTAGAATCTATTGAGTTGTAAGTGATCTGAACGTTTCAAGATGATCGCACATTCCTATAGGGGGTAAAACCATGTCCCAAAGGTCACCAGCCTTGTGTCACTTTAAAGAATAGTCCAGTTACACCTTTGTGGGCTTATAACTTGGCTTCTGAATGTCCTAGAGAGGTTAGGTTTGTTTTAGTGTACTCCAACAAACAGCCCCTACAACCACAAAAAGGATTGGAGTCATTAGCACTTATGGTTTGTAAATGGCACCCAGAATTATGTTGCACGAAGCACAATTTAACATCATTCTGGGTCCATTTGTGTGAAAACAAGGTCCAATCAGGCTGAAACGTTACAAGAAGGTAGAATCTATTGAGTTGTAAGTGATCTGAACGTTTCATGATGATCGCACATTCCTATAAGGGGTCAAACCATGTCCAAAAGGTCACCGGGCCTGGTGTCACTTTAAAGAAGTAGTCCAGTTACACCTTTGTGGGCTTATAACTTGGCTTCTGAATGTCCTAGAGAGGTCAGGTTTGTTTTAGGGTACTCCAATCAACAGCCCCTACAACCACAAAAAGGAATGGAGTCATTAGCACTTATGGTTTGTAAATGGCACCCAGAATTATGTTGCACGAAGCACAATTTCACATCATTCTGGGTCCATTTGTGTGAAAACAAGGTCCAATCAGGCTGAAACGTTACAGGAAGGTAGAATCTATTGAGTTGTAAGTGATCTGAACGTTTCATGATGATAGCACTTTCCTAAGGGGGTCAAACCATGTCCCAAAGGTCACCGGATCTGGTGTCAATTTAAAGAAGTAGTCCAGTTACACATTTGTGGGCTTATAACTTGGCTTCTGAATGTCCCTGAGAGATCAGGTTTGTTTTAGTATACTCCAATCAACAGCCCCTACAACCACAAAAAGGAATGGAGTCATTAGCACGTATGGTTTTTAAATGGCACCCAGAATTATGTTGCACGAAGCACAATTTCACATCATTCTGGGTCCATTTGTGTGAAAACAAGGTCCAATCAGGCTGAAACGTTACAGGAAGGTAGAATCTATTGAGTTGTAAGTGATCTGAACGTTTCATGATGATAGCACTTTCCTAAGGGGGTCAAACCATGTCCCAAAGGTCACCGGATCTGGTGTCAATTTAAAGAAGTAGTCCAGTTACACATTTGTGGGCTTATAACTTGATTTCTGAATGTCCTAGAGAGATCAGGTTTGTTTTAGTATACTCCAATCAACAGCCCCTACAACCACAAAAAGGAATGGAGTCATTAGCACTTATGCTTTGTAAATGGCACCCAGAATTATGTTGAACGAAGCACAATTTCACATCATTCTGGGTTCATTTGTGTGAAAACAAGGTCCAATCAGGCGGAAACGTTACAGGAAGGTAGAATCTATTGAGTTGTAAGTGATCTGAACGTTTCATGATGATAGCACTTTCCTAAGGGGGTCAAACCATGTCCCAAAGGTCACCGGATATGGTGTCAATTTAAAGAAGTAGTCCAGTTACACATTTGTGGGCTTATAACTTGGCTTCTGAATGTCCTAGAGAGATCAGGTTTGTTTTAATGTACTCCAATCAACAGCCCCTACAACCACAAAAAGGAATGGAGTCATAAGCACTTATGGTTTGTAAATGGCACCCAGAATTATGTTGCACGAAGCACAATTTCACATCATTCTGGGTTCATTTGTGTGAAAACAAGGTCCAATCAGGCTGAAACGTTACAGGAAGGTAGAATCTATTGAGTTGTAAGTGATCTGAACGTTTCATGATGATAGCACTTTCCTAAGGGGGTCAAACCATGTCCCAAATGTCACCGGATCTGGTGTCAATTTAAAGTAGTCCAGTTACACATTTGTGGGCTTATAACTTGGCTTCTGAATGTCCTAGAGAGATCAGGTTTGTTTTAATGTACTCCAATCAACAGCCCCTACAACCACAAAAAGGAATGGAGTCATTAGCACTTATGGTTTGTAAATGGCACCCAGAATTATGTTGCACGAAGCACAATTTTACATCATTCTGGGTCCATTTGTGTGAAAACAAGGTCCAATCAGGCTGAAACGCTACAAGAAGGTAGAATCTATTGAGTTGTAAGTGATCTGAACGTTTCATGATGATAGCACTTTCCTAAGGGGGTCAAACCATGTCCCAAAGGTCACCGGATCTGGTGTCAATTTAAAGAAGTAGTCCAGTTACACATTTGTGGGCTTATAACTTGGCTTCTGAATGTCCTAGAGAGATCAGGTTTGTTTTAGTGTACTCCAATCAACAGCCCCTACAACCACAAAAAGGATTGGAGTCATTAGCACTTATGGTTTGTAAATGGCACCCAGAATTATGTTGCACGAAGCACAATTTAACATCATTCTGGGTCCATTTGTGTGAAAACAAGGTCCAATCAGGCTGAAACGTTACAAGAAGGTAGAATCTATTGAGTTGTAAGTGATCTGAACGTTTCATGATGATCGCACATTCCTATAAGGGGTCAAACCATGTCCAAAAGGTCACCGGGCCTGGTGTCACTTTAAAGAAGTAGTCCAGTTACACCTTTGTGGGCTTATAACTTGGCTTCTGAATGTCCTAGAGAGGTCAGGTTTGTTTTAGGGTACTCCAATCAACAGCCCCTACAACCACAAAAAGGAATGGAGTCATTAGCACTTATGGTTTGTAAATGGCACCCAGAATTATGTTGCACGAAGCACAATTTCACATCATTCTGGGTCCATTTGTGTGAAAACAAGGTCCAATCAGGCTGAAACGTTACAGGAAGGTAGAATCTATTGAGTTGTAAGTGATCTGAACGTTTCATGATGATAGCACTTTCCTAAGGGGGTCAAACCATGTCCCAAAGGTCACCGGATCTGGTGTCAATTTAAAGAAGTAGTCCAGTTACACATTTGTGGGCTTATAACTTGGCTTCTGAATGTCCCTGAGAGATCAGGTTTGTTTTAGTATACTCCAATCAACAGCCCCTACAACCACAAAAAGGAATGGAGTCATTAGCACGTATGGTTTTTAAATGGCACCCAGAATTATGTTGCACGAAGCACAATTTCACATCATTCTGGGTCCATTTGTGTGAAAACAAGGTCCAATCAGGCTGAAACGTTACAGGAAGGTAGAATCTATTGAGTTGTAAGTGATCTGAACGTTTCATGATGATAGCACTTTCCTAAGGGGGTCAAACCATGTCCCAAAGGTCACCTGATCTGGTGTCAATTTAAAGAAGTAGTCCAGTTACACATTTGTGGGCTTATAACTTGATTTCTGAATGTCCTAGAGAGATCAGGTTTGTTTTAGTATACTCCAATCAACAGCCCCTACAACCACAAAAAGGAATGGAGTCATTAGCACTTATGCTTTGTAAATGGCACCCAGAATTATGTTGAACGAAGCACAATTTCACATCATTCTGGGTTCATTTGTGTGAAAACAAGGTCCAATCAGGCGGAAACGTTACAGGAAGGTAGAATCTATTGAGTTGTAAGTGATCTGAACGTTTCATGATGATAGCACTTTCCTAAGGGGGTCAAACCATGTCCCAAAGGTCACCGGATATGGTGTCAATTTAAAGAAGTAGTCCAGTTACACATTTGTGGGCTTATAACTTGGCTTCTGAATGTCCTAGAGAGATCAGGTTTGTTTTAATGTACTCCAATCAACAGCCCCTACAACCACAAAAAGGAATGGAGTCATAAGCACTTATGGTTTGTAAATGGCACCCAGAATTATGTTGCACGAAGCACAATTTCACATCATTCTGGGTTCATTTGTGTGAAAACAAGGTCCAATCAGGCTGAAACGTTACAGGAAGGTAGAATCTATTGAGTTGTAAGTGATCTGAACGTTTCATGATGATAGCACTTTCCTAAGGGGGTCAAACCATGTCCCAAATGTCACCGGATCTGGTGTCAATTTAAAGTAGTCCAGTTACACATTTGTGGGCTTATAACTTGGCTTCTGAATGTCCTAGAGAGATCAGGTTTGTTTTAATGTACTCCAATCAACAGCCCCTACAACCACAAAAAGGAATGGAGTCATTAGCACTTATGGTTTGTAAATGGCACCCAGAATTATGTTGCACGAAGCACAATTTTACATCATTCTGGGTCCATTTGTGTGAAAACAAGGTCCAATCAGGCTGAAACGCTACAAGAAGGTAGAATCTATTGAGTTGTAAGTGATCTGAACGTTTCATGATGATAGCACTTTCCTAAGGGGGTCAAACCATGTCCCAAAGGTCACCGGATCTGGTGTCAATTTAAAGAAGTAGTCCAGTTACACATTTGTGGGCTTATAACTTGGCTTCTGAATGTCCTAGAGAGATCAGGTTTGTTTTAGTGTACTCCAATCAACAGCCCCTACAACCACAAAAAGGAATGGAGTCATTAGCACTTATGGTTTGTAAATGGCACCCAGAATTATGTTGCACGAAGCACAATTTTACATCATTCTGGGTCCATTTGTGTGAAAACAAGGTCCAATCAGGCTGAAACGCTACAAGAAGGTAGAATCTATTGAGTTGTAAGTGATCTGAACGTTTCATGATGATAGCACTTTCCTAAGGGGGTCAAACCATGTCCCAAAGGTCACCGGATCTGGTGTCAATTTAAAGAAGTAGTCCAGTTACACATTTGTGGGCTTATAACTTGGCTTCTGAATGTCCTAGAGAGATCAGGTTTGTTTTAGTGTACTCCAATCAACAGCCCCTACAACCACAAAAAGCAATGGAGTCATTAGCACTTATGGTTTTTAAATGGCACCCAGAATTATGTTGCACGAAGCACAATTTCACATCATTCTGGGTCCATTTGTGTGAAAACAAGGTCCAATCAGGCTGAAACGTTACAAGAAGGTAGAATCTATTGAGTTGTAAGTGATCTGAACGTTTCATGATGATCGCACATTCCTATAAGGGGTCAAACCATGTTCAAAAGGTCACCGGGCCTGGTGTCACTTTAAAGAAGTAGTCCAGTTACACCTTTGTGGGCTTATAACTTGGCTTCTGAATGTCCTAGAGAGGTCAGGTTTGTTTTAGGGTACTCCAATCAACAGCCCCTACAACCACAAAAAGGAATGGAGTCATTAGCACTTATGGTTTGTAAATGGCACCCAGAATTATGTTGCACGAAGCACAATTTCACATCATTCTGGGTCCATTTGTGTGAAAACAAGGTCCAATCAGGCTGAAACGTTACAGGAAGGTAGAATCTATTGAGTTGTAAGTGATCTGATTGTTTCATGATGATAGCACTTTCCTAAGGGGGTCAAACCATGTCCCAAAGGTCACCGGGCCTGGTGTCACTTTAAAGATGTAGTCCAGTTACACCTTTGTGAGCTTATAACTTGGCTTCTGAATGTCCTAGAGAGGTTAGGTTTGTTTTAGTGTACTCCAATCAAAAGCCCCTACAACCACAAAAAGGAATGGAGTCATTAGCACTTATGGTTTGTAAATGGCACCCAGAATTATGTTGCACGAAGCACAATTTCACATCATTCTGGGTTCATTTGTGTGAAAACAAGGTCCAATCAGGCTGAAACGTTACAGGAAGGTAGAATCTATTGAGTTGTAAGTGATCTGATTGTTTCATGATGATAGCACTTTCCTAAGGGGGTCAAACCATGTCCCAAAGGTCACCGGATCTGGTGTCACTTTAAAGAAGTAGTCCAGTTACACATTTGTGGGCTTATAACTTGGCTTCTGAATGTCCTAGAGAGGTCAGGTTTGTTTTAGTGTACTCCAATCAACAGCCCCTACAACCACAAAAAGGAATGGAGACATTAGCACTTATGGTTTTTAAATGGCACCCAGAATTATGTTGCACGAAGCACAATTTCACATCATTCTGGGTTCATTTGTGTGAAAACAAGGTCCAATCAGGCTGAAACGTTACAGGAAGGTAGAATCTATTGAGTTGTAAGTGATCTTAACGTTTCATGATGATAGCACTTTCCTAAGGGGGTCAAACCATGTCCCAAATGTCACCGGATCTGGTGTCAATTTAAAGAAGTAGTCCAGTTACACATTTGTGGGCTCATAACTTGGCTTCTGAATGTCCTAGAGAGATCAGGTTTGTTTTAGGGTACTCCAATCAACAGCTCCTACAACCACAAAAAGGAATGGAGTCATTAGCACTTATGGTTTTTAAATGGCACCCAGAATTATGTTGCACGAAGCACAATTTCACATCATTCTGGGTTCATTTGTGTGAAAACAAGGTCCAATCAGGCTGAAACGTTACAGGAAGGTAGAATCTATTGAGTTGTAAGTGATCTGAACGTTTCATGATGATAGCACTTTCCTAAGGGGGTAAATCCATGTCCCAAAGGTCACCAGATCTGGTGTCAATTTAAAGAAGTAGTCCAGTTACACATTTGTGGGCTTATAACTTGGCTTCTGAATGTCCTAGAGAGATCAGGTTTGTTTTAATGTACTCCAATCAACAGCCCCTACAACCACAAAAAGGAATGGAGTCATTAGCACTTATGCTTTGTAAATTGCACACAGAATTATGTTGCACGAAGCACAATTTCAGATCATTCTGGGTCCATTTGTGTGAAAACAATGTCCAATCAGGCTGAAACACTACAAGAAGGTAGAATCTATTGAGTTGTAAGTGATCTGAACGTTTCAAGATGATCGCACATTCCTATAGGGGGTAAAACCATGTCCCAAAGGTCACCGGGCCTTGTGTCACTTTAAAGAATAGTCCAGTTACACCTTTGTGGGCTTATAACTTGGCTTCTGAATGTCCTAGAGAGGTTAGGTTTGTTTTAGTGTACTCCAATCAACAGCCCCTACAACCACAAAAAGGAATGGAGTCATTAGCACTTATGGTTTGTAAATGGCACCCAGAATTATGTTGCACGAAGCACAATTTCACATCATTCTGGGTTCATTTGTGTGAAAACAAGGTCCAATCAGGCTGAAACGTTACAGGAAGGTAGAATCTATTGAGTTGTAAGTGATCTGAACGTTTCATGATGATAGCACTTTCCTAAGGGGGTCAAACCATGTCCCAAAGGTCACCGGATCTGGTGTCAATTTAAAGAAGTAGTCCAGTTACACATTTGTGGGCTTATAACTTGGCTTCTGAATGTCCTGGAGCGATGAGGTTTGTTTTAGTGTACTCCAATCAACAGCCCCTACAACCACAAAAAGGAATGGAGTCATTAGCACTTATGGTTTTTTAATGGCACCCAGAATTATGTTGCACGAAGCACAATTTCACAACATTCTGCGTTCATTTGTGTGAAAACAAGGTCCAATCAGGCTGAAACGTTACAGGAAGGTAGAATCTATTGAGTTGTAAGTGATCTGAACGTTTCATGATGATAGGACTTTCCTAAGGGGGTCAAACCATGTCCCAAAGGTCACCGGATCTGGTGTCACTTTAATGAAGTAGTCCAGTTACACATTTGTGGGCTTCTAACTTGGCTTCTGAATGTCCTAGAGAGATCAGGTTTGTTTTAGTATACTCCAATCAACAGCCCCTACAACCACAAAAAGGATCGGAGTCATTAGCACTTATGGTTTTTAAATGGCACCCAGAATTATGTTGCACGAAGCACAATTTCACATCATTCTGGGTTCATTTGTGTGAAAACAAGGTCCAAACAGGCTGAAACGTTACAGGAAGGTAGAATCTATTGAGTTGTAAGTGATCTGAATGTTTCATGATGATAGCACTTTCCTAAGGGGGTCAAACCATGTCCCAAAGGTCACCGGATCTGGTGTCAATTTAAAGAAGTTGTCCAGTTACACATTTGTGGGCTTATAACTTGGCTTCTGAATGTCCTAGAGCGATCAGGTTTGTTTTAGTGTACTCCAATCAACAGCCCCTACAACCACAAAAAGGAATGGAGACATTAGCACTTATGGTTTTTAAATGGCACCCAGAATTATGTTGCACGAAGCACAATTTCACATCATTCTGGCTTCATTTGTGTGAAAACAAGGTCCAATCAGGCTGAAACGTTACAGGAAGGTAGAATCTATTGAGTTGTAAGTGATCTGAACGTTTCATCATGATAGAACTTTCCTAAGGGGGTCAAACCATGTCCCAAAGGTCACCGGATCAGGTGTCAATTTAAAGAAGTAGTCCAGTTACACATTTGTGGGCTTATAACTTGGCTTCTGAATGTCCTAGAGCGATCAGGTTTGTTTTAGTGTACTCCAATCAACAGCCCCTACAACCACAAAAAGGAATGGAGTCATTAGCACTTATGGTTTGTAAATGGCACCCAGAATTATGTTGCACGAAGCACAATTTCACATCATTCTGTGTCCATTTGTGTGAAAACAAGGTCCAATCAGGCTGAAACGCTACAAGAAGGTAGAATCTATTGAGTTGTAAGTGATCTGAACGTTTCAAGATGATCGCACATTCCTATAGGGGGTAAAACCATGTCCCAAAGGTCACCGGGCCTGGTGTCACTTTAAAGATGTAGTCCAGTTACACCTTTGTGGGCTTATAACTTGGCTTCTGAATGTCCTAGAGAGGTTAGGTTTGTTTTAGTTTACTCCAATCAAAAGCCCCTACAACCACAAAAAGGAATGGAGTCATTAGCACTTATGGTTTGTAAATGGCACCCAGAATTATGTTGCACGAAGCACAATTTCACATCATTCTGGGTCCATTTGTGTTAAAAAAAGGTCCAATCAGGCTGAAACGTTACAGGAAGGTAGAATCTATTGAGTTGTAAGTGATCTGAACGTTTCATCATGATAGCACTTTCCTAAGGGGGTCAAACCATGTCCCAAAGGTCACCGGATAAGGTGTCAATTTAAAGAAGTAGTCCAGTTACACATTTGTGGGCTTATAACTTGGCTTCTGATTGTCCTAGAGAGGTTAGGTTTGTTTTAGTGTACTCCAATCAAAAGCCCCTACAACCACAAAAGGAATGGAGTCATTAGCACTTATGGTTTGTAAATGGCACCCAGAATTATGTTGCACGAAGCACAATTTCACATCATTCTGGGTTCATTTGTGTGAAAACAAGGTCCAATCAGGATGAAATGTTACAGGAAGGTAGAATCTATTGAGTTGTAAGTGATCTGAACGTTTCATGATGATAGCACTTTCCTAAGGGGGACAAACCATGTCCCAAAGGTCACCGGATCTGGTGTCACTTTAAAGAAGTAGTCCAGTTACACATTTGTGGGCTTATAACTTGGCTTCTGAATGTCCTAGAGAGGTCAGGTTTGTTTTAGTGTACTCCAATCAACAGCCCCTACAACCACAAAAAGGAATGGAGACATTAGCACTTATGGTTTTTAAATGGCACCCAGAATTATGTTGCACGAAGCACAATTTCACATCATTCTGGGTTCATTTGTGTGAAAACAAGGTCCAATCAGTCTGAAACGTTACAGGAAGGTAGAATCTATTGAGTTGTAAGTGATCTTAACGTTTCATGATGATAGCACTTTCCTAAGGGGGTCAAACCATGTCCCAAATGTCACCGGATCTGGTGTAAATTTAAAGAAGTAGTCCAGTTACACATTTGTGGGCTTATAACTTGGCTTCTGAATGTCCTAGAGAGATCAGGTTTGTTTTAGGGTACTCCAATCAACAGCTCCTACAACCACAAAAAGGAATGGAGTCATTAGCACTTATGGTTTGTAAATGGCACCCAGAATTATGTTGCACAAAGCACAATTTCACATCATTCTGGGTTCATTTGTGTGAAAACAAGGTCCAATCAGGCTGAAACGTTACAGGAAGGTAGAATCTACTGAGTTGTAAGTGATCTGAACGTTTCATGATGATAGCACTTTCCTAAGGGGGTCAAACCATGTCCCAAATGTCACCGGATCTGGTGTCAATTTAAAGAAGTAGTCCAGTTACACATTTGTGGGCTCATAACTTGGCTTCTGAATGTCCTAGAGAGATCCGGTTTGTTTTACTGTACTCCAATCAACAGCCCCTACAACCACAAAAAGGAATGGAGTCATTAGCACTTATGGTTTTTAAATGGCACCCAGAATTATGTTGCACGAAGCACAATTTCACATCATTCTGGGTCCATTTGTGTGAAAACAAGGTCCAATCAGGCTGAAACGTTACAGGAAGGTAGAATCTATTGAGATGTAAGTGATCTGAATGTTTCATGATGATAGCACTTTCCTAAGGGGGTCAAACCATGTCCCAAAGGTCACCGGATCTGGTGTCAATTTAAAGAAGTAGTCCAGTTACACATTTGTGGGCTTATAACTTGGCTTCTGAATGTCCTAGAGAGATCAGGTTTGTTTTACTGTACTCCAATCAACAGCCCCTACAACCACAAAAAGGAATGGAGTCATTAGCACTTATGCTTTGTAAATGGCACCCAGAATTATGTTGCACGAAGCACAATTTCAGATCATTCTGGGTCCATTTGTGTGAAAACAATGTCCAATCAGGCTGAAACGCTACAAGAAGGTAGAATCTATTGAGTTGTAAGTGATCTGAACGTTTCAAGATGATCGCACATTCCTATAGGGGGTAAAACCATGTCCCAAAGGTCACCGGGCCTTGTGTCACTTTAAAGAATAGTCCAGTTACACCTTTGTGGGCTTATAACTTGGCTTCTGAATGTCCTAGAGAGGTTAGGTTTGTTTTAGTGTACTCCAACAAACAGCCCCTACAACCACAAAAAGGATTGGAGTCATTAGCACTTATGGTTTGTAAATGGCACCCAGAATTATGATGCACGAAGCACAATTTAACATCATTCTGGGTCCATTTGTGTGAAAACAAGGTCCAATCAGGCTGAAACGTTACAAGAAGGTAGAATCTATTGAGTTGTAAGTGATCTGAACGTTTCATGATGATCGCACATTCCTATAAGGGGTCAAACCATGTCCAAAAGGTCACCGGGCCTGGTGTCACTTTAAAGAAGTAGTCCAGTTACACCTTTGTGGGCTTATAACTTGGCTTCTGAATGTCCTAGAGAGGTCAGGTTTGTTTTAGGGTACTCCAATCAACAGCCCCTACAACCACAAAAAGGAATGGAGTCATTAGCACTTATGGTTTGTAAATGGCACCCAGAATTATGTTGCACGAAGCACAATTTCACATCATTCTGGGTCCATTTGTGTGAAAACAAGGTCCAATCAGGCTGAAACGTTACAGGAAGGTAGAATCTATTGAGTTGTAAGTGATCTGAACGTTTCATGATGATAGCACTTTCCTAAGGGGGTCAAACCATGTCCCAAAGGTCACCGGATCTGGTGTCAATTTAAAGAAGTAGTCCAGTTACACATTTGTGGGCTTATAACTTGGCTTCTGAATGTCCCTGAGAGATCAGGTTTGTTTTAGTATACTCCAATCAACAGCCCCTACAACCACAAAAAGGAATGGAGTCATTAGCACGTATGGTTTTTAAATGGCACCCAGAATTATGTTGCACGAAGCACAATTTCACATCATTCTGGGTCCATTTGTGTGAAAACAAGGTCCAATCAGGCTGAAACGTTACAGGAAGGTAGAATCTATTGAGTTGTAAGTGATCTGAACGTTTCATGATGATAGCACTTTCCTAAGGGGGTCAAACCATGTCCCAAAGGTCACCTGATCTGGTGTCAATTTAAAGAAGTAGTCCAGTTACACATTTGTGGGCTTATAACTTGATTTCTGAATGTCCTAGAGAGATCAGGTTTGTTTTAGTATACTCCAATCAACAGCCCCTACAACCACAAAAAGGAATGGAGTCATTAGCACTTATGCTTTGTAAATGGCACCCAGAATTATGTTGAACGAAGCACAATTTCACATCATTCTGGGTTCATTTGTGTGAAAACAAGGTCCAATCAGGCGGAAACGTTACAGGAAGGTAGAATCTATTGAGTTGTAAGTGATCTGAACGTTTCATGATGATAGCACTTTCCTAAGGGGGTCAAACCATGTCCCAAAGGTCACCGGATATGGTGTCAATTTAAAGAAGTAGTCCAGTTACACATTTGTGGGCTTATAACTTGGCTTCTGAATGTCCTAGAGCGATCAGGTTTGTTTTAGTGTACTCCAATCAACAGCCCCTACAACCACAAAAAGGAATGGAGTCATTAGCACTTATGGTTTGTAAATGGCACCCAGAATTATGTTGCACGAAGCACAATTTCACATCATTCTGTGTCCATTTGTGTGAAAACAAGGTCCAATCAGGCTGAAACGCTACAAGAAGGTAGAATCTATTGAGTTGTAAGTGATCTGAACGTTTCAAGATGATCGCACATTCCTATAGGGGGTAAAACCATGTCCCAAAGGTCACCGGGCCTGGTGTCACTTTAAAGATGTAGTCCAGTTACACCTTTGTGGGCTTATAACTTGGCTTCTGAATGTCCTAGAGAGGTTAGGTTTGTTTTAGTTTACTCCAATCAAAAGCCCCTACAACCACAAAAGGAATGGAGTCATTAGCACTTATGGTTTGTAAATGGCACCCAGAATTATGTTGCACGAAGCACAATTTCACATCATTCTGGGTCCATTTGTGTTAAAAAAAGGTCCAATCAGGCTGAAACGTTACAGGAAGGTAGAATCTATTGAGTTGTAAGTGATCTGAACGTTTCATCATGATAGCACTTTCCTAAGGGGGTCAAACCATGTCCCAAAGGTCACCGGATAAGGCGTCAATTTAAAGAAGTAGTCCAGTTACACATTTGTGGGCTTATAACTTGGCTTCTGATTGTCCTAGAGAGGTTAGGTTTGTTTTAGTGTACTCCAATCAAAAGCCCCTACAACCACAAAAGGAATGGAGTCATTAGCACTTATGGTTTGTAAATGGCACCCAGAATTATGTTGCACGAAGCACAATTTCACATCATTCTGGGTTCATTTGTGTGAAAACAAGGTCCAATCAGGATGAAATGTTACAGGAAGGTAGAATCTATTGAGTTGTAAGTGATCTGAACGTTTCATGATGATAGCACTTTCCTAAGGGGGACAAACCATGTCCCAAAGGTCACCGGATCTGGTGTCACTTTAAAGAAGTAGTCCAGTTACACATTTGTGGGCTTATAACTTGGCTTCTGAATGTCCTAGAGAGGTCAGGTTTGTTTTAGTGTACTCCAATCAACAGCCCCTACAACCACAAAAAGGAATGGAGACATTAGCACTTATGGTTTTTAAATGGCACCCAGAATTATGTTGCACGAAGCACAATTTCACATCATTCTGGGTTCATTTGTGTGAAAACAAGGTCCAATCAGTCTGAAACGTTACAGGAAGGTAGAATCTATTGAGTTGTAAGTGATCTTAACGTTTCATGATGATAGCACTTTCCTAAGGGGGTCAAACCATGTCCCAAATGTCACCGGATCTGGTGTAAATTTAAAGAAGTAGTCCAGTTACACATTTGTGGGCTTATAACTTGGCTTCTGAATGTCCTAGAGAGATCAGGTTTGTTTTAGGGTACTCCAATCAACAGCTCCTACAACCACAAAAAGGAATGGAGTCATTAGCACTTATGGTTTGTAAATGGCACCCAGAATTATGTTGCACAAAGCACAATTTCACATCATTCTGGGTTCATTTGTGTGAAAACAAGGTCCAATCAGGCTGAAACGTTACAGGAAGGTAGAATCTACTGAGTTGTAAGTGATCTGAACGTTTCATGATGATAGCACTTTCCTAAGGGGGTCAAACCATGTCCCAAATGTCACCGGATCTGGTGTCAATTTAAAGAAGTAGTCCAGTTACACATTTGTGGGCTCATAACTTGGCTTCTGAATGTCCTAGAGAGATCCGGTTTGTTTTACTGTACTCCAATCAACAGCCCCTACAACCACAAAAAGGAATGGAGTCATTAGCACTTATGGTTTTTAAATGGCACCCAGAATTATGTTGCACGAAGCACAATTTCACATCATTCTGGGTCCATTTGTGTGAAAACAAGGTCCAATCAGGCTGAAACGTTACAGGAAGGTAGAATCTATTGAGATGTAAGTGATCTGAATGTTTCATGATGATAGCACTTTCCTAAGGGGGTCAAACCATGTCCCAAAGGTCACCGGATCTGGTGTCAATTTAAAGAAGTAGTCCAGTTACACATTTGTGGGCTTATAACTTGGCTTCTGAATGTCCTAGAGAGATCAGGTTTGTTTTACTGTACTCCAATCAACAGCCCCTACAACCACAAAAAGGAATGGAGTCATTAGCACTTATGCTTTGTAAATGGCACCCAGAATTATGTTGCACGAAGCACAATTTCAGATCATTCTGGGTCCATTTGTGTGAAAACAATGTCCAATCAGGCTGAAACGCTACAAGAAGGTAGAATCTATTGAGTTGTAAGTGATCTGAACGTTTCAAGATGATCGCACATTCCTATAGGGGGTAAAACCATGTCCCAAAGGTCACCGGGCCTTGTGTCACTTTAAAGAATAGTCCAGTTACACCTTTGTGGGCTTATAACTTGGCTTCTGAATGTCCTAGAGAGGTTAGGTTTGTTTTAGTGTACTCCAACAAACAGCCCCTACAACCACAAAAAGGATTGGAGTCATTAGCACTTATGGTTTGTAAATGGCACCCAGAATTATGTTGCACGAAGCACAATTTAACATCATTCTGGGTCCATTTGTGTGAAAACAAGGTCCAATCAGGCTGAAACGTTACAAGAAGGTAGAATCTATTGAGTTGTAAGTGATCTGAACGTTTCATGATGATCGCACATTCCTATAAGGGGTCAAACCATGTCCAAAAGGTCACCGGGCCTGGTGTCACTTTAAAGAAGTAGTCCAGTTACACCTTTGTGGGCTTATAACTTGGCTTCTGAATGTCCTAGAGAGGTCAGGTTTGTTTTAGGGTACTCCAATCAACAGCCCCTACAACCACAAAAAGGAATGGAGTCATTAGCACTTATGGTTTGTAAATGGCACCCAGAATTATGTTGCACGAAGCACAATTTCACATCATTCTGGGTCCATTTGTGTGAAAACAAGGTCCAATCAGGCTGAAACGTTACAGGAAGGTAGAATCTATTGAGTTGTAAGTGATCTGAACGTTTCATGATGATAGCACTTTCCTAAGGGGGTCAAACCATGTCCCAAAGGTCACCGGATCTGGTGTCAATTTAAAGAAGTAGTCCAGTTACACATTTGTGGGCTTATAACTTGGCTTCTGAATGTCCCTGAGAGATCAGGTTTGTTTTAGTATACTCCAATCAACAGCCCCTACAACCACAAAAAGGAATGGAGTCATTAGCACGTATGGTTTTTAAATGGCACCCAGAATTATGTTGCACGAAGCACAATTTCACATCATTCTGGGTCCATTTGTGTGAAAACAAGGTCCAATCAGGCTGAAACGTTACAGGAAGGTAGAATCTATTGAGTTGTAAGTGATCTGAACGTTTCATGATGATAGCACTTTCCTAAGGGGGTCAAACCATGTCCCAAAGGTCACCTGATCTGGTGTCAATTTAAAGAAGTAGTCCAGTTACACATTTGTGGGCTTATAACTTGATTTCTGAATGTCCTAGAGAGATCAGGTTTGTTTTAGTATACTCCAATCAACAGCCCCTACAACCACAAAAAGGAATGGAGTCATTAGCACTTATGCTTTGTAAATGGCACCCAGAATTATGTTGAACGAAGCACAATTTCACATCATTCTGGGTTCATTTGTGTGAAAACAAGGTCCAATCAGGCGGAAACGTTACAGGAAGGTAGAATCTATTGAGTTGTAAGTGATCTGAACGTTTCATGATGATAGCACTTTCCTAAGGGGGTCAAACCATGTCCCAAAGGTCACCGGATATGGTGTCAATTTAAAGAAGTAGTCCAGTTACACATTTGTGGGCTTATAACTTGGCTTCTGAATGTCCTAGAGAGATCAGGTTTGTTTTAATGTACTCCAATCAACAGCCCCTACAACCACAAAAAGGAATGGAGTCATAAGCACTTATGGTTTGTAAATGGCACCCAGAATTATGTTGCACGAAGCACAATTTCACATCATTCTGGGTTCATTTGTGTGAAAACAAGGTCCAATCAGGCTGAAACGTTACAGGAAGGAATCTATTGAGTTGTAAGTGATCTGAACGTTTCATGATGATAGCACTTTCCTAAGGGGGTCAAACCATGTCCCAAATGTCACCGGATCTGGTGTCAATTTAAAGTAGTCCAGTTACACATTTGTGGGCTTATAACTTGGCTTCTGAATGTCCTAGAGAGATCAGGTTTGTTTTAATGTACTCCAATCAACAGCCCCTACAACCACAAAAAGGAATGGAGTCATTAGCACTTATGGTTTGTAAATGGCACCCAGAATTATGTTGCACGAAGCACAATTTTACATCATTCTGGGTCCATTTGTGTGAAAACAAGGTCCAATCAGGCTGAAACGCTACAAGAAGGTAGAATCTATTGAGTTGTAAGTGATCTGAACGTTTCATGATGATAGCACTTTCCTAAGGGGGTCAAACCATGTCCCAAAGGTCACCGGATCTGGTGTCAATTTAAAGAAGTAGTCCAGTTACACATTTGTGGGCTTATAACTTGGCTTCTGAATGTCCTAGAGAGATCAGGTTTGTTTTAGTGTACTCCAATCAACAGCCCCTACAACCACAAAAAGGAATGGAGTCATTAGCACTTATGGTTTGTAAATGGCACCCAGAATTATGTTGCACGAAGCACAATTTTACATCATTCTTGGACCATTTGTGTGAAAACAAGGTCCAATCAGGCTGAAACGCTACAAGAAGGTAGAATCTATTGAGTTGTAAGTGATCTGAACGTTTCATGATGATAGCACTTTCCTAAGGGGGTCAAACCATGTCCCAAAGGTCACCGGATCTGGTGTCAATTTAAAGAAGTAGTCCAGTTACACATTTGTGGGCTTATAACTTGGCTTCTGAATGTCCTAGAGAGATCAGGTTTGTTTTAGTGTACTCCAATCAACAGCCCCTACAACCACAAAAAGCAATGGAGTCATTAGCACTTATGGTTTTTAAATGGCACCCAGAATTATGTTGCACGAAGCACAATTTCACATCATTCTGGGTCCATTTGTGTGAAAACAAGGTCCAATCAGGCTGAAACGTTACAAGAAGGTAGAATCTATTGAGTTGTAAGTGATCTGAACGTTTCATGATGATCGCACATTCCTATAAGGGGTCAAACCATGTTCAAAAGGTCACCGGGCCTGGTGTCACTTTAAAGAAGTAGTCCAGTTACACCTTTGTGGGCTTATAACTTGGCTTCTGAATGTCCTAGAGAGGTCAGGTTTGTTTTAGGGTACTCCAATCAACAGCCCCTACAACCACAAAAAGGAATGGAGTCATTAGCACTTATGGTTTGTAAATGGCACCCAGAATTATGTTGCACGAAGCACAATTGCACATCATTCTGGGTCCATTTGTGTGAAAACAAGGTCCAATCAGGCTGAAACGTTACAGGAAGGTAGAATCTATTGAGTTGTAAGTGATCTGAACGTTTCATGATGATAGCACTTTCCTAAGGGGGTCAAACCATGTCCCAAAGGTCACCGGATCTGGTGTCAATTTAAAGAAGTAGTCCAGTTACACATTTGTGGGCTTATAACTTGGCTTCTGAATGTCCCTGAGAGATCAGGTTTGTTTTAGTATACTCCAATCAAAAGCCCCTACAACCACAAAAAGGAATGGAGTCATTAGCACGTATGGTTTTTAAATGGCACCCAGAATTATGTTGCACGAAGCACAATTTCACATCATTCTGGGTCCATTTGTGTGAAAACAAGGTCCAATCAGGCTGAAACGTTACAGGAAGGTAGAATCTATTGAGTTGTAAGTGATCTGAACGTTTCATGATGATAGCACTTTCCTAAGGGGGTCAAACCATGTCCCAAAGGTCACCTGATCTGGTGTCAATTTAAAGAAGTAGTCCAGTTACACATTTGTGGGCTTATAACTTGGTTTCTGAATGTCCTAGAGAGATCAGGTTTGTTTTAGTATACTCCAATCAACAGCCCCTACAACCACAAAAAGGAATGGAGTCATTAGCACTTATGCTTTGTAAATGGCACCCAGAATTATGTTGAACGAAGCACAATTTCACATCATTCTGGGTTCATTTGTGTGAAAACAAGGTCCAATCAGGCGGAAACGTTACAGGAAGGTAGAATCTATTGAGTTGTAAGTGATCTGAACGTTTCATGATGATAGCACTTTCCTAAGGGGGTCAAACCATGTCCCAAATGTCACCGGATCTGGTGTCAATTTAAAGTAGTCCAGTTACACATTTGTGGGCTTATAACTTGGCTTCTGAATGTCCTAGAGAGATCAGGTTTGTTTTAATGTACTCCAATCAACAGCCCCTACAACCACAAAAAGGAATGGAGTCATTAGCACTTATGGTTTTTAAATGGCACCCAGAATTATGTTGCACGAAGCCCAATTTCACATCATTCTGGGTTCATTTGTGTGAAAACAAGGTCCAGTCAGGCTGAAACGTTACAGGAAGGTAGAATCTATTGAGTTGTAAGTGATCTGAACGTTTCATGATGATAGCACTTTCCTAAGGGGGTCAAACCATGTCCCAAAGGTCACCGGATCTGGTGTCAATTTAAAGAAGTAGTCCAGTTACACATTTGTGGGCTTATAACTTGGCTTCTGAATGTCCTAGAGAGATCAGGTTTGTTTTAGTGTACTCCAATCAACAGCCCCTACAACCAAAAAAAGGAATGGAGTCATTAGCACTTATGGTTTTTAAATGGCACCCAGAATTATGTTGCACGAAGCACAATTTCACATCATTCTGGGTCCATTTGTGTGAAAACAAGGTCCAATCAGGCTGAAACGTTACAGGAAGATAGAATCTATTGAGATGTAAGTGATCTGAATGTTTCATGATGATAGCACTTTCCTAAGGGGGTCAAACCATGTCCCAAATGTCACCGGATCTGGTGTCAATTTAAAGTAGTCCAGTTACACATTTGTGGGCTTATAACTTGGCTTCTGAATGTCCTAGAGAGATCAGGTTTGTTTTAATGTACTCCAATCAACAGCCCCTACAACCACAAAAAGGAATGGAGTCATTAGCACTTATGGTTTTTAAATGGCACCCAGAATTATGTTGCACGAAGCCCAATTTCACATCATTCTGGGTTCATTTGTGTGAAAACAAGGTCCAGTCAGGCTGAAACGTTACAGGAAGGTAGAATCTATTGAGTTGTAAGTGATCTGAACGTTTCATGATGATAGCGCTTTCCTAAGGGGGTCAAACCATGTCCCAAAGGTCACCGGATCTGGTGTCAATTTAAAGAAGTAGTCCAGTTACACATTTGTGGGCTTATAACTTGGCTTCTGAATGTCCTAGAGAGATCAGGTTTGTTTTAGTGTACTCCAATCAACAGCCCCTACAACCACAAAAAGGAATGGAGTCATTAGCACTTATGGTTTTTAAATGGCACCCAGAATTATGTTGCACGAAGCACAATTTCACATCATTCTGGGTCCATTTGTGTGAAAACAAGGTCCAATCAGGCTGAAACGTTACAGGAAGATAGAATCTATTGAGATGTAAGTGATCTGAATGTTTCATGATGATAGCACTTTCCTAAGGGGGTCAAACCATGTCCCAAATGTCACCGGATCTGGTGTCAATTTAAAGAAGTAGTCCAGTTACACATTTGTGGGCTTATAACTTGGCTTCTGAATGTCCTAGAGAGATCAGGTTTGTTTTAGGGTACTCCAATCAACAGCTCCTACAACCACAAAAAGGAATGGAGTCATTAGCTCTTATGGTTTGTAAATGGCACCCAGAATTATGTTGCACAAAGCACAATTTCACATCATTCTGGGTTCATTTGTGTGAAAACAAGGTCCAATCAGGCTGAAACATTACAGGAAGGTAGAATCTACTGAGTTGTAAGTGATCTGAACGTTTCATGATGATAGCACTTTCCTAAGGGGGTCAAACCATGTCCCAAATGTCACCGGATCTGGTGTCAATTTAAAGAAGTAGTCCAGTTACACATTTGTGGGCTTATAACTTGGCTTCTGAATGTCCTAGAGAGATCAGGTTTGTTTTACTGTACTCCAATCAACAGCCCCTACAACCACAAAAAGGAATGGAGTCATTAGCACTTATGGTTTTTAAATGGCACCCAGAATTATGTTGCACGAAGCACAATTTCACATCATTCTGGGTCCATTTGTGTGAAAACAAGGTCCAATCAGGCTGAAACGTTACAGGAAGGTAGAATCTATTGAGATGTAAGTGATCTGAATGTTTCATGATGATAGCACTTTCCTAAGGGGGTCAAACCATGTCCCAAAGGTCACCGGACCTGGTGTCAATTTAAAGAAGTTGTCCAGTTACACATTTGTGGGCTTATAACTTGGCTTCTGAATGTCCTAGAGAGATCAGGTTTGTTTTACTGTACTCCAATCAACAGCCCCTACAACCACAAAAAGGAATGGAGTCATTAGCACTTATGCTTTGTAAATGGCACCCAGAATTATGTTGCACGAAGCACAATTTCAGATCATTCTGGGTCCATTTGTGTGAAAACAATGTCCAATCAGGCTGAAACGCTACAAGAAGGTAGAATCTATTGAGTTGTAAGTGATCTGAACGTTTCAAGATGATCGCACATTCCTATAGGGGGTAAAACCATGTCCCAAAGGTCACCGGGCCTTGTGTCACTTTAAAGAATAGTCCAGTTACACCTTTGTGGGCTTATAACTTGGCTTCTGAATGTCCTAGAGAGGTTAGGTTTGTTTTAGTGTACTCCAATCAACAGCCCCTACAACCACAAAAAGGAATGGAGTCATTAGCACTTATGGTTTGTAAATGGCACCCAGAATTATGTTGCACGAAGCACAATTTCACATCATTCTGGGTTCATTTGTGTGAAAACAAGGTCCATTCAGGCTGAAACGTTACAGGAAGGTAGAATCTATTGAGTTGTAAGTGATCTGAACATTTCATGATGATAGCACTTTCCTAAGGGGGTCAAACCATGTCCCAAAGGTCACCGGATCTGGTGTCAATTTAAAGTAGTCCAGTTACACATTTGTGGGCTTATAACTTGGCTTCTGAATGTCCTAGAGAGGTCAGGTTTGTTTTAGTGTACTCCAACAAACAGCCCCTACAACCACAAAAAGGATTGGAGTCATTAGCACTTATGGTTTGTAAATGGCACCCAGAATTATGTTGCACGAAGCACAATTTAACATCATTCTGGGTCCATTTGTGTGAAAACAAGGTCCAATCAGGCTGAAACGTTACAAGAAGGTAGAATCTATTGAGTTGTAAGTGATCTGAACGTTTCATAATGATCGCACATTCCTAAAGGGGGTCAAACCATGTCCCAAAGGTCACCGGATCAGGTGTCACTTTAAAGAAGTAGTCCAGTTACACCTTTGTGGGCTTATAACTTGGCTTCTGAATGTCCTAGAGAGGTCAGGTTTGTTTTAGGGTACTCCAATCAACAGCCCCTACAACCACAAAAAGGAATGGAGTCATTAGCACTTATGGTTTGGAAATGGCACCCAGAATTATGTTGCACGAAGCACAATTTCACATCATTCTGGGTCCATTTGTGTGAAAACAAGGTCCAATCAGGCTGAAACGTTACAGGAAGGTAGAATCTATTGAGTTGTAAGTGATCTGAATGTTTCATGATGATAGCACTTTCCTAAGGGGGTCAAACCATGTCCCAAAGGTCACCGGATCTGGTGTCAATTTAAAGAAGTAGTCCAGTTACACATTTGTGGGCTTATAACTTGGCTTCTGAATGTCCCTGAGAGATCAGGTTTTTTTTAGTATACTCCAATCAACAGCCCCTACAACCACAAAAAGGAATGGAGTCATTAGCACGTATGGTTTTTAAATGGCACCCAGAATTATGTTGCACGAAGCACAATTTCACATCATTCTGGGTCCATTTGTGTGAAAACAAGGTCCAATCAGGCAGAAACGTTACAGGAAGGTAGAATCTATTGAGTTGTAAGTGATCTGAACGTTTCATGATGATAGCACTTTTCTAAGGGGGTCAAACCATGTCCCAAAGGTCACCTGATCTGGTGTCAATTTAAAGAAGTAGTCCAGTTACACATTTGTGGGCTTATAACTTGGTTTCTGAATGTCCTAGAGAGATAAGGTTTGTTTTAGTATACTCCAATCAACAGCCCCTACAACCACAAAAAGGAATGGAGTCATTAGCACTTATGCTATGTAAATGGCACCCAGAATTATGTTGAACGAAGCACAATTTCACATCATTCTGGGTTCATTTGTGTGAAAACAAGGTCCAATCAGGCGGAAACGTTACAGGAAGGTAGAATCTATTGAGTTGTAAGTGATCTGAACGTTTCATGATGATAGCACTTTCCTAAGGGGGTCAAACCATGTCCCAAAGGTCACCGGATCTGGTGTCAATTTAAAGAAGTGTCCAGTTACACATTTGTGGGCTTATAACTTGGCTTCTGAATGTCCTAGAGAGATCAGGTTTGTTTTAATGTACTCCAATCAACAGCCCCTACAACCACAAAAAGGAATGGAGTCATAAGCACTTATGGTTTGTAAATGGCACCCAGAATTATGTTGCACGAAGCACAATTTCACATCATTCTGGGTTCATTTGTGTGAAAACAAGGTCCAATCAGGCTGAAACGTTACAGGAAGGTAGAATCTATTGAGTTGTAAGTGATCTGAACGTTTCATGATGATAGCACTTTCCTAAGGGGGTCAAACCATGTCCCAAATGTCACCGGATCTGGTGTCAATTTAAAGTAGTCCAGTTACACATTTGTGGGCTTATAACTTGGCTTCTGAATGTCCTAGAGAGATCAGGTTTGTTTTAATGTACTCCAATCAACAGCCCCTACAACCACAAAAAGGAATGGAGTCATTAGCACTTATGGTTTGTAAATGGCACCCAGAAATATGTTGCACGAAGCACAATTTTACATCATTCTGGGTCCATTTGTGTGAAAACAAGGTCCAATCAGGCTGAAACGCTACAAGAAGGTAGAATCTATTGAGTTGTAAGTGATCTGAACGTTTCATGATGATAGCCCTTTCCTAAGGGGGTCAAACCATGTCCCAAAGGTCACCGGATCTGGTGTCAATTTAAAGAAGTAGTCCAGTTACACATTTGTGGGCTTATAACTTGGCTTCTGAATGTCCTAGAGAGATCAGGTTTGTTTTAGTGTACTCCAATCAACAGCCCCTACAACCACAAAAAGGAATGGAGTCATAAGCACTTATGGTTTGTAAATGGCACCCAGAATTATGTTGCACGAAGCACAATTTCACATCATTCTGGGTTCATTTGTGTGAAAACAAGGTCCAATCAGGCTGAAACGTTACAGGAAGGTAGAATCTATTGAGTTGTAAGTGATCTGAACATTTCATGATGATAGCACTTACCTAAGGGGGTCAAACCATGTCCCAAAGGTCACCGGATCTGGTGTCAATTTAAAGTAGTCCAGTTACACATTTGTGGGCTTATAACTTGGCTTCTGAATGTCCTAGAGAGATCAGGTTTGTTTTAATGTACTCCAATCAACAGCCCCTACAACCACAAAAAGGAATGGAGTCATTAGCACTTATGGTTTGTAAATGGCACCCAGAATTATGTTGCACGAAGCACAATTTCACATCATTCTGGGTCCATTTGTGTGAAAACAAGGTCCAATCAGGCTGAAACGCTACAAGAAGGTAGAATCTATTGAGTTGTAAGTGATCTGAACGTTTCATGATGATAGCACTTTCCAAAGGGGGTCAAACCATGTCCCAAAGGTCACCGGATCTGGTGTCACTTTAAAGAAGTAGTCCAGTTACACATTTGTGGGCTTATAACTTGGCTTCTGAATTTCCTAGAGAGATCAGGTTTGTTTTAGTGTACTCCAATCAACAGCCCCTACAACCACAAAAAGGAATGGAGACATTAGCACTTATGGTTTTTAAATGGCACCCAGAATTATGTTGCACGAAGCACAATTTCACATCATTCTGGGTTCATTTGTGTGAAAACAAGGTCCAATCAGGCTGAAACGTTACAGGAAGGTAGAATCTATTGAGTTGTAAGTGATCTGAACGTTTCATGATGATAGCACTTTCCTAAGGGGGTCAAACCATGTCCCAAAGGTCACCGGATCTGGTGTCACTTTAAAGAAGTAGTCCAGTTACACATTTGTGGGCTTATAACTTGGCTTCTGAATGTCCTAGAGAGGTCAGGTTTGTTTTATTGTACTCCATTCAACAGCCCCTACAGCCACAAAAAGGAATGGAGACATTAGCACTTATGGTTTGTAAATGGCACCCAGAATTATGTTGCACGAAGCACAATTTCACATCATTCTGGGTCCATTTGTGTGAAAACAAGGTCCAATCAGGCTGAAACGCTACAAGAAGGTAGATTCTATTGAGTTGTAAGTGATCTGAACGTTTCAAGATGATCGCACATTCCTATAGGGGGTAAAACCATGTCCCAAAGGTCACCGGGCCTGGTGTCACTTTAAAGATGTAGTCCAGTTACACATTTGTGGGCTTATAACTTGGCTTCTGAATGTCCTAGAGAGGTCAGGTTTGATTTAGTGTACTCCAATCAACAGCCCCTACAACCACAAAAAGGAATGGAGACATTAGCACTTATGATTTTTAAATGGCACCCAGAATTATGTTGCACGAAGCCCAACTTCACATCATTCTGGGTTCATTTGTGTGAAAACAAGGTCCAGTCAGGCTGAAACGTTACAGGAAGGTAGAATCTATTGAGTTGTAAGTGATCTGAACGTTTCATGATGATAGCACTTTCCTAAGGGGGTCAAACCATGTCCCAAAGGTCACCGGATCTGGTGTCAATTTAAAGAAGTTGTCCAGTTACACATTTGTGGGCTTATAACTTGGCTTCTGAATGTCCTAGAGCGATCAGGTTTGTTTTAGTGTACTCCAATCAACAGCCCCTACAACCACAAAAAGGAATGGAGACATTAGCACTTATGGTTTTTAAATGGCACCCAGAATTATGTTGCACGAAGCACAATTTCACATCATTCTGGGTTCATTTGTGTGAAAACAAGGTCCAATCAGGCTGAAACGTTACAGGAAGGTAGAATCTATTGAGTTGTAAGTGATCTGAACGTTTCATGATGATAGCACTTTCCTAAGGGGGTCAAACCATGTCCCAAAGGTCACCGGATCTGGTGTCACTTTAAAGAAGTAGTCCAGTTACACATTTGTGGGCTTATAACTTGGCTTCTGAATGTCCTAGAGAGGTCAGGTTTGTTTTATTGTACACCAATCAACAGCCCCTACAACCACAAAAAGGAATGGAGACATTAGCACTTATGGTTTGTAAATGGCACCCAGAATTATGTTGCACGAAGCACAATTTCACATCATTCTGGGTCCATTTGTGTGAAAACAAGGTCCAATCAGGCTGAAACGCTACAAGAAGGTAGATTCTATTGAGTTGTAAGTGATCTGAACGTTTCATGATGATAGCACTTTCCTAAGGGGGTCAAACCATGTCCCAAAGGTCACCGGATCTGGTGTCAATTTAAAGAAGTAGTCCAGTTACACATTTGTGGGCTTATAACTTGGCTTCTGAATGTCCTAGAGAGATCAGGTTTGTTTTAGTGTACTCCAATCAACAGCCCCTACAACCACAAAAAGGAATGGAGTCATAAGCACTTATGGTTTGTAAATGGCACCCAGAATTATGTTGCACGAAGCACAATTTCACATCATTCTGGGTTCATTTGTGTGAAAACAAGGTCCAATCAGGCTGAAACGTTACAGGAAGGTAGAATCTATTGAGTTGTAAGTGATCTGAACGTTTCATGATGATAGCACTTTCCTAAGGGGGTCAAACCATGTCCCAAAGGTCACCGGATCTGGTGTCACTTTAAAGAAGTAGTCCAGTTACACATTTGTGGGCTTATAACTTGGCTTCTGAATGTCCTAGAGAGGTCAGGTTTGTTTTATTGTACTCCAATCAACAGCCCCTACAGCCACAAAAAGGAATGGAGACATTAGCACTTATGGTTTGTAAATGGCACCCAGAATTATGTTGCACGAAGCACAATTTCACATCATTCTGGGTCCATTTGTGTGAAAACAAGGTCCAATCAGGCTGAAACGCTACAAGAAGGTAGATTCTATTGAGTTGTAAGTGATCTGAACGTTTCAAGATGATCGCACATTCCTATAGGGGGTAAAACCATGTCCCAAAGGTCACCGGGCCTGGTGTCACTTTAAAGATGTAGTCCAGTTACACCTTTGTGGGCTTATAACTTGGCTTCTGAATGCCCTATAGAGGTCAGGTTTGTTTTAGTGTACTCCAATCAACAGCCCCTACAACCACAAAAAGGAATGGAGACATTAGCACTTATGATTTTTAAATGGCACCCAGAATTATGTTGCACGAAGCCCAACTTCACATCATTCTGGGTTCATTTGTGTGAAAACAAGGTCCAGTCAGGCTGAAACGTTACAGCAAGGTAGAATCTATTGAGTTGTAAGTGATCTGAACGTTTCATGATGATAGCACTTTCCTAAGGGGGTCAAACCATGTCCCAAAGGTCACCGGATCTGGTGTCAATTTAAAGAAGTTGTCCAGTTACACATTTGTGGGCTTATAACTTGGCTTCTGAATGTCCTAGAGCGATCAGGTTTGTTTTAGTGTACTCCAATCAACAGCCCCTACAACCACAAAAAGGAATGGAGACATTAGCACTTATGGTTTTTAAATGGCACCCAGAATTATGTTGCACGAAGCACAATTTCACATCATTCTGGGTTCATTTGTGTGAAAACAAGGTCCAATCAGGCTGAAACGTTACAGGAAGGTAGAATCTATTGAGTTTTAAGTGATCTGAACGTTTCATGATGATAACACTTTCCTAAGGGGGTCAAACCATGTCCCAAAGGTCACCGGAATTGGTGTCACTTTAAAGAAGTAGTCCAGTTACACATTTGTGGGCTTATAACTTGGCTTCTGAATGTCCTAGAGAGGTCAGGTTTGTTTTATTGTACTCCAATCAACAGCCCCTACAACCACAAAAAGGAATGGAGACATTAGCACTTATGGTTTGTAAATGGCACCCAGAATTATGTTACACGAAGCACAATTTCACATCATTCTGGGTCCATTTGTGTGAAAACAAGGTCCAATCAGGCTGAAACGTTACAGGAAGGTAGAATCTATTGAGTTGTAAGTGATCTGAACGTTTCATGATGATAGCACTTTCCTAAGGGGGTCAAACCATGTCCCAAAGGTCACCCGATCTGGTGTCAATTTAAAGTAGTCCAGTTACACATTTGTGGGCTTATAACTTGGCTTCTGAATGTCCTAGAGAGATCAGGTTTGTTTTAATGTACTCCAATCAACAGCCCCTACAACCACAAAAAGGAATGGAGTCATTAGCACTTATGGTTTGTAAATGGCACCCAGAATTATGTTGCACGAAGCACAATTTCACATCATTCTGGGTCCATTTGTGTGAAAACAAGGTCCAGTCAGGCTGAAACGCTACAAGAAGGTAGAATCTATTGAGTTGTAAGTGATCTGAACGTTTCATGATGATAGCACTTTCCAAAGGGGGTCAAACCATGTCCCAAAGGTCACCGGATCTGGTGTCAATTTAAAGAAGTAGTCCAGTTACACATTTGTGGGCTTATAACTTGGCTTCTGAATGTCCTAGAGAGATCAGGTTTGTTTTAGTGTACTCCAATCAACAGCCCCTACAACCACAAAAAGGAATGGAGACATTAGCACTTATGGTTTTTAAATGGCACCCAGAATTATGTTGCACGAAGCACAATTTCACATCATTCTGGGTTCATTTGTGTGAAAACAAGGTCCAATCAGGCTGAAACGTTACAGGAAGGTAGAATCTATTGAGTTGTAAGTGATCTGAACGTTTCATGATGATAGCACTTTCCTAAGGGGGTCAAACCATGTCCCAAAGGTCACCGGATCTGGTGTCACTTTAAAGAAGTAGTCCAGTTACACATTTGTGGGCTTATAACTTGGCTTCTGAATGTCCTAGAGAGGTCAGGTTTGTTTTAGTGTACTCCAATCAACAGCCCCTACAGCCACAAAAAGGAATGGAGACATTAGCACTTATGGTTTGTAAATGGCACCCAGAATTATGTTGCACGAAGCACAATTTCACATCATTCTGGGTCCATTTGTGTGAAAACAAGGTCCAATCAGGCTGAAACGCTACAAGAAGGTAGATTCTATTGAGTTGTAAGTGATCTGAACGTTTCAAGATGATCGAACATTCCTATAGGGGGTAAAACCATGTCCCAAAGGTCACCGGGCCTGGTGTCACTTTAAAGATGTAGTCCAGTTACACCTTTGTGGGCTTATAACTTGGCTTCTGAATGCCGTAGAGAGGTCAGGTTTGTTTTAGTGTACTCCAATCAACAGCCCCTACAACCACAAAAAGGAATGGAGACATTAGCACTTATGATTTTTAAATGGCACCCAGAATTATGTTGCACTAAGCCCAACTTCACATCATTCTGGGTTCATTTGTGTGAAAACAAGGTCCAGTCCGGCTGAAACGTTACAGGAAGGTAGAATCTATTGAGTTGTAAGTGATCTGAGCGTTTCATGATGATAGCACTTTCCTAAGGGGGTCAAACCATGTCCCAAAGGTCACCGGATCTGGTGTCAATTTAAAGAAGTTGTCCAGTTACACATTTGTGGGCTTATAACTTGGCTTCTGAATGTCCTAGAGCGATCAGGTTTGTTTTAGTGTACTCCAATCAACAGCCCCTACAACCATAAAAAGGATTGGAGACATTAGCACTTATGGTTTTTAAATGGCACCCAGAATTATGTTGCACGAAGCACAATTTCACATCATTCTGGGTTCATTTGTGTGAAAACAAGGTCCAATCAGGCTGAAACGTTACAGGAAGGTAGAATCTATTGAGTTGTAAGTGATCTGAATGTTTCATGATGATAGCACTTTCCTAAGGGGGTCAAACCATGTCCCAAAGGTCACCGGATCTGGTGTCACTTTAAAGAAGTTGTCCAGTTACACATTTGTGGGCTTATAACTTGGCTTCTGAATGTCCTAGAGAGGTCAGGTTTGTTTTATTGTACTCCAATCAACAGCCCCTACAACCACAAAAAGGAATGGAGACATTAGCACTTATGGTTTGTAAATGGCACCCAGAATTATGTTGCACGAAGCACAATTTCACATCATTCTGGGTCCATTTGTGTGAAAACAAGGTCCAATCAGGCTGAAACGCTACAAGAAGGTAGATTCTATTGAGTTGTAAGTGATCTGAACGTTTCAAGATGATCGCACATTCCTATAGGGGGTAAAACCATGTCCCAAAGGTCACCGGACCTGGTGTCACTTTAAAGATGTAGTCCAGTTACACCTTTGTGGGCTTATAACTTGGCTTCTGAATGTCCTAGAGAGGTTAGGTTTGTTTTAGTGTACTCCAATCAAAAGCCCCTACAACCACAAAAAGGAATGGAGTCATTAGCACTTATGGTTTGTAAATGGCACCCAGAATTATGTTGCACGAAGCACAATTTCACATCATTCTGGGTTCATTTGTGTGAAAACAAGGTCCAATCAGGCTGAAACGTTACAGGAAGGTAGAATCTATTGAGTTGTAAGTGATCTGAACGTTTCATGATGGTAGCACTTTCCTAAGGGGGTCAAACCATGTCCCAAAGGTCAACGGATCTGGTGTCACTTTAAAGAAGTAGTCCAGTTACACATTTGTGGGCTTATAACTTGGCTTCTGAATGTCCTAGAGACGTCAGGTTTGTTTTAGTGTACTCCAATCAACAGCCCCTACAACCACAAAAAGGAATGGAGACATTAGCACTTATGATTTTTAAATGGCACCCAGAATTATGTTGCACGAAGCACAATTTCACATCATTCTGGGTCCATTTGTGTGAAAACAAGGTCCAATCAGGCTGAAACGTTACAGGAAGGTAGAATCTATGGAGTTGTAAGTGATCTGAACGTTTCACGATGATAGCACTTTCCTAAGGGGGTCAAACCATGTCCCAAAGGTCACCGGATCTGGTGTCAATTTAAAGAAGTAGTCCAGTTACACATTTGTGGGCTTATAACTTGGCTTCTGAATGTCCTAGAGCGATCAGGTTTGTTTTAGTGTACTCCAATCAACAGCCCCTACAACCACAAAAAGGAATGGAGACATTATCACTTATGGTTTTTAAATGGCACCCAGAATTATGTTGCACGAAGCACAATTTCACATCATTCTGGGTTCATTTGTGTGAAAACAAGGTCCAATCAGGCTGAAACGTTACAGGAAGGTAGAATCTATTGAGTTGTAAGTGATCTGAATGTTTCATGATGATAGCACTTTCCTAAGGGGGTCAAACCATGTCCCAAAGGTCACTGGATCTGGTGTCACTTTAAAGAAGTAGTCCAGTTACACATTTGTGGGCTTATAACTTGGCTTCTGAATGTCCTAGAGAGGTCAGGTTTGTTTTATTGTACTCCAATCAACAGCCTCTACAACCACAAAAAGGAATGGAGACATTAGCACTTATGGTTTGTAAATGGCACCCAGAATTATGTTGCACGAAGCACAATTTCACATCATTCTTGGTCCATTTGTGTGAAAACAAGGTCCAATCAGGCTGAAACGTTACAGGAAGGTAGAATCTATTGAGTTGTAAGTGATCTGAACGTTTCATGATGATAGCACTTTCCTAAGGGGGTCAAACCATGTCCCAAAGGTCAACGGATCTGGTGTCAATTTAAAAAAGTAGTCCAGTTACACATTTGTGGGCTTATAACTTGGCTTCTGAATGTCCTAGAGAGATCAGGTTTGTTTTAGTATACTCCAATCAACAGCCCCTACAACCACAAAAAGGAATGGAGTCATTAGCACTTATGCTTTGTAAATGGCACCCAGAATTATGTTGCACGAAGCACAATTTCACATCATTCTGGGTCCATTTGTGTGAAAACAAGGTCCAATCAGGCTGAAACGTTACAGGAAGGTAGAATCTATTGAGTTGTAAGTGATCTGAACGTTTCAAGATGATCGCACATTCCTATAGGGGGTAAAACCATGTCCCAAAGGTCACCGGGCCTGGTGTCACTTTAAAGATGTAGTCCAGTTACACCTTTGTGGGCTTATAACTTGGCTTCTGAATGTCCTAGAGAGGTTAGGTTTGTTTTAGTGTACTCCAATCAAAAGCCCCTACAGCCACAAAAAGGAATGGAGTCATTAGCACTTATGGTTTGTAAATGGCACCCAGAATTATGTTGCGCGAAGCACAATTTCACATCATTCTGGGTCCATTTGTGTGAAAACAAGGTCCAGTCAGGCTGAAACGCTACAAGAAGGTAGAATCTATTGAGTTGTAAGTGATCTGAACGTTTCATGATGATAGCACTTTCCTAAGGGGGTCAAACCATGTCCCAAAGGTCACCGGATCTGGTGTCAATTTAAAGAAGTAGTCCAGTTACACATTTGTGGGCTTATAACTTGGCTTCTGAATGTCCTAGAGAGATCAGGTTTGTTTTAGTGTACTCCAATCAACAGCCCCTACAACCACAAAAAGGAATGGAGTCATAAGCACTTATGGTTTGTAAATGGCACCCAGAATTATGTTGCACGAAGCACAATTTCACATCATTCTGGGTTCATTTGTGTGAAAACAAGGTCCAATCAGGCTGAAACGTTACAGGAAGGTAGAATCTATTGAGTTGTAAGTGATCTGAACGTTTCATGATGATAGCACTTACCTAAGGGGGTCAAACCATGTCCCAAAGGTCACCGGATCTGGTGTCAATTTAAAGTAGTCCAGTTACACATTTGTGGGCTTATAACTTGGCTTCTGAATGTCCTAGAGAGATCAGGTTTGTTTTAATGTACTCCAATCAACAGCCCCTACAACCACAAAAAGGAATGGAGTCATTAGCACTTATGGTTTGTAAATGGCACCCAGAATTATGTTGCACGAAGCACAATTTCACATCATTCTGGGTCCATTTGTGTGAAAACAAGGTCCAATCAGGCTGAAACGCTACAAGAAGGTAGAATCTATTGAGTTGTAAGTGATCTGAACGTTTCATGATGATAGCACTTTCCAAAGGGGGTCAAACCATGTCCCAAAGGTCACCGGATCTGGTGTCAATTTAAAGAAGTAGTCCAGTTACACATTTGTGGGCTTATAACTTGGCTTCTGAATGTCCTAGAGAGATCAGGTTTGTTTTAGTGTACTCCAATCAACAGCCCCTACAACCACAAAAAGGAATGGAGACATTAGCACTTATGGTTTTTAAATGGCACCCAGAATTATGTTGCACGAAGCACAATTTCACATCATTCTGGGTTCATTTGTGTTAAAACAAGGTCCAATCAGGCTGAAACGTTACAGGAAGGTAGAATCTATTGAGTTGTAAGTGATCTGAACGTTTCATGATGATAGCACTTTCCTAAGGGGGTCAAACAATGTCCCAAAGGTCACCGGATCTGGTGTCACTTTAAAGAAGTAGTCCAGTTACACATTTGTGGGCTTATAACTTGGCTTCTGAATGTCCTAGAGAGGTCAGGTTTGTTTTATTGTACTCCAATCAACAGCCCCTACAGCCACAAAAAGGAATGGAGACATTAGCACTTATGGTTTGTAAATGGCACCCAGAATTATGTTGCACGAAGCACAATTTCACATCATTCTGGGTCCATTTGTGTGAAAACAAGGTCCAATCAGGCTGAAACGCTACAAGAAGGTAGATTCTATTGAGTTGTAAGTGATCTGAACGTTTCAAGATGATCGCACATTCCTATAGGGGGTAAAACCATGTCCCAAAGGTCACCGGGCCTGGTGTCACTTTAAAGATGTAGTCCAGTTACACCTTTGTGGGCTTATAACTTGGCTTCTGAATGCCCTAGAGAGGTCAGGTTTGTTTTAGTGTACTCCAATCAACAGCCCCTACAACCACAAAAAGGAATGGAGACATTAGCACTTATGATTTTTAAATGGCACCCAGAATTATGTTGCACGAAGCCCAACTTCACATCATTCTGGGTTCATTTGTGTGAAAACAAGGTCCAGTCAGGCTGAAACGTTACAGGAAGGTAGAATCTATTGAGTTGTAAGTGATCTGAACGTTTCATGATGATAGCACTTTCCTAAGGGGGTCAAACCATGTCCCAAAGGTCACCGGATCTGGTGTCAATTTAAAGAAGTTGTCCAGTTACACATTTGTGGGCTTATAACTTGGCTTCTGAATGTCCTAGAGCGATCAGGTTTGTTTTAGTGTACTCCAATCAACAGCCCCTACAACCACAAAAAGGAATGGAGACATTAGCACTTATGGTTTTTAAATGGCACCCAGAATTATGTTGCACGAAGCACAATTTCACATCATTCTGGGTTCATTTGTGTGAAAACAAGGTCCAATCAGGCTGAAACGTTACAGGAAGGTAGAATCTATTGAGTTGTAAGTGATCTGAACGTTTCATGATGATAGCACTTTCCTAAGGGGGTCAAACCATGTCCCAAAGGTCACCGGATCTGGTGTCACTTTAAAGTAGTAGTCCAGTTACACATTTGTGGGCTTATAACTTGGCTTCTGAATGTCCTAGAGAGGTCAGGTTTGTTTTATTGTACTCCAATCAACAGCCCCTACAACCACAAAAAGTAATGGAGACATTAGCACTTATGGTTTGTAAATGGCACCCAGAATTATGTTGCACGAAGCACAATTTCACATCATTTTGGGTCCATTTGTGTGAAAACAAGGTCCAATCAGGCTGAAACGCTACAAGAAGGTAGATTCTATTGAGTTGTAAGTGATCTGAACGTTTCAAGATGATCGCACATTCCTATAGGGGGTAAAACCATGTCCCAAAGGTCACCGGGCCTGGTGTCACTTTAAAGATTTAGTCCAGTTACACCTTTGTGGGCTTATAACTTGGCTTCTGAATGTCCTAGAGAGATCAGGTTTGTTTTAGTATACTCCAATCAACAGCCCCTACAACCACAAAAAGGAATGGAGTCATTAGCACTTATGCTTTGTAAATGGCACCCAGAATTATGTTGAACGAAGCACAATTTCACATCATTCTGGGTTCATTTGTGTGAAAACAAGGTCAAATCAGGCTGAAACGTTACAGGAAGGTAGAATCTATTGAGTTGTAAGTGATCTGAACGTTTCATGATGATAGCACTTTCCTAAGGGGGTCAAACCATGTCCCAAAGGTCACCGGATCTGGTGTCAATTTAAAGTAGTCCAGTTACACATTTGTGGGCTTATAACTTGGCTTCTGAATGTCCTAGAGAGATCAGGTTTGTTTTAATGTACTCCAATCAACAGCCCCTACAACCACAAAAAGGAATGGAGTCATTAGCACTTATGGTTTGTAAATGGCACCCAGAATTATGTTGCACGAAGCACAATTTCACATCATTCTGGGTCCATTTGTGTGAAAACAAGGTCCAATCAGGCTGAAACGTTACAAGAAGGTAGAATCTATTGAGTTGTAAGTGATCTGAACGTTTCATGATGATAGCACTTTCCTAAGGGGGTCAAACCATGTCCCAAAGGTCACCGGATCTGGTGTCAATTTAAAGAAGTAGTCCAGTTACACATTTGTGGGCTTATAACTTGGCTTCTGAATGTCACTGAGAGATCAGGTTTGTTTTAGTATACTCCAATCAACAGCCCCTACAACCACAAAAAGGAATGGAGTCATTAGCACTTATGGTTTTTAAATGGCACCCAGAATTATGTTGCACGAAGCACAATTTCACATCATTCTAGGTCCATTTGTGTGAAAACAAGGTCCAATCAGGCTGAAACGTTACAGGAAGGTAGAATCTATTGATTTGTAAGTGATCTGAACGTTTCATGATGATAGCACTTTCCTAAGGGGGTCAAACCATGTCCCAAAGGTCACCGGATCTGGTGTCAATTTAAAGAAGTAGTCCAGTTACACATTTGTGGGCTTATAACTTGGCTTCTGAATGTCCTATAGAGATAGGGTTTGTTTTAATGTACTCCAATCAACAGCCCCTACAACCACAAAAAGTAATGGAGTCATTAGCACTTATGGTTTGTAAATGGCACCCAGAATTATGTTGCACGAAGCACAATTTCACATCATTCTGGGTCCATTTGTGTGAAAACAAGGTCCAATCAGGCTGAAACGCTACAAGAAGGTAGAATCTATTGAGTTGTAAGTGATCTGAATGTTTCATGATGATAGCACTTTCCTAAGGGGGTCAAACCATGTCCCAAAGGTCACCGGATCTGGTGTCAATTTAAAGAAGTAGTCCAGTTACACATTTGTGGGCTTATAACTTGGCTTCTGAATGTCCTCGAGAGATCAGGTTTGTTTTAGTGTACTCCAATCAACAGCCCCTACAACCACAAAAAGGAATGGAGTCATTAGCACTTATGGTTTGTAAATGGCACCCAGAATTATGTTGCACGAAGCACAATTTCACATCATTCTGGGTCCATTTGTGTGAAAACAAGGTCCAATCAGGCTGAAACGTTACAGGAAGGTAGAATCTATTGAGTTGTAAGTGATCTGAACGTTTCAAGATGATAGCATTTTCCTAAGGGGGTCAAACCATGTCCCAAAGGTCACCGGATCTGGTGTCAATTTAAAGAAGTAGTCCAGTTACACATTTGTGGGCTTATAACTTGGCTTCTGAATGACCTAGAGAGATCAGGTTTGTTTTACTATACTCCAATCAACAGCCCCTACAACCACAAAAAGGAATGGAGTCATTAGCACTTATGGTTTTTAAATGGCACCCAGAATTATGTTGCATGAAGCCCAATTTCACATCATTCTGGGTTCATTTGTGTGAAAACAAGGTCCAGTCAGGCTGAATCGTTACAGGAAGGTAGAATCTATTGAGTTGTAAGTGATCTGAACGTTTCATGATGATAGCAATTTCCTAAGGGGGTCAAACCATGTCCCAAATGTCACCCGATCTGGTGTCAATTTAAAGAAGTTGTCCAGTTACACATTTGTGGGCTTATAACTTGGCTTCTGAATGTCCTAGAGCGATCAGGTTTGTTTTAGTGTACTCCAATCAACAGCCCCTACAACCACAAAAAGGAATGGAGACATTAGCACTTATGGTTTTTAAATGGCACCCAGAATTATGTTGCACGAAGCACAATTTCACATCATTCTGGGTTCATTTGTGTGAAAACAAGGTCCAATCAGGCTGAAACGTTACAGGAAGGTAGAATCTATTGAGTTGTAAGTGATCTGAACGTTTCATGATGATAGCACTTTCCTAAGGGGGTCAAACCATGTCCCAAAGGTCACCGGATCTGGTGTCACTTTAAAGAAGTAGTCCAGTTACACATTTGTGGGCTTATAACTTGGCTTCTGAATGTCCTAGAGAGGTCAGGTTTGTTTTATTGTACTCCAATCAACAGCCTCTACAACCACAAAAAGGAATGGAGACATTAGCACTTATGGTTTGTAAATGGCACCCAGAATTATGTTGCACGAAGCACAATTTCACATCATTCTGGGTCCATTTGTGTGAAAACAAGGTCCAATCAGGCTGAAACGTTACAGGAAGGTAGAGTCTATTGAGTTGTAAGTGATCTGAACGTTTCATGATGATAGCACTTTCCTAAGGGGGTCAAACCATGTCCCAAAGGTCAACGGATCTGGTGTCAATTTAAAGAAGTAGTCCCGTTACACATTTGTGGGCTTATAACTTGGCTTCTGAATGTCCTAGAGAGATCAGGTTTGTTTTAGTATACTCCAATCAACAGCCCCTACAACCACAAAAAGGAATGGAGTCATTAGCACTTATGGTTTGTAAATGGCACCCAGAATTATGTTGCACGAAGCACAATTTCACATCATTCTGTGTCCATTTGTGTGAAAACAAGGTCCAATCAGGCTGAAACGCTACAAGAAGGTAGAATCTATTGAGTTGTAAGTGATCTGAACGTTTCAAGATGATCGCACATTCCTATAGGGGGTAAAACCATGTCCCAAAGGTCACCGGGCCTGGTGTCACTTTAAAGATGTAGTCCAGTTACACCTTTGTGGGCTTATAACTTGGCTTCTGAATGTCCTAGAGAGGTTAGGTTTGTTTTAGTGTACTCCAATCAAAAGCCCCTACAGCCACAAAAAGGAATGGAGTCATTAGCACTTATGGTTTGTAAATGGCACCCAGAATTATGTTGCACGAAGCACAATTTCACATCATTCTGGGTTCATTTGTGTGAAAACAAGGTCCAATCAGGCTGAAAAGTTACAGGAAGGTAGAATCTATTGAGTTGTAAGTGATCTGAACGTTTCATGATGATAGCACTTTCCTAAGGGGGTCAAACCATGTCCCAAAGGTCACCGGATCTGGTGTCACTTTAAAGAAGTAGTCCAGTTACACATTTGTGGGCATATAACTTGGCTTCTGAATATCCTAGAGAGGTCAGGTTTGTTTTAGTGTACTCCAATCAACAGCCCCTACAACCACAAAAAGGAATGGAGACATTAGCACTTATGATTTTTAAATGGCACCCAGAATTATGTTGCACGAAGCACAATTTCACATCATTCTGGGTCCATTTGTGTGAAAACAAGGTCCAATCAGGCTGAAACGTTACAGGAAGGTAGAATCTATTGAGTTGTAAGTGATCTGAATGTTTCATGATGATAGCACTTTCCTAAGGGGGTCAAACCATGTCCCAAAGGTCACCGGGCCTGGTGTCAATTTAAAGAAATAGTCCAGTTACACATTTGTGGGCTTATAACTTGGCTTCTGAATGTCCCTGAGAGATCAGGTTTGTTTTAGTATACTCCAATCAACAGCCCCTACAACCACAAAAAGGAATGGAGTCATTAGCACTTATGGTTTTTAAATGGCACCCAGAATTATGTTGCACGAAGCACAATTTCACATCATTCTAGGTCCATTTGTGTGAAAACAAGGTCCAATCAGGCTGAAACGTTACAGGAAGGTAGAATCTATTGAGTTGTAAGTGATCTGAACGTTTCATGATGATAGCACTTTCCTAAGGGGGTCAAACCATGTCCCAAAGGTCACCGGATCTGGTGTCAATTTAAAGAAATAGTCCAGTTACACATTTGTGGGCTTATAACTTGGCTTCTGAATGTCCTAGAGAGATCAGGTTTGTTTTAGTATACTCCAATCAACAGCCCCTACAACCACAAAAAGGAATGGAGTCATTAGCACTTATGCTTTGTAAATGGCACCCAGAATTATGTTGAACGAAGCACAATTTCACATAATTCTGGGTTCATTTGTGTGAAAACAAGGTCCAATCAGGCTGAAACGTTACAGGAAGGTAGAATCTATTGAGTTGTAAGTGATCTGAACGTTTCATGATGATAGCACTTTCCTAAGGGGGTCAAACCATGTCCCAAAGGTCACCGGATCTGGTGTCAATTTAAAGAAGTAGTCCAGTTACACATTTGTGGGCTTATAACTTGGCTTCTGAATGTCCTATAGAGATCAGGTTTGTTTTAATGTACTCCAATCAACAGCCCCTAAAATCAAAAAAAGGAATGGAGTCATTAGCACATATGGTTTGTAAATTGCACCCAGAATTATGTTGCACGAAGCACAATTTCACATCATTCTGGGTCCATTTGTGTGAAAACAAGGTCCAATCAGGCTGAAACGTTACAGGAAGGTAGAATCTATTGAGTTGTAAGTGATCTGAACGTTTCAAGATGATAGCATTTTCCTAAGGGGGTCAAACCATGTCCCAAAGGTCACCGGATCTGGTGTCAATTTAAAGAAGTAGTCCAGTTACACATTTGTGGGCTTATAACTTGGCTTCTGAATGTCCTAGAGAGATCAGGTTTGTTTTAGTATACTCCAATCAACAGCCCCTACAACCACAAAAAGGAATGGAGTCATTAGCACTTATGGTTTTTAAATGGCACCCAGAATTATGTTGCACGAAGCCCAATTTCACATCATTCTGGGTTCATTTGTGTGAAAACAAGGTCCAGTCAGGCTGAAATGTTACAGGAAGGTAGAATCTATTGAGTTGTAAGTGATCTGAACGTTTCATGATGATAGCACTTTCCTAAGGGGGTCAAACCATGTCCCAAAGGTCACCGGATCTGGTGTCAATTTAAAGAAGTTGTCCAGTTACACATTTGTGGGCTTATAACTTGGCTTCTGAATGTCCTAGAGCGATCAGGTTTGTTTTAGTGTACTCCAATCAACAGCCCCTACAACCACAAAAAGGAATGGAGACATTAGCACTTATGGTTTTTAAATGGCACCCAGAATTATGTTGCACGAAGCACAATTTCACATCATTCTGGGTTCATTTGTGTGAAAACAAGGTCCAATCAGGCTGAAACGTTACAGGAAGGTAGAATCTATTGAGTTGTAAGTGATCTGAACGTTTCATGATGATAGCACTTTCCTAAGGGGGTCAAACCATGTCCCAAATGTCAACGGATCTGGTGTCAATTTAAAGAAGTAGTCCAGTTACACATTTGTGGGCTTATAACTTGGCTTCTGAATGTCCTAGAGAGATCAGGTTTGTTTTAGTATACTCCAATCAACAGCCCCTACAACCACAAAAAGGAATGGAGTCATTAGCACTTATGGTTTTTAAATGGCACCCAGAATTATGTTGCACGAAGCCCAATTTCACATCATTCTGGGTTCATTTGTGTGAAAACAAGGTCCAGTCAGGCTGAAACGTTACAGGAAGGTAGAATCTATTGAGTTGTAAGTGATCTGAACGTTTCATGATGATAGCACTTTCCTAAGGGGGTCAAACCATGTCCCAAAGGTCACCGGATCTGGTGTCAATTTAAAGAAGTTGTCGAGTTACACATTTGTGGGCTTATAACTTGGCTTCTGAATGTCCTAGAGCGATCAGGTTTGTTTTAGTGTACTCCAATCAACAGCCCCTACAACCACAAAAAGGAATGGAGACATTAGCACTTATGGTTTTTAAATGGCACCCAGAATTATGTTGCACGAAGCACAATTTCACATCATTCTGGGTTCATTTGTGTGAAAACAAGGTCCAATCAGGCTGAAACGTTACAGGAAGGTAGAATCTATTGAGTTGTAAGTGATCTGAACGTTTCATGATGATAGCACTTTCCTAAGGGGGTCAAACCATGTCCCAAAGGTCACCGGATCTGGTGTCACTTTAAAGAAGTAGTCCAGTTACACATTTGTGGGCTTATAACTTGGCTTCTGAATGTCCTAGAGAGATCAGGTTTGTTTTAATATACTCCAATCAACAGCCCCTACAACCACAAAAAGGAATGGAGACATTAGCACTTATGGTTTTTAAATGGCACCCAGAATTATGTTGCACGAAGCCCAATTTCACATCATTCTGGGTTCATTTGTGTGAAAACAAGGTCCAGTCAGGCTGAAACGTTACAGGAAGGTAGAATCTATTGAGTTGTAAGTGATCTGAACGTTTCATGATGATAGCACTTTCCTAAGGGGGTCAAACCATGTCCCAAAGGTCACCGGATCTGGTGTCAATTTAAAGAAGTTGTCCAGTTACACATTTGTGGGCTTATAACTTGGCTTCTGAATGTCCTAGAGCGATCAGGTTTGTTTTAGTGTACTCCAATCAACAGCCCCTACAACCACAAAAAGGAATGGAGACATTATCACTTATGGTTTTTAAATGGCACCCAGAATTATGTTGCTCGAAGCACAATTTCACATCATTCTGGGTTCATTTGTGTGAAAACAAGGTCCAATCAGGCTGAAACGTTACAGGAAGGTAGAATCTATTGAGTTGTAAGTGATCTGAACGTTTCATGATGATAGCACTTTCCTAAGGGGGTCAAACCATGTCCCAAAGGTCACCGGATCTGGTGTCACTTTAAAGAAGTAGTCCAGTTACACATTTGTGGGCTTATAACTTGGCTTCTGAATGTCCTAGAGAGGTCAGGTTTATTTTATTGTACTCCAATCAACAGCCTCTACAACCACAAAAAGGAATGGAGACATTAGCACTTATGGTTTGTAAATGGCACCCAGAATTATGTTGCACGAAGCACAATTTCACATCATTCTTGGTCCATTTGTGTGAAAACAAGGTCCAATCAGGCTGAAACGTTACAGGAAGGTAGAATCTATTGAGTTGTAAGTGATCTGAACGTTTCATGATGATAGCACTTTCCTAAGGGGGTAAAACCATGTCCCAAAGGTCAACGGATCTGGTGTCAATTTAAAGAAGTAGTCCAGTTACACATTTGTGGGCTTATAACTTGGCTTCTGAATGTCCTAGAGAGATCAGGTTTGTTTTAGTATACTCCAATCAACAGCCCCTACAACCACAAAAAGGAATGGAGTCATTAGCACTTATGGTTTGTAAATGGCACCCAGAATTATGTTGCACGAAGCACAATTTCACATCATTCTGGGTTCATTTGTGTGAAAACAAGGTCCAATCAGGCTGAAACGTTACAGGAAGGTAGAATCTATTGAGTTGTAAGTGATCTGAACGTTTCATGATGATAGCACTTTCCTAAGGGGGTCAAACCATGTCCCAAAGGTCACCGGATCTGGTGTCACTTTAAAGAAGTAGTCCAGTTACACATTTGTGGGCTTATAACTTGGCTTCTGAATGTCCTAGAGAGGTCAGGTTTGTTTTAGTGTACTCCAATCAACAGCCCCTACAACCACAAAAAGGAATGGAGACATTAGCACTTATGATTTTTAAATGGCACCCAGAATTATGTTGCACGAAGCACAATTTCACATCATTCTGGGTCCATTTGTGTGAAAACAAGGTCCAATCAGGCTGAAACGTTACAGGAAGGTAGAATCTATTGAGTTGTAAGTGATCTGAATGTTTCATGATGATAGCACTTTCCTAAGGGGGTCAAACCATGTCCCAAAGGTCACCGGATCTGGTGTCAATTTAAAGAAGTAGTCCAGTTACACATTTGTGGGCTTATAACTTGGCTTCTGAATGTCCCTGAGAGATCAGGTTTGTTTTAGTATACTCCAATCAACAGCCCCTACAACCACAAAAAGGAATGGAGTCATTAGCACTTATGGTTTTTAAATGGCACCCAGAATTATGTTGCACGAAGCACAATTTCACATCATTCTAGGTCCATTTGTGTGAAAACAAGGTCCAATCAGGCTGAAACGTTACAGGAAGGTAGAATCTATTGAGTTGTAAGTGATCTGAACGTTTCATGATGATAGCACTTTCCTAAGGGGGTCAAACCATGTCCCAAAGGTCACCGGATCTGGTGTCAATTTAAAGAAGTAGTCCAGTTACACATTTGTGGGCTTATAACTTGGCTTCTGAATGTCCTAGAGAGATCAGGTTTGTTTTAGTATACTCCAATCAACAGCCCCTACAACCACAAAAAGGAATGGAGTCATTAGCACTTATGCTTTGTAAATGGCACCCAGAATTATGTTGAACGAAGCACAATTTCACATAATTCTGGGTTCATTTGTGTGAAAACAAGGTCCAATCAGGCTGAAACGTTACAGGAAGGTAGAATCTATTGAGTTGTAAGTGATCTGAACGTTTCATGATGATAGCACTTTCCTAAGGGGGTCAAACCATGTCCCATAGGTCAACGGATCTGGTGTCAATTTAAAGAAGTAGTCCAGTTACACATTTGTGGGCTTATAACTTGGCTTCTGAATGTCCTAGAGAGATCAGGTTTGTTTTAGTATACTCCAATCAACAGCCCCTACAACCACAAAAAGGAATGGAGTCATTAGCACTTATGCTTTGTAAATGGCACCCAGAATTATGTTGCACGAAGCACAATTTCACATCATTCTGGGTCCATTTGTGTGAAAACAAGGTCCAATCAGGCTGAAACGTTACAGGAAGGTAGAATCTATTGAGTTGTAAGTGATCTGAACGTTTCAAGATGATCGCACATTCCTATAGGGGGTAAAACCATGTCCCAAAGGTCACCGGGCCTGGTGTCACTTTAAAGATGTAGTCCAGTTACACCTTTGTGGGCTTATAACTTGGCTTCTGAATGTCCTAGAGAGGTTAGGTTTGTTTTAGTGTACTCCAATCAAAAGCCCCTACAGCCAGAAAAAGGAATGGAGTCATTAGCACTTATGGTTTGTAAATGGCACCCAGAATTATGTTGCACGAAGCACAATTTCACATCATTCTGGGTTCATTTGTGTGAAAACAAGGTCCAATCAGGCTGAAACGTTACAGGAAGGTAGAATCTATTGAGTTGTAAGTGATCTGAACGTTTCATGATGATAGCACTTTCCTAAGGGGGTCAAACCATGTCCCAAAGGTCACTGGATCTGGTGTCACTTTAAAGAAGTAGTCCAGTTACACATTTGTGGGCTTATAACTTGGCTTCTGAATGTCCTAGAGAGGTCAGGTTTGTTTTAGTGTACTCCAATCAACAGCCCCTACAACCACAAAAAGGAATGGAGACATTAGCACTTATGATTTTTAAATGGCACCCAGAATTATGTTGCACGAAGCCCAATTTCACATCATTCTGGGTTCATTTGTGTGAAAACAAGGTCCAGTCAGGCTGAAACGTTACAGGAAGGTAGAATCTATTGAGTTGTAAGTGATCTGAATGTTTCATGATGATAGCACTTTCCTAAGGGGGTCAAACCATGTCCCAAAGGTCACCGGATCTGGTGTCAATTTAAAGAAGTAGTCCAGTTACACATTTGTGGGCTTATAACTTGGCTTCTGAATGTCCCTGAGAGATCAGGTTTGTTTTAGTATACTCCAATCAACAGCCCCTACAACCACAAAAAGGAATGGAGTCATTAGCACTTATGGTTTTTAAATGGCACCCAGAATTATGTTGCACGAAGCACAATTTCACATCATTCTAGGTCCATTTGTGTGAAAACAAGGTCCAATCAGGCTGAAACGTTACAGGAAGGTAGAATCTATTGAGTTGTAAGTGATCTGAACGTTTCATGATGATCTCACATTCCTAAGGGGGTCAAACCATGTCCCAAAGGTCACCGGATCTGGTGTCAATTTAAAGAAGTAGTCCAGTTACACATTTGTGGGCTTATAACTTGGCTTCTGAATGTCCTAGAGAGATCAGGTTTGTTTTAGTATACTCCAATCAACAGCCCCTACAACCACAAAAAGGAATGGAGTCATTAGCACTTATGCTTTGTAAATGGCACCCAGATTATGTTGAACGAAGCCCAATTTCACATAATTCTGGGTTCATTTGTGTGAAAACAAGGTCCAATCAGGCTGAAACGTTACAGGAAGGTAGAATCTATTGAGTTGTAAGTGATCTGAACGTTTCATGATGATAGCACTTTCCTAAGGGGGTCAAACCATGTCCCAAAGGTCACCGGATCTGGTGTCAATTTAAAGAAGTAGTCCAGTTACACATTTGTGGTCTTATAACTTGGCTTCTGAATGTCCTATAGAGATCAGGTTTGTTTTAATGTACTCCAATCAACAGCCCCTACAACCACAAAAAGTAATGGAGTCATTAGCACTTATGGTTTGTAAATGGCACCCAGAATTATGTTGCACGAAGCACAATTTCACATCATTCTGGGTCCATTTGTGTGAAAACAAGGTCCAATCAGGCTGAAACGCTACAAGAAGGTAGAATCTATTGAGTTGTAAGTGATCTGAACGTTTCATGATGATAGCACTTTCCTAAGGGGGTCAAACCATGTCCCAAAGGTCACCGGATCTGGTATCAATTTAAAGTAGTCCAGTTACACATTTGTGGGCTTATAACTTGGCTTCTGAATGTCCTAGAGAGATCAGGTTTGTTTTAGTGTACTCCAATCAACAGCCCCTACAACCACAAAAAGGAATGGAGTCATTAGCACTTATGGTTTGTAAATGGCACCCAGAATTATGTTGCACGAAGCACAATTTCACATCATTCTGGGTCCATTTGTGTGAAAACAAGGTCCAATCAGGCTGAAACGTTACAGGAAGGTAGAATCTATTGAGTTGTAAGTGATCTGAACGCTTCAAGATGATAGCATTTTCCTAAGGGGGTCAAACCATGTCCCAAAGGTCACCGGATCTGGTGTCAATTTAAAGAAGTAGTCCAGTTACACATTTGTGGGCTTATAACTTGGCTTCTGAATGTCCTAGAGAGATCAGGTTTGTTTTAGTATACTCCAATCAACAGCCCCTACAACCACAAAAAGGAATGGAGTCATTAGCAATTATGGTTTTTAAATGGCACCCAGAATTATGTTGCACGAAGCCCAATTTCACATCATTCTGGGTTCATTTGTGTGAAAACAAGGTCCAGTCAGGCTGAAACGTTACAGGAAGGTAGAATCTATTGAGTTGTAAGTGATCTGAACGTTTCATGATGATAGCACTTTCCTAAGGGGGTCAAACCATGTCCCAAAGGTCACCGGATCTGGTGTCAATTTAAAGAAGTTGTCCAGTTACACATTTGTGGGCTTATAACTTGGCTTCGGAATGTCCTAGAGCGATCAGGTTTGTTTTAGTGTACTCCAATCAACAGCCCCTACAACCACAAAAAGGAATGGAGTCATAAGCACTTATGGTTTTCAAATGGCACCCAGAATTATGTTGCACGAAGCACAATTTCACATCATTCTGGGTTCATTTGTATGAAAACAAGGTCCAATCAGGCTGAAACGTTACAGGAAGGTAGAATCTATTGAGTTGTAAGTGATCTGAACGTTTCATGATGATAGCACTTTCCTAAGGGGGTCAAACCATGTCCCAAAGGTCACCGGATCTGGTGTCACTTTAAAGAAGTAGTCCAGTTGCACATTTGTGGGCTTACAACTTGGCTTCTGAATGTCCTAGAGAGGTCAGGTTTTTTTTTATTGTACTCCAATCAACAGCCCCTACAACCACAAAAAGGAATGGAGACATTAGCACTTATGGTTTGTAAATGGCACCCAGAATTATGTTGCACGAAGCACAATTTCACATCATTCTGGGTTCATTTGTGTGAAAACAAGGTCCAATCAGGCTGAAACGTTACAGGAAGGTAGAATCTATTGAGTTGTAAGTGATCTGAACGTTTCATGATGATAGCACTTTCCTAAGGGGGTCAAACCATGTCCCAAAGGTCACCGGATCTGGTGTCAATTTAAAGAAGTTGTCCAGTTACACATTTGTGGGCTTATAACTTGGCTTCGGAATGTCCTAGAGCGATCAGGTTTGTTTTAGTGTACTCCAATCAACAGCCCCTACAACCACAAAAAGGAATGGAGACATTAGCACTTATGGTTTTCAAATGGCACCCAGAATTATGTTGCACGAAGCACAATTTCACATCATTCTGGGTTCATTTGTGTGAAAACAAGGTCCAATCAGGCTGAAACGTTACAGGAAGGTAGAATCTATTGAGTTGTAAGTGATCTGAACGTTTCATGATGATAGCACTTTCCTAAGGGGGTCAAACCATGTCCCAAAGGTCACCGGATCTGGTGTCACTTTAAAGAAGTAGTCCAGTTGCACATTTGTGGGCTTACAACTTGGCTTCTGAATGTCCTAGAGAGGTCAGGTTTTTTTTTATTGTACTCCAATCAACAGCCCCTACAACCACAAAAAGGAATGGAGACATTAGCACTTATGGTTTGTAAATGGCACCCAGAATTATGTTGCACGAAGCACAATTTCACATCATTCTGGGTTCATTTGTGTGAAAACAAGGTCCAATCAGGCTGAAACGTTACAGGAAGGTAGAATCTATTGAGTTGTAAGTGATCTGAACGTTTCATGATGATAGCACTTTCCTAAGGGGGTCAAACCATGTCCCAAATGTCACCTTGATCTGGTGTCAATTTAAAGAAGTAGTCCAGTTACACCTTTGTGGGCTTATAATTTGGCTTCTGAATGTCCTAGAGAGATCAGGTTTGTTTTACGGTACTCCAATCAACAGCCTCTACAACCACAAAAAGGAATGGAGTCATTAGCACTTATGGTTTTTAAATGGCACCCAGAATTATGTTGCACGAAGCACAATTTCACATCATTCTGGGTTCATTTGTGTGAAAACAAGGTCCAATCAGGCTGAAACGTTACAGGAAGGTAGAATCTATTGAGTTGTAAGTGATCTGAACGTTTCATGATGATTGCACTTTCCTAAGGGGGTAAAACCATGTCCCAAAGGTCACCGGATCTGGTGTCAATTTAAAGAAGTAGTCCAGTTACACATTTGTGGGCTTATAACTTGGCTTCTGAATGTCCTAGAGAGGTTAGGTTTGTTTTAGTGTACTCCAATCAACAGCCCCTACAACCACAAAAAGGAATGGAGTCATTAGCACTTATGGTTTGTAAATGGCACCCAGAATTATGTTGCACGAAGCAAAATTTCACATCATTCCGGGTTCATTTGTATGAAAACAAGGTCCAATCAGGCTGAAACGTTACAGGAAGGTAGAATCTATTGAGTTGTAAGTGATCTGAACGTTTCATGATGATAGCACTTTCCTAAGGGGGTCAAACCATGTCCCAAAGGTCACCGGATCTGGTGTCACTTTAAAGAAGTAGTCCAGTTACACATTTGTGGGCTTATAGCTTGGCTTCTGAATGTCCTAGAGAGGTCAGGTTTGTTTTAGTGTACTCCAATCAACAGTCCCTACAACCACAAAAAGGAATGGAGTCATTAGCACTTATGGTTTGTAAATGGCACCCAGAATTATGTTGCACAAAGCACAATTTCACATCATTCTGGGTCCATTTGTGTGAAAACAAGGTCCAATCAGGCTGAAACGTTACAAGAAGGTAGAATCTATTGAGTTGTAAGTGATCTGAACGTTTCATGATGATCGCACATTCCTATAGGGGGTCAAACCATGTCCCAAAGGTCACTGGGCCTGGTGTCACTTTAAAGAAGTAGTCCAGTTACACCTTTGTGGGCTTATAACTTGGCTTCTGAATGTCCTAGAGAGGTCAGGTTTGTTTAAGTGTACTCCAATAAACAGCCCCTACAACCACAAAAAGGAATGGAGTCATTAGCACCTATGGTTTGTAAATGGCACCCTGAATTATGTTGCACGAAGCACAATTTCACATCATTCTGGGTCCATTTGTATGAAAACAAGGTCCAATCAGGCTGAAACGTTACAGGAAGGTAGAATCTATTGAGTTGTAAGTGATCTGAACGTTTCATGATGATAGCATTTTCCTAAGGGGGTCAAACCATGTCCCAAAGGTCACCGGATCTGGTGTCAATTTAAAGAAGTAGTCCAGTTACACATTTGTGGGCTTATAACTTGGCTTCTGAATGTCCTAGAGAGGTCAGGTTTGTTTTAGTGTACTCCAATCAACAGTCCCTACAACCACAAAAAGGAATGGAGTCATTAGCACTTATGGTTTGTAAATGGCACCCAGAATTATGTTGCACAAAGCACAATTTCACATCATTCTGGGTCCATTTGTGTGAAAACATGGTCCAATCAGGCTGAAACGTTACAAGAAGGTAGAATCTATTGAGTTGTAAGTGATCTGAACGTTTCATGATGATCGCACATTCCTATAGGGGGTCAAACCATGTCCCAAAGGTCACCGGGCCTGGTGTCACTTTAAAGAAGTAGTCCAGTTACACCTTTGTGGGCTTATAACTTGGCTTCTGAATGTCCTAGAGAGGTCAGGTTTGTTTAAGTGTACTCCAATAAACAGCCCCTACAACCACAAAAAGGAATGGAGTCATTAGCACTTATGGTTTGTAAATGGCACCCTGAATTATGTTGCACGAAGCACAATTTCACATCATTCTGGGTCCATTTGTATGAAAACAAGGTCCAATCAGGGTGAAACGTTACAGGAAGGTAGAATCTATTGAGTTGTAAGTGATCTGAACGTTTCATGATGATAGCATTTTCCGAAGGGGGTCAAACCATGTCCCAAAGGTCACCGGATCTGGTGTCAATTTAAAGAAGTAGTCCAGTTACACATTTGTGGGCTTATAACTTGGCTTCTGAATGTCCTAGAGAGATCAGGTTTGTTTTAGTATACTCCAATCAACAGCCCCTACAACCACAAAAAGGAATGGAGTCATTAGCACTTATGGTTTTTAAATGGCACCCAGAATTATGTTGCACGAAGCACAATTTCACATCATTCTGGGTTCATTTGTGTGAAAACAAGGTCCAATCAGGCTGAAACGTTACAGGAAGGTAGAATCTATTGAGTTGTAAGTGATCTGAACGTTTCACGATGATAGCACTTTCCTAAGGGGGTCAAACCATGTCCCAAAGTTCACCGGATCTGGTGTCAATTTAAAGAAATAGTCCAGTTACACATTTGTGGGCTTATAACTTGGCTTCTGAATGTCCTAGAGAGATCAGGTTTGTTTTAGTGTACTCCAATCAACAGCCCCTACAACCACAAAAAGGAATGGAGTCATTAGCACTTATGGTTTGTAAATGGCACCCAGAATTATGTTGCACGAAGCACAATTTCACATCATTCTGGGTTCATTTGTGTGAAAACAAGGTCCAATCAGGCTGAAACGTTACAAGAAGGTAGAATCTATTGAGTTGTAAGTGATCTGAACGTTTAATGATGATCGCACATTCCTATAGGGGGTTAAACCATGTCCCAAAGGTCACCGGGCCTGGTGTCACTTTAAAGAAGTAGTCCAGTTACACCTTTGTGGGCTTATAACTTGGCTTCTGAATGTCCTAGAGAGGTCAGAATTGTTTTAGTGTACTCTAATCAACAGCCCCTACAACCACAAAAAGGAATGGAGTCATTAGCACTTATGGTTTGTAAATGGCACCCAGAATTATGTTGCACGAAGCACAATTTCACATCATTCTGGGTTCATTTGTGTGAAAACAAGGTCCAATCAGGCTGAAACATTACAAGAAGGTAGAATCTATTCAGTTGTAAGTGATCTGAACGTTTCATGATGATCGAACATTCCTATAGGGGGTCAAACCATGTCCCAAAGGTCACCGGGCCTGGTGTCACTTTAAAGAAGTAGTCCAGTTACACCTTTGTGGGCTTATAACTTGGCTTCTGAATGTCCTAGAGAGGTCAGGTTTGTTTTAGTGTACTCCAATCAACAGCCCCTACAACCACAAAAAGGAATGGAGTCTTTAGCACTTATGGTTTGTAAATGGCACCCAGAATTATGTTGCACGAAGCACAATTTCACATCATTCTGGGTCCATTTGTGTGAAAACAAGGTCCAATCAGGCTGAAACGTTACAGGAAGGTAGAATCTATTGAGGTGTAAGTGATCTGAACATTTCAAGATGATAGCACTTTCCTAAGGGGGTCAAACCATGTCCCAAAGGTCACCGGATCTGGTGTCAATTTAAAGAAGTAGTCCAGTTACACATTTGTGGGCTTATAACTTGGCTTCTGAATGTCCTAGAGAGATCAGGTTTAGTTTAGTATACTCCAATCAACAGCCCCTACAACCACAAAAAGGAATGGAGTCATTAGCACTTATGGTTTTTAAATGGCACCCAGAATTATGTTGCACGAAGCCCAATTTCACATCATTCTGGGTTCATTTGTGTGAAAACAAGGTCCAGTCAGGCTGAAACGTTACAGGAAGGTAGAATCTATTGAGTTGTAAGTGATCTGAACGTTTCATGATGATAGCACTTTCCTAAGGGGGTCAAACCATGTCCCAAAGGTCACCAGATCTGGTGTCAATTTAAAGAAGTAGTCCAGTTACACATTTGCGGGCTTATAACTTGGCTTCTGAATGTCCTAGAGGGATCAGGTTTGTTTTAATGTACTCCAATCAACAGCCCCTACAACCACAAAAAGGAATGGAGTCATAAGCACTTATGGTTTGTAAATGGCACCCAGAATTATGTTGCACGAAGCACAATTTCACATCATTCTGGGTTCATTTGTGTGAAAACAAGGTCCAATCAGGCTGAAACGTTACAGGAAGGTAGAATCTATTGAGTTGTAAGTGATCTGAACGTTTCATGATGATAGCACTTTCCTAAGGGGGTCAAACCATGTCCCAAATGTCACCGGATCTGGTGTCAATTTAAAGTAGTCCAGTTACACATTTGTGGGCTTATAACTTGGCTTCTGAATGTCCTAGAGAGATCAGGTTTGTTTTAATGTACTCCAATCAACAGCCCCTACCACCACTAAAAGGAATGGAGTCATTAGCACTCATGGTTTGTAAATGGCACCCAGAATTATGTTGCATGAAGCACAATTTCACATCATTCTGGGTCCATTTGTGTGAAAACAAGGTCCAATCAGGCTGAAACGCTACAAGAAGGTAGAATCTATTGAGTTGTAAGTGATCTGAACGTTTCATGATGATAGCACTTTCCTAAGGGGGTCAAACCATGTCCCAAAGGTCACCGGATCTGGTGTCAATTTAAAGAAGTAGTCCAGTTACACATTTGTGGGCTTATAACTTGGCTTCTGAATGTCCTAGAGAGATCAGGTTTGTTTTAGTGTACTCCAATCAACAGCCCCTACAACCACAAAAAGGAATGGAGTCATAAGCACTTATGGTTTGTAAATGGCACCCAGAATTATGTTGCACGAAGCACAATTTCACATCATTCTGGGTTCATTTGTGTGAAAACAAGGTCCAATCAGGCTGAAATGTTACAGGAAGGTAGAATCTATTGAGTTGTAAGTGATCTGAACGTTTCATGATGATAGCACTTTCCTAAGGGGGTCAAACCATATCCCAAAGGTCACCGGATCTGGTGTCAATTTAAAGTAGTCCAGTTACACATTTGTGGGCTTATAACTTGGCTTCTGAATGTCCTAGAGAGATCAGGTTTGTTTTAATGTACTCCAATCAACAGCCCCTACAACCACAAAAAGGAATGGAGTCATTAGCACTTATGGTTTGTAAATGGCACCCAGAATTATGTTGCACGAAGCACAATTTCACAACATTCTGGGTTCATTTGTGTGAAAACAAGGTCCAATCAGGCTGAAACGCTACAAGAAGGTAGAATCTATTGAGTTGTAAGTGATCTGAACGTTTCATGATGATAGCACTTTCCAAAGGGGGTCAAACCATGTCCCAAAGGTCACCGGATCTGGTGTCAATTTAAAGAAGTAGTCCAGTTACACATTTGTGGGCTTATAACTTGGCTTCTGAATGTCCTAGAGAGATCAGGTTTGTTTTAGTGTACTCCAATCAACAGCCCCTACAACCACAAAAAGGAATGGAGTCATAAGCACTTATGGTTTGTAAATGGCACCCAGAATTATGTTGCACGAAGCACAATTTCACATCATTCTGGGTTCATTTGTGTGAAAACAAGGTCCAATCAGGCTGAAATGTTACAGGAAGGTAGAATCTATTGAGTTGTAAGTGATCTGAACGTTTCATGATGATAGCACTTTCCTAAGGGGGTCAAACCATGTCCCAAAGGTCACCGGATCTGGTGTCAATTTAAAGTAGTCCAGTTACACATTTGTGGGCTTATAACTTGGCTTCTGAATGTCCTAGAGAGATCAGGTTTGTTTTAATGTACTCCAATCAACAGCCCCTACAACCACAAAAAGGAATGGAGACATTAGCACTTATGATTTTTAAATGGCACCCAGAATTATGTTGCACGAAGCACAATTTCACATCATTCTGGGTCCATTTGTGTGAAAACAAGGTCCAATCAGGCTGAAACGTTACAGGAAGGTAGAATCTATTGAGTTGTAAGTGATCTGAACATTTCAAGATGATAGCACTTTCCTAAGGGGGTCAAACCATGTCCCAAAGGTCACCGGATCTGGTGTCAATTTAAAGAAGTAGTCCAGTTACACATTTGTGGGCTCATAACTTGGCTTCTGAATGTCCTAGAGAGATCAGGTTTGTTTTAGTATACTCCAATCAACAGCCCCTACAACCACAAAAAGGAATGGAGTCATTAGCACTTATGGTTTTTAAATGGCACCCAGAATTATGTTGCACGAAGCCCAATTTCACATCATTCTGGGTTCATTTGTGTGAAAACAAGGTCCAGTCAGGCTGAAACGTTACAGGAAGGTAGAATCTATTGAGTTGTAAGTGATCTGAACGTTTCATGATGATAGCACTTTCCTAAGGGGGTCAAACCATGTCCCAAAGGTCACCAGATCTGGTGTCAATTTAAAGAAGTAGTCCAGTTACACATTTGCGGGCTTATAACTTGGCTTCTGAATGTCCTAGAGGGATCAGATTTGTTTTAATGTACTCCAATCAACAGCCCCTACAACCACAAAAAGGAATGGAGTCATAAGCACTTATGGTTTGTAAATGGCACCCAGAATTATGTTGCACGAAGCACAATTTCACATCATTCTGGGTTCATTTGTGTGAAAACAAGTTCCAATCAGGCTGAAACGTTACAGGAAGGTAGAATCTATTGAGTTGTAAGTGATCTGAACGTTTCATGATGATAGCACTTTCCTAAGGGGGTCAAATCCATGTCCCAAAGGTCACCGGATCTGGTGTCAATTTAAAGTAGTCCAGTTACACATTTGTGGGCTTATAACTTGGCTTCTGAATGTCCTAGAGAGATCAGGTTTGTTTTAATGTACTCCAATCAACAGCCCCTACAACCACAAAAAGGAATGGAGTCATTAGCACTTATGGTTTGTAAATGGCACCCAGAATTATGTTGCACGAAGCACAATTTCACATCATTCTGGGTCCATTTGTGTGAAAACAAGGTCCAATCAGGCTGAAACGCTACAAGAAGGTAGAATCTATTGAGTTGTAAGTGATCTGAACGTTTCATGATGATAGCACTTTCCTAAGGGGGTCAAACCATGTCCCAAAGGTCACCGGATCTGGTGTCAATTTAAAGAAGTAGTCCAGTTACACATTTGTGGGCTTATAACTTGGCTTCTGAATGTCCTAGAGAGATCAGGTTTGTTTTAGTGTACTCCAATCAACAGCCCCTACAACCACAAAAAGGAATGGAGTCATAAGCACTTATGGTTTGTAAATGGCACCCAGAATTATGTTGCACGAAGCACAATTTCACATCATTCTGGGTTCATTTGTGTGAAAACAAGGTCCAATCAGGCTGAAATGTTACAGGAAGGTAGAATCTATTGAGTTGTAAGTGATCTGAACGTTTCATGATGATAGCACTTTCCTAAGGGGGTCAAACCATGTCCCAAAGGTCACCGGATCTGGTGTCAATTTAAAGTAGTCCAGTTACACATTTGTGGGCTTATAACTTGGCTTCTGAATGTCCTAGAGAGATCAGGTTTGTTTTAATGTACTCCAATCAACAGCCCCTACAACCACAAAAAGGAATGGAGTCATTAGCACTTATGGTTTGTAAATGGCACCCAGAATTATGTTGCACGAAGCACAATTTCACATCATTCTGGGTTCATTTGTGTGAAAACAAGGTCCAATCAGGCTAAAACGCTACAAGAAGGTAGAATCTATTGAGTTGTAATTGATCTGAACGTTTCATGATGATAGCACTTTCCAAAGGGGGTCAAACCATGTCCCAAAGGTCACCGGATCTGGTGTCAATTTAAAGAAGTAGTCCAGTTACACATTTGTGGGCTTATAACTTGGCTTCTGAATGTCCTAGAGAGATCAGGTTTGTTTTAGTGTACTCCAATCAACAGCCCCTACAACCACAAAAAGGAATGGAGACATTAGCACTTATGGTTTTTAAATGGCACCCAGAATTATGTTGCACGAAGCACAATTTCACATCATTCTGGGTTCATTTGTGTGAAAACAAGGTCCAATCAGGCTGAAACGTTACAGGAAGGTAGAATCTATTGAGTTGTAAGTGATCTGAACGTTTCATGATGATAGCACTTTCCTAAGGGGGTCAAACCATGTCCCAAAGGTCACCGGATCTGGTGTCACTTTAAAGAAGTAGTCCAGTTACACATTTGTGGGCTTATAACTTGGCTTCTGAATGTCCTAGAGAGGTCAGGTTTGTTTTATTGTACTCCAATCAACAGCCCCTACAGCCACAAAAAGGAATGGAGACATTAGCACTTATGGTTTGTAAACGGCACCCAGAATTATGTTGCACGAAGCACAATTTCACATCATTCTGGGTCCATTTGTGTGAAAACAAGGTCCAATCAGGCTGAAACGCTACAAGAAGGTAGATTCTGTTGAGTTGTAAGTGATCTGAACGTTTCAAGATGATCGCACATTCCTATAGGGGGTAAAACCATGTCCCAAAGGTCACCGGGCCTGGTGTCACTTTAAAGATGTAGTCCAGTTACACTTTTGTGGGCTTATAACTTGGCTTCTGAATGTCCTAGAGAGGTCAGGTTTGTTTTAGTGTACTCCAATCAACAGCCCCTACAACCACAAAAAGGAATGGAGACATTAGCATTTATGATTTTTAAATGGCACCCAGAATTATGTTGCACGAAGCCCAACTTCACATAATTCTGGGTTCATTTGTGTGAAAACAAGGTCCAGTCAGGCTGAAACGTTACAGGAAGGTAGAATCTATTGAGTTGTAAGTGATCTGAATGTTTCATGATGATAGCACTTTCCTAAGGGGGTCAAACCATGTCCCAAAGGTCACCGGATCTGGTGTCAATTTAAAGAAGTAGTCCAGTTACACATTTGTGGGCTTATAACTTGGCTTCTGAATGTCCTAGAGAGATCAGGTTTGTTTTAGTGTACTCCAATCAAAAGCCCCTACAACCACAAAAAGGAATGGAGTCATTAGCACTTATGGTTTGTAAATGGCACCCAGAATTATGTTGCACGAAGCACAATTTCACATCATTCTGGGTTCATTTGTGTGAAAACAAGGTCCAATCAGGCTGAAACGTTACAGGAAGGTAGAATCTATTGAGTTGTAATTGATCTGAACGTTTCATGATGATAGCACTTTCCTAAGGGGGTCAAACCAAGTCCCAAAGGTCACCGGATCTGGTGTCACTTTAAAGAAGTAGTCCAGTTACACATTTGTAGGCTTATAACTTGGCTTCTGAATGTCCTAGAGAGGTCAGGTTTGTTTTAGTGTACTCCAATCAACAGCCCCTACAACCACAAAAAGGAATGGAGACATTAGCAGTTATGGTTTTTAAATGGCACCCAGAATTATGTTGCACGAAGCACAATTTCACATCATTCTGGGTTCATTTGTGTGAAAACAAGGTCCAATCAGGCTGAAACGTTACAGGAAGGTAGAATCTATTGAGTTGTAAGTGATCTGAACGTTTCATGATGATAGCACTTTCCTAAAGGGGTCAAACCATGTCCCAAATGTCACCGGATCTGGTGTCAATTTAAAGAAGTAGTCCAGTTACACGTTTGTGGGCTTATAATTTGGCTTCTGAATGTCCTAGAGAGATCAGGTTTGTTTTACGGTACTCCAATCAACAGCCTCTACAACCACAAAAAGGAATGGAGTCATTAGCACTTATGGTTTTTAAATGGCACCCAGAATTATGTTGCACGAAGCACAATTTCACATCATTCTGGGTTCATTTGTGTGAAAACAAGGTCCAATCAGGCTGAAACGTTACAGGAAGGTAGAATCTATTGAGTTGTAAGTGATCTGAACGTTTCATGATGATTGCACTTTCCTAAGGGGGTAAAACCATGTCCCAAAGGTCACCGGATCTGGTGTCAATTTAAAGTAGTAGTCCAGTTACACATTTGTGGGCTTATAACTTGGCTTCTGAATGTCCTAGAGAGGTTAGATTTGTTTTAGTGTACTCCAATCAACAGCCCCTACAACCACAAAAAGGAATGGAGTCATTAGCACTTATGGTTTGTAAATGGCACCCAGAATTATGTTGCACGAAGCACAATTTCACATCATTCCGGGTTCATTTGTGTGAAAACAAGGTCCAATCAGGCTGAAACGTTACAGGAAGGTAGAATCTATTGAGTTGTAAGTGATCTGAACGTTTCATGATGATAGCACTTTCCTAAGGGCGTCAAACCATGTCCCAAAGGTCACCGGATCTGGTGTCACTTTAAAGAAGTAGTCCAGTTACACATTTGTGGGCTTATAGCTTGGCTTCTGAATGTCCTAGAGAGGTCAGGTTTGTTTTACTGTACTCCAATCAACAGTCCCTACAACCACAAAAAGGAATGGAGTCATTAGCACTTATGGTTTGTAAATGGCACCCAGAATTATGTTGCACAAAGCACAATTTCACATCATTCTGGGTCCATTTGTGTGAAAACAAGGTCCAATCAGGCTGAAACGTTACAAGAAGGTAGAATCTATTGAGTTGTAAGTGATCTGAATGTTTCATGATGATCGCACATTCCTATAGGGGGTCAAACCATGTCCCAAAGGTCACCGGATCTGGTGTCAATTTAAAGAAGTAGTCCAGTTACACATTTGTGGGCTTATAACTTGGCTTCTGAATGTCCTAGAGAGGTCAGGTTTGTTTTAGTGTACTCCAATCAACAGTCCCTACAACCACAAAAAGGAATGGAGTCATTAGCACTTATGTTTTGTAAATGGCACCCAGAATTATGTTGCACAAAGCACAATTTCACATCATTCTGGGTCCATTTGTGTGAAAACAAGGTCCAATCAGGCTGAAACGTTACAAGAAGGTAGAATCTATTGAGTTGTAAGTGATCTGAACGTTTCATGATAATCGCACATTCCTATATGGGGTCAAACCATGTCCCAAAGGTCACCGGGCCTGGTGTCACTTTAAAGAAGTAGTCCAGTTACACCTTTGTGGGCTTATAACTTGGCTTCTGAATGTCCTAGAGAGGTCAGGTTTGTTTAAGTGTACTCCAATAAACAGCCCCTACAACCACAAAAAGGAATGGAGTCATTAGCACTTATGGTTTGTAAATGGCACCCTGAATTATGTTGCACGAAGCACAATTTCACATCATTCTGGGTCCATTTGTATGAAAACAAGGTCCAATCAGGCTGAAACGTTACAGGAAGGTAGAATCTATTGAGTTGTAAGTGATCTGAACGTTTCATGATGATAGCATTTTCCTAAGGGGGTCAAACCATGTCCCAAAGGTCACCGGATCTGGTGTCAATTTAAAGAAGTAGTCCAGTTACACATTTGTGGGCTTATAACTTGGCTTCTGAATGTCCTAGAGAGATCAGGTTTGTTTTAGTATACTCCAATCAACAGCCCCTACAACCACAAAAAGGAATGGAGTCATTAGCACTTATGGTTTTTAAATGGCACCCAGAATTATGTTGCACGAAGCACAATTTCACATCATTCTGGGTTCATTTGTGTGAAAACAAGGTCCAATCAGGCTGAAACGTTACAGGAAGGTAGAATCTATTGAGTTGTAAGTGATCTGAACGTTTCACGATGATAGCACTTTCCTAAGGGGGTCAAACCATGTCCCAAAGTTCACCGGATCTGGTGTCAATTAAAAGAAATAGTCCAGTTACACATTTGTGGGCTTATAACTTGGCTTCTGAATGTCCTAGAGAGATCAGGTTTGTTTTAGTGTACTCCAATCAACAGCCCCTACAACCACAAAAAGGAATGGAGTCATTAGCACTTATGGTTTGTAAATGGCACCCAGAATTATGTTGCACGAAGCACAATTTCACATCATTCTGGGTTCATTTGTGTGAAAACAAGGTCCAATCAGGCTGAAACGTTACAAGAAGGTAGAATCTATTGAGTTGTAAGTGATCTGAACGTTTAATGATGATCGCACATTCCTATAGGGGGTTAAACCATGTCCCAAAGGTCACCGGGCCTGGTGTCACTTTAAAGAAGTAGTCCAGTTACACCTTTGTGGGCTTATAACTTGGCTTCTGAATGTCCTAGAGAGGTCAGGTTTGTTTTAGTGTACTCCAATCAACAGCCCCTACAACCACAAAAAGGAATGGAGTCATTAGCACTTATGGTTTGTAAATGGCACCCAGAATTATGTTGCACGAAGCACAATTTCACATCATTCTGGGTTCATTTGTGTGAAAAGAAGGTCCAATCAGGCTGAAACGTTACAAGAAGGTAGAATCTATTGAGTTGTAAGTGATCTGAACGTTTCATGATGATAGCACTTTCCTAAGGGGGTTCAAACCATGTCCCAAAGGTCACCGGATCTGGTGTCAATTTAAAGTAGTCCAGTTACAGATTTGTGGGCTTATAACTTGGCTTCTGAATGTCCTAGAGAGATCAGGTTTGTTTTAATGTACTCCAATCAACAGCCCCTACAACCACAAAAAGGAATGGAGTCATTAGCACTTATGGTTTGTAAATGGCACCCAGAATTATGTTGCACGAAGCACAATTTCACATCATTCTGGGTCCATTTGTGTGAAAACAAGGTCCAATCAGGCTGAAACGCTACAAGAAGGTAGAATCTATTGAGTTGTAAGTGATCTGAACGTTTCATGATGATAGCACTTTCCTAAGGGGGTCAAACCATGTCCCAAAGGTCACCGGATCTGGTGTCAATTTAAAGAAGTAGTCCAGTTACACATTTGTGGGCTTATAACTTGGCTTCTGAATGTCCTAGAGAGATCAGGTTTGTTTTAGTGTACTCCAATCAACAGCCCCTACAACCACAAAAAGGAATGGAGTCATAAGCACTTATGGTTTGTAAATGGCACCCAGAATTATGTTGCACGAAGCACAATTTCACATCATTCTGGGTTCATTTGTGTGAAAACAAGGTCCAATCAGGCTGAAATGTTACAGGAAGTTAGAATCTATTGAGTTGTAAGTGATCTGAACGTTTCATGATGATAGCACTTTCCTAAGGGGGTCAAACCATGTCCCAAAGGTCACCGGATCTGGTGTCAGTTTAAAGTAGTCCAGTTACACATTTGTGGGCTTATAACTTGGCTTCTGAATGTCCTAGAGAGATCAGGTTTGTTTTAATGTACTCCAATCAACAGCCCCTACAACCACAAAAAGGAATGGAGTCATTAGCACTTATGGTTTGTAAATGGCACCCAGAATTATGTTGCACGAAACACAATTTCACATCATTCTGGGTTCATTTGTGTGAAAACAAGGTCCAATCAGGCTGAAACGCTACAAGAAGGTAGAATCTATTGAGTTGTAAGTGATCTGAACGTTTCATGATGATCTCACATTCCTATAGGGGGTAAAACCATGTCCCAAAGGTCACCGGGCCTGGTGTCACTTTAAAGATGTAGTCCAGTTACACTTTTGTGGTCTTATAACTTGGCTTCTGAATGTCCTAGAGAGGTCAGGTTTGTTTTAGTGTACTCCAATCAACAGCCCCTACAACCACAAAAAGGAATGGAGACATTAGCACTTATGATTTTTAAATGGCACCCAGAATTATGTTGCACGAAGCCCAACTTCACATAATTCTGGGTTCATTTGTGTGAAAACAAGGTCCAGTCAGGCTGAAACGTTACAGGAAGGTAGAATATATTGAGTTGTAAGTGATCTGAACGTTTCATGATGATAGCACTTTCCTAAGGGGGTCAAACCATGTCCCAAACGTCACCGGATCTGGTGTCACTTTAAAGAAGTAGTCCAGTTACACATTTGTGGGCTTATAACTTGGCTTCTGAATGTCCTAGAGAGGTCAGGTTTGTTTTATTGTACTCCAATCAACAGCCCCTACAACCACAAAAAGGAATGGAGACATTAGCACTTATGGTTTGTAAATGGCACCCAGAATTATGTTGCACGAAGCACAATTTCACATCATTCTGGGTCCATTTGTGTGAAAACAAGGTCCAATCAGGCTGAAACGCTACAAGAAGGTAGATTCTATTGAGTTGTAAGTGATCTGAACGTTTCAAGATGATCGCACATTCCTATAGGGGGTAAAACCATGTCCCAAACGTCACCGGGCCTGGTGTCAATTTAAAGATGTAGTCCAGTTACACCTTTGTGGGCTTATAACTTGGCTTCTGAATGTCCTAGAGAGGTTAGGTTTGTTTTAGTGTACTCCAATCAAAAGCCCCTACAACCACAAAAAGGAATGGAGTCATTAGCACTAATGGTTTGTAAATGGCACCCAGAATTATGTTGCACGAAGCACAATTTCACATCATTCTGGGTTCATTTGTGTGAAAACAAGGTCCAATCAGGCTGAAACGTTACAGGAAGGTAGAATCTATTGAGTTGTAAGTGATCTGAACGTTTCATGATGATAGCACTTTCCTAAGGGGGTCAAACCATGTCCCAAAGGTCACCGGATCTGGTGTCACTTTAAAGAAGTAGTCCAGTTACACATTTGTGGGCTTATAACTTGGCTTCTGAATGTCCTAGAGAGGTCAGGTTTGTTTTATTGTACTCCAATCAACAGCCCCTACAACCACAAAAAGGAATGGAGACATTAGCACTTATGGTTTGTAAATGGCACCCAGAATTATGTTGCACGAAGCACAATTTCACATCATTCTGGGTCCATTTGTGTGAAAACAAGGTCCAATCAGGCTGAAACGCTACAAGAAGGTAGATTCTATTGAGTTGTAAGTGATCTGAACGTTTCAAGATCATCGCACATTCCTATAGGGGGTAAAACCATGTCCCAAACGTCACCGGGCCTGGTGTCAATTTAAAGATGTAGTCCAGTTACACCTTTGCGGGCTTATGACTTGGCTTCTGAATGTCCTAGAGAGGTTAGGTTTGTTTTAGTGTACTCCAATCAAAAGCCCCTACAACCACAAAAAGGAATGGAGTCATTAGCACTTATGGTTTGTAAATGGCACCCAGAATTATGTTGCACGAAGCACAATTTCACATCATTCTGGGTTCATTTGTGTGAAAACAAGGTCCAATCAGGCTGAAACGTTACAGGAAGGTAGAATCTATTGAGTTGTAAGTGATCTGAAAATTTCATGATGATAGCACTTTCCTAAGGGGGTCAAACCATGTCCCAAAGGTCAACGGATCTGGTGTCACTTTAAAGAAGTAGTCCAGTTACACATTTGTGGGCTTATAACTTGGCTTCTGAATGTCCTAGAGAGGTCAGGTTTGTTTTAGTGTACTCCAATCAACAGCCCCTACAACCACAAAAAGGAATGGAGACATTAGCACTTATGATTTTTAAATGGCACCCAGAATTATGTTGCACGAAGCACAATTTCACATCATTCTGGGTCCATTTGTGTGAAAACAAGGTCCAATCAGGCTGAAACGTTACAGGAAGGTAGAATCTATTGAGTTGTAAGTGATCTGAACGTTTCATGATGATAGCACTTTCCTAAGGGGGTCAAACCATGTCCCAAAGGTCACCGGATCTGGTGTCAATTTAAAGAAGTAGTCCAGTTACACATTTGTGGGCTTATAACTTGGCTTATGAATGTCCTAGAGAGATCAGGTTTGTTTTAGTATACTCCAATCAACAGCCCCTACAACCACAAAAAGGAATGGAGTCATTAGCACTTATGCTTTGTAAATGGCACCCAGAATTATGTTGAACGAAGCACAATTTCACATAATTCTGGGTTCATTTGTGTGAAAACAAGATCCAATCAGGCTGAAACGTTACAGGAAGGTAGAATCTATTGAGTTGTAAGTGATCTGAACGTTTCATGATGATAGCACTTTCCTAAGGGTGTCAAACCATGTCCCAAAGGTCACCGGATCTGGTGTCAATTTAAAGAAGTAGTCCAGTTACACATTTGTGGGCTTATAACTTGGCTTCTGAATGTCCTAGAGAGATCAGGTTTGTTTTAATGTACTCCAATCAACAGCCCCTACAACCACAAAAAGGAATGGAGTCATTAGCACTTATGGTTTGTAAATGGCACCCAGAATTATGTTGCACGAAGCACAATTTCACATCATTCTGGGTTCATTTGTGTGAAAACAAGGTCCAATCAGGCTGAAACGTTACAGGAAGGTAGAATCTATTGAGCTGTAAGTGATCTGAACGTTTCATGATGATAGCACTTTCCTAAGGGGGTCAAACCATGTCCCAAAGGTCACCGGATCTGGTGTCAATTTAAAGTAGTCCAGTTACACATTTGTGGACTTATAACTTGGCTTCTGAATGTCCTAGAGAGATCAGGTTTGTTTTAATGTACTCCAATCAACAGCCCCTACAACCACAAAAAGGAATGGAGTCATTAGCACTTATGGTTTGTAAATGGCACCCAGAATTATGTTGCACGAAGCACAATTTCACATCATTCTGGGTTCATTTGTGTGAAAACAAGGTCCAATCAGGCTGAAACGTTACAGGAAGGTAGAATCTATTGAGCTGTAAGTGATCTGAACGTTTCATGATGATAGCACTTTCCTAAGGGGGTCAAACCATGTCCCAAAGGTCACCGGATCTGGTGTCAATTTAAAGTAGTCCAGTTACACATTTGTGGGCTTATAACTTGGCTTCTGAAAGTCCTAGAGAGGTTAGGTTTGTTTTAGTGTACTCCAATCAAAAGCCCCTACAGCCACGAAAAGGAATGGAGTCATTAGCACTTATGGTTTGTAAATGGCACCCAGAATTATGTTGCACGAAGCACAATTTCACATCATTCTGGGTTCATTTGTGTGAAAACAAGGTCCAATCAGGCTGAAACGTTACAGGAAGGTAGAATCTATTGAGGTGTAAGTGATCTGAACGTTTCATGATGATAGCACTTTCTTAAGGGGGTCAAACCATGTCCCAAAGGTCACCGGATCTGGTGTCACTTTAAAGAAGTAGTCCAGTTACACATTTGTGGGCTTATAACTTGGCTTCTGAATGTCCTAGAGAGGTCAGGTTTGTTTTAGTGTACTCCAATCAACAGCCCCTACAACCACAAAAAGGAATGGAGACATTAGGACTTATGATTTTTAAATGGCACCCAGAATTATGTTGCACGAAGCACAATTTCACATCATTCTGGGTCCATTTGTTTGAAAACAAGGTCCAATCAGGCTGAAACGTTACAGGAAGGTAGAATCTATTGAGTTGTAAGTGATCTGAATGTTTCATGATGATAGCACTTTCCTAAGGGGGTCAAACCATGTCCCAAAGGTCACCGGATAAGGTGTCAATTTAAAGAAGTAGTCCAGTTACACATTTGTGGGCTCATAACTTGGCTTCTGAATGTCCCTGAGAGATCAGGTTTGTTTTAGTATACTCCAATCAACAGCCCCTACAACCACAAAAAGGAATGGAGTCATTAGCACTTATGGTTTGTAAATGGCACCCAGAATTATGTTGCACGAAGCACAATTGCACATCATTCTAGGTCCATTTGTGTGAAAACAAGGTCCAATCAGGCTGAAACGTTACAGGAAGGTAGAATCTATTGATTTGTAAGTGATCTGAACGTTTCACGATGATAGCACTTTCCTAAGGGTGTCAAACCATGTCCCAAATGTCACCGCATCTGGTGTCAATTTAAAGAAGTAGTACAGTTACACATTTGTGGGCTTATAACTTGGCTTCTGAATGTCCTAGAGAGATCAGGTTTGTTTTAGTATACTCCAATCAACAGCCCCTACAACCACAAAAAGGAATGGAGTCATTAGCACTTATGCTTTGTAAATGGCACCCAGAATTATGTTGAACGAAGCACAATTTCACATAATTCTGGGTTCATTTGTGTGAAAACAAGGTCCAATCAGGCTGAAACGTTACAGGAAGGTAGAATCTATTGATTTGTAAGTGATCTGAAGGTTTCATGATGATAGCACTTTCCTAAGGGGGTCAAACCATGTCCCAAAGGTCACCGGATCTGGTGTCAATTTAAAGAAGTTGTCCAGTTACACATTTGTGGGCTTATAACTTGGCTTCTGAATGTCCTAGAGCGATCAGGTTTGTTTTAGTGTACTCCAATCAACAGCCCCTACAACCACAAAAAGGAATGGAGACATTAGCACTTATGGTTTGTAAATGGCACCCAGAATTATGTTGCACGAAGCACAATTTCACATCATTCTGGGTTCATTTGTATGAAAACAAGGTCCAATCAGGCTGAAACGCTACAAGAAGGTAGATTCTATTGAGTTGTAAGTGATCTGAACGTTTCAAGATCATTCCACATTCCTATAGGGGGTAAAACCATGTCCCAAACGTCACCGGGCCTGGTGTCAATTTAAAGATGTAGTCCAGTTACACCTTTGTGGGCTTATAACTTGGCTTCTGAATGTCCTAGAGAGGTTAGGTTTGTTTTAGTGTACTCCAATCAAAAGCCCCTACAACCACAAAAAGGAATGGAGTCATTAGCACTTATGGTTTGTAAATGGCACCCAGAATTATGTTGCACGAAGCACAATTTCACATCATTCTGGGTTCATTTGTGTGAAAACAAGGTCCAATCAGGCTGAAACGTTACAGGAAGGTAGAATCTATTGAGTTGTAAGTGATCTGAACGTTTCATGATGATAGCACTTTCCTAAGGGGGTCAAACCATGTCCCAAAGGTCAACGGATCTGGTGTCACTTTAAAGAAGTAGTCCAGTTACACATTTGTGGGCTTATAACTTGGCTTCTGAATGTCCTAGAGAGGTCAGGTTTGTTTTAGTGTACTCCAATCAACAGCCCCTACAACCACAAAAAGGAATGGAGACATTAGCACTTATGATTTTTAAATGGCACCCAGAATTATGTTGCACGAAGCACAATTTCACATCATTCTGGGTCCATTTGTGTGAAAACAAGGTCCAGTCAGGCTGAAACGTTACAGGAAGGTAGAATCTATTGAGTTGTAAGTGATCTGAACGTTTCACGATGATAGCACTTTCCTAAGGGGGTCAAACCATGTCCCAAAGGTCACCGGATCTGGTGTCAATTTAAAGAAGTAGTCCAGTTACACATTTGTGGGCTTATAACTTGGCTTCTGAATGTCCCTGAGAGATCAGGTTTGTTTAAGTATACTCCAATCAACAGCCCCTACAACCACAAAAAGGAATGGAGTCATTAGCACTTATGGTTTTTAAATGGCACCCAGAATTATGTTTCACGAAGCACAATTTCACATCATTCTCGGTCCATTTGTGTGAAAACAAGGTCCAATCAGGCTGAAACGTTACAGGAAGGTAGAATCTATTGAGTTGTAAGTGATCTGAACGTTTCATGATGATAGCACTTTCCTAAGGGGGTCAAACCATGTCCCAAAGGTCACCGGATCTGGTGTCAATTTAAAGAAGTAGTCCAGTTACACATTTGTGGGCTTATAACTTGGCTTCTGAATGTCCTAGAGAGATCAGGTTTGTTTTAGTATACTCCAATCAACAGCCCCTACAACCACAAAAAGGAATGGAGTCATTAGCACTTATGCTTTGTAAATGGCACCCAGAATTATGTTGAACGAAGCACAATTTCACATAATTCTGGGTTCATTTGTGTGAAAACAAGGTCCAATCAGGCTGAAACGTTACAGGAAGGTAGAATCTATTGATTTGTAAGTGATCTGAACGTTTCATGATGATAGCACTTTCCTAAGGGGGTCAAACCATGTCCCAAAGGACACCGGATCTGGTGTCAATTTAAAGAAGTTGTCCAGTTACACATTTGTGGGCTTATAACTTGGCTTCTGAATGTCCTAGAGCGATCAGGTTTGTTTTAGTGTACTCCAATCAACAGCCCCTACAACCACAAAAAGGAATGGAGACATTAGCACTTATGGTTTGTAAATGGCACCCAGAATTATGTTGCACGAAGCACAATTTCACATCATTCTGGGTTCATTTGTGTGAAAACAAGGTCCAATCAGGCTGAAACGCTACAAGAAGGTAGATTCTATTGAGTTGTAAGTGATCTGAACGTTTCAAGATCATTCCACATTCCTATAGGGGGTAAAACCATGTCCCAAACGTCACCGGGCCTGGTGTCAATTTAAAGATGTAGTCCAGTTACACCTTTGTGGGCTTATAACTTGGCTTCTGAATGTCCTAGAGAGGTTAGGTTTGTTTTAGTGTACTCCAATCAAAAGCCCCTACAACCACAAAAAGGAATGGAGTCATTAGCACTTATGGTTTGTAAATGGCACCCAGAATTATGTTGCACGAAGCACAATTTCACATCATTCTGGGTTCATTTGTGTGAAAACAAGGTCCAATCAGGCTGAAACGTTACAGGAAGGTAGAATCTATTGAGTTGTAAGTGATCTGAACGTTTCATGATGATAGCACTTTCCTAAGGGGGTCAAACCATGTCCCAAAGGTCAACGGATCTGGTGTCACTTTAAAGAAGTAGTCCAGTTACACATTTGTGGGCTTATAACTTGGCTTCTGAATGTCCTAGAGAGGTCAGGTTTGTTTTAGTGTACTCCAATCAACAGCCCCTACAACCACAAAAAGGAATGGAGACATTAGCACTTATGATTTTTAAATGGCACCCAGAATTATGTTGCACGAAGCACAATTTCACATCATTCTGGGTCCATTTGTGTGAAAACAAGGTCCAGTCAGGCTGAAACGTTACAGGAAGGTAGAATCTATTGAGTTGTAAGTGATCTGAACGTTTCACGATGATAGCACTTTCCTAAGGGGGTCAAACCATGTCCCAAAGGTCACCGGATCTGGTGTCAATTTAAAGAAGTAGTCCAGTTACACATTTGTGGGCTTATAACTTGGCTTCTGAATGTCCCTGAGAGATCAGGTTTGTTTAAGTATACTCCAATCAACAGCCCCTACAACCACAAAAAGGAATGGAGTCATTAGCACTTATGGTTTTTAAATGGCACCCAGAATTATGTTTCACGAAGCACAATTTCACATCATTCTCGGTCCATTTGTGTGAAAACAAGGTCCAATCAGGCTGAAACGTTACAGGAAGGTAGAATCTATTGAGTTGTAAGTGATCTGAACGTTTCATGATGATAGCACTTTCCTAAGGGGGTCAAACCATGTCCCAAAGGTCACCGGATCTGGTGTCAATTTAAAGAAGTAGTCCAGTTACACATTTGTGGGCTTATAACTTGGCTTCTGAATGTCCTAGAGAGATCAGGTTTGTTTTAGTATACTCCAATCAACAGCCCCTACAACCACAAAAAGGAATGGAGTCATTAGCACTTATGCTTTGTAAATGGCACCCAGAATTATGTTGAACGAAGCACAATTTCACATAATTCTGGGTTCATTTGTGTGAAAACAAGGTCCAATCAGGCTGAAACGTTACAGGAAGGTAGAATCTATTGATTTGTAAGTGATCTGAACGTTTCATGATGATAGCACTTTCCTAAGGGGGTCAAACCATGTCCCAAAGGTCACCGGATCTGGTGTCAATTTAAAGAAGTAGTCCAGTTACACATTTGTGGGCTTATAACTTGGCTTCTGAATGTCCTAGAGAGATCAGGTTTGTTTTAATGTACTCCAATCAACAGCCCCTACAACCACAAAAAGGAATGGAGTCATTAGCACTTATGGTTTGTAAATGGCACCCAGAATTATGTTGCACGAAGCACAATTTCACATCATTCTGGGTTCATTTGTGTGAAAACAAGGTCCAATCAGGCTGAAACGTTACAGGAAGGTAGAATCTATTGAGTTGTAAGTGATCTGAACGTTTCATGATGATAGCACTTTCCTAAGGGGGTCAAACCATGTCCCAAAGGTCACCGGATCTGGTGTCAATTTAAAGTAGTCCAGTTACACATTTGTGGGCTTATAACTTGGCTTCTGAATGTCCTAGAGAGATCAGGTTTGTTTTAATGTACTCCAATCAACAGCCCCTACAACCACAAAAAGGAATGGTGTCATTAGCACTTATGGTTTGTAAATGGCACCCAGAATTATGTTGCACGAAGCACAATTTCACATCATTCTGGGTCCATTTGTGTGAAAACAAGGTCCAATCAGGCTGCAACGCTACAAGAAGGTAGAATCTATTGAGTTGTAAGTGATCTGAACGATTCATGATGATAGCACTTTCCTAAGGGGGTCAAACCATGTCCCAAAGGTCACCGGATCTGGTGTCAATTTAAAGAAGTAGTCCAGTTACACATTTGTGGGCTTATAACTTGGCTTCTGAAAGTCCTAGAGAGGTTAGGTTTGTTTTAGTGTACTCCAATCAAAAGCCCCTACAGCCACGAAAAGGAATGGAGTCATTAGCACTTATGGTTTGTAAATGGCACCCAGAATTATGTTGCACGAAGCACAATTTCACATCATTCTGGGTTCATTTGTGTGAAAACAAGGTCCAATCAGGCTGAAACGTTACAGGAAGGTAGAATCTATTGAGTTGTAAGTGATCTGAACGTTTCATGATGATAGCACTTTCCTAAGGGGGTCAAACCATGTCCCAAAGGTCACCGGATCTGGTGTCACTTTAAAGAAGTAGTCCAGTTACACATTTGTGGGCTTATAACTTGGCTTCTGAATGTCCTAGAGAGGTCAGGTTTGTTTTAGTGTACTCCAATCAACAGCCCCTACAACCACAAAAAGGAATGGAGACATTAGGACTTATGATTTTTAAATGGCACCCAGAATTATGTTGCACGAAGCACAATTTCACATCATTCTGGGTCCATTTGTGTGAAAACAAGGTCCAATCAGGCTGAAACGTTACAGGAAGGTAGAATCTATTGAGTTGTAAGTGATCTGAATGTTTCATGATGATAGCACTTTCCTAAGGGGGTCAAACCATGTCCCAAAGGTCACCGGATCTGGTGTCATTTTAAAGAAGTAGTCCAGTTACACATTTGTGGGCTTATAACTTGGCTTCTGAATGTCCCTGAGAGATCAGGTTTGTTTTAGTATACTCCAATCAACAGCCCCTACAACCACAAAAAGGAATGGAGTCATTAGCACTTATGGTTTTTAAATGGCACCCAGAATTATGTTGCACGAAGCACAATTGCACATCATTCTAGGTCCATTTGTGTGAAAACAAGGTCCAATCAGGCTGAAACGTTACAGGAAGGTAGAATCTATTGATTTGTAAGTGATCTGAACGTTTCACGATGATAGCACTTTCCTAAGGGTGTCAAACCATGTCCCAAAGGTCACCGGATCTGGTGTCAATTTAAAGAAGTAGTACAGTTACACATTTGTGGGCTTATAACTTGGCTTCTGAATGTCCTAGAGAGATCAGGTTTGTTTTAGTATACTCCAATCAACAGCCCCTACAACCACAAAAAGGAATGGAGTCATTAGCACTTATGCTTTGTAAATGGCACCCAGAATTATGTTGAACGAAGCACAATTTCACATAATTCTGGGTTCATTTGTGTGAAAACAAGGTCCAATCAGGCTGAAACGTTACAGGAAGGTAGAATCTATTGATTTGTAAGTGATCTGAACGTTTCATGATGATAGCACTTTCCTAAGGGGGTCAAACCATGTCCCAAAGGTCACCGGATCTGGTGTCAATTTAAAGAAGTAGTCCAGTTACACATTTGTGGGCTTATAACTTGGCTTCTGAATGTCCTATAGAGATCAGGTTTGTTTTAATGTACTCCAATCAACAGCCCCTACAACCACAAAAAGGAATGGAGTCATTAGCACTTATGGTTTTTAAATGGCACCCAGAATTATGTTGCACGAAGCCCAATTTCACATCATTCTGGGTTCATTTGTGTGAAAACAAGGTCCAGTCAGGCTGAAACGTTACAGGAAGGTAGAATCTATTGAGTTGTAAGTGATCTGAACGTTTCATGATGATAGCACTTTCCTAAGGGGGTCAAACCATGTCCCAAAGGTCACCGGATCTGGTGTCACTTTAAAGAAGTAGTCCAGTTACACATTTGTGGGCTTATAACTTGGCTTCTGAATGTCCTAGAGAGGTCAGGTTTTTTTTATTGTACTCCAATCAACAGCCTCTACAACCACAAAAAGGAATGGAGACATTAGCACTTATGGTTTGTAAATGGCACCCAGAATTATGTTGCACGAAGCACAATTTCACATCATTCTGGGTCCATTTGTGTGAAAACAAGGTCCAATCAGGCTGAAACGTTACAGGAAGGTAGAATCTATTGAGTTGTAAGTGATCTGAACGTTTCATGATGATAGCACTTTCCTAAGGGGGTCAAACCATGTCCCAAAGGTCACCGGATCTGGTGTCAATTTAAAGAAATAGTCCAGTTACACATTTGTGGGCTTCTAACTTGGCTTCTGAATGTCCTAGAGAGATCAGGTTTGTTTTAGTGTACTCCAATCAAAAGCCCCTACAGCCACAAAAAGGAATGGAGTCATTAGCACTTATGGTTTGTAAATGGCACCCAGAATTATGTTGCACGAAGCACAATTTCACATCATTCTGGGTTCATTTGTGTGAAAACAAGGTCCAATCAGGCTGAAACGTTACAGGAAGGTAGAATCTATTGAGTTGTAAGTGATCTGAACGTTTCATGATGATAGCACTTTCCTAAGGGGGTCAAACCATGTCCCAAAGGTCACCGGATCTGGTGTCACTTTAAAGAAGTAGTCCAGTTACACATTTGTGGGCTTATAACTTGGCTTCTGAATGTCCTAGAGAGGTCAGGTTTGTTTTAGTGTACTCCAATCAACAGCCCCTACAACCACAAAAAGGAATGGAGACATTAGCACTTATGATTTTTAAATGGCACCCAGAATTATGTTGCACGAAGCCCTTCTTGTAACGTTTCAGCCTGATTGGACCTTGTTTTCACACAAATGGACCCAGAATGATGTGAAATTGTGCTTCGTGCAACATAATTCTGGGTGCCATTTACAAACCATAAGTGCTAATGTCTCCATTCCTTTTTGTGGTTGTAGAGGCTGTTGATTGGAGTACAATAAAACAAACCTGACCTCTCTAGGACATTCAGAAGCCAAGTTATAAGCCCACAAATGTGTAACTGGACTACTTCTTTAAAGTGACACCAGATCCGGTGACCTTTGGGACATGGTTTGACCCCCTTAGGAAAGTGCTATCATCATGAAACGTTCAGATCACTTACAACTCAATAGATTCTACCTTCCTGTAACGTTTCAGCCTGATTGGACCTTGTTTTCACACAAATGAACCCAGAATGATGTGAAATTGTGCTTCGTTCAACATAATTCTGGGTGCCATTTACAAAGCATAAGTGCTAATGACTCCATTCCTTTTTGTGGTTGTAGGGGCTGTTGATTGGAGTATACTAAAACAAACCTGATCTCTCTAGGACATTCAGAAGCCAAGTTATAAGCCCACAAATGTGTAACTGTACTACTTCTTTAAATTGACACCAGATCCGGTGACCTTTGGGACATGGTTTGACACCCTTAGGAAAGTGCTATCATCGTGAAACGTTCAGATCACTTACAACTCAATAGATTCTACCTTCCTGTAACGTTTCAGCCTGATTGGACCTTGTTTTCACACAAATGGACCTAGAATGATGTGCAATTGTGCTTCGTGCAATATAATTCTGGGTGCCATTTAAAAACCATAAGTGCTAATGACTCCATTCCTTTTTGTGGTTGTAGGGGCTGTTGATTGGAGTATACTAAAACAAACCTGATCTCTCAGGGACATTCAGAAGCCAAGTTATAAGCCCACAAATGTGTAACTGGACTACTTCTTTAAATTGACACCAGATCCGGTGACCTTTGGGACATGGTTTGACCCCCTTAGGAAAGTGCTATCATCATGAAACATTCAGATCACTTACAACTCAATAGATTCTACCTTCCTGTAACGTTTCAGCCTGATTGGACCTTGTTTTCACACAAATGGACCCAGAATGATGTGAAATTGTGCTTCGTGCAACATAATTCTGGGTGCCATTTAAAAATCATAAGTCCTAATGTCTCCATTCCTTTTTGTGGTTGTAGGGGCTGTTGATTGGAGTACACTAAAACAAACCTGACCTCTCTAGGACATTCAGAAGCCAAGTTATAAGCCCACAAATGTGTAACTGGACTACTTCTTTAAAGTGACACCAGATCCGGTGACCTTTGGGACATGGTTTGACCCCCTTAGGAAAGTGCTATCATCATGAAACGTTCAGATCACTTACAACTCAATAGATTCTACCTTCCTGTAACGTTTCAGCCTGATTGGACCTTGTTTTCACACAAATGAACCCAGAATGATGTGAAATTGTGCTTCGTGCAACATAATTCTGGGTGCCATTTACAAACCATAAGTGCTAATGACTCCATTCCTTTTCGTGGCTGTAGGGGCTTTTGATTGGAGTACACTAAAACAAACCTAACCTCTCTAGGACTTTCAGAAGCCAAGTTATAAGCCCACAAATGTGTAACTGGACTACTTCTTTAAATTGACACCAGATCCGGTGACCTTTGGGACATGGTTTTACCCCCTATAGGAATGTGCGATCATCTTGAAACGTTCTGATGACTTACAACTCAATAGAATCTACCTTCTTGTAGCGTTTCAGCCTGATTGGACCTTGTTTTCACACAAATGGACCCAGAATGATGTGAAATTGTGCTTCGTGCAACATAATTCTGGGTGCCGTTTACAAACCATAAGTGCTAATGTCTCCATTCCTTTTTGTGGCTGTAGGGGCTGTTGATTGGAGTACAATAAAACAAACCTGACCTCTCTAGGACATTCAGAAGCCAAGTTATAAGCCCACAAATGTGTAACAGGACTACTTCTTTAAAGTGACACCAGATCCGGTGACCTTTGGGACATGGTTTGACCCCCTTAGGAAAGTGCTATCATCATGAAACGTTCAGATCACTTACAACTCAATAGATTCTACCTTCCTGTAACGTTTCAGCCTGATTGGACCTTGTTTTCACACAAATGAACCCAGAATGATGTGAAATTGTGCTTCGTGCAACATAATTCTGGGTGCCATTTAAAAACCATAAGTGCTAATGTTTCCATTCCTTTTTGTGGTTGTAGGGGCTGTTGATTGGAGTACACTAAAACAAACCTGATCTCTCTAGGACATTCAGAAGCCAAGTTATAAGCCCACAAATGTGTAACTGGACTACTTCTTTAAATTGACACCAGATCCGGTGACCTTTGGGACATGGTTTGACCCCCTTTGGAAAGTGCTATCATCATGAAACGTTCAGATCACTTACAACTCAATATATTCTACCTTCCTGTAACGTTTCAGCCTGATTGGACCTTGTTTTCACACAAATGAACCCAGAATGATGTGAAATTGTGCTTCGTGCAACATAATTCTGGGTGCCATTTACAAACCATAAGTGCTTATGACTCCATTCCTTTTTGTGGTTGTAGGGGCTGTTGATTGGAGTACACTAAAACAAACCTGATCTCTCTAGGACATTCAGAAGCCAAGTTATAAGCCCACAAATGTGTAACTGGACTACTTATTAAATTGACACCAGATCCGGTGACCTTTGGGACATGGTTTGACCCCCTTAGGAAAGTGCTATCATCATGAAACGTTCAGATCACTTACAACTCAATAGATTCTACCTTCCTGTAACGTTTCAGCCTGATTGGACCTTGTTTTCACACAAATGAACCCAGAATGATGTGAAATTGTGCTTCGTGCAACATAATTCTGGGTGCCATTTACAAACCATAAGTGCTTATGACTCCATTCCTTTTTGTGGTTGTAGGGGCTGTTGATTGGAGTACATTAAAACAAACCTGATCTCTCTAGGACATTCAGAAGCCAAGGTAAAAGCCCACAAATGTGTAACTGGACTACTTCTTTAAATTGACACCAGATCTGGTGACCTTTGGGCCATGGTTTGACCCCCTTAGGAAAGTGCTATCATCATGAAACGTTCAGATCACTTACAACTCAATAGATTCTACCTTCCTGTAACGTTTCAGCCTGACTGGACCTTGTTTTCACACAAATTAACCCAGAATGATGTGAAATTGGGCTTCGTGCAACATAATTCTGGGTGCCATTTAAAAACCATAAGTGCTAATGACTCCATTCCTTTTTGTGGTTGTAGGGGCTGTTGATTGGAGTATACTAAAACAAACCTGATCTCTCTAGGACATTCAGAAGCCAAGTTATAAGCCCACAAATGTGTAACTGGACTACTTCTTTAAATTGACACCAGATCCGGTGACCTTTGGGACATGGTTTGACCCCCTTAGGAAAGTGCTATCATCTTGAAATGTTCAGATCACTTACAACTCAATAGATTCTACCTTCCTGTAACGTTTCAGCCTGATTGGACCTTGTTTTCACACAAATGGACCCAGAATGATGTGAAATTGTGCTTCGTGCAACATAATTCTGGGTGCCATTTACAAACCATAAGTGCTAAAGACTCTATTCCTTTTTGTGGTTGTAGGGGCTGTTGATTGGAGTACACTAAAACAAACCTGACCTCTCTAGGACATTCAGAAGCCAAGTTATAAACCCACAAAGGTGTAACTGGACTACTTCTTTAAAGTGACCCCAGGCCCGGTGACCTTTGGGACATGGTTTGACCCCCTATAGGATTGTTCGATCATCATGAAACGTTCAGATCACTTACAACTCAATAGATTCTACCTTCTTGTAACGTTTCAGCCTGATTGGACCTTGTTTTCACACAAATGAACCCAGAATGATGTGAAATTGTGCTTCGTGCAACATAATTCTGGGTGCCATTTACAAACCATAAGTGCTAATGACTCCATTCCTTTTTGTGGTTGTAGGGGCTGTTTATTGGAGTACACTAAAACAAACCTGACCTCTCTAGGACATTCAGAAGCCAAGTTATAAGCCCACAAAGGTGTAACTGGACTACTTCTTTAAAGTGACACCAGGCCCGGTGACCTTTGGGACATGGTTTAACCCCCTATAGGAATGTGCGATCATCATTAAACGTTCAGATCACTTACAACTCAATAGATTCTACCTTCTTGTAACGTTTCAGCCTGATTGGACCTTGTTTTCACACAAATGAACCCAGAATGATGTGAAATTGTGCTTCGTGCAACATAATTCTGGGTGCCATTTACAAACCATAAGTGCTAATGACTCCATTCCTTTTTGTGGTTGTAGGGGCTGTTGATTGGAGTACACTAAAACAAACCTGATCTCTCTAGGACATTCAGAAGCCAAGTTATAAGCCCACAAATCTGTAACTGGACTATTTCTGGACTATTTCTTTAAATTGACACCAGATCCGGTGAACTTTGGGACATGGTTTGACCCCCTTAGGAAAGTGCTATCATCGTGAAAAGTTCAGATCACTTACAACTCAATAGATTCTACCTTCCTGTAACGTTTCAGCCTGATTGGACCTTGTTTTCACACAAATGGACCCAGAATGATGTGAAATTGTGCTTCGTGCAACATAATTCTGGGTGCCATTTAAAAACCATAAGTGCTAATGACTCCATTCCTTTTTCTGGTTGTAGGGGCTGTTGATTGGAGTATACTAAAACAAACCTGATCTCTCTAGGACATTCAGAAGCCAAGTTATAAGCCCACAAATGTGTAACTGTACTACTTCTTTAAATTGACACCAGATCCGGTGACCTTTGGGACATGGTTTGACACCCTTAGGAAAGTGCTATCATCGTGAAACATTCAGATCACTTACAACTTAATAGATTCTACCTTCCTGTAACGTTTCAGCCTGATTGGACCTTGTTTTCACACAAATGGACCTAGAATGATGTGCAATTGTGCTTCGTGCAACATAATTCTGGGTGCCATTTAAAAACCATAAGTGCTAATGACTCCATTCCTTTTTGTGGTTGTAGGGGCTGTTGAATGGAGTATACTAAAACAAACCTGATCTCTCAGGGACATTCAGAAGCCAAGTTATAAGCCCACAAATGTGTAACTGGACTACTTCTTTAAATTGACACCAGATCCGGTGACCTTTGGGACATGGTTTGACCCCCTTAGGAAAGTGCTATCATCATGAAACATTCAGATCACTTACAACTCAATAGATTCTACCTTCCTGTAACGTTTCAGCCTGATTGGACCTTGTTTTCACACAAATGGATCCAGAATGATGTGAAATTGTGCTTCGTGCAACATAATTCTGGGTGCCATTTAAAAATCATAAGTCCTAATGTCTCCATTCCTTTTTGTGGTTGTAGGGGCTGTTGATTGGAGTACACTAAAACAAACCTGACCTCTCTAGGACATTCAGAAGCCAAGTTATAAGCCCACAAATGTGTAACTGGACTACTTCTTTAAAGTGACACCAGATCCGGTGACCTTTGGGACATGGTTTGACCCCCTTAGGAAAGTGCTATCATCATGAAACGTTCAGATCACTTACAACTCAATAGATTCTACCTTCCTGTAACGTTTCAGCCTGATTGGACCTTGTTTTCACACAAATGAACCCAGAATGATGTGAAATTGTGCTTCGTGCAACATAATTCTGGGTGCCATTTACAAACCATAAGTGCTAATGACTCCATTCCTTTTCGTGGCTGTAGGGGCTTTTGATTGGAGTACACTAAAACAAACCTAACCTCTCTAGGACTTTCAGAAGCCAAGTTATAAGCCCACAAATGTGTAACTGGACTACTTCTTTAAATTGACACCAGATCCGGTGACCTTTGGGACATGGTTTTACCCCCTATAGGAATGTGCGATCATCTTGAAACGTTCAGATGACTTACAACTCAATAGAATCTACCTTCTTGTAGCGTTTCAGCCTGATTGGACCTTGTTTTCACACAAATGGACCCAGAATGATGTGAAATTGTGCTTCGTGCAACATAATTCTGGGTGCCGTTTACAAACCATAAGTGCTAATGTCTCCATTCCTTTTTGTGGCTGTAGGGGCTGTTGATTGGAGTACAATAAAACAAACCTGACCTCTCTAGGACATTCAGAAGCCAAGTTATAAGCCCACAAATGTGTAACAGGACTACTTCTTTAAAGTGACACCAGATCCGGTGACCTTTGGGACATGGTTTGACCCCCTTAGGAAAGTGCTATCATCATGAAACGTTCAGATCACTTACAACTCAATAGATTCTACCTTCCTGTAACGTTTCAGCCTGATTGGACCTTGTTTTCACACAAATGAACCCAGAATGATGTGAAATTGTGTTTCGTGCAACATAATTCTGGGTGCCATTTAAAAACCATAAGTGCTAATGTCTCCATTCCTTTTTGTGGTTGTAGGGGCTGTTGATTGGAGTACACTAAAACAAACCTGATCTCTCTAGGACATTCAGAAGCCAAGTTATAAGCCCACAAATGTGTAACTGGACTACTTCTTTAAATTGACACCAGATCCGGTGACCTTTGGGACATGGTTTGACCCCCTTTGGAAAGTGCTATCATCATGAAACGTTCAGATCACTTACAACTCAATATATTCTACCTTCCTGTAACGTTTCAGCCTGATTGGACCTTGTTTTCACACAAATGAACCCAGAATGATGTGAAATTGTGCTTCGTGCAACATAATTCTGGGTGCCATTTACAAACCATAAGTGCTTATGACTCCATTCCTTTTTGTGGTTGTAGGGGCTGTTGATTGGAGTACACTAAAACAAACCTGATCTCTCTAGGACATTCAGAAGCCAAGTTATAAGCCCACAAATGTGTAACTGGACTACTTATTAAATTGACACCAGATCCGGTGACCTTTGGGACATGGTTTGACCCCCTTAGGAAAGTGCTATCATCATGAAACGTTCAGATCACTTACAACTCAATAGATTCTACCTTCCTGTAACGTTTCAGCCTGATTGGACCTTGTTTTCACACAAATGAACCCAGAATGATGTGAAATTGTGCTTCGTGCAACATAATTCTGGGTGCCATTTACAAACCATAAGTGCTTATGACTCCATTCCTTTTTGTGGTTGTAGGGGCTGTTGATTGGAGTACATTAAAACAAACCTGATCTCTCTAGGACATTCAGAAGCCAAGGTATAAGCCCACAAATGTGTAACTGGACTACTTCTTTAAATTGACACCAGATCTGGTGACCTTTGGGACATGGTTTGACCCCCTTAGGAAAGTGCTATCATCATGAAACGTTCAGATCACTTACAACTCAATAGATTCTACCTTCCTGTAACGTTTCAGCCTGACTGGACCTTGTTTTCACACAAATGAACCCAGAATGATGTGAAATTGGGCTTCGTGCAACATAATTCTGGGTGCCATTTAAAAACCATAAGTGCTAATGACTCCATTCCTTTTTGTGGTTGTAGGGGCTGTTGATTGGAGTATACTAAAACAAACCTGATCTCTCTAGGACATTCAGAAGCCAAGTTATAAGCCCACAAATGTGTAACTGGACTACTTCTTTAAATTGACACCAGATCCGGTGACCTTTGGGACATGGTTTGACCCCCTTAGGAAAGTGCTATCATCTTGAAATGTTCAGATCACTTACAACTCAATAGATTCTACCTTCCTGTAACGTTTCAGCCTGATTGGACCTTGTTTTCACACAAATGGACCCAGAATGATGTGAAATTGTGCTTCGTGCAACATAATTCTGGGTGCCATTTACAAACCATAAGTGCTAAAGACTCTATTCCTTTTTGTGGTTGTAGGGGCTGTTGATTGGAGTACACTAAAACAAACCTGACCTCTCTAGGACATTCAGAAGCCAAGTTATAAGCCCACAAAGGTGTAACTGGACTACTTCTTTAAAGTGACACCAGATCCGGTGACCTTTGGGACATGGTTTGACCCCCTTAGGAAAGTGCTATCATCATGAAACGTTCAGATCACTTACAACTCAATAGATTCTACCTTCCTGTAACGTTTCAGCCTGACTGGACCTTGTTTTCACACAAATGAACCCAGAATGATGTGAAATTGGGCTTCGTGCAACATAATTCTGGGTGCCATTTAAAAACCATAAGTGCTAATGACTCCATTCCTTTTTGTGGTTGTAGGGGCTGTTGATTGGAGTATACTAAAACAAACCTGATCTCTCTAGGACATTCAGAAGCCAAGTTATAAGCCCACAAATGTGTAACTGGACTACTTCTTTAAATTGACACCAGATCCGGTGACCTTTGGGACATGGTTTGACCCCCTTAGGAAAGTGCTATCATCTTGAAATGTTCAGATCACTTACAACTCAATAGATTCTACCTTCCTGTAACGTTTCAGCCTGATTGGACCTTGTTTTCACACAAATGGACCCAGAATGATGTGAAATTGTGCTTCGTGCAACATAATTCTGGGTGCCATTTACAAACCATAAGTGCTAAAGACTCTATTCCTTTTTGTGGTTGTAGGGGCTGTTGATTGGAGTACACTAAAACAAACCTGACCTCTCTAGGACATTCAGAAGCCAAGTTATAAGCCCACAATGGTGTAACTGGACTACTTCTTTAAAGTGACCCCAGGCCCGGTGACCTTTGGGACATGGTTTGACCCCCTATAGGATTGTTCGATCATCATGAAACGTTCAGATCACTTACAACTCAATAGATTCTACCTTCTTGTAACGTTTCAGCCTGATTGGACCTTGTTTTCACACAAATGAACCCAGAATGATGTGAAATTGTGCTTCGTGCAACATAATTCTGGGTGCCATTTACAAACCATAAGTGCTAATGACTCCATTCCTTTTTGTGGTTGTAGGGGCTGTTTATTGGAGTACACTAAAACAAACCTGACCTCTCTAGGACATTCAGAAGCCAAGTTATAAGCCCACAAAGGTGTAACTGGACTACTTCTTTAAAGTGACACCAGGCCCGGTGACCTTTGGGACATGGTTTAACCCCCTATAGGAATGTGCGATCATCATTAAACGTTCAGATCACTTACAACTCAATAGATTCTACCTTCTTGTAACGTTTCAGCCTGATTGGACCTTGTTTTCACACAAATGAACCCAGAATGATGTGAAATTGTGCTTCGTGCAACATAATTCTGGGTGCCATTTACAAACCATAAGTGCTAATGACTCCATTCCTTTTTGTGGTTGTAGGGGCTGTTGATTGGAGTACACTAAAACAAACCTGATCTCTCTAGGACATTCAGAAGCCAAGTTATAAGCCCACAAAGGTGTAACTGGACTACATCTTTAAAGTGACAGCAGGCCCGGTGAACTTTGGGACATGGTTTTACCCCCTATAGGAATGTGCGATCATCTTGAAACGTTCAGATCACTTACAACTCAATAGATTCTACCTTCTTGTAGCGTTTCAGCCTGATTGGACCTTGTTTTCACACAAATGGACCCAGAATGATGTGAAATTGTGCTTCGTGCAACATAATTCTGGGTGCCATTTACAAACCATAAGTGCTAATGTCTCCATTCCTTTTTGTGGTTGTAGGGGCTGTTGATTGGAGTACAATAAAAAAAACCTGACCTCTCTAGGACATTCAGAAGCCAAGTTGTAAGCCCACAAATGTGCAACTGGACTACTTCTTTAAAGTGACACCAGATCCGGTGACCTTTGGGACATGGTTTGACCCCCTTAGGAAAGTGCTATCATCATGAAACGTTCAGATCACTTACAACTCAATAGATTCTACCTTCCTGTAACGTTTCAGCCTGATTGGACCTTGTTTTCACACAAATGAACCCAGAATGATGTGAAATTGTGCTTCGTGCAACATAATTCTGGGTGCCATTTAAAAACCATAAGTGCTAATGTCTCCATTCCTTTTTGTGGTTGTAGGGGCTGTTGATTGGAGTACACTAAAACAAACCTGATCTCTCTAGGACATTCCGAAGTCAAGTTATAAGCCCACAAATGTGTAACTGGACAACTTCTTTAAATTGACACCAGATCCGGTGACCTTTGGGACATGGTTTGACCCCCTTAGGAAAGTGCTATCATCATGAAACGTTCAGATCACTTACAACTCAATAGATTCTACCTTCCTGTAACGTTTCAGCCTGACTGGACCTTGTTTTCACACAAATGAACCCAGAATGATGTGAAATTGGGCTTCGTGCAACATAATTCTGGGTGCCATTTAAAAACCATAAGTGCTAATGACTCCATTCCTTTTTGTGGTTTTAGGGGCTGTTGATTGGAGTACACTAAAACAAACCTGATCTCTCTAGGACATTCAGAAGCCAAGTTATAAGCCCACAAATGTGTAACTGGACTACTTTAAATTGACACCAGATCCGGTGACCTTTGGGACATGGTTTGACCCCCTTAGGAAAGTGCTATCATCATGAAACGTTCAGATCACTTACAACTCAATAGATTCTACCTTCTTGTAGCGTTTCAGCCTGATTGGACCTTGTTTTCACACAAATGGACCCAGAATGATGTGAAATTGTGCTTCGTGCAACATAATTCTGGGTGCCATTTACAAACCATAAGTGCTAATGACTCCATTACTTTTTGTGGTTGTAGGGGCTGTTGATTGGAGTACATAAAAACAAACCTGATCTCTATAGGACATTCAGAAGCCAAGTTATAAGCCCACAAATGTGTAACTGGACTACTTCTTTAAATTGACACCAGATCCGGTGACCTTTGGGACATGGTTTGACCCCCTTAGTAAAGTGCTATCATCATGAAACGTTCAGATCACTTACAACTCAATAGATTCTACCTTCCTGTAACGTTTCAGCCTGATTGGACCTTGTTTTCACACAAATGAACCCAGAATTATGTGAAATTGTGCTTCGTTCAACATAATTCTGGGTGCCATTTACAAAGCATAAGTGCTAATGGCTCCATTCCTATTTGTGGTTGTAGGGGCTGTTGATTGGAGTATACTAAAACAAACCTGATCTCTCTAGGACATTCAGAAGCCAAGTTATAAGCCCACAAATGTGTAACTGGACTACTTCTTTAAATTGACACCAGATCCGGTGACCTTTGGGACATGGTTTGACCCCCTTAGAAATGTGCGATCATCATGAAACGTTCAGATCACTTACAACTCAATAGATTCTACCTTCTTGTAACGTTTCAGCCTGATTGGACCTTGTTTTCACACAAATGGACCCAGAATGATGTGAAATTGTGCTTTGTGCAACATAAATCTGGGTGCCATTTACAAACCATAAGTGCTAATGACTCCATTCCTTTTTGTGGTTGTAGGGACTGTTGATTGGAGTACACGTAAACAAACCTGACCTCTCTAGGACATTCAGAAGCCAAGCTATAAGCCCACAAATGTGTAACTGGACTACTTCTTTAAAGTGACACCAGATCCGGTGACCTTTGGGACATGGTTTGACCCCCTTAGGAAAGTGCTATCATCATGAAACGTTCAGATCACCTACAACTCAATAGATTCTACCTTCCTGTAACGTTTCAGCCTGATTGGACCTTGTTTTCACACAAATGAACCCGGAATGATGTGAAATTGTGCTTCGTGCAACATAATTCTGGGTGCCATTTACAAACCATAAGTGCTAATGACTCCATTCCTTTTTGTGGTTGTAGGGGCTGTTGATTGGAGTACACTAAAACAAACCTAACCTCTCTAGGACATTCAGAAGCCAAGTTATAAGCCCACAAATGTGTAACTGGACTACTTTAAATTGACACCAGATCCGGTGACCTTTGGGACATGGTTTGACCCCCTTAGGAAAGTGCTATCATCATGAAACGTTCAGATCACTTACAACTCAATAGATTCTACCTTCTTGTAGCGTTTCAGCCTGATTGGACCTTGTTTTCACACAAATGGACCCAGAATGATGTGAAATTGTGCTTCGTGCAACATAATTCTGGGTGCCATTTACAAACCATAAGTGCTAATGACTCCATTACTTTTTGTGGTTGTAGGGGCTGTTGATTGGAGTACATAAAAACAAACCTGATCTCTATAGGACATTCAGAAGCCAAGTTATAAGCCCACAAATGTGTAACTGGACTACTTCTTTAAATTGACACCAGATCCGGTGACCTTTGGGACATGGTTTGACCCCCTTAGTAAAGTGCTATCATCATGAAACGTTCAGATCACTTACAACTCAATAGATTCTACCTTCCTGTAACGTTTCAGCCTGATTGGACCTTGTTTTCACACAAATGAACCCAGAATTATGTGAAATTGTGCTTCGTTCAACATAATTCTGGGTGCCATTTACAAAGCATAAGTGCTAATGGCTCCATTCCTATTTGTGGTTGTAGGGGCTGTTGATTGGAGTATACTAAAACAAACCTGATCTCTCTAGGACATTCAGAAGCCAAGTTATAAGCCCACAAATGTGTAACTGGACTACTTCTTTAAATTGACACCAGATCCGGTGACCTTTGGGACATGGTTTGACCCCCTTAGAAATGTGCGATCATCATGAAACGTTCAGATCACTTACAACTCAATAGATTCTACCTTCTTGTAACGTTTCAGCCTGATTGGACCTTGTTTTCACACAAATGGACCCAGAATGATGTGAAATTGTGCTTTGTGCAACATAAATCTGGGTGCCATTTACAAACCATAAGTGCTAATGACTCCATTCCTTTTTGTGGTTGTAGGGACTGTTGATTGGAGTACACGTAAACAAACCTGACCTCTCTAGGACATTCAGAAGCCAAGCTATAAGCCCACAAATGTGTAACTGGACTACTTCTTTAAAGTGACACCAGATCCGGTGACCTTTGGGACATGGTTTGACCCCCTTAGGAAAGTGCTATCATCATGAAACGTTCAGATCACCTACAACTCAATAGATTCTACCTTCCTGTAACGTTTCAGCCTGATTGGACCTTGTTTTCACACAAATGAACCCGGAATGATGTGAAATTGTGCTTCGTGCAACATAATTCTGGGTGCCATTTACAAACCATAAGTGCTAATGACTCCATTCCTTTTTGTGGTTGTAGGGGCTGTTGATTGGAGTACACTAAAACAAACCTAACCTCTCTAGGACATTCAGAAGCCAAGTTATAAGCCCACAAATGTGTAACTGTACTACTTCTTTAAATTGACACCAGATCCGGTGACCTTTGGGACATGGTTTGACACCCTTAGGAAAGTGCTATCATCGTGAAACATTCAGATCACTTACAACTTAATAGATTCTACCTTCCTGTAACGTTTCAGCCTGATTGGACCTTGTTTTCACACAAATGGACCTAGAATGATGTGCAATTGTGCTTCGTGCAACATAATTCTGGGTGCCATTTAAAAACCATAAGTGCTAATGACTCCATTCCTTTTTGTGGTTGTAGGGGCTGTTGAATGGAGTATACTAAAACAAACCTGATCTCTCAGGGACATTCAGAAGCCAAGTTATAAGCCCACAAATGTGTAACTGGACTACTTCTTTAAATTGACACCAGATCCGGTGACCTTTGGGACATGGTTTGACCCCCTTAGGAAAGTGCTATCATCATGAAACATTCAGATCACTTACAACTCAATAGATTCTACCTTCCTGTAACGTTTCAGCCTGATTGGACCTTGTTTTCACACAAATGGATCCAGAATGATGTGAAATTGTGCTTCGTGCAACATAATTCTGGGTGCCATTTAAAAATCATAAGTCCTAATGTCTCCATTCCTTTTTGTGGTTGTAGGGGCTGTTGATTGGAGTACACTAAAACAAACCTGACCTCTCTAGGACATTCAGAAGCCAAGTTATAAGCCCACAAATGTGTAACTGGACTACTTCTTTAAAGTGACACCAGATCCGGTGACCTTTGGGACATGGTTTGACCCCCTTAGGAAAGTGCTATCATCATGAAACGTTCAGATCACTTACAACTCAATAGATTCTACCTTCCTGTAACGTTTCAGCCTGATTGGACCTTGTTTTCACACAAATGAACCCAGAATGATGTGAAATTGTGCTTCGTGCAACATAATTCTGGGTGCCATTTACAAACCATAAGTGCTAATGACTCCATTCCTTTTCGTGGCTGTAGGGGCTTTTGATTGGAGTACACTAAAACAAACCTAACCTCTCTAGGACTTTCAGAAGCCAAGTTATAAGCCCACAAATGTGTAACTGGACTACTTCTTTAAATTGACACCAGATCCGGTGACCTTTGGGACATGGTTTTACCCCCTATAGGAATGTGCGATCATCTTGAAACGTTCAGATGACTTACAACTCAATAGAATCTACCTTCTTGTAGCGTTTCAGCCTGATTGGACCTTGTTTTCACACAAATGGACCCAGAATGATGTGAAATTGTGCTTCGTGCAACATAATTCTGGGTGCCGTTTACAAACCATAAGTGCTAATGTCTCCATTCCTTTTTGTGGCTGTAGGGGCTGTTGATTGGAGTACAATAAAACAAACCTGACCTCTCTAGGACATTCAGAAGCCAAGTTATAAGCCCACAAATGTGTAACAGGACTACTTCTTTAAAGTGACACCAGATCCGGTGACCTTTGGGACATGGTTTGACCCCCTTAGGAAAGTGCTATCATCATGAAACGTTCAGATCACTTACAACTCAATAGATTCTACCTTCCTGTAACGTTTCAGCCTGATTGGACCTTGTTTTCACACAAATGAACCCAGAATGATGTGAAATTGTGTTTCGTGCAACATAATTCTGGGTGCCATTTAAAAACCATAAGTGCTAATGTCTCCATTCCTTTTTGTGGTTGTAGGGGCTGTTGATTGGAGTACACTAAAACAAACCTGATCTCTCTAGGACATTCAGAAGCCAAGTTATAAGCCCACAAATGTGTAACTGGACTACTTCTTTAAATTGACACCAGATCCGGTGACCTTTGGGACATGGTTTGACCCCCTTTGGAAAGTGCTATCATCATGAAACGTTCAGATCACTTACAACTCAATATATTCTACCTTCCTGTAACGTTTCAGCCTGATTGGACCTTGTTTTCACACAAATGAACCCAGAATGATGTGAAATTGTGCTTCGTGCAACATAATTCTGGGTGCCATTTACAAACCATAAGTGCTTATGACTCCATTCCTTTTTGTGGTTGTAGGGGCTGTTGATTGGAGTACACTAAAACAAACCTGATCTCTCTAGGACATTCAGAAGCCAAGTTATAAGCCCACAAATGTGTAACTGGACTACTTATTAAATTGACACCAGATCCGGTGACCTTTGGGACATGGTTTGACCCCCTTAGGAAAGTGCTATCATCATGAAACGTTCAGATCACTTACAACTCAATAGATTCTACCTTCCTGTAACGTTTCAGCCTGATTGGACCTTGTTTTCACACAAATGAACCCAGAATGATGTGAAATTGTGCTTCGTGCAACATAATTCTGGGTGCCATTTACAAACCATAAGTGCTTATGACTCCATTCCTTTTTGTGGTTGTAGGGGCTGTTGATTGGAGTACATTAAAACAAACCTGATCTCTCTAGGACATTCAGAAGCCAAGGTATAAGCCCACAAATGTGTAACTGGACTACTTCTTTAAATTGACACCAGATCTGGTGACCTTTGGGACATGGTTTGACCCCCTTAGGAAAGTGCTATCATCATGAAACGTTCAGATCACTTACAACTCAATAGATTCTACCTTCCTGTAACGTTTCAGCCTGACTGGACCTTGTTTTCACACAAATGAACCCAGAATGATGTGAAATTGGGCTTCGTGCAACATAATTCTGGGTGCCATTTAAAAACCATAAGTGCTAATGACTCCATTCCTTTTTGTGGTTGTAGGGGCTGTTGATTGGAGTATACTAAAACAAACCTGATCTCTCTAGGACATTCAGAAGCCAAGTTATAAGCCCACAAATGTGTAACTGGACTACTTCTTTAAATTGACACCAGATCCGGTGACCTTTGGGACATGGTTTGACCCCCTTAGGAAAGTGCTATCATCTTGAAATGTTCAGATCACTTACAACTCAATAGATTCTACCTTCCTGTAACGTTTCAGCCTGATTGGACCTTGTTTTCACACAAATGGACCCAGAATGATGTGAAATTGTGCTTCGTGCAACATAATTCTGGGTGCCATTTACAAACCATAAGTGCTAAAGACTCTATTCCTTTTTGTGGTTGTAGGGGCTGTTGATTGGAGTACACTAAAACAAACCTGACCTCTCTAGGACATTCAGAAGCCAAGTTATAAGCCCACAAAGGTGTAACTGGACTACTTCTTTAAAGTGACACCAGATCCGGTGACCTTTGGGACATGGTTTGACCCCCTTAGGAAAGTGCTATCATCATGAAACGTTCAGATCACTTACAACTCAATAGATTCTACCTTCCTGTAACGTTTCAGCCTGACTGGACCTTGTTTTCACACAAATGAACCCAGAATGATGTGAAATTGGGCTTCGTGCAACATAATTCTGGGTGCCATTTAAAAACCATAAGTGCTAATGACTCCATTCCTTTTTGTGGTTGTAGGGGCTGTTGATTGGAGTATACTAAAACAAACCTGATCTCTCTAGGACATTCAGAAGCCAAGTTATAAGCCCACAAATGTGTAACTGGACTACTTCTTTAAATTGACACCAGATCCGGTGACCTTTGGGACATGGTTTGACCCCCTTAGGAAAGTGCTATCATCTTGAAATGTTCAGATCACTTACAACTCAATAGATTCTACCTTCCTGTAACGTTTCAGCCTGATTGGACCTTGTTTTCACACAAATGGACCCAGAATGATGTGAAATTGTGCTTCGTGCAACATAATTCTGGGTGCCATTTACAAACCATAAGTGCTAAAGACTCTATTCCTTTTTGTGGTTGTAGGGGCTGTTGATTGGAGTACACTAAAACAAACCTGACCTCTCTAGGACATTCAGAAGCCAAGTTATAAGCCCACAATGGTGTAACTGGACTACTTCTTTAAAGTGACCCCAGGCCCGGTGACCTTTGGGACATGGTTTGACCCCCTATAGGATTGTTCGATCATCATGAAACGTTCAGATCACTTACAACTCAATAGATTCTACCTTCTTGTAACGTTTCAGCCTGATTGGACCTTGTTTTCACACAAATGAACCCAGAATGATGTGAAATTGTGCTTCGTGCAACATAATTCTGGGTGCCATTTACAAACCATAAGTGCTAATGACTCCATTCCTTTTTGTGGTTGTAGGGGCTGTTTATTGGAGTACACTAAAACAAACCTGACCTCTCTAGGACATTCAGAAGCCAAGTTATAAGCCCACAAAGGTGTAACTGGACTACTTCTTTAAAGTGACACCAGGCCCGGTGACCTTTGGGACATGGTTTAACCCCCTATAGGAATGTGCGATCATCATTAAACGTTCAGATCACTTACAACTCAATAGATTCTACCTTCTTGTAACGTTTCAGCCTGATTGGACCTTGTTTTCACACAAATGAACCCAGAATGATGTGAAATTGTGCTTCGTGCAACATAATTCTGGGTGCCATTTACAAACCATAAGTGCTAATGACTCCATTCCTTTTTGTGGTTGTAGGGGCTGTTGATTGGAGTACACTAAAACAAACCTGATCTCTCTAGGACATTCAGAAGCCAAGTTATAAGCCCACAAAGGTGTAACTGGACTACATCTTTAAAGTGACAGCAGGCCCGGTGAACTTTGGGACATGGTTTTACCCCCTATAGGAATGTGCGATCATCTTGAAACGTTCAGATCACTTACAACTCAATAGATTCTACCTTCTTGTAGCGTTTCAGCCTGATTGGACCTTGTTTTCACACAAATGGACCCAGAATGATGTGAAATTGTGCTTCGTGCAACATAATTCTGGGTGCCATTTACAAACCATAAGTGCTAATGTCTCCATTCCTTTTTGTGGTTGTAGGGGCTGTTGATTGGAGTACAATAAAAAAAACCTGACCTCTCTAGGACATTCAGAAGCCAAGTTGTAAGCCCACAAATGTGCAACTGGACTACTTCTTTAAAGTGACACCAGATCCGGTGACCTTTGGGACATGGTTTGACCCCCTTAGGAAAGTGCTATCATCATGAAACGTTCAGATCACTTACAACTCAATAGATTCTACCTTCCTGTAACGTTTCAGCCTGATTGGACCTTGTTTTCACACAAATGAACCCAGAATGATGTGAAATTGTGCTTCGTGCAACATAATTCTGGGTGCCATTTAAAAACCATAAGTGCTAATGTCTCCATTCCTTTTTGTGGTTGTAGGGGCTGTTGATTGGAGTACACTAAAACAAACCTGATCTCTCTAGGACATTCCGAAGTCAAGTTATAAGCCCACAAATGTGTAACTGGACAACTTCTTTAAATTGACACCAGATCCGGTGACCTTTGGGACATGGTTTGACCCCCTTAGGAAAGTGCTATCATCATGAAACGTTCAGATCACTTACAACTCAATAGATTCTACCTTCCTGTAACGTTTCAGCCTGACTGGACCTTGTTTTCACACAAATGAACCCAGAATGATGTGAAATTGGGCTTCGTGCAACATAATTCTGGGTGCCATTTAAAAACCATAAGTGCTAATGACTCCATTCCTTTTTGTGGTTTTAGGGGCTGTTGATTGGAGTACACTAAAACAAACCTGATCTCTCTAGGACATTCAGAAGCCAAGTTATAAGCCCACAAATGTGTAACTGGACTACTTTAAATTGACACCAGATCCGGTGACCTTTGGGACATGGTTTGACCCCCTTAGGAAAGTGCTATCATCATGAAACGTTCAGATCACTTACAACTCAATAGATTCTACCTTCTTGTAGCGTTTCAGCCTGATTGGACCTTGTTTTCACACAAATGGACCCAGAATGATGTGAAATTGTGCTTCGTGCAACATAATTCTGGGTGCCATTTACAAACCATAAGTGCTAATGACTCCATTACTTTTTGTGGTTGTAGGGGCTGTTGATTGGAGTACATAAAAACAAACCTGATCTCTATAGGACATTCAGAAGCCAAGTTATAAGCCCACAAATGTGTAACTGGACTACTTCTTTAAATTGACACCAGATCCGGTGACCTTTGGGACATGGTTTGACCCCCTTAGTAAAGTGCTATCATCATGAAACGTTCAGATCACTTACAACTCAATAGATTCTACCTTCCTGTAACGTTTCAGCCTGATTGGACCTTGTTTTCACACAAATGAACCCAGAATTATGTGAAATTGTGCTTCGTTCAACATAATTCTGGGTGCCATTTACAAAGCATAAGTGCTAATGGCTCCATTCCTATTTGTGGTTGTAGGGGCTGTTGATTGGAGTATACTAAAACAAACCTGATCTCTCTAGGACATTCAGAAGCCAAGTTATAAGCCCACAAATGTGTAACTGGACTACTTCTTTAAATTGACACCAGATCCGGTGACCTTTGGGACATGGTTTGACCCCCTTAGAAATGTGCGATCATCATGAAACGTTCAGATCACTTACAACTCAATAGATTCTACCTTCTTGTAACGTTTCAGCCTGATTGGACCTTGTTTTCACACAAATGGACCCAGAATGATGTGAAATTGTGCTTTGTGCAACATAAATCTGGGTGCCATTTACAAACCATAAGTGCTAATGACTCCATTCCTTTTTGTGGTTGTAGGGACTGTTGATTGGAGTACACGTAAACAAACCTGACCTCTCTAGGACATTCAGAAGCCAAGCTATAAGCCCACAAATGTGTAACTGGACTACTTCTTTAAAGTGACACCAGATCCGGTGACCTTTGGGACATGGTTTGACCCCCTTAGGAAAGTGCTATCATCATGAAACGTTCAGATCACCTACAACTCAATAGATTCTACCTTCCTGTAACGTTTCAGCCTGATTGGACCTTGTTTTCACACAAATGAACCCGGAATGATGTGAAATTGTGCTTCGTGCAACATAATTCTGGGTGCCATTTACAAACCATAAGTGCTAATGACTCCATTCCTTTTTGTGGTTGTAGGGGCTGTTGATTGGAGTACACTAAAACAAACCTAACCTCTCTAGGACATTCAGAAGCCAAGTTATAAGCCCACAAATGTGTAACTGGACTACTTCTTTAAATTGACACCAGATCCGGTGACCTTTGGGACATGGTTTTACCCCCTTAGGAAAGTGCAATCATCATGAAACGTTCAGATCACTTACAACTCAATAGATTCTACCTTCCTGTAATGTTTCAGCCTGATTGGACCTTGTTTTCACACAAATGAACCCAGAATGATGTGAAATTGTGCTTCGTGCAACATAATTCTGGGTGCCATTTAAAAACCATAAGTGCTAATGACTCCATTCCTTTGTGTGGTTGTAGAGGCTGTTGATTGGAGTACACTAAAACAAACCTGACCTCTCTAGGACATTCAGAAGCCAAGTTATAAGCCCACAAATGTGTAACTGGACTACTTCTTTAAAGTGACACCAGATCCGGTGACCTTTGGGACATGGATTGACCCCCTTAGGAAAGTGCTATCATCATGAAACGTTCAGATCACTTACAACTCAATAGATTCTACCTTCCTGTAACATTTCAGCCTGATTGGACTTTGTTTTCACACAAATGAACCCAGAATGATGTGAAATTGTGCTTCGTGCAACATAATTCTGGGTGCCATTTACAAACCATAAGTGCTAATGACTCCATTCCTTTTTGTGGTTGTAGGGGCTTTTGATTGGAGTACACTAAAACAAACCTAACCTCTCTAGGACATTCAGAAGCCAAGTTATAAGCCCACAAAGGTGTAACTGGACTACATCTTTAAAGTGACACCAGGCCCGGTGAACTTTGGGACATGGTTTTACCCCCTATAGGAATTTGCGATCATCTTGAAACGTTCAGATCACTTACAACTCAATAGATTCTACCTTCTTGTAACGTTTCAGCCTGATTGGACCTTGTTTTCACACAAATGGACCCAGAATGATGTGAAATTGTGCTTCGTGCAACATAATTCTGGGTGCCATTTACAAACCATAAGTGCTAATGTCTCCATTCCTTTTTGTGGTTGTAGGGGCTGTTGATTGGAGTACAATAAAAAAACCTGACCTCTCTAGGACATTCCGAAGCCAAGTTATAAGCCCACAAATGTGTAACTGGACAACTTCTTTAAATTGACACCAGATCCGGTGACCTTTGGGACATGGTTTGACCACCTTAGGAAAGTGCTATCATCATGAAACGTTCAGATCACTTACAACTCAATAGATTCTACCTTCCTGTAACGTTTCAGCCTGACTGGACCTTGTTTTCACACAAATGAACCCAGAATGATGTGAAATTGGGCTTCGTGCAACATAATTCTGGGTGCCATTTAAAAACCATAAGTGCTAATGACTCCATTCCTTTTTGTGGTTTTAGGGGCTGTTGATTGGAGTACACTAAAACAAACCTGATCTCTCTAGGACATTCAGAAGCCAAGTTATAAGCCCACAAATGTGTAACTGGACTACTTTAAATTGACACCAGATCCGGTGACCTTTGGGACATGGTTTGACCCCCTTAGGAAAGTGCTATCATCATGAAACGTTCAGATCACTTACAACTCAATAGATTCTACCTTCTTGTAGCGTTTCAGCCTGATTGGACCTTGTTTTCACACAAATGGACCCAGAATGATGTGAAATTGTGCTTCGTGCAACATAATTCTGGGTGCCATTTACAAACCATAAGTGCTAATGACTCCATTACTTTTTGTGGTTGTAGGGGCTGTTGATTGGAGTTTATTAAAACAAACCTGATCTCTATAGGACATTCAGAAGCCAAGTTATAAGCCCACAAATGTGTAACTGGACTACTTCTTTAAATTGACACCAGATCCGGTGACCTTTGGGACATGGTTTGACCCCCTTAGTAAAGTGCTATCATCATGAAACGTTCAGATCACTTACAACTCAATAGATTCTACCTTCCTGTAACGTTTCAGCCTGATTGGACCTTGTTTTCACACAAATGAACCCAGAATTATGTGAAATTGTGCTTCGTTCAACATAATTCTGGGTGCCATTTACAAAGCATAAGTGCTAATGACTCCATTCCTTTTTGTGGTTGTAGGGACTGTTGATTGGAGTACACTAAAACAAACCTGACCTCTCTAGGACATTCAGAAGCCAAGCTATAAGCTCACAAATGTGTAACTGGACTACTTCTTTAAAGTGACACCAGATCCGGTGACCTTTGGGACATGGTTTGACCCCCTTAGGAAAGTGCTATCATCATGAAACGTTCAGATCACTTACAACTCAATAGATTCTACCTTCCTGTAACGTTTCAGCCTGACTGGACCTTGTTTTCACACAAATGAACCCAGAATGATGTGAAATTGGGCTTCGTGCAACATAATTCTGGGTGCCATTTAAAAACCATAAGTGCTAATGACTCCATTCCTTTTTGTGGTTTTAGGGGCTGTTGATTGGAGTACACTAAAACAAACCTGATCTCTCTAGGACATTCAGAAGCCAAGTTATAAGCCCACAAATGTGTAACTGGACTACTTTAAATTGACACCAGATCCGGTGACCTTTGGGACATGGTTTGACCCCCTTAGGAAAGTGCTATCATCATGAAACGTTCAGATCACTTACAACTCAATAGATTCTACCTTCTTGTAGCGTTTCAGCCTGATTGGACCTTGTTTTCACACAAATGGACCCAGAATGATGTGAAATTGTGCTTCGTGCAACATAATTCTGGGTGCCATTTACAAACCATAAGTGCTAATGACTCCATTACTTTTTGTGGTTGTAGGGGCTGTTGATTGGAGTACATTAAAACAAACCTGATCTCTATAGGACATTCAGAAGCCAAGTTATAAGCCCACAAATGTGTAACTGGACTACTTCTTTAAATTGACACCAGATCCGGTGACCTTTGGGACATGGTTTGACCCCCTTAGTAAAGTGCTATCATCATGAAACGTTCAGATCACTTACAACTCAATAGATTCTACCTTCCTGTAACGTTTCAGCCTGATTGGACCTTGTTTTCACACAAATGAACCCAGAATTATGTGAAATTGTGCTTCGTTCAACATAATTCTGGGTGCCATTTACAAAGCATAAGTGCTAATGGCTCCATTCCTTTTTGTGGTTGTAGGGGCTGTTGATTGGAGTATACTAAAACAAACCTGATCTCTCTAGGACATTCAGAAGCCAAGTTATAAGCCCACAAATGTGTAACTGGACTACTTCTTTAAATTGACACCAGATCCGGTGACCTTTGGGACATGGTTTGACCCCCTTAGAAATGTGCGATCATCATGAAACGTTCAGATCACTTACAACTCAATAGATTCTACCTTCTTGTAACGTTTCAGCCTGATTGGACCTTGTTTTCACACAAATGGACCCAGAATGATGTGAAATTGTGCTTTGTGCAACATAAATCTGGGTGCCATTTACAAACCATAAGTGCTAATGACTCCATTCCTTTTTGTGGTTGTAGGGACTGTTGATTGGAGTACACGTAAACAAACCTGACCTCTCTAGGACATTCAGAAGCCAAGCTATAAGCCCACAAATGTGTAACTGGACTACTTCTTTAAAGTGACACCTGATCCGGTGACCTTTGGGACATGGTTTGACCCCCTTAGGAAAGTGCTATCATCATGAAACGTTCAGATCACTTACAACTCAATAGATTCTACCTTCCTGTAACGTTTCAGCCTGATTGGACCTTGTTTTCACACAAATGAACCCGGAATGATGTGAAATTGTGCTTCGTGCAACATAATTCTGGGTGCCATTTACAAACCATAAGTGCTAATGACTCCATTCCTTTTTGTGGTTGTAGGGGCTGTTGATTGGAGTACACTAAAACAAACCTAACCTCTCTAGGACATTCAGAAGCCAAGTTATAAGCCCACAAATGTGTAACTGGACTACTTCTTTAAATTGACACCAGATCCGGTGACCTTTGGGACATGGTTTTACCCCCTTAGGAAAGTGCAATCATCATGAAACGTTCAGATCACTTACAACTCAATAGATTCTACCTTCCTGTAACGTTTCAGCCTGATTGGACCTTGTTTTCACACAAATGAACCCAGAATGATGTGAAATTGTGCTTCGGCCAACATAATTCTGGGTGCCATTTAAAAACCATAAGTGCTAATGACTCCATTCCTTTTTGTGGTTGTAGAGGCTGTTGATTGGAGTACCGTAAAACAAACCTGATCTCTCTAGGACATTCAGAAGCCAAATTATAAGCCCACAAAGGTGTAACTGGACTACTTCTTTAAATTGACACCAGATCCGGTGACATTTGGGACATGGTTTGACCCCCTTAGGAAAGTGCTATCATCATGAAACGTTCAGATCACTTACAACTCAATAGATTCTACCTTCCTGTAACGTTTCAGCCTGATTGGACCTTGTTTTCACACAAATGAACCCAGAATGATGTGAAATTGTGCTTCGTGCAACGTAATTCTGGGTGCCATTTAAAAACCATAAGTGCTAATGTCTCCATTCCTTTTTGTGGTTGTAGGGGCTGTTGATTGGAGTACACTAAAACAAACCTGACCTCTCTAGGACATTCAGAAGCCAAGTTATAAGCCCACAAATGTGTAACTGGACTACTTCTTTAAAGTGACACCAGATCCGGTGACCTTTGGGACATGGATTGACCCCCTTAGGAAAGTGCTATCATCATGAAACGTTCAGATCACTTACAACTCAATAGATTCTACCTTCCTGTAACATTTCAGCCTGATTGGACCTTGTTTTCACACAAATGAACCCAGAATGATGTGAAATTGTGCTTCGTGCAACATAATTCTGGGTGCCATTTACAAACCATAAGTGCTAATGACTCCATTCCTTTTTGTGGTTGTAGGGGCTTTTGATTGGAGTACACTAAAACAAACCTAACCTCTCTAGGACATTCAGAAGCCAAGTTATAAGCCCACAAAGGTGTAACTGGACTACATCTTTAAAGTGACACCAGGCCCGGTGAACTTTGGGACATGGTTTTACCCCCTATAGGAATTTGCGATCATCTTGAAACGTTCAGATCACTTACAACTCAATAGATTCTACCTTCTTGTAGCGTTTCAGCCTGATTGGACCTTGTTTTCACACAAATGGACCCAGAATGATGTGAAATTGTGCTTCGTGCAACATAATTCTGGGTGCCATTTACAAACCATAAGTGCTAATGTCTCCATTCCTTTTTGTGGTTGTAGGGGCTGTTGATTGGAGTACAATAAAAAAAAAAACCTGACCTCTCTAGGACATTCCGAAGCCAAGTTATAAGCCCACAAATGTGTAAATGGACTACTTCTTTAAATTGACACCAGATCCGGTGACCTTTGGGACATGGTTTTACCCCCTTAGGAAAGTGCAATCATCATGAAACGTTCAGATCACTTACAACTCAATAGATTCTACCTTCCTGTAACGTTTCAGCCTGATTGGACCTTGTTTTCACACAAATGAACCCAGAATGATGTGAAATTGTGCTTCGTGCAACATAATTCTGGGTGCCATTTAAAAACCATAAGTGCTAATGACTCCATTCCTTTTTGTGGTTATAGAGGCTGTTGATTGGAGTACCGTAAAACAAACCTGATCTCTCTAGGACATTCAGAAGCCAAATTATAAGCCCACAAAGGTGTAACTGGACTACTTCTTTAAATTGACACCAGATCCGGTGACATTTGGGACATGGTTTGACCCCCTTAGGAAAGTGCTATCATCATGAAACGTTCAGATCACTTACAACTCAATAGATTCTACCTTCCTGTAACGTTTCAGCCTGATTGGACCTTGTTTTCACACAAATGAACCCAGAATGATGTGAAATTGTGCTTCGTGCAACATAATTCTGGGTGCCATTTAAAAACCATAAGGGCTAATGTCTCCATTCCTTTTTGTGGTTGTAGGGGCTGTTGATTGGAGTACACTAAAACAAACCTGACCTCTCTAGGACATTCAGAAGCCAAGTTATAAGCCCACAAATGTGTAACTGGACTACTTCTTTAAAGTGACACCAGATCCGGTGACCTTTGGGACATGGATTGACCCCCTTAGGAAAGTGCTATCATCATGAAACGTTCAGATCACTTACAACTCAATAGATTCTACCTTCCTGTAACATTTCAGCCTGATTGGACCTTGTTTTCACACAAATGAACCCAGAATGATGTGAAATTGTGCTTCGTGCAACATAATTCTGGGTGCCATTTACAAACCATAAGTGGTAATGACTCCATTCCTTTTTGTGGTTGTAGGGGCTTTTGATTGGAGTACACTAAAACAAACCTAACCTCTCTAGGACATTCAGAAGCCAAGTTATAAGCCCACAAAGGTGTAACTGGACTACATCTTTAAAGTGACACCAGGCCCGGTGAACTTTGGGACATGGTTTTACCCCCTATAGGAATTTGCGATCATCTTGAAACGTTCAGATCACTTACAACTCAATAGATTCTACCTTCTTGTAGCGTTTCAGCCTGATTGGACCTTGTTTTCACACAAATGGACCCAGAATGATGTGAAATTGTGCTTCGTGCAACATAATTCTGGGTGCCATTTACAAACCATAAGTGCTAATGTCTCCATTCCTTTTTGTGGTTGTAGGGGCTGTTGATTGGAGTACAATAAAAAAAAACCTGACCTCTCTAGGACATTCCGAAGCCAAGTTATAAGCCCACAAATGTGTAACTGGACAACTTCTTTTAAATTGACACCAGATCCGGTGACCTTTGGGACATGGTTTGACCACCTTAGGAAAGTGCTATCATCATGAAACGTTCAGATCACTTACAACTCAATAGATTCTACCTTCCTGTAACGTTTCAGCCTGACTGGACCTTGTTTTCACACAAATGAACCCAGAATGATGTGAAATTGGGCTTCGTGCAACATAATTCTGGGTGCCATTTAAAAACCATAAGTGCTAATGACTCCATTCCTTTTTGTGGTTTTAGGGGCTGTTGATTGGAGTACACTAAAACAAACCTGATCTCTCTAGGACATTCAGAAGCCAAGTTATAAGCCCACAAATGTGTAACTGGACTACTTTAAATTGACACCAGATCCGGTGACCTTTGGGACATGGTTTGACCCCCTTAGGAAAGTGCTATCATCATGAAACGTTCAGATCACTTACAACTCAATAGATTCTACCTTCTTGTAGCGTTTCAGCCTGATTGGACCTTGTTTTCACACAAATGGACCCAGAATGATGTGAAATTGTGCTTCGTGCAACATAATTCTGGGTGCCATTTACAAACCATAAGTGCTAATGACTCCATTACTTTTTGTGGTTGTAGGGGCTGTTGATTGGAGTACATTAAAACAAACCTGATCTCTATAGGACATTCAGAAGCCAAGTTATAAGCCCACAAATGTGTAACTGGACTACTTCTTTAAATTGACACCAGATCCGGTGACCTTTGGGACATGGTTTGACCCCCTTAGTAAAGTGCTATCATCATGAAACGTTCAGATCACTTACAACTCAATAGATTCTACCTTCCTGTAACGTTTCAGCCTGATTGGACCTTGTTTTCACACAAATGAACCCAGAATTATGTGAAATTGTGCTTCGTTCAACATAATTCTGGGTGCCATTTACAAAGCATAAGTGCTAATGACTCCATTCCTTTTTGTGGTTGTAGGGACTGTTGATTGGAGTACACTAAAACAAACCTGACCTCTCTAGGACATTCAGAAGCCAAGCTATAAGCCCACAAATGAGTAACTGGACTACTTCTTTAAAGTGACACCAGATCCGGTGACAATTTGGGACATGGTTTGACCCCCTTAGGAAAGTGCTATCATCATGAAACGTTCAGATCACTTACAACTCAATAGATTCTACCTTCCTGTAACGTTTCAGCCTGATTGGACCTTGTTTTCACACAAATGAACCCGGAATGATGTGAAATTGTGTTTCGTGCAACATAATTCTGGGTGCCATTTACAAACCATAAGTGCTAATGACTCCATTCCTTTTTGTGGTTGTAGGGGCTGTTGATTGGAGTATACTAAAACAAACCTGATCTCTCTAGGACATTCAGAAGCCAAGTTATAAGCCCACAAATGTGTAACTGGACTACTTCTTTAAATTGACACCAGATCCGGTGACCTTTGGGACATGGTTTGACCCCCTTAGGAATGTGCGATCATCATGAAACGTTCAGATCACTTACAACTCAATAGATTCTACCTTCCTGTAACGTTTCAGCCTGATTGGACCTTGTTTTCACACAAATGAACCCAGAATGATGTGAAATTGGGCTTCGTGCAACATAAATTTGGGTGCCATTTAAAAATCATAAGTGCTAATGTCTCCATTCCTTTTTGTGGTTGTAGGGGCTGTTGATTGGAGTACACTAAAACAAACCTGACCTCTCTAGGACATTCAGAAGCCAAGTTATAAGCCCACAATTGTGTAACTGGACTACTTCTTTAAAGTGACACCAGATCCAGTGACCTTTGGGACATGGTTTGACCCCCTTAGGAAAGTTCTATCATCATGAAACGTTCAGATCACTTACAACTCAATAGATTCTACCTTCCTGTAACGTTTCAGCCTGATTGGACCTTGTTTTCACACAAATGAACCCAGAATGATGTGAAATTGTGCTTCGTGCAACATAATTCTGGGTGCCATTTACAAACCATAAGTGCTAATGACTCCATTCCTTTTTGTGGCTGTAGGGGCTTTTGATTGGAGTACACTAAAACAAACCTAACCTCTCTAGGACATTCAGAAGCCAAGTTATAAGCCCACAAAGGTGTAACTGGACTACATCTTTAAAGTGACACCAGGCCCGGTGACCTTTGGGACATGGTTTTACCCCCTATAGGAATGTGCGATCATCTTGAAACGTTCAGATCACTTACAACTCAATAGATTCTACCTTCCTGTAACGTTTCAGCCTGATTGGATCTTGTTTTCACACAAATGGACCCAGAATGATGTGAAATTGTGCTTCGTGCAACATAATTCTGGGTGCCATTTACAAACCATAAGTGCTAATGACTCCATTCCTTTTTGTGGTTGTAGGGGCTGTTGATTGGAGTATACTAAAACAAACCTGATCTCTCTAGGACATTCAGAAGCCAAGTTATAAGCCCACAAATGTGTAACTGGACTACTTCTTTAAATTGACACCAGATCCGGTGACCTTTGGGACATGGTTTGACCCCCTTAGGAAAGTGCTATCATCATGAAACGTTCAGATCACTTACAACTCAATAGATTCTACCTTCCTGTAACGTTTCAGCCTGATTGGACCTTGTTTTCACACAAATGGACCTAGAATGATGTGAAACTGTGCTTCGTGCAACATAATTCTGGGTGCCATTTAAAAACCATAAGTGCTAATGACTCCATTCCTTTTTGTGGTTGTAGGGGCTGTTGATTGGAGTATACTAAAACAAACCTGATCTCTCAGGGACATTCAGAAGCCAAGTTATAAGCCCACAAATGTGTAACTGGACTACTTCTTTAAATTGACACCAGATCCGGTGACCTTTGGGACATGGTTTGACCCCCTTAGGAAAGTGGTATCATCATGAAACATTCAGATCACTTACAACTCAATAGATTCTACCTTCCTGTAACGTTTCAGCCTGATTGGACCTTGTTTTCACACAAATGGACCCATAATGATGTGAAATTGTGCTTCGTGCAACATAATTCTGGGTGCCATTTACAAAGCATAAGTGCTAATGACTCCATTCCTTTTTGTGGTTGTAGGGGCTGTTGATTGGAGTATACAAAAACAAACCTGATCTCTCCAGGACATTCAGAAGCCAAGTTATAAGCCCACAAATGTGTAACTGGACTACTTCTTTAAATTGACACCAGATCCGGTGACCTTTGGGACATGGTTTGACCCCCTTAGGAATGTGCGATCATCATGAAACGTTCAGATCACTTACAACTCAATAGATTCTACCTTCTTGTAACGTTTCAGCCTGATTGGACCTTGTTTTCACACAAATGGACCCAGAATGATGTGAAATTGTGCTTTGTGCAACATAAATCTGGGTGCCATTTACAAACCATAAGTGCTAATGACTCCATTCCTTTTTGTGGTTGTAGGGACTGTTGATTGGAGTACACTAAAACAAACCTGACCTCTCTAGGACATTCAGACGCCAAGCTATAAGCCCACAAATGTGTAACTGGACTACTTCTTTAAAGTGACACCAGATCCGGTGACCTTTGGGACATGGTTTGACCCCCTTAGGAAAGTGCTATCATCATGAAACGTTCAGATCACTTACAACTCAATAGATTCTACCTTCCTGTAACGTTTCAGCCTGATTGGACCTTGTTTTCACACAAATGAACCCGGAATGATGTGAAATTGTGCTTCGTGCAACATAATTCTGGGTGCTATTTACAAACCATAAGTGCTAATGACTCCATTCCTTTTTGTGGTTGTAGGGGCTGTTGATTGGAGTACACTAAAACAAACCTAACCTCTCTAGGACATTCAGAAGCCAAGTTATAAGCCCACAAATGTGTAACTGGACTACTTCTTTAAATTGACACCAGATCCGGTGACCTTTGGGACATGGTTTTACCCCCTTAGGAAAGTGCAATCATCATGAAACGTTCAGATCACTTACAACTCAATAGATTCTACCTTCCTGTAACGTTTCAGCCTGATTGGACCTTGTTTTCACACAAATGAACCCAGAATGATGTGAAATTGTGCTTCGTGCAACATAATTCTGGGTGCCATTTAAAAACCATAAGTGCTAATGACTCCATTCCTTTTTGTGGTTGTAGAGGCTGTTGATTGGAGTACCGTAAAACAAACCTGATCTCTCTAGGACATTCAGAAGCCAAATTATAAGCCCACAAAGGTGTAACTGGACTACTTCTTTAAATTGACACCAGATCCGGTGACATTTGGGACATGGTTTGACCCCCTTAGGAAAGTGCTATCATCATGAAACGTTCAGATCACTTACAACTCAATAGATTCTACCTTCCTGTAACGTTTCAGCCTGATTGGACCTTGTTTTCACACAAATGAACCCAGAATGATGTGAAATTGTGCTTCGTGCAACATAATTCTGGGTGCCATTTAAAAACCATAAGTGCTAATGTCTCCATTCCTTTTTGTGGTTGTAGGGGCTGTTGATTGGAGTACACTAAAAAAAACCTGACCTCTCTAGGACATTCAGAAGCCAAGTTATAAGCCCACAAATGTGTAACTGGACTACTTCTTTAAAGTGACACCAGATCCGGTGACCTTTGGGACATGGATTGACCCCCTTAGGAAAGTGCTATCATCATGAAACGTTCAGATCACTTACAACTCAATAGATTATACCTTCCTGTAACATTTCAGCCTGATTGGACCTTGTTTTCACACAAATGAACCCAGAATGATGTGAAATTGTGCTTCGTGCAACATAATTCTGGGTGCCATTTACAAACCATAAGTGCTAATGACTCCATTCCTTTTTGTGGTTGTAGGGGCTTTTGATTGGAGTACACTAAAACAAACCTAACCTCTCTAGGACATTCAGAAGCCAAGTTATAAGCCCACAAAGGTGTAACTGGACTACATCTTTAAAGTGACACCAGGCCCGGTGAACTTTGGGACATGGTTTTACCCCCTATAGGAATGTGCGATCATCTTGAAACGTTCAGATCACTTACAACTCAATAGATTCTACCTTCCTGTAACGTTTCAGCCTGATTGGACCTTGTTTTCACACAAATGAACCCAGAATTATGTGAAATTGTGCTTCGTTCAACATAATTCTGGGTGCCATTTACAAAGCATAAGTGCTAATGACTCCATTCCTTTTTGTGGTTGTAGGGACTGTTGATTGGAGTACACTAAAACAAACCTGACCTCTCTAGGACATTCAGAAGCCAAGCTATAAGCCCACAAATGTGTAACTGGACTACTTCTTTAAAGTGACACCAGATCCGGTGACCTTTGGGACATGGTTTGACCCCCTTAGGAAAGTGCTATCATCATGAAACGTTCAGATCACTTACAACTCAATAGATTCTACCTTCCTGTAACGTTTCAGCCTGATTGGACCTTGTTTTCACACAAATGAACCCGGAATGATGTGAAATTGTGTTTCGTGCAACATAATTCTGGGTGCCATTTACAAACCATAAGTGCTAATGACTCCATTCCTTTTTGTGGTTGTAGGGGCTGTTGATTGGAGTATACTAAAACAAACCTGATCTCTCTAGGACATTCAGAAGCCAAGTTATAAGCCCACAAATGTGTAACTGGACTACTTCTTTAAATTGACACCAGATCCGGTGACCTTTGGGACATGGTTTGACCCCCTTAGGAATGTGCGATCATCATGAAACGTTCAGATCACTTACAACTCAATAGATTCTACCTTCCTGTAACGTTTCAGCCTGATTGGACCTTGTTTTCACACAAATGAACCCAGAATGATGTGAAATTGGGCTTCGTGCAACATAATTCTGTGTGCCATTTAAAAATCATAAGTGCTAATGTCTCCATTCCTTTTTGTGGTTGTAGGGGCTGTTGATTGGAGTACACTAAAACAAACCTGACCTCTCTAGGACACTCAGAAGCCAAGTTATAAGCCCACAAATGTGTAACTGGACTACTTCTTTAAAGTGACACCAGATCCAGTGACCTTTGGGACATGGTTTGACCCCCTTAGGAAAGTTCTATCATCATGAAACGTTCAGATCACTTACAACTCAATAGATTCTACCTTCCTGTAACGTTTCAGCCTGATTGGACCTTGTTTTCACACAAATGAACCCAGAATGATGTGAAATTGTGCTTCGTGCAACATAATTCTGGGTGCCATTTACAAACCATAAGTGCTAATGACTCCATTCCTTTTTGTGGCTGTAGGGGCTTTTGATTGGAGTACACTAAAACAAACCTAACCTCTCTAGGACATTCAGAAGCCAAGTTATAAGCCCACAAAGGTGTAACTGGACTACATCTTTAAAGTGACACCAGGCCCGGTGACCTTTGGGACATGGTTTTACCCCCTATAGGAATGTGCGATCATCTTGAAACGTTCAGATCACTTACAACTCAATAGATTCTACCTTCCTGTAACGTTTCAGCCTGATTGGATCTTGTTTTCACACAAATGGACCCAGAATGATGTGAAATTGTGCTTCGTGCAACATAATTCTGGGTGCCATTTACAAACCATAAGTGCTAATGACTCCATTCCTTTTTGTGGTTGTAGGGGCTGTTGATTGGAGTATACTAAAACAAACCTGATCTCTCTAGGACATTCAGAAGCCAAGTTATAAGCCCACAAATGTGTAACTGGACTACTTCTTTAAATTGACACCAGATCCGGTGACCTTTGGGACATGGTTTGACCCCCTTAGGAAAGTGCTATCATCATGAAACGTTCAGATCACTTACAACTCAATAGATTCTACCTTCCTGTAACGTTTCAGCCTGATTGGACCTTGTTTTCACACAAATGGACCTAGAATGATGTGAAACTGTGCTTCGTGCAACATAATTCTGGGTGCCATTTAAAAACCATAAGTGCTAATGACTCCATTCCTTTTTGTGGTTGTAGGGGCTGTTGATTGGAGTATACTAAAACAAACCTGATCTCTCAGGGACATTCAGAAGCCAAGTTATAAGCCCACAAATGTGTAACTGGACTACTTCTTTAAATTGACACCAGATCCGGTGACCTTTGGGACATGGTTTGACCCCCTTAGGAAAGTGCTATCATCATGAAACATTCAGATCACTTACAACTCAATAGATTCTACCTTCCTGTAACGTTTCAGCCTGATTGGACCTTGTTTTCACACAAATGGACCCATAATGATGTGAAATTGTGCTTCGTGCAACATAATTCTGGGTGCCATTTACAAAGCATAAGTGCTAATGACTCCATTCCTTTTTGTGGTTGTAGGGGCTGTTGATTGGAGTATACTAAAACAAACCTGATCTCTCCAGGACATTCAGAAGCCAAGTTATAAGCCCACAAATGTGTAACTGGACTACTTCTTTAAATTGACACCAGATCCGGTGACCTTTGGGACATGGTTTGACCCCCTTAGGAATGTGCGATCATCATGAAACGTTCAGATCACTTACAACTCAATAGATTCTACCTTCTTGTAACGTTTCAGCCTGATTGGACCTTGTTTTCACACAAATGGACCCAGAATGATGTGAAATTGTGCTTTGTGCAACATAAATCTGGGTGCCATTTACAAACCATAAGTGCTAATGACTCCATTCCTTTTTGTGGTTGTAGGGACTGTTGATTGGAGTACACTAAAACAAACCTGACCTCTCTAGGACATTCAGAAGCCAAGCTATAAGCCCACAAATGTGTAACTGGACTACTTCTTTAAAGTGACACCAGATCCGGTGACCTTTGGGACATGGTTTGACCCCCTTAGGAAAGTGCTATCATCATGAAACGTTCAGATCACTTACAACTCAATAGATTCTACCTTCCTGTAACGTTTCAGCCTGATTGGACCTTGTTTTCACACAAATGAACCCGGAATGATGTGAAATTGTGCTTCGTGCAACATAATTCTGGGTGCCATTTACAAACCATAAGTGCTAATGTCTCCATTCCTTTTTGTGGTTGTAGGGGCTGTTGATTGGAGTACACTAAAACAAACCTAACCTCTCTAGGACATTCAGAAGCCAAGTTATAAGCCCACAAATGTGTAACTGGACTACTTCTTTAAATTGACACCAGATCCGGTGACCTTTGGGACATGGTTTTACCCCCTTAGGAAAGTGCAATCATCATGAAACGTTCAGATCACTTACAACTCAATAGATTCTACCTTCCTGTAACGTTTCAGCCTGATTGGACCTTGTTTTCACACAAATGAACCCAGAATGATGTGAAATTGTGCTTCGTGCAACATAATTCTGGGTGCCATTTAAAAACCATAAGTGCTAATGACTCCATTCCTTTTTGTGGTTGTAGAGGCTGTTGATTGGAGTACCGTAAAACAAACCTGATCTCTCTAGGACATTCAGAAGCCAAATTATAAGCCCACAAAGGTGTAACTGGACTACTTCTTTAAATTGACACCAGATCCGGTGACATTTGGGACATGGTTTGACCCCCTTAGGAAAGTGCTATCATCATGAAACGTTCAGATCACTTACAACTCAATAGATTCTACCTTCCTGTAACGTTTCAGCCTGATTGGACCTTGTTTTCACACAAATGAACCCAGAATGATGTGAAATTGTGCTTCGTGCAACATAATTCTGGGTGCCATTTAAAAACCATAAGTGCTAATGTCTCCATTCCTTTTTGTGGTTGTAGGGGCTGTTGATTGGAGTACACTAAAAAAAACCTGACCTCTCTAGGACATTCAGAAGCCAAGTTATAAGCCCACAAATGTGTAACTGGACTACTTCTTTAAAGTGACACCAGATCCGGTGACCTTTGGGACATGGATTGACCCCCTTAGGAAAGTGCTATCATCATGAAACGTTCAGATCACTTACAACTCAATAGATTATACCTTCCTGTAACATTTCAGCCTGATTGGACCTTGTTTTCACACAAATGAACCCAGAATGATGTGAAATTGTGCTTCGTTCAACATAATTCTGGGTGCCATTTACAAACCATAAGTGCTAATGACTCCATTCCTTTTTGTGGTTGTAGGGGCTTTTGATTGGAGTACACTAAAACAAACCTAACCTCTCTAGGACATTCAGAAGCCAAGTTATAAGCCCACAAAGGTGTAACTGGACTACATCTTTAAAGTGACACCAGGCCCGGTGAACTTTGGGACATGGTTTTACCCCCTATAGGAATGTGCGATCATCTTGAAACGTTCAGATCACTTACAACTCAATAGATTCTACCTTCTTGTAGCGTTTCAGCCTGATTGGACCTTGTTTTCACACAAATGGACCCAGAATGATGTGAAATTGTGCTTCGTGCAACATAATTCTGGGTGCCATTTACAAACCATAAGTGCTAATGTCTCCATTCCTTTTTGTGGTTGTAGGAGCTGTTGATTGGAGTACAATAAAAAAAACCTGACCTCTCTAGGACATTCAGAAGCCAAGTTGTAAGCCCACAAATGTGCAACTGGACTACTTTAAAGTGACACCAGATCCGGTGACCTTTGGGACATGGTTTGACCCCCTTAGGAAAGTGCTATCATCATGAAACGTTCAGATCACTTACAACTCAATAGATTCTACCTTCCTGTAACGTTTCAGCCTGATTGGACCTTGTTTTCACACAAATGAACCCAGAATGATGTGAAATTGTGCTTCGTGCAACATAATTCTGGGTGCCATTTAAAAACCATAAGTGTTAATGTCTCCATTCCTTTTTGTGGTTGTAGGGGCTGTTGATTGGAGTACACTAAAACAAACCTGATCTCTCTAGGACATTCCGAAGCCAAGTTATAAGCCCACAAATGTGTAACTGGACAACTTCTTTAAATTGACACCAGATCCGGTGACCTTTGGGACATGGTTTGACCCCCTTAGGAAAGTGCTATCATCATGAAACGTTCAGATCACTTACAACTCAATAGATTCTACCTTCCTGTAACGTTTCAGCCTGACTGGACCTTGTTTTCACACAAATGAACCCAGAATGATGTGAAATTGTGCTTCGTGCAACATAATTCTGGGTGCCATTTAAAAACCATAAGTGCTAATGTCTCCATTCCTTTTTGTGGTTGTAGGGGCTGTTGATTGGCGTACACTAAAACAAACCTGATCTCTCTAGGACATTCAGAAGCCAAGTTATAAGTCCACAAATGTGTAACTGGACTACTTTAAATTGACACCAGATCCGGTGACCTTTGGGACATGGTTTGACCCCCTTAGGAAAGTGCTATCATCATGAAACGTTCAGATCACTTACAACTCAATAGATTCTACCTTCCTGTAACGTTTCAGCCTGATTGGACCTTGTTTTCACACAAATGAACCCAGAATGATGTGAAATTGTGCTTCGTGCAACATAATTCTGGGTGCCATTTAAAAACCATAGGTGCTAATGTCTCCATTCCTTTTTGTGGTTGTAGGGGCTGTTGATTGGAGTACATTAAAACAAACCTGATCTCTCTGGGACATTCAGAAGCCAAGTTAAAGCCCACAAATGTGTAACTGGACTACTTTAAATTGACACCAGATCCGGTGACCTTTGGGACATGGTTTGACCCCCTTAGGAAAGTGCTATCATCATGAAACGTTCAGATCACTTACAACTCAATAGATTCTACCTTCTTGTAGCGTTTCAGCCTGATTGGACCTTGTTTTCACACAAATGGACCCAGAATGATGTGAAATTGTGCTTCGTGCAACATAATTCTGGGTGCCATTTACAAAGCATAAGTGCTAATGACTCCATTACTTTTTGTGGTTGTAGGGGCTGTTGATTGGAGTATACTAAAACAAACCTGATCTCTCTAGGACATTCAGAAGCCAAGTTATAAGCCCACAAATGTGTAACTGGACTACTTCTTTAAATTGACACCAGATCCGGTGACCTTTGGGACATGGTTTGAACCCCTTAGGAATGTGCGATCATCATGAAACGTTCAGATCACTTACAACTCAATAGATTCTACCTTCCTTGAACGTTTCAGCCTGATTGGACCTTGTTTTCACACAAATGAACCCAGAATGATGTGAAATTGGGCTTCGTGCAACATAATTCTGGGTGCCATTTAAAAATCATAAGTGCTAATGTCTCCATTCCTTTTTGTGGTTGTAGGGGCTGTTGATTGGAGTACACTAAAACAAACCTGACCTCTCTAGGACATTCAGAAGCCAAGTTATAAGCCCACAAATGTGTAACTGGACTACTTCTTTAAAGTGACACCAGATCCAGTGACCTTTGGGACATGGTTTGACCCCCTTAGGAAAGTTCTATCATCATGAAACGTTCAGATCACTTACAACTCAATAGATTCTACCTTCCTGTAACGTTTCAGCCTGATTGGACCTTGTTTTCACACAAATGAACCCAGAATGATGTGAAATTGTGCTTCGTGCAACATAATTCTGGGTGCCATTTACAAACCATAAGTGCTAATGACTCCATTCCTTTTTGTGGCTGTAGGGGCTTTTGATTGGAGTACACTAAAACAAACCTAACCTCTCTAGGACATTCAGAAGCCAAGTTATAAGCCCACAAAGGTGTAACTGGACTACATCTTTAAAGTGACACCAGGCCCGGTGACCTTTGGGACATGGTTTTACCCCCTATAGGAATGTGCGATCATCTTGAAACGTTCAGATCACTTACAACTCAATAGATTCTACCTTCCTGTAATGTTTCAGCCTGATTGGATCTTGTTTTCACACAAATGGACCCAGAATGATGTGAAATTGTGCTTCGTGCAACATAATTCTGGGTGCCATTTACAAACCATAAGTGCTAATGACTCCATTCCTTTTTGTGGTTGTAGGGGCTGTTGATTGGAGTATACTAAAACAAACCTGATCTCTCTAGGACATTCAGAAGCCAAGTTATAAGCCCACAAATGTGTAACTGGACTACTTCTTTAAATTGACACCAGATCCGGTGACCTTTGGGACATGGTTTGACCCCCTTAGGAAAGTGCTATCATCATGAAACGTTCAGATCACTTACAACTCAATAGATTCTACCTTCCTGTAACGTTTCAGCCTGATTGGACCTTGTTTTCACACAAATGGACCTAGAATGATGTGAAACTGTGCTTCGTGCAACATAATTCTGGGTGCCATTTAAAAACCATAAGTGCTAATGACTCCATTCCTTTTTGTGGTTGTAGGGGCTGTTGATTGGAGTATACTAAAACAAACCTGATCTCTCAGGGACATTCAGAAGCCAAGTTATAAGCCCACAAATGTGTAACTGGACTACTTCTTTAAATTGACACCAGATCCGGTGACCTTTGGGGCATGGTTTGACCCCCTTAGGAAAGTGCTATCATCATGAAACATTCAGATCACTTACAACTCAATAGATTCTACCTTCCTGTAACGTTTCAGCCTGATTGGACCTTGTTTTCACACAAATGAACCCATAATGATGTGAAATTGTGCTTCGTGCAACATAATTCTGGGTGCCATTTAAAAATCATAAGTGCTAATGTCTTCATTCCTTTTTGTGGTTGTAGGGGCTGTTGATTGGAGTACACTAAAACAAACCTGACCTCTCTAGGACATTCAGAAGCCAAGTTATAAGCCCACAAATGTGTAACTGGACTACTTCTTTAAAGTGACACCAGATCCGGTGACCTTTGGGACATGGTTTGACCCCCTTAGGAAAGTGCTATCATCATGAAACGTTCAAATCACTTACAACTCAATAGATTCTACCTTCCTGTAACGTTTCAGCCTGATTGGACGTTGTTTTCACACAAATGAACCCAGAATGATGTGAAATTGTGCTTCGTGCAACATAATTCTGGGTGCCATTTACAAACCATAAGTGCTAATGACTCCATTCCTTTTTGTGGCTGTAGGGGCTTTTGATTGGAGTACACTAAAACAAACCTAACCTCTCTAGGACATTCAGAAGCCAAGTTATAAGCCCACAAAGGTGTAACTGGACTACATCTTTAAAGTGACACCAGGCCCGGTGACCTTTGGGACATGGTTTTACCCCCTATAGGAATGTGCGATCATCTTGAAACGTTCAGATCACTTACAACTCAATAGATTCTACCTTCCTGTAACGTTTCAGCCTGATTGGACCTTGTTTTCACACAAATGGACCCAGAATGATGTGAAATTGTGCTTCGTGCAACATAATTCTGGGTGCCATTTACAAAGCATAAGTGCTAATGACTCCATTCCTTTTTGTGGTTGTAGGGGCTGTTGATTGGAGTATACTAAAACAAACCTGATCTCTCTAGGACATTCAGAAGCCAAGTTATAAGCCCACAAATGTGTAACTGGACTACTTCTTTAAATTGACACCAGATCCGTTGACCTTTGGGACATGGTTTGACCCCCTTAGGAAAGTGCTATCATCATGAAACGTTCAGATCACTTACAACTCAATAGATTCTACCTTCCTGTAACGTTTCAGCCTGATTGGACCTTGTTTTCACACAAATGGACCAAGAATGATGTGAAATTGTGCTTCGTGGAACTTAATTCTGGGTGCCATTTACAAACCATAAGTGCTAATGTCTCCATTCCTTTTTGTGGTTGTAGAGGCTGTTGATTGGAGTACAATAAAACAAACCTGACCTCTCTAGGACATTCAGAAGCCAAGTTATAAGCCCACAAATGTGTAACTGGACTACTTCTTTAAAGTGACACCAGATCCGGTGAAATTTGGGACATGGTTTGACCCCCTTAGGAAAGTGCTATCATCATGAAACGTTCAGATCACTTACAACTCAATAGATTCTACCTTCCTGTAACGTTTCAGCCTGATTGGACCTTGTTTTCACACAAATGAACCCAGAATGATGTGAAATTGTGCTTTGTGCAACATAATTCTGGGTGCCATTTAAAAACCATAAGTGCTAATGTCTCCATTCCTTTTTGTGGTTGTAGGGGCTGTTGATTGGAGTACACTAAAACAAACCTGATCGCTCTAGGACATTCAGAAGCCAAGTTATAAGCCCACAAATGTGTAACTGGACAACTTCTTTAAATTGACACCAGATCCGGTGACCTTTGGGACATGGTTTGACCCCCTTAGGAAAGTGCTATCATCATGAAACGTTCAGATCACTTACAACTCAATAGATTCTACCTTCCTGTAACGTTTCAGCCTGACTGGACCTTGTTTTCACACAAATGAACCCAGAATGATGTGAAATTGGGCTTCGTGCAACATAATTCTGGGTGCGATTTAAAAACCATAAGTGCTAATGACTCCATTCCTTTTTGTGGTTGTAGGGGCTGTTTATTGGAGTATACTAAAACAAACCTGATCTCTCTAGGACATTCAGAAGCCAAGTTATAAGCCCACAAATGTGTAACTGGACTACTTCTTTAAAGTGACACCAGATCCGGTGACCTTTGGGACATGGTTTGACCCCCTTAGGAAAGTGCTATCATCATGAAACGTTCAGATCACTTACAACTCAATAGATTCTACCTTCCTGTAACGTTTCAGCCTGATTGGACCTTGTTTTCACACAAATGAACCCAGAATGATGTGAAATTGTGCTTCGTGCAACATAATTCTGGGTGCCATTTAAAAACCATAAGTGCTAATGTCTCCATTCCTTTTTGTGGTTGTAGGGGCTGTTGATTGGAGTACACTAAAACAAACCTGATCGCTCTAGGACATTCAGAAGCCAAGTTATAAGCCCACAAATGTGTAACTGGACTACTTCTTTAAATTGACACCAGATCCGTTGACCTTTGGGACATGGTTTGACCCCCTTAGGAAAGTGCTATCATCATGAAACGTTCAGATCACTTACAACTCAATAGATTCTACCTTCCTGTAACGTTTCAGCCTGATTGGACCTTGTTTTCACACAAATGGACCCAGAATGATGTGAAATTGTGCTTCGTGCAACATAATTCTGGGTGCCATTTACAAACCATAAGTGCTAATGTCTCCATTCCTTTTTGTGGTTGTAGAGGCTGTTGATTGGAGTACAATAAAACAAACCTGACCTCTCTAGGACATTCAGAAGCCAAGTTATAAGCCCACAAATGTGTAACTGGACTACTTCTTAAAAGTGACACCAGATCCGGTGACCTTTGGGACATGGTTTGACCCCCTTAGGAAAGTGCTATCATCATGAAACGTTCAGATCACTTACAACTCAATAGATTCTACCTTCCTGTAACGTTTCAGCCTGATTGGACCTTGTTTTCACACAAATGAACCCAGAATGATGTGAAATTGTGCTTCGTGCAACATAATTCTGGGTGCCATTTAAAAACCATAAGTGCTAATAACTACATTCCTTTTTGTGGTTGTAGGGGCTGTTGATTGGAGTACACTAAAACAAACCTGATCGCTCTAGGACATTCAGAAGCCAAGTTATAAGCCCACAAATGTGTAACTGGACAACTTCTTTAAATTGACACCAGATCCGGTGACCTTTGGGACATGGTTTGACCCCCTTAGGAAAGTGCTATCATCATGAAACGTTCAGATCACTTACAACTCAATAGATTCTACCTTCCTGTAACGTTTCAGCCTGACTGGACCTTGTTTTCACACAAATGAACCCAGAATGATGTGAAATTGGGCTTCGTGCAACATAATTCTGGGTGCCATTTAAAAACCATAAGTGCTAATGACTCCATTCCTTTTTGTGGTTGTAGGGGCTGTTGATTGGAGTATACTAAAACAAACCTGATCTCTCTAGGACATTCAGAAGCCAAGTTATAAGCCCACAAATGTGTAACTGGACTACTTCTTTAAATTGACACCAGATCCGTTGACCTTTGGGACATGGTTTGACCCCCTTAGGAAAGTGCTATCATCATGAAACGTTCAGATCACTTACAACTCAATAGATTCTACCTTCCTGTAACGTTTCAGCCTGATTGGACCTTGTTTTCACACAAATGGACCCAGAATGATGTGAAATTGTGCTTCGTGCAACATAATTCTGGGTGCCATTTACAAACCATAAGTGCTAATGTCTCCATTCCTTTTTGTGGTTGTAGAGGCTGTTGATTGGAGTACAATAAAACAAACCTGACCTCTCTAGGACATTCAGAAGCCAAGTTATAAGCCCACAAATGTGTAACTGGACTACTTCTTTAAAGTGACACCAGATCCGGTGACCTTTGGGACATGGTTTGACCCCCTTAGGAAAGTGCTATCATCATTAAACGTTCAGATCACTTACAACTCAATAGATTCTACCTTCCTGTAACGTTTCAGCCTGATTGGACCTTGTTTTCACACAAATGAACCCAGAATGATGTGAAATTGTGCTTCGTGCAACATAATTCTGGGTGCCATTTAAAAACCATACGTGCTAATGTCTCCATTCCTTTTTGTGGTTGTAGGGGCTGTTGATTGGAGTACACTAAAACAAACCTGATCGCTCTAGGACATTCAGAAGCCAAGTTATAAGCCCACAAATGTGTAACTGGACAACTTCTTTAAATTGACACCAGATCCGGTGACCTTTGGGACATGGTTTGACCCCCTTAGGAAAGTGCTATCATCATGAAACGTTCAGATCACTTACAACTCAATAGATTCTACCTTCCTGTAACGTTTCCGCCTGACTGGACCTTGTTTTCACACAAATGAACCCAGAATGATGTGAAATTGGGCTTCGTGCAACATAATTCTGGGTGCCATTTAAAAACCATAAGTGCTAATGACTCCATTCCTTTTTGTGGTTGTAGGGGCTGTTGATTGGAGTATACTAAAACAAACCTGATCTCTCTAGGACATTCAGAAGCCAAGTTATAAGCCCACAAATGTGTAACTGGACTACTTCTTTAAATTGACACCAGATCCGGTGACCTTTGGGACATGGTTTGACCCCCTTAGGAAAACGCTATCATCTTGAAACGTTCAGATCACTTACAACTCAATAGATTCTACCTTCCTGTAACGTTTCAGCCTGATTGGACCTTGTTTTCACACAAATGGACCAAGAATGATGTGAAATTGTGCTTCATGCAACATAATTCTGGGTGCAATTTACAAACCATAAGTGCTAATGACTCCATTCCTTTTTGTGGTTTTAGGGGCTGTTGATTGGAGTACATTAAAACAAACCTGATCTCTGTAGGACATTCAGAAGCCAAGTTATAAGCCCACAAATGTGTAACTGGACTACTTCTTTAAATTGACACCAGATCCGGTGACCTTTGGGACATGGTTTGACCCCCTTAGGAAAGTGCTATCATCATGAAACGTTCAGATCACTTACAACTCAATAGATTCTACCTTCCTGTAACGTTTCAGCCTGATTGGACCTTGTTTTCACACAAATGAACCCAGAATTATGTGAAATTGTGCTTCGTTCAACATAATTCTGGGTGCCATTTACAAAGCATAAGTGCTAATGACTCCATTCCTTTTTGTGGTTGTAGGGGCTGTTGATTGGAGTATACTAAAACAAACCTGATCTCTCTAGGACATTCAGAAGCCAAGTTATAAGCCCACAAATGTGTAACTGGACTACTTCTTTAAATTGACACCAGATCCGGTGACCTTTGGGACATGGTTTGACCCCCTTAGGAAAGTGCTATCATCATGAAACGTTCAGATCACTTACAACTCAATAGATTCTACCTTCCTGTAACGTTTCAGCCTGATTGGACCTTGTTTTCACACAAATGGACCTAGAATGATGTGAAATTGTGCTTCGTGCAACATAATTCTGGGTGCCATTTAAAAACCATAAGTGCTAATGACTCCATTCCTTTTTGTGGTTGTAGGGGCTGTTGATTGGAGTATACTAAAACAAACCTGATCTCTCAGGGACATTCAGAAGCCAAGTTATAAGCCCACAAATGTGTAACTGGACTACTTCTTTAAATTGACACCAGGCCCGGTGACCTTTGGGACATGGTTTGACCCCCTTAGGAAAGTGCTATCATCATGAAACATTCAGATCACTTACAACTCAATAGATTCTACCTTCCTGTAACGTTTCAGCCTGATTGGACCTTGTTTTCACACAAATGGACCCAGAATGATGTGAAATTGTGCTTCGTGCAACATAATTCTGGGTGCCATTTAAAAATCATAAGTGCTAATGTCTCCATTCCTTTTTGTGGTTGTAGGGGCTGTTGTTTGGAGTACACTAAAACAAACCTGACCTCTCTAGGATATTCAGAAGCCAAGTTATAAGCCCACAAATGTGTAACTGGACTACTTCTTTAAAGTGACACCAGATCCGGTGACCTTTGGGACATGGTTTGACCCCCTTAGGAACGTGCTATCATCATGAAACGTTCAGATCACTTACAACTCAATAGATTCTACCTTCCTGTAACTTTTCAGCCTGATTGGACCTTGTTTTCACACAAATGAACCCAGAATGATGTGAAATTGTGCTTCGTGCAACATAATTCTGGGTGCCATTTACAAACCATAAGTGCTAATGTCTCCATTCCTTTTTGTGGTTGTAGAGGCTGTTGATTGGAGTACAATAAAACAAACCTGACCTCTCTAGGACATTCAGAAGCCAAGTTACAAGCCCACAAATGTGTAACTGGACAACTTCTTTAAAGTGACACCAGATCCGGTGACCTTTGGGACATGGTTTGACCCCCTTAGGAAAGTGCTATCATCATGAAACGTTCAGATCACTTACAACTCAATAGATTCTACCTTCCTGTAACGTTTCAGCCTGATTGGACCTTGTTTTCACACAAATGAACCCAGAATGATGTGAAATTGTGCTTCGTGCAACATAATTCTGGGTGCCATTTAAAAACCATAAGTGCTAATGTCTCCATTCCTTTTTGTGGTTGTAGGGGCTGTTCATTGGAGTACACTAAAACAAACCTGATCGCTCTAGGACATTCAGAAGCCAAGTTATAAGCCCACAAATGTGTAACTGGACAACTTCTTTAAATTGACACCAGATCGGGTGACATTTGGGACATGGTTTGACCCCCTTAGGAAAGTGCTATCATCATGAAACGTTCAGATCACTTACAACTCAATAGATTCTACCTTCCTGTAACGTTTCAGCCTGACTGGACCTTGTTTTCACACAAATGAACCCAGAATGATGTGAAATTGGGCTTCGTGCAACATAATTCTGGGTGCCATTTAAAAACCATAAGTGCTAATGACTCCATTCCTTTTTGTGGTTGTAGGGGTTGTTGATTGGAGTATAGTAAAACAAACCTGATCTCTCTAGGACATTCAGAAGCCAAGTTATAAGCCCACAAATGTGTAACTGGACTACTTCTTTAAATTGACACCAGATCCGGTGACCTTTGGGACATGGTTTGACCCCCTTAGGAAAATGCTATCATCTTGAAACGTTCAGATCACTTACAACTCAATAGATTCTACCTTCCTGTAACGTTTCAGCCTGATTGGACCTTGTTTTCACATAAATGGACCCAGAATGATGTGAAATTGTGCTTCGTGCAACATAATTCTGGGTGCCATTTACAAACCATAAGTGCTAATGACTCCATTCCTTTTTGTGGTTGTAGGGGCTGTTGATTGGAGTACACTAAAACAAACCTGATCTCTCGAGGACATTCAGAAGCCAAGTTATAAGCCCACAAATGTGTAACTGGACTACTTCTTTAAATTGACACCAGATCCGGTGACCTTTGGGACATGGTTTGACCCCCTTAGGAAAGTGCTATCATCATGAAACGTTCAGATCACTTACAACTCAATAGATTCTACCTTCTTGTAGCGTTTCAGCCTGATTGGACCTTGTTTTCACACAAATGGACCCAGAATGATGTGAAATTGTGCTTCGTGCAACATAATTCTGGGTGCCATTTACAAACCATAAGTGCTAATGACTCCATTACTTTTTGTGGTTGTAGGGGCTGTTGATTGGAGTACATTAAAACAAACCCTATCTCTATAGGACATTCAGAAGCCAAGTTATAAGCCCACAAATGTGTAACTGGACTACTTCTTTAAATTGACACCAGATCCGGTGACCTTTGGGACATGGTTTGACCGCCTTAGGAAAGTGCTATCATCATGAAACGTTCAGATCACTTACAAATCAATAGATTCTACCTTCCTGTAACGTTTCAGCCTGATTGGACCTTGTTTTCACACAAATGAACCCAGAATTATGTGAAATTGTGCTTCGTTCAACATAATTCTGGGTGCCATTTACAAAGCATAAGTGCTAATGACTCCATTCCTTTTTGTGGTTGTAGGGGCTGTTGATTGGAGTATACTAAAACAAACCTGATCTCTCTAGGACATTCAGAAGCCAAGTTATAAGCCCACAAATGTGTAACTGGACTACTTCTTTAAATTGACACCAGATCCGGTGACCTTTGGGACATGGTTTGACCCCCTTAGGAAAGTGCTATCATCATGAAACGTTCAGATCACACACAACTCAATAGATTCTACCTTCCTGTAACGTTTCAGCCTGATTGGACCTTGTTTTCACACAAATGGACCTAGAATGATGTGAAATTGTGCTTCGTGCAACATAATTCTGGGTGCCATTTAAAAACCATAAGTGCTAATGACTCCATTCCTTTTTGTGGTTGTAGGGGCTGTTGATTGGAGTATACTAAAACAAACCTGATCTCTCAGGGACATTCAGAAGCCAAGTTATAAGCCCACAAATGTGTAACTGGACTACTTCTTTAAATTGACACCAGATCCGGTGACCTTTGGGACATGGTTTGACCCCCTTAGGATAGTGCTATCATCATGAAACATTCAGATCACTTACAACTCAATAGATTCTACCTTCCTGTAACGTTTCAGCCTGATTGGACCTTGTTTTCACACAAATGGACCCAGAATGATGTGAAATTGTGCTTCGTGCAACATAATTCTGGGTGCCATTTAAAAATCATAAGTGCTAATGTCTCCATTCCTTTTTGTGGTTGTAGGGGCTGTTGATTGGAGTACACTTAAACAAACCTGACCTCTCTAGGACATTCAGAAGCCAAGTTATAAGCCCACAAATGTGTAACTGGACTACTTCTTTAAAGTGACACCAGATCCGGTGACCTTTGGGACATGGTTTGACCCCCTTAGGAAAGTGCTATCATCATGAAACGTTCAGATCACTTACAACTCAATAGATTCTACCTTCCTGTAACGTTTCAGCCTGATTGGACCTTGTTTTCACACACATGAACCCAGAATGATGTGAAATTGTGCTTCGTGCAACATAATTCTGGGTGCCATTTACAAACCATAAGTGCTAATGACTCCATTCATTTTTGTGGCTGTAGGGGCTGTTGATTGGAGTACACTAAAACAAACCTGATCTCTCTAGGACATTCAGAAGCCAAGTTATAAGCCCACAAATGTGTAACTGGACTACTTCTTTAAATCGACACCAGATCCGGTGACCTTTGGGACATGGTTTGACCCCCTTAGGAAACTGCTATCATCATGAAACGTTCAGATCACTTACAACTCAATAGATTCTACCTTCTTGTAACGTTTCAGCCTGATTGGACCTTGTTTTCACACAAATGGACCCAGAATGATGTGAAATTGTGCTTCGTGCAACATAATTCTGGGTGCCATTTACAAACCATAAGTGCTAATGACTCCATTCCTTTTTGTGGTTGTAGGGGCTGTTGATTGGAGTACATTAAAACAAACCTGATCTCTCTAGGACATTCAGAAGCCAAGTTATAAGCCCACAAATGTGTAACTGGACTACTTTAAATTGACACCAGATCCGGTGACCTTTGGGACATGGTTTGACCCCCTTAGGAAAGTGCTATCATCATGAAACGTTCAGATCACTTACAACTCAATAGATTCTACCTTCCTGTAACGTTTCAGCCTGATTGGACCTTGTTTTCACACAAATGAACCCAGAATGATGTGAAATTGTGCTTCGTGCAACATAATTCTGGGTGCCATTTACAAACCATAAGTGCTAATGACTCCATTCCTTTTTGTGATTGTAGGGGCTGTTGATTGGAGTACATTAAAACAAACCTGATCTCTCTAGGACATTCAGAAGCCAAGTTATAAGCCCACAAATGTGTAACTGGACTACTTCTTTAAATTGACACCAGATCCGGTGACCTTTGGGACATGGTTTTACCCCCTATAGGAATGTGCGATCATCTTGAAACTTTCAGATCACTTACAACTCAATAGAATCTACCTTCTTGTAGCGTTTCCGCCTGATTGGACCTTGTTTTCACACAAATGGACCCAGAATGATGTGAAATTGTGCTTCGTGCAACATAATTCTGGGTGCCATTTACAAACCATAAGTGCTAATGTCTCCATTCCTTTTTGTGGTTGTAGGGGCTGTTGATTGGAGTACAATAAAACAAACCTGACCTCTCTAGGACATTCAGAAGCCAAGTTATAAGCCCACAAATGTGTAACTGGACTACTTCTTTAAAGTGACACCAGATCCGGTGACCTTTGGGACATGGTTTGACCCCCTTAGGAAAGTGCTATCATCATGAAACGTTCAGATCACTTACAACTCAATAGATTCTACCTTCTTGTAACGTTTCAGCCTGATTGGACCTTGTTTTCACACAAATGAACCCAGAATGATGTGAAATTGTGCTTCGTGCAACATAATTCTGGGTGTCATTTAAAAACCATAAGTGCTAATGTCTCCATTCCTTTTTGTGGGTGTAGGGGCTGTTGATTGGAGTACACTAAAACAAACCTGATCGCTCTAGGACATTCAGAAGCCAAGTTATAAGCCCACAAATGTGTAACTGGACAACTTCTTTAAATTGACACCAGATCCGGTGACCTTTGGGACATGGTTTGACCCCCTTAGGAAAGTGCTATCATCATGAAACGTTCAGATCACTTACAACTCAATAGATTCTACCTTCCTGTAACGTTTCAGCCTGACTGGACCTTGTTTTCACACAAATGGACCCAGAATGATGTGAAGTTGGGCTTCGTGCAACATAATTATGGGTGCCATTTAAAAATCATAAGTGCTAATGTCTCCATTCCTTTTTGTGGTTGTAGGGGCTGTTGATTGGAGTACACTAAAACAAACCTGACCTCTCTAGGACATTCAGAAGCCAAGTTATAAGCCCACAAAGGTGTAACTGGACTACATCTTTAAAGTGACACCAGGCCCGGTGACCTTTGGGACATGGTTTTACCCCCTATAGGAATGTGCGATCATCTTGAAACGTTCAGATCACTTACAACTCAATAGAATCTACCTTCTTGTAGCGTTTCAGCCTGATTGGACCTTGTTTTCACACAAATGGACCCAGAATGATGTGAAATTGTGCTTCGTGCAACATAATTCTGGGTGCCATTTACAAACCATAAGTGCTAATGTCTCCATTCCTTTTTGTGGCTGTAGGGGCTGTTGATTGGAGTACAATAAAACAAACCTGACCTCTCTAGGACATTCAGAAGCCAAGTTATAAGCCCACAAATGTGTAACTGGACTACTTCTTTAAAGTGACACCAGATCCGGTGACCTTTGGGACATGGTTTGACCCCCTTAGGAAAGTGCTATCATCATGAAACGTTCAGATCACTTACAACTCAATAGATTATACCTTCCTGTAACGTTTCAGCCTGATTGGACCTTGTTTTCACACAAATGAACCCAGAATGATGTGAAATTGTGCTTCGTGCAACATAATTCTGGGTGCCATTTAAAAACCATAAGTGCTAATGTCTCCATTCCTTTTTGTGGTTGTAGGGGCTGTTGATTGGAGTACACTAAAACAAACCTGATCTCTCTAGGACATTCAGAAGCCAAGTTATAAGCCCACAAATGTGTAACTGGACTACTTCTTTAAATTGACACCAGATCCGGTGACCTTTGGGACATGGTTTGAACCCCTTTGGAAAGAGCTATCATCATGAAACGTTCAGATCACTTACAACTCAATAGATTCTACCTTCTTGTAGCGTTTCAGCCTGATTGGACCTTGTTTTCACACAAATGGACCCAGAATGATGTGAAATTGTGCTTCGTGCAACATAATTCTGGGTGCCATTTACAAACCATAAGTGCTAATGACTCCATTCCTTTTTGTGGTTGTAGGGGCTGTTGATTGGAGTACATTAAAACAAACCTGATCTCTCTAGGACATTCAGAAGCCAAGTTATAAGCCCACAAATGTGTAACTGGACTACTTTAAATTGACACCAGATCCGGTGACCTTTGGGACATGGTTTGACCCCCTTAGGTAAGTGCTATCATCATGAAACGTTCAGATCACTTACAACTCAATAGATTCTACCTTCCTGTAACGTTTCAGCCTGATTGGACCTTGTTTTCACACAAATGAACCCAGAATGATGTGAAATTGTGCTTCGTGCAACATAATTCTGGGTGCCATTTACAAACCATAAGTGCTTATGACTCCATTCCTTTTTGTGGTTGTAGGGGCTGTTGATTGGAGTACACTTAAACAAACCTGATCTCTCTAGGACATTCAGAAGCCAAGTTATAAGCCCACAAATGTGTAACTGGACTATTTCTTTAAATTGACACCAGATCCGGTGACCTTTGGGACATGGTTTGACCCCCTTAGGAAAGTGCTATCATCATGAAACGTTCAGATCACTTACAACTCAATAGATTCTACCTTCTTGTAGCGTTTCAGCCTGATTGGACCTTGTTTTCACACAAATGGACCCAGAATGATGTGAAATTGTGCTTCGTGCAACATAATTCTGGGTGCCATTTACAAACCATAAGTGCTAATGACTCCATTCCTTTTTGTGGTTGTAGGGGCTGTTGATTGGAGTACATTAAAACAAACCTGATCTCTCTAGGACATTCAGAAGCCAAGTTATAAGCCCACAAATGTGTAACTGGACTACTTTAAATTGACACCAGATCCGGTGACCTTTGGGACATGGTCTGACCCCCTTAGGAAAGTGCTATCATCATGAAACGTTCAGATCACTTACAACTCAATAGATTCTACCTTCCTGTAACGTTTCAGCCTGATTGGACCTTGTTTTCACACAAATGAACCCAGAATGATGTGAAATTGTGCTTCGTGCAACATAATTCTGGGTGC